>NC_090322.1:117095851-117720851 GCF_040869045.1 Eurosta solidaginis | reverse complement strand
AAGAGGTTGGTGCCAGAATTGCTTTGACTAAGTCTGAGCGCGAATTTAGCCTACAAACGTTTACTGACTGTTCGACTGCCATCTCGTGCGCTTTGGCTTTTGATATGCCCTCGATAATTAGAGACCTCTCTAAATCATCAGATAATTCCTCTACTCGTTTAGCAAACTCGGTTAAATTATTGTTTGTAACTTTTAGTGAAGCTATTTTCCCTCCAACGACTTCTGAATTGTCTGGCTTTATTCGACTTTTAAGCGCATCTTTAATTTCTTGGATAGATGTTATATTTGTCGGAATTGCTTCTCTTGCTTTCCCTTCGAGCTTCGATTTTACCAATAAAATGAAAGTTGGCATAAGATCTATACTGCCTTCCACTAGTTCAATTTTATCTATGAAGGAGTCTAGCGCTAAGGGGTCACCGTTATAGTTTTCCCTGAATAAGGGCGCCCACGACCCAATAAACTGTCTCTTTTGCTCTGGTGTAGCCATTATTGTTGGTTCTAGAAAATTAGTACGAGATTAGTTGGAATTTGAAAAAGTTGTTAAAAGCCCTAAAGAATTGTTTGATTTAACGACTGGATTATCGAAACCACAGAAGTTTTCTTGTAATGAAATATTTTCAGTATGAGTTAAGAACAACTTCGTTCACCGATACGACTGTCGAGTGTTTCCGGCTCTGATGAGTCAGAGAATTCTTCTTCTTCCTCAGAATCGATTTTGTATGCGTCGAAGGATTCTTTTTCTTCCCGATCAGTATATGATACAAAAATATTATCTTGGACTAAGTCGCTGTAGTTAGTTGGTACTTTAGCTGTGCAGTTGAGTTTTGTAAAACAATTAATTAATTCTTCCCTACAACGTGATAAACTTTTATTCACAGCAATTGGCCTAGGTCGGTTTTCAAAATGACCATTTACCTCTACTAAAATGTTATTATATGCCTCAATTAAAGAATTTTTATATTCATCTAACTTCTCTTGCCTTGTCGGTAAAGAACTACCTGTATGTAAAACGCGTTTTTTAATTTTAAAGATATTTTCTCTCATTTCTTTGAACTTTGTTTCGAAATTTGACATTAGCAGAAGTAAAACTCTTACACTTGCAGCTTTGTATGCTTGGATATTAACAAATTTGAATGAAAAAAAGGTTGAAATGATTTTATAATCTAAATCGAATTGTGAAAATGTTGCAAGTTTGAGGTATGAATATGAACGAATTTGAATGAAAAAGGAATTTGGAATGGTTTTATAACCTAAATTGTTTGAGTTGTGAATATGAACAAATTTGAATGGAAGAGAGATTTCAAATGGTTTTGTAACCTAAATTGTATTAACCTAAATTGAACTGTTGCTGCAGATTTGAGACATGAATTTGAACAAATTTGAATTGAAAGGGAATTTGGAATGGTTTTATCACCTAAGTTGAATTAGAGAAAGTGGCAAGTTTGTGTTATGAATGTGAAATAATTTTAATGGAAGAGAAATTCCATGGTTCAACTATATACAGGTTGGCTCATCTGTAAAGCAACAAAATATGTCTGTTCAAATTGTCAAAATCTGTGGATTGGTGTTGGTGCGAATGGTATGGAATGGAAACATAAACTTATCAGTTTTTGTATGTGTAAGTAAAATGTTGCCAATGTGTTGGTTTCATTTTGAGTTTGCTATCTCCTTTTGACAATCCCTTCGACCATGCAATGACATAAATAAAATCAGCTGATGAGATGAGCCAACCTGTACATAATTGAACCATGAGAAATTCTAAATGATTTTATAATCTAATTTGAAACCGCTTTACTTGAACTGTGTATTGAATTTTGGCATAAATTTGTTAGGGTTATTTGAAGTTAGAATTGCTTGAAAGTGGATTGAATTGTATTCCGGATGAACCGTCAATTAAGTTTTGGCTTTGAAAAATTTTGTTTTGTTCCGGATGTGCTACCATATGCGGTATACACGAGAGAAGACTGATCTATTTTTTTTTTTCAATTTTCCAAGACAATATTAATTTTAAACGTGATATGTTTGTTGCAATATAGTATTTATTACAATATTATTTAACGTTACGGCCGCATCGTTGCGCAAAAAAAAATATAATTAAATTTTAAGGTTTTACGGAGGCACCGTTTTCATCAAAAATGTGTTTTATTTATTTAACGTGTCGGCCGCACCGTTTCACAGCAAAATGTTCAGTATGTAATTGTAAAAATTTATTAAATTTTCATAATTTAACGTGTCGGCCGCACCGTCTAACAGCAAAATGTTTTTTTTTTGTATATATTTTTTTGTATTAAATTTTATTTTGTTTTACCATTTTTTTGTTTTTTTTTGTATTTTAAAGTATTTTCAAGGTATAGAATGTAGTAAGAATTTAATAAAGTTTTTAATGTAGTAAATTTTTAAAGTGTTTTAAAAGTATTGAATGTATTCAAAAGTAATTAAATTTCCACAAAGTGTATCAATGTATATGTATATACCTACCCACTTTATAAAAATTTATAATGTTGCAAAATAGACGTTGTATGTAATGTTGTATTTTGTTATGAATCAATGCATATTTTTTTTTTTTTTTGGAAAATATAAATTTTATATATGACCAATTTCATTTTCTTTTTTGAATTTTTTTTGTATTTTTGAATTTTTTTTTGTATATTTTTGAATATATTTTTTTTGTATTTTTTTTTTTTTTGTAAATTTTAGTAGAAAATTTTTTGATTGAAAAATTTGAAAAATTCAAAATTCAATTTAAGTTTAAAATGTTCGGACCGTTGCACAGTGTTTCGTGTAGAACAAGCTAGCTGGACAAAAACAAAGTTCTTATTCCAAGAAAAGTGTAATGAGAAATGAAAGAAAGCAAACAAAATAACGGGATTTCTGCTTTTTTTTGATATTTTTGCTCATATATATTGAGTAATTGAAGTAAGAAGGCAGGAGTGACCGTAAAATGCATTGATTAATTTGCAAAATTCTTGTTGAGTATTAAGCTTCATATTTCTTTTAAGTGAACACTTTTATATAATTTTTTTGATGCATTCTAAGCCCGAAGGTAAGTAAAATTTTTTAATAGTAATTCTTTCGCAATTAGAGTATTTTCAATATATTTAACATTCCGTTATTAATAAGAAAGGGTATTTTTTCTCTATATTTTTAACTTTAGGAACAAAAAAGTTACATACATCCGCGGACATCCGGGCTAAATTTTACATATGTTATAGTCGGAAGTATTCTCTAATAGTAGAAAGAAAAAACCATTGCGAATTCTTTGCACATCTATTTTACATTTTTTTTTTTGTAGATTTTGTTATCTCCACATATAAAATAGGATGTATGTTCGTACCAGCTCCGACGAGATATTTGAACCTTTAAAGCTGATCTACAAATGGTAAAACCAATTCCCAGGTACAGGGAACAAACACGTAGCCATAAAACACACAAAAATAAACGCGCAAGGTCAACCAGAGCACACCAAAAGCAAAAAGGCGAAGATCACTGACTTCAACCTGTCACAACCTACCGCACCAGTCACCAAGGCATAAAAACAGGTACATACAAAACAATCCTAATGCAGGTATAACCACACAGGAACGATACACAAAACAACCCCATTTGGTAGCATCTACGCCAATACCTGAATGTTATATAAATACTGCACAACTGATAACAAATCAGAACGATCAACGACACTTAAGATGGCAGCACAACAATCATCAGCTATTCACCCTGTCGGAAAATCAACAACACAAAGCAGTTTAGTTATAACCGTACCAAGAACGGAGTTTTTTGACATTTGGGTTCAACATTCGAAGGAAACCAGATATTAAGAATTATTGAGTTTTGTTGTACTTAAGTACGATTTAAGCGAAGCAGCGAGTATTCGATAAAAAGTTTAAGCTTACAAATATCGGCATATTCGTCGAAGCTGGATCAAAAGTGGAACACTTCTGGAAGACATAAGGAGCGATTTTTGAATAAAAACTCGGAGTGGCTTTCGAGTCCAGACTTCACATTTACAATAACGGTGGATTCAAAGTTACCATCAGACCAAGCAACCACTTCTTCAGGTAACTCCGACCCCGGAAAACGAAAGAAGGACTTTGTTAGCTGCAGTGAAAAAACCAAACGGCGTCGAGTGGATGACCTCTTGCAATCTAGAAGTCCTGGTGAGTTACTTTATGCGGCAGAAGTATCAACGCGTATGTCCGGCAACAGAAATGTTGCTAACATTATAAAAAAATCACAGGGAACCACTCAAATATCCGGCAAAAAGATGACATGTGAGCCAGATGCAAGATAATTGAGCAATGTAGAAGCTTTAGCATACTATGTTGATAGCAAGTCGACGACTCATGGGTACAAAACGACTTGGAAGTGGAGCATCAAGGCAGGTCATAAGGTTTATCCATCATTTTATAGTCTAAGAAAAGCTAAGGCAGAATGCTATCCAAATGAAATTGATGTGGGTGAAACACGTGCGGAAATTAAAGTTCAGTCCGTATTAGATAAAACTGCTGAGCGTTTAGTTTTAGCAAATCAAGAAGTTTTTGTTAGTTTATTACCTACAAACTTGACGTATAATTTAATCAGCAAGTGGGGTTGCGATGGAAGCTCTGGCCATAGCACATATAAGCAAAAGTTTACATGCAGTTCCGACACTGATGAGTTTTTGTTTATATTTTCTTTCGTTCCTCTTCAATTACAGGATGAAAAAGGTAACATTGTTTGGCAGAATCCTCGACCTTCTTCTACCAATTAAATTTATTTTTTCTAAAGAAACAAAAGATTTTATTCTTTTTGAAACGAACAAAGTTTTAGAGGATATAAGTGCGTTGTTGACAACAAAGTACATGCTCGAAGAATGCAAAGTTTCCGTAAATCACAATATGCTTCTTGCAGTGATTGACAGAAACGTTTGCAATGCTTTGACTGAAACTTCTTCCGCACAAAAGTGTTACATTTGTGGTGCCACTCCAAAAGATATGAATAATGAGTTACGGGACTTTACGCCTAACCTAGATAATCTTGGTTTTGGTTTGTCTACTCTCCATGCATGGATAAGATGTTTTGAATGCTTGCTTCACATAAGTTATCGCTTCGAAGTAAAAAAATGGGAGCTTATGAATGAGGCAGATAAAGAGAGTGTAAAGCTACGTTCCAACGAAATCCAGAATAAATTTAAAAGTGTACTTGGATAGATAGTAGATAAACCAAAACCAGGTTTCGGCAATACCGATGACGGCAACACTGCTCGTAGGTTGTTCGAAAATTCTGAGGCTAGTGCTGAGAATACGGGATTGGATGTAACGCTCATCAAAAGATTCGACACTCTCCTTCGCGCATTAGCATCTGTGTACAATATAAATACCCAAAGATTTGAAAAATTTGCGGTGGAGACTAAAAAGCTATATATAGATCTCTCTCCATGGTTTAATATGCCTGTTACAGTTCATAAAATCTTAGTGCATAGTACTGATATTATAAAATCCGCAATTTTTTTCATAAAAAATTTTAATTTTTTTAGAGTATTGAGATTTGTAGTCCATTCAATTTAAGTACAATAAAGTAATATTCTTAAGTCCTTTAAATTTTTTTGGACCTATGTCACTTATTCACATGAGTTACTGTATATGAAATAAGCAAATGTATGCATATGCAGTAAAATTTTGGAAAAAAATAAAAAAATTAAAATATGGCTGAAAAAAATTACGTAGTTGTAATAAATGACTGCATATGAAACGGAAATCTCATAAAATAATTTTGTCCAGCTAGCTTGTTCTACACGAAACACTGTGCGTTGTAATTGAAAGCAAAAAAAAATCTGTAAGTATATGGTATGCAAAGCGAAAGCACCGTATTTAATGGAAATATTATGTTTGGTATACATACGTATATGTGTTAAACAAAAAAATTTTATTTCATACATACATATATATGTGTATACTTATTTTTCTGCTGCTACTTCTGCATCACTGCTGGGGTTAATCCTGCTGCTGCTTTTGCTTTCTTGGTGTTGATGCATGCCGCTTATGTTCGCTTGTGCTGGCATTGTTGCTGCCGTTGATGTTCGCTGGTGGTGGCGGTGGATGCAAAATGGCGAATAGGTACTCTGTGGCGTGGGTTTATATGCCGTTACGATTTCCGAAATTTTTCTATTTTTTCAGAGATTATATTACCTCTGTTTCTTTTTATTTGTAAGTTTTAGTATATTTTTATTATGTAAAAGTTCTTTATATTATTTCTGTTTCTTATTATTTGTAGGTTTTAGTTAGTTGTATTATTTCCGCTGTATTTAATTGCAAGTGTTAGAATTTTAATTATTTTAAAAGATTTTGCATTATTTCCGTTTATTTTAGTCGTAGTTTTAGGTTTATTTTATTATAATTTTGGTTTTTCCTTTGGTTAACCCACTGCCATTTAACACGGTTTTATAGAAAAATTCCGCACCACCACCTACCTTGCTCACGGTCGCCATGTGAACGTGGCCTCCTTGAGTGCCACTCGTGAAGTTCCATTTTTCCGGAACTTATAAAAACTTTTCTGTGCGCACCCTACTAGCGCACGCACTCCTCCAAACTCCAAAAACAATGAACACGAATTTTTCTTAGTTTTAGTTTTATTTCATTAAATTTAGTTTTAGTTTTATTTACTGTAGTATAATAGTATTTTTAAGTAGTAGCACTTAGTTTTTATATGTACACTTAGATTTAGTTTCTTTCCTTTTTTTTTAAGTTTTTCGTCCACGCCAAGTATCTGCCAAATTAATAGTGATAGCCGCCTTTTCTTTTTTTCCGACCTCCCCGTTTCCAACTTGTTTCAACACCTGTTGTCCATTCACCATAGACAACAGGGTTGCACCAAGAAGGAAACAGGCTTTTGTTACAGCGCGAACTTCAGGGGAAAGCAGCGGAACGTACCGAAATTCTTGTAGGACACTTTCACTACATCACAAACTTTAATAACAGATATTTTGTCAAAATTTAGGCATACAAAATACAAACAGGCGTCACTTATACGCCAATTACACGGCTCAAGTATCCTTGTGCCAATTACTAATTTGCACAAGTATTTGCCCGGTGTGTGCACTGGTTGTGCTATTTGCGCAGAGAACTGCGCTAAAATTAAAACGATTTTGATATTTACGCATGTCTGCAAATATTGCACATGCTTTTTTCTTCGTGTGTGGTGAATCTTACACAGTTTACCTGTGGTTCCTGATAATATAACATCAGAAATTATTGCTTAAAAATGTTAATATCGAAGGCGTAAGGACCATCTCTAGCTTGTAACAGGAATTTACACAAATTTAATAATACATAATAATTTTTTATGCAATTAGAACACATGTTTCATTTGTTGCGCTAGTTGAAAAATGAACATTGCGCAGTTCTGCAATGAGTTGAGTTGGTCCTGCAATTAAAATATATATTTTATAAATACAATGGAAAATGAACGCTTCTGGTGCGAGTTTTCCGACTTATACCGTGAATTACCAGCACTGTGGAAAGTAAATAGTAATTTTTTATACAATTAGTGCCTTTTTTATACAATTAAAACACATGTTTCATTTGTTGCGCTACTTTAAAAATGAATATTGCGCAGTGTTTTTGAGCCGTGTATGTCAAAATTATCATTTGCACAAATTCCGTCGTTTTATGTTTGCGCATGACTTTTGTGTCATGTATGGGCCGTCTTACGATCCCCAACAAAAAGTTTTGATCGAAAACAACGAAGTTATACGGCGGGAAGAGTGTCCATGGAACTTATACATACATATTCTCAATACATCAAAAATTATTGGTGAGTCAGACGCATACCGCGAGTACTCCATAAATAGTGTAAGGAATACCCTTTAGGAGTATAGGAGTGTTCCAAAACTAATATGTATTCATACAAAAAATGTGCTCCAATTAACATTGCGATGTCCTAGGAGAGGAGCAGGTTATCCCACTCTCGCTTTGTTTGTGAGTATTCCATAGAGTACATACGTGAGAGTACTTTCCAAAGTACTTTCCCTGTAGTACTCCATGGAGCACCCACAGAGGATCATATGCCAAAGTACTAAAGAGGAATTGTGTCGGAAAGAATTATCGGAGTGAATTTAATTGAAAAAGAAAGTAAATGAAGAGGGGCAATACAACTTTTATATTTTATACTACGAATATTCTTATGTTATTAAGCATTTGCGTGAATAAAGAAACTAATATTTCTCTATACTATAGTATGTGTATGTGGCGGCCACCGTGGTGTGATGGTAGCGTGCTCCGCCTATCACACCGTATGCCCTGGGTTCAACTCCCGGGCAAAGCAACATCAAAATTTTAGAAATAAGATTTTTCAATTAGAAGAAAATTTTTCTAAGCGGGGTCGCCCCTCGGCAGTGTCTGGCAAGCGCTCCGATTGTATTTCTGCCATGAAAAGCTCTCAGTGAAAACTCATCTGCCTTGCAGATGCCGTTCGGAGTCGGCATAAAACATGTAGGTCCCGTCCGGCCAATTTGTAGGGAAAAATCAAGAGGAGCACGACGCAAATTGGAAGAGAAGCTCGGCCTTAGACCTCTTCGGAGGTTATCGCGCCTTACATTTTTTTTTTTTTAGTATGTGTACATAATACCAGTGCGCGGTTGCATTTTATCAGAGTTGCCATAGTAAAATTTTATTATCAGTTATTTGTATGCAATATTTTACTTTTGGTAACTTTGTTCGATCGTCATCGTGTCGTGATCACGGTCGTTAAAAAACGAGCAATGATCGGCTGATGGTGGTCCGCAAACGCATTGCAAAGGAGTATTGTTAGGTACTCCAACATGAAGAAAATGGAACACGTAATCCGGGTAGTCATAGCCAAAATAAAATACGTTTTAAATTTACATGCAGCTTTGACATAATTTTCTACAAGCTATCTGTCAAAAAAGCTCCAACTAAATTTAAAACCTACTTTATATTGACTATGACTATGCTCCATAGTGTTTGAACCCTATAAGATATATACGACAAAAATATTGACATTAAATAGAAATTATATAATGAGACTATTTATTTAAATGAATGTAATTAAGTTATTTAGTTATTTTTTTAAAAAATAGAAAAAGACTCTCTAAGTACTTTTCTTGAAGACGAGTAACATTTTTACTGGAATGGGAGCCTTTTCTTACGCACTACTGCATCCTTCGGAAAATGAAAAATCTCCATTTTTCACTGGTTTTCTTGTTGTTTTTACATCCAAACACTGCACAAAGCATTATTAGTATGATTATTTAATTAAAACTTTTACAAGTAACACCAAATATACCTATATCAAATGGCGGCTAAAAGCCCTGTCACATAAGCTTTGCATATAGATGCGTTTAGCTCAATCTTATGCATTATGGGTAGATTGGACGTTTTTTATGGAGAACGGTAGATTGAACGACACTGGTGCCATCTGACACGAAAAAGTAGCCAACTTTCAAATTTTGTTGTAAGCAAAGCATAAGAAGAAGAATTTGACATTTGCTACGGCTGAGGGTGCTGGCACATTATTATTTTTCCCACTCGTTGGTAACTTTTCTAACATTTTTCGTAATTAAAACCTGCAATTTAACAAATGTATACGACACAAAATATGGCAGCAAGTGTTTTTGTTTTATAGGGAGAATGTTTATAACAGTTCTTCGCGAAATTTTGTATGTGAATGGGCAAGGCGAAATAAACTTCAATTGCCAAAGTCTGAAGTTCCTTCATATTTATAAACGCAACATCTTGGTTGATTGCGGCGATGTTACTGGAATTCATAAGCTTGTGTTAAACGCATCTATATAAAAAATTTCATTGTGCCGCGGCCTGAAAGGTGATCTAATGTTTACATGCGGATTGCCAAATCTTCTTTTGTGATTTGTGAGTGACACATGTGTTTTGCGTAGCGTAATGGCCGAGCCACAATGAAGTTTTTCATATAGATACGTTCAACGCAATCTTATGCATTCCCGTAACATCGCCAGAATCAACTAAGATGTTGCGTTTGTAAACATAAAGGAGCAATTAAGGTCTATTTCGCCTTGCCCATTCACATACAACATTTCGCGAAGCACTGTTATAAACATTCTAGAACAAGAACAATACTTGCTAACATATTTTGTGTTCTAGTCATTTGTTAAATTGTAGCTTTTTACTGTGAAAAATTTTAGAAAGGTACCAACAAGTGGGAAAAATAATTTCACCTGCAAAGTGTGAAAGACCCCTTAGTCAAATCAAATGTCAAATTCTTCTTCTTATGCTTTGTTTGCAACAAAAATTGGAAGATGGCTATTTTTTCATGTCAGATGGCGCAGTGCCGCCGCTCGATCTGCCATTCGCAATCGGCCGTATTTCTGAATCGCCTCTCTATTAGCCCATTAGTGGGTATTCTAACTTCCCATGGGGCTCCTTTGGGCCTGCAAACAAATGACTTCTGCCGCAGCTGCAGGGCCGAGGAAAAGATAGAAAGTATAGATCATTATCTATGCCATTGTCTTACGCTGTCGAAGACCAGGTGCAAATGTTTCCACAGACACTTCTTTGGGTGCATTGCGGAGCTAGAATCCGCAAATGTAAACGAAATTCATTACATTAGGCAAGAAAAGTGCGTGCCACAACATCGCGTGTCGAAGACCACAATTCGTGCGGTCTTGAAATAACTAAGTCGTTTAATTGATATGTGAGTGCACGTTCCAACTGAAATTAGCCTGGCAAATCAACGTGCCATCTACGTACCACTCTGTGCCCATCAAGGATTCAAGCGAGCAAAGTAACACATCCCCGCGGGTTAAGGGGTTAAAATATACCCACGGTAGGTATGCCTGTCGTAAGAGGCGACTAAAATACCAAATCGATTCAAGGGGTTGTGTAGCGCAACACTTTCATATATATGTAGCTTCTCCAACCCAATTGTTAACCTCACCCACCCGCGGCGAATCCTGTTTCATTAACACAGCCGAGGCTCTGGCGACCCCGAACTTCTCGTGGATCTAGGGGGTGGGAGGACGGCCTGGAAGGTCGCGTGTGTTCAAACCAAATCGTTCCCGAGATGGTCGGGCTTGGACCAAAAGTTTACATGCAGTTCCGACACTGATGAGTTTTTGTTTATATTTTCTTTTCGTTCCTCTTCAATTGCAGGATGAAAAAGGTAACATTGCAGAATCCTCGACCTTCTTCTACCAATTAAATTTGTTTTTTCTAAAGAAACAAAAGATTTTATTCTTTTTGAAACGAACAAAGTTTTAGAGGATATAAGTGCGTTGTTGCCAACAAAGTACATGCTCGAAGAATACAAAGTTTCCGTAAATCACAATATGCTTCTTACAATGATTGACAGAAACGTTTGCAATGCTTTGACTGAAACTTCTTCCGCACAAAAGTGGTACATTTGTGGTGCCACTCCAAAAGATATGAATAATGAGTTACGGGACTTTACGCCTAACCTAGATAATCTTGGTTTTGGTTTGTCTACTCTCCATGCATGGATAAGATGTTTTGAATGCTTGCTTCACATAAGTTATCGCTTCGAAGTAAAAAAATGGCAGCTTATGAATGAGGCAGATAAAGAGAGTGTAAAGCTACGTTCCAACGAAATCCAGAATAAATTTAAAAGTGTACTTGGATTGATAGTAGATAAACCAAAACCAGGTTTCGGCAATACCGATGACGGCAACACTGCTCGTAGGTTGTTCGAAAATTCTGAGGCTAGTGCTGAGAATACGGGATTGGATGTAATGCTCATCAAAAGATTCGACACTCTCCTTCGCGCATTAGCATCTGTGTACAATATAAATACCCAAAGATTTGAAAAATTTGCGGTGGAGACTAAAAAACTATATATAGATCTCTATCCATGGTTTAATATGCCTGTTGCAGTTCATAAAATCTTAGTGCATAGTACTGATATTATAAAATCAGCAATTTTTTTCATAAAAAATTTTAATTTTTTTAAAGTATTGAGATTTGTAGTCCATTCAATTTAAGTACAATAAAGTAATATTCTTAAGTCCTTTAAATTTTTTTGGACCTATGTCACTTATTCACATGAGTTACTGTATATGAAATAAGCAAATGTATGCATATGCAGTAAAATTTTGGAAAAAAATAAAAAAATTAAAATATGGCTGAAAAAAATTACGTAGTTGTAATAAATGACTGCATATGAAACGGAAATCTCATAAAATAATTTTGTCCAGCTAGCTTGTTCTACACGAAACACTGTGCGTTGTAATTGAAAGAAAAAAAAATCTGTAAGTATATGGTATGCAATGCGAAAGCACCGTATTTAATGGAATTATTATGTTTGGTATACATACGTATATGTGTTAAACAAAAGAATTTTATTTCATACATACATATATATGTGTATACTTATTTTTCTGCTGCTACTTCTGCATCACTGCTGGGGTTAATCCTGCTGCTGCTTTTGCTTTCTTGGTGTTGATGCATGCCGCTTATGTTCGCTTGTGCTGGCATTGTTGCTGCCGTTGATGTTCGCTGGTGGTGGCGGTGGATGCAAAATGGCGAATAGGTACTCTGTGGCGTGGGTTTATATGCCGTTACGATTTCCGAAATTTTTCTATTTTTTTCAGAGATTATATTACCTCTGTTTCTTTTTATTTGTAAGTTTTAGTTAGTTGTATTATTTCCGCTGTATTTAATTGCAAGTTTTAGAATTTTAATTATTTTAAAAGATTTTGCATTATTTCCGTTTATTTTAGTCGTAGTTTTAGGTTTATTTTATTATAATTTTGGTTTTTTCTTTCGTTTACCCACTGCCACTTAACACGGTTTTATAGAAAAATTCCGCACCACCTACCTTGCTCACGGTCGCCATGTGAACGTGGCCTCGTTGAGTGCCACTCGTGAAGTTCCATTTTTCCGGAACTTATAAAAACTTTTCTGCGCGCACCCTACTAGCGCACGCACTCCTCCAAACTCCAAAAACAATGAACACGAATTTTTCTTAGTTTTAGTTTTATTTCATTAAATTTAGTTTTAGTTTTATTTACTGTAGTATAATAGTATTTTTAAGTAGTAGCACTTAGTTTTTATATGTACACTTAGATTTAGTTTCTTTCCTTTTTTTTTAAGTTTTTCGTCCACGCCAAGTATCTGCCAAATTAATAGTGATAGCCGCCTTTTCTTTTTTTCCGACCTCCCCGTTTCCAACTTGCTTCAACACCTGTTGTCCATTCACCATAGACAACAGGGTTGCACCAAGAAGGAAACAGGGTGAGATTATAAGGCTTCTGTTACAGCGCGAACTTCAGTGGAAAGCAGCGGAACGTACCGAAATTCTTGTAGGACACTTTCACTACATCACAAACTTTAACAGATATTTTGTCAAAATTTAGGCATACAAAATACAAACAGGCGTCACTTATACGCCAATTGCACGGCTCAAGTATCCTTGTGCCAATTACCAATTTGCGCAAGTATTTGCCCGGTGTGTGCACTGGTTATGCTATTTGCGCAGAGAACTGCGCTAAAATCAAAACGATTTTGATATTTACGCATGTCTGCAAATATTGCACATGCTTTTTTCTTCGTGTGTGGTGAATCTTACACAGTTTACCTGTGGTTTGTCACGTACACGTTGCTTTGGTTCCAGATGGTGGCCCTAGCTAGCTCAGTACGTTTGGCAGGCCGTGGTTCTCAACCCGCCATCTTGGAACCGGACGCACACATATATTTACTTACTTCCGTTCACCTCTTCGGATTCACTTACCCACCGCACAACAGGAATCCCACCCAACCTTGGACCGCTCGCATCGTGCAACCTACTCTGCGGTCACCCTAAAGCCATGCTCCATACTCCTACTTACCTCCTCATCATTCCATCCTTACATCCCGCCCCAAAAGAAATTAGCCAGCCATATTACTTCTCTTTTCACTTCAATAACGCATTTTTAATAAACATAATCTTAAAATCTATACACGATATGAAATAAAATCTTATACAAAAAATCAAGCTTCGTTTATATTCAATAATATTTTTCTTCAAACACCTTAATTTATATATATACATATATGTAAATTTTAATTTAACACATATGGGTTCCTTCTTCGCAAAAAAAAAATGTATATCCTTATGCAAACATATAAAAGTAAAAATAAACGTATTACAAACAGTATTTATGCACGCGTAAACAGGCCTATAAATATTATCAACCTAAAAAGAATCAAAATGCGCACCTGAATTCCGTATAAAAAAAAACTGTATGACAAATGTTCAAATATATTTCTGGGTCTTTCTGTCGCCAAAATCACCAAACTCTTATCTACTCAAGTGGGGTTATATAAAAAAAGTAGTTTTAAACACACCCTAATGCCTGCCTAAAAGAGCTCTTTTATGTGGGGATTGGGGAGCACATTGGTGCAGGGTTCATACCCCCTGCAAAAAAAAAGGTAAGACAAAAAAAACAGCTTAATTAATCGTTCTGGTATATTTTGTGACTCATAGACGCCTTACAATTTTATAAATTTTGGCTTAATCGAATACTACGTTTAAGACTAAAACGGAAAAGATTTATAGTGACTTGGATATATGTCCATGCACATCAATGTAAAATTCATATTTCATACAGTTTAAAATTTGGGATAAAAAAAACAATTCTTAGACTACCCTGACTCGTTTGTTAATTTCTATCTACCATAAAAAGCTTTTGTACAAATTACATTATGGTGAACTTTTTTGCTGAATGCTATAATGAGGTAGGTCGCTCCAACGTTAGGGTAAATGGCTAGGTGAATAAACAAATCCAATTGGACGCAGCTTTCCGAGATGCAATGAAAGGATTTATTGGTGATGAAATTGCAATACCAAAAAAAGTGATGAGATGCAATTACGATTTACTTGATGAAAATGTTGTATGGATCTGATAAATTGGAGATTGAATATGTAGCCAATGCTATCGAATTTGTAGGAAATTGTTGAATTTGTAAAAAATTGATATCGAATTGGTAGACATTCGTGATTTGTAAAAATTGTGATTCGCAAAAAATGTGATTCGCAAAAAATTTGATTCGCAAAAAGTGTGATTCCCTGGCGCTTTAAAAAGGCTTCACTGGCCACCTCCGGTTCCAACTACGAGAATGAAATCTCAATTAGCGCCAATTAAATTCTTTCATTAAGGCTCCCAAAACCGATTTGGCGTTCACGCGCCTTATGTCACACATACATTCATATTATATTGCCCTCATACCTACTCGCAATATAAAATGAGTATCCACAACAATTTAGTATTTTAATAAAAAAAAAAGCAAAAAGATAGTAATTTTTAGAATTTGGGATTACGCAAAAAAAAAAACAATGATTGAGTGGGAATCTTCACCCAGGAAGAGGCTGGTGACCGAAGTCGAAATTGAGGTCGCGTGAACCCCAAACGGCGCGAAAGTCTATATGATAAAAAAAAAAATCTTCATAATTTAAACACTCACCAGGTAAACAAATATTCCACCTCCTTATGCAGCAAGGAAATCCTGTCCTGATGGTTGGATGCAGCGTCGTCCTTTTTCTTTAAAAATTATCGACCGAAACCGCTTTTTTTTTATTGAAGGCAATTTGCCTTATCAAAACTTAAAAATTATTGCTATCGGCACTAACCTGATCCTTTCTGGATCTTCGCGCACAGGGAATTTTAAAACTTTATCACACGCAAAAATCACAAATGTTTTTTTTTCTTTTTATAAGCCACTTTAGCCCGATATGCTGCTATATTTTACTTTCCTCTTGTTCACCTTCAGTTACCCCCTTTTATACTATCCGAACCGCTGAAAAGAACCGTTTCCTTATGCCGTTTCCCACGGTCTTTCTTTTGTCTATTGCAATCATAACCACCCTATATCTATCCCTGTCCTTATTCTCAACATATCATGCACACCCATCCGGCAACCTTACCAACAAAGCTTTTTTCGTCATTGTGAATTTACGTGAGTTCACAATGGTGTTTTTTTGGGACATTTTCATTTGACGTTTCTCGTGTTTACATTTTTGGTAAACACGATTTCTATAATTTTCATTATGTTAAAATGCTGATGTGCTACTAAAAAAAATATCGAGAGAGGTTTCCACGACGCGTATTAATCTCGAGAACACGGCCACGAAGGCGAAAAAAATAAAAATTGTATCTCTGTCCGGAGATATTTGCAGTGGAAGTTGGTGATTTTCATGTGATTGTTGTTATGTTGGGTACCCAACAAAAAAACTGTCAACATAAGTGTTTTGCGTGGATATAGTTTTGGTCTCCAAACCGATGTTGGACCCACCCAGGGTACTGTTTATAAGCGCGGCCGAAGGCTGCTAACGTAGAAAAGTGTTTCGCGCAAACATACTGTGGATACCACCCCTGGTTTAGGAGGGCGACCCGCTGGTAACTTTTCGGTTTTTTTGTTCATATATTTTGAACGAGCAAAAAAAAATTTATTTCAATATTGCTGTTTTAACAGCGTACTCCACCCTAACATATGAGGCTCTATACATCCGAGCGGGCCAAGGTGTGAGTGAAGCCCAACGCGGGGACGACCCACGACCTGACACTGTCTCCTGCTTCGCGAGCTATGCCGGGCATTTGTGTATATACTGGATATTGGACCTCTCCGGACGACTTGACCCTCATCGCCGGAGACAGATTTACGGGAAGTATTATTATATATAAAACTGCCATATAAGCGAGTTACTTTATGGATATTTTGTTTATCTTTCTTTCAGGTTGGCTGACATAATGGATCGGTTGTGGCTCTCCGGACGACTTGACCCTCGCCGCCGGAGAGATAGTGATTGAATGAAGGAGGACTATTGTTTGAGGTCCTTGGCATGCCATGCACCTAAGCTTCTTCCCGACAACGTTTCCAACAGGTACATGTTTTTACCTAACGCTCGCGTTACTCTGCACTTGATAAACTTTTTGCAAAACTTCGCGTTTATATTTTTATTAAAATCGCTTAATACGAAGTTGCGCTTATATATTTCTTGTCCGGGTACAAAGCGCACTTCACGGGTTCTTTTGTTGTACCGAGCCGCGTTTGTCTCATAGGTTTCGTGTAAATTTTCTTTAATTTTCTCTCTCATTAATCTTATTCTGTCGCTGTCGTTCAGCAACAGTAATTCGTTGTCATTGAGGGAACTTAGTTTCCGAGCCAGCTTATAGTCTGCACCGCTGGTGAACATGTTCATGCCGAATAAGGCGAAATATGGCGACACACCCGTTGCGGAGTGTATGGCGCTGCGCAACGCGCACTCAATCTCTGGCAAATATAAATCCCAATCCCTCTGGTCTGTTTTTAAATATGAGCGGATAGCAGCCAAGACCGATTGGTTGACCCGCTCAGCGGCATTTGATTGTGGCGAGTAAAACGCGGTTTTCAAGTGTTTAACGCAGTACGTTTCTATCATTTTGGCAAAATGTTTAGAGGTAAACTGCTGCCCATTATCTGAGTGTATTATTTCCGGTACCCCAAACTTATGAAAGATTTCCTCGGTGAGGAACTTCACGACATTGGTGGCTGTAGCCTCACGCATTGACTTTAAAAATGTGAACTTGGAAAAATGATCCACAACTACAAAGATATAGGCGTTGCCTCGTTTGGACCTAGGGTATTTGCCTAAAAAGTCTATATAAATTTTCTGAAAGGGGCGTTCGGTAACTACCTCCGATCCTATACCAGGTTTCAAAATAGCGTTACAGGGCTTGCTTTCCTTACAAATCTGACAGTCGCGGATGTAGTTTCGGACTTGTACTACCATGTTTGGCCAGTAATATAAACGTCGCAAGCGATGCAAAGTTTTTGCCATACCACCGTGCGCAGCAGTTTCGCAACAGTGCGCATTCTCTATTAAGGTCGATGTCAATGCCGCCGGCACCCACAACTTCCATTCGTTTTCCTCCAGTTCTACATCTTTTGCAATCATTTTTTTGAAAACAAACCCGTCTTCGACTTTCAGGTCCGGCAGCCGTTCAGCATTATTTTGTATCGTGCCTATCAAATCTAAATATTCCTCCGACTCAAACTCTACCGTATCCATTCCCGCTATCGATGATTGAGCTAACTCCTCGATGCACCGTGACAGTGTATCTGCAACCACATTTTCAGAGCCCTTCCGGTGCTCTATTTCGAAATTAAATGCTTGAAGGTGCAAAGACCATCTCGCTAACCTACCACTCAGATCTTTTAGCGACATGAGCCACTTAAGACTGGCGTGATCTGTCACCACTGTGAACGCCATCAGCTCAATATATGGGCGAAACTTTTGCACCGCCATCACAGCCGCGAGGCATTCCTTCTCGGTAGTGCTATATTTGCGTTGGGAATCGTTTAGTTTCTGAGAGAAATAAGCAATAGGGTTTTCGGAATCATCGTGATTTTTTTGAAATAACACCGCTCCTATGCCATAATCAGAGGCGTCACATTGAACCCAGAAACGTTTAGTAAAATCCGGGTGTCTTAGGACAGGCGCACAGGTAAGTGCCCTTTTCAATTTATTGAACGCCTCGACTGCTTGAGGTGTCATCTCGAATTTGTTCGTCTTCTTAAGGGCATCGGTCAACGGGGCCGCTATCGCCGCAAAATCTTTAATGAACCGTCTGTACCAACCGGCTGTTCCTAGGAAGCTCCGAACTTGCTTCATGGTTTTCGGTACCGGGATGTTCACGATTGCTTTTACCTTTTCGGGATCGGTTTTTAGCATGCCCCCGCCCACAATGTATCCTAGATAAGGCAACTCCTTGAAACAAAACTTTGACTTTTTTAATCCTATTGTTAATCCTGCTTCTCTAAGACACATGGCAACTTCTTGCAACGTATGCAGATGCGAGTCAAAATCGGGAGCGATTATAAGTAAATCGTCCAAGTATATAAAGACATTTGCCTTCAATCTCTGTGGTATGACTCGATCCATCAATCGACATAACCGTTGCGCCGCATTGCATAGCCCGAACGGCATGACCACGAACTGATATAAGGGACGCCCCGGGACTGTGAAAGCGGTGTATGGTTTACACTTGTCTTCCAGTTCTATCTGCCAAAAGGCGAACTTGAGATCCACGCTACTAATAAAATGGGTATCATCTATGCGGCTAATTATGCCTTCTATATTCTGCAGCGGATAAGCGTCTTTAATGGTCAAATCCTTTAATTTTCGGGCATCTAAACAAAATCTATTTTTACCGGGTTTACGTACTATAGTGGTCCGATTACTCCACGGGCTCTCACTTTCTTCAATTACCCCCAATTCTAACATTTTGTCTATTTCTGTGTAAACTATAGATTGCATGGCAGGTGATAGTGGGTAATGGCGATCTTTCACAGGGACTGCATCTTCCACGAGTTTAATGGAGTGTTTTTCCAGCGGTGTACGACCTAAACCATCCTTTTCAAACGTTTTGAAACTTTCGACGACCTGATTTAAGCGCTGTTGTTGTTCAGCCGTGAGGTCATGAAGCACACGCCGTTCATTCCTGTCTTCCGCCGTCACCATCTGCTGCTCTAACTTGGACAAATCGATTTCATTTACATCTATGACATTCGGGGCCAATTGGAAAACGCGCCAGAAATCTATCCCGAGATAAATGTTTTGTTCCAGGTATGGACATAAGTAAAACGTTATTTTATTCTCTAAATCTTTGTATTTGACAGGTATAGTTATCTTTCCTAATACCGTATGTGCGCCACCACCTGCAGTTGTAACCTTCGAAATGAAACGTTCGATAGGTACCCCTAACTCCTCGACTAACTCACGGCATCCTCTACCTAATAGACTAACAGATGCACCTGTGTCCAGTAGCCCTCGTTTTTGGACACCGTTTATTTCGATGTCCGCGTACACCCGTGGGTCATCTCGGTCTGCCCTTTTAACAGTGGCAACAACTGCTCGACGTAGCATCTTCCGGTTTCGAAATCGATCCCTTGCCTTCAGTATCTTGCGTGACACCCTGCGACGACCTAGTAACACGCCGTCTGCAAAGATTCTTTCGCGGGCTTCTTTGTACCTCCTCATACGTTCTTCAAGGGACAGTCTAGCCGGGTTATTTGTTTTGTTATTCATAGTACAATTTGTTAGTTTTGGTTTTATCCGTGATATCTGCTGATCGTCCCCTCTCACGAGGTCTTTATCTACTGTGTTAGTCGACGCGTCTACTCTAGCGGGAATTGTGTGGAGCGCGATACCCCCGCTGTCATCGCGTTCCGTTTCGCGTTTCCCGATAGGCTACATGTTGGACACTTCGGCGTGATGACGTCCGCCTTCCCACACTTAAAACAAAATATGCGCCTCTGAAGTGACATGCAATCGGTGAATGCATGTCCTTCGGCACCGCAATTCCAACACAACAGGTTTTTAGGATTTGCTTGGTCGCGAGATGATGGGTGTTTGGTAACGCGCTGATAGCGGAGCTCCTCCACGGAGACTTGACCCTCATCTCCGGGGGCTCCTGCTCTTCCGGCGATGTATCAACTATTTCGTTCACTTGGTATGAACGAGGCACGAATCCACCTTGAGGAACTCGATCCCTACGAGGAAAACACCTTTCAACTTCCTTACACTCCATACGGAGTTGCTCTATGGAGTAAACTGCAATGGGGTATACTAATTTGGCCAACGATTCCCGCAAGTTCCCTTTGACGAGCCGAACCATTTCGTATTCAGGTATGGGGTTCCTTAGACGCGAACGCAGTATGCCGACAGCGTGAAAAAAATCATCAATCGTCTCTCCGGGTTTTTGTTTGCGTTCCGTGATCTCTCTCATTAGATCGAAATCCGTTAGCTGAGATCCGAACTGCCGTTGTAACGCGAATTGTAAACTTGGCCAGTCTAGGTTGCGATTCGTTCGGATGTACAACCAGTACCATTCACGGGCCTCTCCACTCAGCAGCCGATGAAAGTCTCTAATGATCTCAGCCCACGAACACCCATACTGCTCTTTCACATACTCCACCCTGAATA
The DNA here is from genome assembly GCF_040869045.1 of Eurosta solidaginis. NCBI lineage: Eukaryota > Metazoa > Arthropoda > Insecta > Diptera > Tephritidae > Eurosta > Eurosta solidaginis. Next base: position 117,699,923 of record NC_090322.1, on the reverse strand, counting down.
AAAAGTCCTCTATGGTCATGGAATCGCGGTGACCCTGGTAACTGATCCCCCACTTTTCTATATTCAGTTCAGCTCGGTAGGTACCAGCTCTGTCTTGAGGCTCAGGTGGTGATCTTTGTGAGGAAGAACGATGGTCCGGTGCTGCAGGGCCTAGGATTGGACGCTGATTCGCCCGATTATTGAACGCCGGTAACGGACCTACCGCCGACCTAACAGGAATATTATTATGTGCATTACGATTGTTGTTGACGTTTTCATTAACTCTTTCGTTTTCAGGTATCGAACGCCTCGATTCTGCTGACTCGCTGCTAATGTTATGCCTCCTTTTTTTATACTGTATTCGTGGCCTATTTGTCTGACGGCCAGCTCCCACTTCGACACTGGAACTGCGTACAGTTTCAAACATCGCCTGCATGCCTGCACGCATTTCGACTAAAAGGGCTTGTTGAGTTTCTGCCATCATACTTTTTATTATTGGGGTTACTTCTTCGCGTATGTTTGGTGTTATAGGCCTACTGGCCACGACATTAGTCGTGAAATTGTGACCCGGAGGGGGGCGCGGAAAGGGTAAAGACGGTGGCCGGATGAGTACCGATTGGGTAACCTGGGCTTGACCATATTGTTTGGGCACTGTCCCAGTACTAGTTGTAATTGCTTGCATAATACCCCGTGGTGCGCCTTGCCCACTACCGCCTACATTTTCATCCCCTTTATTTTTCGTACCTACGAACCTATCTGAAAGATCGATGAATGCGGGATCACTCTCATTCACTTGCTTATTTGCGTCTTCTGCTGGCATGTTGGCTATCTTTGTTCTTGCTCGTGTATTATGGGCCGGTGGCGAGTGATTCATACGAATGATTCAAAAAAAAATTTGGACTTAAAAAAAATCTTTGTATACGAGGCACCAAAAAGACACACTGTAAATGTATATATGTATGTAAAATCCTTATGTAACCCTAAAAGAGAAAATTATAGTATAAAACCCGAAATGTGTGTTTAATCCTATGAGCCTTGCGTGTCTACAGACACGCCTTTACGTACTAGCGCTTTTAAAAAAAATCAAAAGAAAATTTATATAAAAGAAAATTTAAATCAATATAAAATATATGTATGTGCGGGTTATACCCTATGCGAAATTATATGTATAACACGTATTAATCAAAAAAAAATTTTTTTTTGGTAATAAAGCAAGTGTAAAGACCATGTATATAAGTCGAGATGACTGCGTATGTATGTATGTATATTAGATCCTACAAAAATTTTATCTCGGCTAGCGCACACCACTGTATCACTCGTAGTAAAAAAAAATCCAATTATTTCAGTAATAAAATAGAGAAAAAAATTTGGATGTATCAAAAAAAGAAAAAAATATACGATCTAAGGACAGTAGATGCACGTTAAATTCCCTCTGAAATGACTATTCGCAACTTCGCTCGCGTATGTTTGCAAACCGTGTAATATAAAAAAAAATTGAATATGTATTAAAAAAAAACAAATATTTATATATAGAAAAAAAACTATAAAAGAGGGCATCTGTATATGTGTATGTTCAATCCTATAGGTAATGAATCTTATAAAAAAAATATATATCTATTGGTATAAAAACAATATTCATGTAAAACAAAATATCAGGTAGCCACGTAATCTCGATGTAATCTCAAAAAGGAGAATATACGACAAAGCGAAATATATGTGTGTTAAATGCTATAAACCTTGAGTGTCTACGAACACGCACCCCTGTATTAGCGCTTCATACGAAATCAACAAAAAAAAAAAATTCTACAAAATATATATATATATATCGATAAAAAAATATTTGTATTGATGAAGAGGTGTGAATATAGTATACCTGTAGGTTAACCCCTATGCTAAATGAATGTTCATAAACTTATGATGACGTATTAACGTAACACGTACACCAAAAAACTCAAACCTTTGTAAAAAACTGACTCCAAAAAACCAATACCAAAATTATCTCCGATATAAAAAGTATAAAGAAAATTTAATAATTTAGAATGTTATGAGTTGGCGGGTGTTCGGATGGCCTGACTACATGAGGAGGCTCAGGGTTCTGGAGCATAGTTGTTCGTTCCTGTGTGGGTTGGCATGTGAATCCTCACTGATAACTAAATAAACGAAACAATTCCAAAAAACTATTTTATGCTTCACAACACCTACCATTCGCGATGTAGTTGTGGTCACAAAATCTACTACTTATGGAACAACAAAACTCAAAAATCTCTGTTTTGGCTTCCACATTTGTAGCCATATTTCTGAAACTAAAACTCTCTATAAAACAAACTGAAAAGAAAAAGAAATCTAAAATAAAATTTTGTGTTGTAAAATGTCGATGCAACTAGATCACCCTCATGTTTGGTGTCTATGCCACCGTTGGGTTATTGTATCAGATCTGGTGGGCTTGCTCCTAACTACTGGTGCAATTAAACTTTGTCAGAAATACACAAGCAAGTCACCTAGGCGACCCGCTGGTAACTTTTCGGTTTTTTTGTTCATATATTTTGAACGAGCAAAAAAAAAATTTATTTCAATATTGCTGTTTTAACAGCGTACTCCACCCTAACATATGAGGCTCTATACATCCGAGCGGGCCAAGGTGTGAGTGAAGCCCAACGCGGGGACGACCCACGACCTGACAGGTTCCTGATAATATAACATCAGAAATTATTGCTTAAAAATGTTAATATCGAAGGCGTAAGGACCATCTCTAGCTTGTAACAGGAATTTACACAAATTTAATAATACATAATAATTTTTTATGCAATTAGAACACATGTTTCATTTGTTGCGCTAGTTGAAAAATGAACATTGCGCAGTGCTGCAATGAGTTGAGTTGGTCCTGCAATTAAAATATATATTTTATAAATACAATGGAAAATGAACGCTTCTGGTGCGAGTTTTTCGACTTATACCGTGAATTACCAGCACTGTGGAAAGTAAATAGTAATTTTTTATACAATTAGTGCCTTTTTTATACAATTAAAACACATGTTTCATTTGTTGCGTTACTTTAAAAATGAATGCAGTGTTTTTGAGCCGTGTATGTCAAAATTATCATTTGCACAAATTCCGTCGTTTTATGTTTGCGCATGACTTTTGTGTCATGTATGGGCCGTCTTACGATCCCCAACAAAAAGTTTTGATCGAAAACAACGAAGTTATACGGCGGGAAGTGTGTCCATGGAACATTGCGATGTCCTAGGAGAGGAGTAGGTGATCCCACTCTCGCTTTGTTTGTGAGTATTCCATAGAGTACATACGTGAGAGTACTTTCCAAAGTACTTTCACTGTAGTACTCCATGGAGCACCCACAGAGGATCATATGCCAAAGTACTAAAGAGGAATTGTGTCGGAAAGAATTATCGGAGTGAATTTAATTGAAAATGAAAGTAAATGAAGAGGGGCAATACAACTTTTATATTTTATACTACGAATATTCTTATGTTATTTAGCATTTGCGTGAATAAAGAAACTAATATTTCTCTATACTATAGTATGTGTACATAATACCAGTGCGCGGTTGCATTTTATCAGAGTTGCCATAGTAAAATTTTATTATCAGTTATTTGTATGCAATATTTTACTTTTGGCAACTTTGTTCGATCGTCATCGTGTCGTGATCACGGTCGTTAAAAAACGAGCAATGATCGGCTGATGGTGGTCCGCAAACGCATTGCAAAGGAGTATTGTTAGAGTACTCCAACATGAAGAAAATGGAACACGTAATCCGGGTAGTCATAGCCAAAATAAAATACGTTTTAAATTTACATGCAGCTTTGACATAATTTTCTACAAGCTATCTGTCAAAAAAGCTCCAACTAAATTTAAAACCTACTTTATATTGACTATGACTATGCGCCATAGTGTTTGAACCCTATAAGATATATACGACAAAAATATTGACATTAAATAGAAATTATATAATGAGACTATTTATTTAAATGAATGTAATTAAGTTATTAAGTAATTTTTTTTAAATAATAGAAAAAGACTCTCTAAGTACTTTTCTTGAAGACGAGTAACATTTTTACTGGAATGGGAGCCTTTTCTTACGCACTACTGCGTCCTTCGGAAAATGAAAAATTTCCATTTTTCACTGGTTTTCTTGTTGTTTTTACATCCAAACACTGCACAAAGCATTACTAGTATGATTATTTAATTAAAACTTTTACAAGTAACACCAAATATACGTATATCAAATGGCATCTAAAAGCCCTGTCACATAAGCTTTGCATATAGATGCGTTTAGCTCAATCTTATGCATTATGGGTAGATTGGACGTTTTTTATGGAGAACGGTAGATTGAACGACACTGGTGCCATCTGACACGAAAAAGTAGCCAACTTTCAAATTTTGTTGTAAGCATAAGAAGAAGAATTTGACATTTGCTACGGCTGAGGGTGCTGGCACATTATTATTTTTCCCACTCGTTGGTAACTTTTCTAACATTTTTCGTAATTAAAACCTGCAATTTAACAAATGTATACGACACAAAATATGGCAGCAAGTGTTTTTGTTTTATAGGGAGAATGTTTATAACAGTTCTTCGCGAAATTTTGTATGTGAATGGGCAAGGCGAAATAAACTTCAATTGCCAAAGTCTGAAGTTCCTTCATATTTATAAACGCAACTTCTTGGTTGATTGCGGCGATGTTACTGGAATTCATAAGCTTGTGTTAAACGCATCTATATAAAAAATTTCATTGTGCCGCGGCCTGAAAGGTGATCTAATGTTTACATGCGGATTGCCAAATCTTCTTTTGTGATTGGTGAGTGAAGCCGTGGTTGCTCACGAACGTACGTAGAAAAAATGTGTCAGCTGACACGACCTATCTTATGAGTGTGCAATGTAATCGAAAACTCACCGACGTGCAACGCCCGTACGTACGTAGCCCGGAACGTAGAAATCAAAACAATTTTGATTTTTTCCGTATGAACGTGTCAGCTGATCGCTCTCTCACTAGACAAAGTTGCCTAGTAAACTTTTGTGCGCTAATTTTTGACCGTTTGCAGTTTTATGCAAAAACACCTGTCACCGACAGTTTGCTTGTGAGAGCATTGAGGGCATTCGCTGGTTGACTGTGAAGCAGAACGGTAGTCAGTTCGTGGTACAATCAATTTCCTTAACATTTGAATTATAATTTAACCTAAACCTTTTGTTAATTAAATAAACAAATACATGTATTACTTTTATAAACGTGGTGAGACTATTCATTTTAATCCATTTGGACATTCCTGACATCTCAGAAGTGATATGAACATATTTTACATCCATTCCTACATACGAATTGAATTTTCAATCAGCGATACAAGCGAGGGGAAATACCACAAGTAAGCGAATGAACGAATAAGTTTAAAAAGAAAAAGAGCAAACAAAATTGCTTCAAACGTCTCTTAACATATTTAAGAGATCATTTGCAACAGTTACATACGAAAAGTTACAACGGCAAGTGACTTTGCATACGTACAAAACAAAAGGTAAACGCAAACAAATCAACAATCGAAGTAGCGAATGTAAGAACACAAGCAGAAGGGTAGTTTGTGTGTTTGCAACGACTTCGATACAAATAAAACGACGAGAACGCAGCAACAAAAAAAAAAAAAAAAAAACATAAGACAACAGCAAGAGTAGATTTATTTTGTTTTGTGTTTTTGGAAACGGCTTAAGAGCAACGTAAAAGGGGCAGTGGTGTTTATAGCTGCAATATTGAAGAACGTTCTGGAATTCTATGGAGGAGAATTATTGTGAGCCATACGGGCTGAACAACGGCGAGACGTTCAAGAAAAACCAACGTGATTACAAGTGAATTTCGGCAGAACTGGAAAAAAAAGAGGCAAGACAATTTTTTTTCATATTTGTGGATGACAATTGCATGCAGAAAAGTTAATTGCACTATAATATGGGAAAAATGATCAAATTAAACACTTTAAAGGTTGATCAAATCAACAAATTGCTACAAAACCAAGGTGCGACGGTAATGGGCAATAAAGCAACAAAAATTATTAAATTGACAGAAATGTACGGCGTTGATGAAGTTGATGCTGAAGAGTTGGAGGTAAGCAGCGAAGTTACAGCTATGCAGAAGCAAATGGAAGAAATGCGTGGCATTATTGCGGGGCTAGCTAAGTCTGTAAACGATTTGGTGACAGTACAGACAAGGCAAACGTTAACACCGTCGAACGCCACAACGATTCCAGCAGAAGCAAGTTGCCATGACAACTATTCAACTGCCACAACAGAGGTTCATGCTGAAATACCAAGGAGTTCATCGGAACATGATTTTAATGGTACACCAATAGCAGTTCGTCCATTGTTAGTCCCAATGACGCAACGTGAATGGAAAAGAAGTGCAGTACACGACATCATCGCAATATTACCGGATTTTGATCCATTAAAAGGGAGTTTAACATCGAAACAGTTTGTTGATAAAGTTATACAGCTACGAGAAGCATACGGATGGTCTGAGCAAGAAATTTTGTTAGCCGCTCAATCAAAGTTGAAAGGGGTGGCCAAAGAATGGCTCGATGCACAAACCGTATTTCAACGATGGTCAGCTTTTGTATCAGCATTTCAAACAGATTTTCCTTTCACAATGTGTACGGCAGAAGTGCACACGGAATTATCACGAAGAAAGAGGCGAACAAATGAAACTTATAGTCAATACTATTACGCTATGTTAAATATTGGTAGGCGAGGTAAGGTTGATGAAGAATCAATCAATACATATATTTTTGGGGGGTTAAATGACAGTAATTTAACACGAACCCTTATGGCAATGAAATTATCAACATGTAACGATTTATTGCGATCTCTTGATAGTTTAGCAAATGTATATTGTGCGTTCAAAGGTACAGATAGTGGTAATAGAAATGTAAACGAGGTAACACGAAATGTTACTACAGAAAAAAAATATACAAAATGTTTTAATTGCAACGAGTATGGACACATTGCAGCAAAATGTCCAAAGCCTGCAAGAAAGGAAAGATGCGCAAAATGTAACAAAGTGGGACACGATTCTAAGTCTTGCCGCTATGAAAAATCAACGGTTGCAAAGGTAGTTAGTGAAAATTTATATCCACCTTTAATGTCAAGAGTCTTGCTGAATGGTGACCAGTATTCGGCGTTTATCGATACTGGCAGCGACACATCAATCATATTCGAATCCAAAGTACCAACCAATGTGGAAAAGAAAGTATGTGTTAGAAAGTTAGAGGGATTTGGGGGTGCAAGCGTTGAAAGCAAAGAAGAGATTGAAGTAGAATTAGTTATAGAAGGAAGCACACTGAATACGAAATTGCATGTAGTACCCGACGAGTTTATGCCATACGATCTGTTCATTGGACGAGATGTTTTGTGTCGAAAAGATTGTTCACTGGTTATACAGTCGGGAAATATGCAAATACAGAAAAATACGGCATGGGGTTTTAATGTTAATGTATCATTAAGCAATGATGAAATGCATGAAGTACTTCATTTACTAGAAAAATACGATGATTCTTTTGCAGAAGATTTAGGAAAGCTTGGACGTTGTAAAACAACAACTATGGAAATCGTTGTCAGCACCGACAAACCAATTACAGGTAGGCAGTACCAGGTACCTTTTATCCAAAGACCTGTACTTTCCACGATAATTGACGAATTGCTTAAGCACAATATAATTCGTCAGAGTTCATCACCTTACGCAGCTCCAGTTGTAATAGTGAAGATGTCAAACGGGGAAGATAGAATGTGCGTTGACTTTAGGGTCACCATAAAAAAATAATTCCCAATGCCAATAGTAGAAGAGCAGTTGTCAAAGCTTGGGGGTAATACGTTTTTTACCACCCTTGATATGACTGCAGCATATTATCAAATTCTATTACATGAGGAGAGCAAGAAGTTCACAGCGTTTTTGACGCCTGAGGGATTATATGAGTATAATGTAATGCCATTTGGACTGCGAAATGCACCAATGGTCTTTCAGGAGATGATTATTCAACTTGTACGTGGTTTGAGAAACCGAGATAAAATTATAAGCTACGTTGATGAGGTTATAATTGCAACAAAGAATGTTAGTGAAGGTATTGATGTCCTAGCCGAGTTTTTGGATGCAGTACGAAATGCTGGTCTCACGCTAAAACCAAGTAAATGTACTTTTATGTCAAGAAATGTTAAATTCTTAGGCCATGTCGTAAGCCAAGATGGTATTAAGCCTGGTGAAGAGAAAACAAAATCAATTAAAGCTTTTCCTCAACCCACTAATGTAAGTGAAGTCCGTCGATTCCTTGGCTTAACAGGGTTTTTCAGGAAGTTTATACCAGATTATGCTAGTACCGCTATGCCGCTAACAACGTTACTAAAGAAAGCACAAACATTCGTGTGGACAGACGAACATGCCATAGCTTTTGAAAAATTAAAACATGCACTTTGCACTCAGCCGGTGTTAGTTTTGTTTGACGTAACAAAGAGCCACGAAGTACACACCGACGCTAGTTCCATAGGGCTATCTGGAGTGTTGTTGCAGCTAGAAGGCGAGGATTGGAAGCCGGTACACTATTACAGCAGACGATGTAATGCAGCTGAGTCTACGTATCCATCACATGAATTAGAAGTATTGGCGATCGTAGAGACGCTTGAACGATTACGAGTTTATTTAGTCGGTACTCCATTTGTTGTACGAACGGACTGCAATGCAATTGCAACAACTAAGTCCACTACAGCGTTGAAGCCGCGCATTGCCAGATGGTGGCTAAAACTACAAGAATTTGATTTTACATGTACATATCGACCTGGGTCTAAAATGCAGCACGCAGACTCACTTAGTCGAGCGCCTGTTGAAATATCGAAAGGTACAAACACTGTTGCAGAAAAGGTATTGAAACTTAACCGAGGCAATACGATGGATGATTGGATTTACTCAATGCAACTCCAAGATGAAAATTTAAAACGAATAAGCGATATAATTACAGGGAAAGAAACGGCAGATGAAGCTACAATTAAGCAAATCAAAACCGATTATACGATGCATAACAGTCGATTATTTAGAAAAGCTAAGGGCGAAATGAAATTAGCAGTACCAAAGGCAGTAAGATGGCGAGTTGTTAAGTCATGTCATGATGACTCTGGTCATTTTTCTTTAGAAAAAACCTTACAGCGACTATGCAAACATTTTTGGTTTCCACGCATGAGGAGGTATGTCAAATCATACATAGCAGCTTGTGAAGAGTGTTGCTTAAATAAAATGACGGGAGGTAAACCGCAAAGCCAATTGCACGTAAGCGATGTGTTGCCGATCCCATTTAGGCACATTTTTATTGATCATGTGGGTCCATTCCAACGCAGCAAATCAGGGTTTTCGTACATATTAGTAGTTGTATGCGGATTCAGTAAGTACGTAATCCTAAAGGCAGTCAGAACTACGAAAACTGAACCAGTCGTAAAAGCACTAGAAGAAATCATGGCCATTTTTGGTCAACCACTTAAAATAACATCAGATCGAGGTACGGCGTTCACTTCGAGGCAATTTGAAGAATTCATTTCCAATCATGGTATTCAACACAACAAAACTGCAGTACGAACACCGAGAGCTAACGGACAGGCCGAACGCGTAAATAAAACAGTTATCAACGCTTTGAAATGTATGAGCGAAACGGCCAAAACATGGGATAAAATGCTTCCAAACATTCAATGGACGATTAATTCCCAACGTAATGAGGTAACAAAATACACGCCTAATGAACTTGTGTTTTATTTCAATCCCAGAGATGTAACATACAACCGAATGATACAAGCTATAAACGATGATGATAAGGGTAATCCAGATATCGAGGTGAAACGTGATGAAGCAGCAAACAATATAATGGCAGAGAGACATAAGTGGAAAGAGCGTTATGACAAAAGACACCAAACTCCAAAGAAATATGATGTTGGCAACTTAGTGGTCATTGATCATGTTCCAAATGCAACAGGTCTCTCCCATAAGCTGGATCCCGCATTTAAAGGACCATATATTGTTACGAAAGTACTTAACTACGACAGATATATTATCGAAGATCTACCAGACTCAACACATACACAAAGACGTTATTGCAACATATGTAGTGTGGATCACATAAAACCGTGGTGTGCATTGATTCCTGAACTTGATGGTATCGACGACGACGATGATTCGTCCATGCAGGACGAAATGTCAGGAAAGGCCGAGCTGTCACCGACAGTTTGCTTGTGAGAGCATTGAGGGCATTCGCTGGTTGACTGTGAAGCAGAACTGTAGTCAGTTCGTGGTACAATCAATTTCCTTAACATTTGAATTATAATTTAACCTAAACCTTTTGTTAATTGGTGGTGAGACTATTCATTTTAATCCATTTGGACATTCCTGACACACCTATTTAAAGTTTGAAAAATTGTGAAAATAATTCGAAATAATTATGTAAAAGTGCAGATTATATATATGTAATCTATTTATTTTTATTTAATATTAATTCCAGCCTTTTGCACCATCAAAAATTAAATTGGAAAAAGTTGATGTTTCCATAAGCATGCATGCAAAATGGTCAATGGCAACAGTGCTAATCTGTAAACAATACACACACAAATATCTTATGTACATGTACACAGACGCACACATTGATTCCTACGGGCTTGAGGGTTCGGTCAAACGTGTTTCGTACGACCAACGTCCGTACGTACGGCACACGTCGGTGGGTAATTGCCGCATAACACATGTGTTTTGCGTAGCGTAATGGCCGAGCCACAATGAAGTTTTTCATATAGATACGTTCAACGCAATCTTATGCATTCCCGTAACATCGCCAGAATCAACTAAGATGTTGCCTTTGTAAACATAAAGGAGCAATTAAGGTCTATTTCGCCTTGCCCATTCACATACAAAATTTCGCGAAGCACTGTTATAAACATTCTAACTATACAAGAACAATACTTGCTAACATATTTTGTGTTCTAGTCATTTGTTAAATTGTAGCTTTTTACTGTGAAAAATTTTAGAAAGGTACCAACAAGTGGGAAAAATAATTTCACCTGCAAAGTGTGAAAGACCCCTTAGTCAAATCAAATGTCAAATTCTTCTTCTTATGCTTTGTTTGCAACAAAAATTGGAAGATGGCTATTTTTTCATGTCAGATGGAGCAGTGCCGCCGCTCGATCTGCCATTCGCAATCGGCCGTATTTCTGAATCGCCTCTCTATTAGCCCATTAGTGGGTATTCTAACTTCCCATGGGGCTCATTTGGGCCTGCAAACAAATGACTTCTGCCGCAGCTGCAGGGCCGAGGAAAAGATAGAAAGTATAGAGCATTATCTATGCCATTGTCTTACGCTGTCGAAGACCAGGTGCAAATGTCTCCACAGACACTTCTTTGGGTGCATTGCGGAGCTAGAATCCGCAAATGTAAACGAAATTCATTACATTAGGCAAGAAAAGTGCGTGCCACAACATCGCGTGTCGAAGACCACAATTCGTGCGGTCTTGAAATAACTAAGTCGTTTAATTGATATGTGAGTGCACGTTCCAACTGAAATTAGCCTGGCAAATCAATGGGCCACCATCTACGTACCACTCTGTGCCCATCAAGGATTCAAGCGAGCAAAGTAACACACCCCCGCGGGTTAAGGGGTTAGAATATACCCGCGGTAGGTATGCCTGTCGTAAGAGGCGACTAAAATACCAAATCGATTCAAAGGGTTGTGTAGCGCAACACTTTCATATATATGTAGCTTCTCCAACCCAATTGTTAACCTCACCCACCCGCGGCGAATCCTATTTCATTAACACAGCCGAGGCTCTGGCGACCCCGAACTCCTCGTGGATCTAGGGGGTGGGAGGACGGCCTGGAAGGTCGCGTGTGTTCATAACAAATCGTTCCCGAAATGGTCGGGCTTGGACCATCAACATCAATAACACTCCCCACTGCCTCCGGGCAGTGTCCTTATCGCTATAACAACAATAATAACAACAACAGCAAAGTAACACTTTCATTATATTTTACAAAGCTGTGTTGAAGAAATAAAATAAATAAGTTAGTTTTTGCCGATTTTCGAATTGCTCTCCTTATTAATTAATATAATGCCAATATGTTTTAAATATATCACCGTGGTGTGATGGTAGCGTGCTCCGCCTACCACACAGAAGATCCAGGGTTCACGCCCCGGGCAAAGCAACATCAAAATTTTAGAAATAAGTTTTTTCAATAATTTTCTAAGGGGTCGCTCCTCGGCAGTGTTTGGCAAGAACTCCGAATGTACTTCTGCCATGAAAAGCTCTCAGTGAAAACTCATATGCCTTGCAGATGCCGTTCGGAGTCGGCATAAACATGTAGGTCCCGTCCCGCCAATTTGTAAGAAAAATTAAAAGGAGCACGAGGAAAATTGGAAGAGAAGCTCGGCCTAATATCTTTTAGGAGTTTATCGCGCCTTACATTTATTTATTTCTTTTATATCACATCTCAACGTACCAATGAGTAAGAATTTAAAGTTAGTATTAGCTAGAGAAAAAAAAGTTAAAAGAAAAACTGGTATAATAAAGAGAAAAACGTGCCCAAAATTTTAATTGTTTGAGAAAACGCAAACACAGTTTTAATTTTTCGTACAATTACGATTATAAAAATGAGATTTAAAGTCAGCTATGGTGGTTATTTTTGCTCCTTTTATGATTCTATGTACCTATGCGATCAAAATTACACCCGCCGATTTTTTGGGGTATCAAAAAACCTCGAAATATGAAAATATTTTTATTTGCATCTGTTTACAATAAAACGTGCGATATTAACTAGCTGCAAAATGCAGAACGTTCATTTCTGAAAATAGGCTAAACCTGTACCAGAAATATGTACGTCAACATAAGTAAACTGGGGTAAATTTTGATAACCACTACATCAATTTGTCTATATAATATTGTAACGATTTTAGTGCAATTCCTCTTATTTGCAACTTTTTACTAACGTTCGCATCACTAAACTGTTGAATAAATAACTCCAATATTTAATAATGCAAAATGGCCCTTTAATTAAGTACTTACAATAACTCTTATAACTCGCAACTAATAGCTTGCTTAAATGAAACTGATTCTCGCGCCTCTACTGTTGTCGCCTTTTATACTGTCTGGTTTTCTCGTTGCATACTTCTAGGCTTTTCCATTCCAGAACTTACTAGTTGCTACAAAATCACCAGCCACAACTACGTTTATAGCTCCCCGGATGCGCGGGAGTAATACTTGCACAAATTATTGCCCTCTCTTGTGAGCACCTCAGATAAGATATATGCATGTGTTTGTGCGTTGCTTCTCCGCTGCGTGTACGTACATATGTGTAGACATAATGATTGAATTATTGATGTGCATCAAGTCCCTGCTTAGCATCGGCTTAGAGATGATAGTATCCCTTAGTGCTGCTAATATTCGTTACACTGCCCTCCACATAAGTCTGATCGTCCCGATCACACAAATCTCTCGATCTAAACGCTGCCAGCCTTTGCAAATGAACCTATTAATTTTGGTTCGTGGTTTGCCAATGGTTTGTATGCGGTACACTACATCGTTGATCCGTTTTACAACTTTGTATGGGCCTTGCCAATTACACTGCAATTTCGGGGACAAACCTTTTTTTCGTTGTGGGTTGTATAATAGCACCAAATCTCCTTCCAGAAACCCTTCCAAATTAATCGCTTTATCGTACTTCGCTTTCATCTTGTCAATCATAATCTTTGATCGTTGCTTTACAAGATCGTGTATCTCTCTCAGCTCTTCTTCCAAGACACCAGTACATTTCTTGACATTTCTCTCCGCATCGGCATCTATCCCGAACTTCAAATCAGCTGGCAGTCGAAGGTCATTGCCAAGAATTACCTTTGCGGGAGTTTGGCCTGTTGTCTCATGCACTGCCGATCGGTAAGCCATCAAGAATAATGATATATGTGTATCCCACTCCTTAGGGTACTTGTCAACTACTTTCCTTAAATGCTCCTCCAATTTTCTATTGAATCGTTCCACCATACCATCGGACTGAGGATGCAATGCAGTTATCCGTGTTTTTCGAATTCCCAATGTTTACACATTTCCCGGAACACAGCTGATTCGAAATTCCTGCTTTTGTCATTGGTACACCATACCTTGCAACCCAATTGTTTATAAACACTTCTGCTACTGTTTCCGCTTCTTGATTTGGGATTGGGTATACCTCTGGCCATTTGCTGAAGTAATCCATAACCACTAGTACATATTTGTTTCCGCAGTTGCTAGTAGGAAATGGACCTGCAACATCCATGGCGATCCTTTCAAATGGCCCACCTGAGTTACATTGCTTCATCTGGCCATGACTTCGGGTTTTGGGCCCTTTAGATCTGCTGCAAACCTCGCAGTTCGCAATTTACTCAGTGACCGACTGACGGCAACCAACCCAATATAATCTCTGTTTAATCTTCTCGAGCGTCTTCGTGATTCCAAGATGACCTCCGCTTTGACCATTATGCAGCTCCCTGAGCACGTCAGAAATCCTCTTTCTGGGAACAACTATCAGTTTCTTCTTGCATTGACCATCCTCACTCTCCCATAATCGATGAAGCAACCGGATATCAACTCTAAACTTTTCCATTGTGCCCAATATGACTTCGCAATGGGACTCTCTGCTGACATTTCCTCTCTATTTGGTCTTTCGTTTCGTTCGAGCCCTTGCATAACATGTGAAAGATCTGCATCTTCTAGCTGATACTTCCTTAGCTGTTCCTTGGCCCATTCATCTGTACATGTTATAGTCATTAGCCGGACATCTATAATGTCTTCTTTAGCCTCGGTCTTTGAACAGTGCTTGCATTCCAAACTACATGGTCTTCGTGACATTGCATCAGCATTTCCATGGGTACTACCTTTTCGATGCTCTATAGAAAAGTCATAGCTTTGTAGTCGCTCGATCCACCGTGCCAATTGTCCTTCCGATTTACGGAACTGCAGAAGCCATTTCAACGCTGCGTGATCTGCCCTGACGCGGAATCGCTGGCCGTAGAGGTATTTGTGGAAATTTTTAATGCACTCTACCAATGCCAACAGCTCTCTCCGTGAAACGCAATAGTTCCTCTCTGGTTTTCCAATCGAAAGGCTGTAATATGCAACTACCTTCTCCTGTCCATCGACCAGTTGTGATAAAACGCCTCCTATAGCATATCCGCTCGCATCTGTATCTAGAATAAACGTTGCTCCTGGAATCGGATATGCCAACATTGGGGCAGTGCACAAACGCTCTTTCAATGTTTGGAAAGCTACTTCTTGCTCCTTCTTCCATTCAAAAGCTTTATTTTTTCTTGTTAGCTCGTGGAGACTATGGGCTACGCTGGCAAAATTTGGTACAAATCGGCGGTAATATGTGCACAGCCCAAGGAAACTTCTCAATTCATGCAGATTCTGTGGTCTTGGCCAATCCTTCACTGCTTCTATCTTTTCATTCGCGGTGCAGATGACTTCCGTCGTTACTTTATGACCCAAGTAACTAACTTGCTTCTTGAACAGAGAACACTTTTTGGGACTAAGTTTCAGACCAGCACCAGCTATTCTTTGGAAAACCTCCTCCAAATTCTTCAGATGTTCTTCGAAGTTCTTTCCCAATACGATGATGTCGTCTAGGTACACTAAGCATTTTTCCAATGTAGTCCTTTCAGTACCTGATCCATGAGTCTTTCAAAAGTAGCTGGTGCATTACATAGTCCAAAAGGCATCACTGTAAATTGCCAAAGACCATCACCGACACTGAAGGCTGTTTTCTCTTTGTCTTCGTCCTTAACTTCCACTTGCCAGTAGCCGCTTTTCAAGTCCAGTGTGCAAAACCATTTCGTACCAGATAGCGAGTCCAGAGTGTTGTCAATTCTTGGCAATGGGTAGCTATCCTTTTTCGTAACGTCATTCAACTTCCGGTAGTCCACGCAAAACCTCATTTTTCCATCCTTCTTCTTTACAAGTACTACCGGTGAGCTCCATGGACTAGCTGGTGGTTCGATGACGCCGCTGTCGCTCATTTCTTGTATGATTTAACTCACAACTTTCCGCTTCGCGAGTGGTGTTCCACTACGTGGGGCTTGACGGATCGGCCTCGCATCTCCAGTGTCAATTTGATGTTTCACAATGTTGGTGCGGCCTGGTTTGGAACCATCCTGATCAAATATGTTCGCGTACTTTAGGAGCAGTTATTTTGCCTTACTCTGATAGGCTTCCTCTAGCCCCTGCGTCCATGCCGTGATGTAATTTGAAAGATCAGTATTACTAGATGAAACGTGTTCCTGGAGCTGTTCACAGTTAATAATTACTTCAGCCTCTTGGCATTTTCCCAAAATAGCTCCTTTGGTCAGTTTGAGTGGTGACTTGAACTCATTGAGTACTCTTACCGGCATACGTCCATCTTGTTTTGTCATAGCCAGAGTTTTTCCTACAAGTATATTAGTGCTTATGTGTTTGCTGCTTCTACAACACACAACTTGTTTGTCCCACAATCTCCATCAACCTTTGCCCAGATGACTGCTTCGGATTTTGGTGGTATTTGCTGACTCTCTTCCACCAGCACTCGTTTACTGCTGTAGCCTCTCTCGTAGCCGAAATTAAGTGGCACATCCATGTTCTTATATCGCATCGTCTTGCCTTGCATATCGATCTTGATGCCTTGGTCGATTAAGAAGTCCAATCCAATTATGATTTCATCAACAATCTCTGCCACTATAAACTTGTGTAGTACCGTGACGTTCCCAATTGCTACTTCACATGCTTCTTCTGAAATTACCTGGATGTCCTCTCCCGTGGCTCTACGTAATCTTGCTCCAAGCAATGGTCTTATCTTCTTGTTGACTAAATCTGATCGAATGATGGAATGTGATGCACCCGTATCTACAGTCAGTAAACGTTCCTTTCCATCCACATGCCCTCCGACAGTAAGATTGCTCGACCTTCTTCCAATTTGCGAGATAGAGATTATGGCGCATTCAATTGAGGGAGCCTGCTGTCGCCCCTTGCGGCTGACTCGCTTTAGTTTAACGACTGAGTAGATTTGGAGATTTGCTCATCTCCTTCAGCTCTGCGTTTACGGCCACCCACATTGTTGGAACTATTGGGATTGGTACTGCAATAACGTGCAATGAGCCCTGGCTTTCCACACTTAAAGCATTTGGCTGCACCATCGTTTTTCTGTTGCGTTCCCCTTAATGCTTCTAAAATTGTGTCTACCCAGTCTGGCCTTTCCACTTCCACGCGATGAGCTTTGTATGCTGGCTTACTCAAAAGTGAAGCAGTTTCCTTGGTTAGTGCATGGAGTACTGTTTCAGCAAACGTTTGCTTTGGGCTTGCGTATGTAGCTCGCTTTGTTTCGACGTCCCGTATTGCTATTTATAAAACTCTGAATCTTTACCCTTTCAGTGTATTCCACAGGTGCGTCCGCATTTGCAAGATGAGCCAATCTTTCAATGCCTGAAGCAAACTCAGGCAAAGTTTCGTTAGATTTTTGGTAGCGGTTTTGCAATTCTATTTAGTAGATCCGTAACGTCTCTCTAAAGCGCTCATCAACTTTTCCTAGTTGTTCCGCTCGTACTCTGAGATGGTCTGTAAGATTTCCCGCAGCTGGTCCTTTTAAAGCTACGAACAATGCAGCAACTTTATATTAAGCATTCCAGTTGTTCACTGTTGCGGTCTTCTCAAATTGTAGCTTAAAGACCTGGAAAGGAACAGAACCGTCAAAGGATGGTGTTTTTACCTTTGGATTACTCGTTGAAACTGCTGGGCGATTTAGTTGCAACTGCTCGATACGTCCTCTCAAAGGATCCACCTCGGCCTCGATTTTTTCTTCAAACTGTAAAATTTGTGTATCTTGCGACTCCAACTTCGAGGAAATACGTCCTTCTTGCTCTTCCAGTTAAGCAGAGATCTGCGATGATATCTGTGCTGAAATTTGCGCCGACATTTCGGATATTCGTGCCTCTTGTGCTTCAATCTTCGCTGTTATACGGTTCTCCTGCGATTCCAGCTGAGATGACATTTGCGACGAAATTTCGGATATACGCGTTTCTTGTGTTTCAATCTTCGATGTTATTTCAGATGAAATTTCTGCAAAACGTGTCTCCAGTGATTCCATCTTGGATGCCATATATGTCTTCTGTTCTTCCATCTTGGATGTTATACGGTTCTCCTGGGATTCTAGTTGAGATGCCATATATGTCTTCTGTTCTTCCAGTTGAGATGACATTGATGTTACTGTCGATGTTTGTGCAGATATTGCAGCCAATATCATGTTCAAGTCTGTGCTCGTAACTGTCTGCGATGTTTCATTTTTCTCTTCAATTTTTGTTGTTGTCTCGTCCCCATCAGGATAAAAGACATACTCGGCCACACCAATTCCTTTCGACTCCATTGCCTCTCGTAGCCGTGCCTGAAGTTCGAGTTTAACGCCGCTTGTATTCAATCAACGGCTCTCCAACTCCTTCTTCAGTTGCTGGATCTTTAATTCACTGAACTTTGCCATATCCTTGTTGTCTTCTGGAATTTATTCAACAATTCCTCTTCTGACACCAATTGTAACGAATTTTCTGCAAATCCTCTTATTTGCAATCCTCTGCTAAGTTCGAATCACTAAACTGTTGAATAAATAACTCCAATATTGAATAATAGAAAAATGACCTTTATTAAAGTACTTCACAATAACACTTATACTTTGCTACTCGCTGGCTTAATAACCAAACTGATTGATAACTCAAATGAAACTCTACTATTGGCCGCCAGATCTCGTGCTTAATCAAACTGATTAATAGCTCAACTCAAACTGAATTGCAGCGCCTCTACATCTGTTGCCTTCCAGAATCTACTAGCATCGTCCATGAGCTCTCAAACTTCTCAGCTATAACTAAAATTGCACAATTTTATACATCTTTTAGGCGCTTCCAGAATCTACTAGTCCAGTAGCTCTCAAACTTCTCAGATATATGCATGTGTTTGCGCATTGAATCTCCGCTGCTCGTATTCGTACATGGTACATATGTGTAGACGCAATTATTTATTCGTTTATGTAGATACATAAAGATTGAATTATTGATGTGAATGTTTGTAGTTTACAGTCTCTCGCGCGCATATAGGCGTATAAGTAAATGCATCTGTGTGTGACATCTCTTGGCTGCCTTATATATGTGTATACATGATTTGATTATTGACGTAAATATCGCTTAGCATGGCCTTAGTGATGGTATAGCTTAGTGATGCTAATATCCGTGACAATATGTTAAGGCCCTTATATAATATAATCTGTTTTGGGCTGTATTGGTGTGTATATCTAACATACTGAATGCAACTTGTTAAATACATCGGCGCCATGTTGTGCCGAAGACTTCATACCTTTCATGAATGGGGCTGAACAATAATCTTATCCCGTTCGTAATCTCCGAATAATCGGACGTATAAGATAAGAAATATATAGTCAACAGATCTACATACCTAAACGATTTTTAAGATAAATATAAAATAAAAAACAGGTAAGTACTTTGTGTGAGGATGCAAAGTTTAAGGTTTTTTGTGGTCCGCGTGTAAAAACCAGGCATGCTTAACCAACGAAACGATATCATTTCGTTACGATAATCAACGTTAATAAACGAAACGAAGTCATTTCGTTTCGTTTATTAACGTTAAGATCGTCAAATTAACGAAATGATTTCGTTTCGTTTTCTGCCATATCAAAACGAAATCAAATCGTTTATGTTGATTATTAATTTCAAACTATGCTGGCAAAGCTGATTGATGGCGGAGTCATTAAAGGTGAAAGCATTATCCAAGCTGATTGCAACTTTTCTCATGAATTTTGACAGTACGAACATTTCTCAGAGTATTTTTGACATTACCACCAACGAATTACACAAACAAATTACATAGAGTTTGTGTGTGTATGTGCGCTCGTTGTTGCCACCTTACGGCTTCACCATGGCTATAGCATTGCCAGCACAGTTCAAACATAAAGTATCACGGTTTCGTTAACGTTTTTAACGTTAACGAAAGCTTTTCGTTTCGGTTAAAAACGAGATACAATTTATCTTGATAATTTCTTTATCGATAATATTTCGAAGTGTTTCAACGGAAACGGTGGAAATTTTTTGATAAACGATTAGCTTAACGTTAAGGTGCATCCCTGGTAAAAACTATGACTACGAATCACGTATTTCAACAATATATGACGTAAACGTAACTATTTGATGAATTTTGAAGCTTCTAGCCGTAATAAAGGGCAAAAATGACAGTTTATATGGGGTATATAATATCAGAGAATTTAAACACAATGAGAAGGCGTTTTTGCTAGATTCCAACTTTTTTGCATGTGAACACGTCTTGCACTTCACCACACACAATCCAATTTAAATGTTAACCAGTTAACAGCAGAAAATTCTCTGTTAACAGTTTCAGCTGGTGTATAAATTCTCTGGATTTTCTCTTAATATGATTTCTTTGTGGGAATATAGGTATTTAATAGGATTAATTAAATTTAAATTTTATTACTTGTAGCAATATATTTGCTTGTTTTATGATTTAATATGAATTTGAACTTAATTAATATAATAAAAGCAATATATTTGCTTGTTTTATGTTGCAGCAAATTGCAGAAATTTTGCTTATTTCTTTACAAACAAAAACCTATTCATATACCCAAAATATGCCCTTTCATGAAATATATGTAAATTAATCATACATTTATGAATTATCCCATCCCTTTTTGTTAATAAATTAAAATGTTAGGAAAATGTATGCAAATTGAAATATGCATGCAAATAGTGTTTTGCCGACGGCATTTGCACACTTGGAATTTCTGTGCACACGAAATCCATTGCATATTTATAAAACGTTAATTTGCATAAAATGTATGCATATTAACCATGAAGTATGAATTTATCAATAAATTGAAAAATTGAAATAAATAAAATATTTGATAACAATTGAATTAATAAAAAATTATTTAGTTATTATTTGGACTATGGGTGGGAGGGGAGTATAGTGTTAACTACTTTGTACTCTTTACTTTAATTTTTAAAATAATTTTAATTGAGTTTTCGTGTTAACTTAAAATTTTGAATAACTTCAAAAAAAGAAAATTCTAATTAGTTTGAAAATATCTAAACTCAAAAATACAAAAATAAATTTTATATTACAAACAAAACTAAAAGTTTTTTAAAATATCAACTTGAATGTTGATATATTGGCGATCCTACCAACGATCCTGCGCAAATATTTTATTTCATTAATGACTGTAATGATTACGAAAATTTCCATTCGCTAATTTTTAATTAAAATGCATTTATTATCTAAATCTATATCTGTCCGTGCTTGTATATATAATACCTCGTGCTTGTGATAAATGATTTTTGAACAAAAAATTTCGCAATTTTAAAGTAACTACTCCGTCATATTTACAACGATTTAAATAGTTGTGCGAAACAGACTAAACGAACAGCCATCAGTTTGTTTACTTAAAATCCAATTTGGAAATACATTCGCCATCAACAAAAAATTATGAATTTAGTGATTATAATACGAAGCTATAATTAACTTTAAAAATATTTCGTTTTGAAAGTGCTTAAAACATTTACTATTGTGAAAATAAGTGAAAGTCCATAGACATTCGTAGATGGACTGTGTGGAAACACCCGAAAACGGAAATCAAATTTTAGCAGATTTGATGAACAAAATAGTTTAACCAATTGTTAAAACTTTTAAAGAAACAATAAAAAAATTAAAAAGTTAAATCATAGTGCCATAATTGTAAATCGCACATCGATTTAAAAAAAAAATGAAACTTAAATATACTTCAATTAATAAACAATATTTTGTGCAAATTGCATATAACAGTCGCTGTAAATTCTATATACGAAACAAAAACAAAAAATAAGTGCGGACAATCAAATAAAACATAAAGTACTTATAGCAGAAATTTACTAGTAGACATGCTATAAATTTTATGCAACATAAATAAAAATAAAATTTTTCTACGAATCGTTAATTAATAAAGAACTCTAAAAAACAATATACTACGCTTAAAACAATAGTTAAGTTTTCCACTTCACTACAACAAGAGCTATTACAACAATTTTACGCAAAATACACTCAAGAACGGATTTAAAGTATAAGACATCACGATGAAAATGATGAGATTCATAAAGAAAACAACAAAGCCATTGCATAAACAGCAACAACAATGAATTTAATTGTTATCACGCCCAAAAAACGCCATTTATTCCCTCAAAATCTCTACAATCATCAATCAAATACTTATTAATTTGAATATTTTTTTACTAATTTAATTTTATGTAAGTATAATTTTTATTTTAATATCATATTACAAATTTTCCAATTATAATTTAAATTAAAATTTTAAACCTTTTAAACTTTTAAATTTATTTTAAGATTATTTTTATATTTTAACAATTTTAATATAGTTATTTAAATTTACTTATTTTTTATATAAAATTAAATATTTTATTTAAATTGTTAACTCCCTTTCCAAAAAAAATCTTAAATATTTTCTTATTTTCTAATTTTTCATTTAAATTTCTTTTCATATGGTTCTACGTTCACCAATACGAACTCGTAAATTTACAAATTCAGAAAATCAAAATATCAACCATACAAATAACATCATGACTCACAATACAACTCAAAATTCTAACATTAATACAACACAAAACATCATCTCTAATATAACACAAGATACTTCAAGACAAGATAACTTTACAAATTTTTCTTCTACTAAATCTATTAAATTACCACAATTTTGGCAAGATTCTCCTGATGCCTGGTTTTTACTTGTTGAAGGACAATTTGAAATTAATAATATCAATGATGATAATTTAAAATTTCAAAATATTCTTATTACTCTTCAACGAGATACTATATCTAAAATTTTAGATGTTATTAACCCTCCTCCTCTTTTTAATAAATATGATACAATCAAAAAAATTCTATGTGAAAGATTTTCTCTTAGCGAAGAAAAACGATTAGAACAATTATTTTCAAAAACTGAACTTGGTGATCGTTCACCATCTGAATTATTCAGATTTATGAAATCACTTATAGGTTCTGCCTCCATAGTTAGCCAAGAATTACTCTTTAAATTGTGGATTCGTAAATTACCACAAGAAATACAAATTCATTTGACTTCCAATAATAATCAAAACAGAGATGAAATTATTATTTTAGCTGACAAACTTTTTGATTTAATCAATAAACCTCATTCTTCCAAATCTCCTGTAGTCTCAAGTATAAATAATAATATTTTAGAACAATGCGTTAAAAATTTAACTGAATTAACTACGGCTATTTATCAAAATTTAAATAAAATTTCGAATGATATTAATCAATTACAAATCCGTTCAAGATCTAAAGATAGAAATAGATCTAAATCTCGAAATTTTTCAGGATAAAGAAATTTTTCAAACAATCGTAATTTTAATTCACAAACAACTATTTGTTGGTATCACAAAAAATTTAAGAATAACGCTCTCAAATGTATACCCCCATGCAATTTTAATCAAAATCATAATTCAAATTACGAACAAAATTTAAACTGAAACGATCCATTATGACGGTGACGGATAATGGAACTATTATTAAACCTACTCGTCGCCTATTCATATTTGATAAATTCAATAAACTTAATTTTCTTATCGATACCGGCGCAGTTGTATCAGTTATTCCTTTTTCTAAATTTTAAATTTATAAAAGAAATTCGGATCTTACTTTGACCGCAGCAAACGGTTCTTCAATTGAAACTTTTGGTACAAAACTACTTAAAATTGATTTAGGTTTAAGAAGAGATTTTGAATTTCCATTCATTATTGCGAACATTGATACACCAATTTTAGGAGCAAACTTTTTAGAAAAATTCGGAATTATTGTCAATATTAAAAATAAAGAAATAATGGATTCTACTACAAAAATTAAAGTTGCTGGATCTTCTGGATTTTCTGATATTTTCTCACTCAAAATTCCTATTGTCGAAAATAAGTTTTCAAAATTACTTAATGAATTTCCGTCTATTACCTGTGAACCAGATTATACTAAAAAAGTTAAACACCATACGGTTCACAGGATAGAAACAAAAGGTATTTTACCATTTTCGAAACCCAGACGTCTTGATCCAATCAAACTTAAAATTGCTAAAGCTGAATTTGAATTTTTAGTTAAAACGGGTATATGCAGACCCTCAAATTCTCCTATTGCATCTCCACTTCATCTCGTTCCTAAAAAAGAACCAAATGATTGGAGACCTTGCGGAGACTATCGAAGACTTAATTTTATTACTACACCAGATCGGTATCCTTTACCACATATTCACGATTTAACAATTGATTTAAAAAACAAACAATTTTTTTCCAAAATTGATCTTGTGCGTGCTTACCACCAAATTCCAATGGCAGAAGAAGACATTCATAAAACTGCAATAACTACCCCTTTTGGAATGTTTGAATTCGTAAGAATGCCTTTCGGTTTACGAAACAGTGCTCAAACTTTCCAACGCTTTATTAATGAAGTATTTTCTGATTTCGATTTTGTATTTACATACATTGATGACATTCTTATTGCCAGTGATAATGAAGATCAACATATATAAATCATTTAAAATCAGTTTTCAAAAGACTTGAAGAATATAATTTAAATATCAAACCTTCAAAATGTACTCTCGGTGTAAATAAATTAAATTTTTTAAGTTACGAAATTTCAGGCGAAGGTATTAAACCATCTTTCGATAGAATTGAAATCATAACAAATTTTGAAAAACCAATTTCTATAAATAAATTACAAAAATTTTTAGGTATGATAAATTACTATCACAGATATATTAAAATGTTAGCAACAGAACTTAGTCCTCTGCATGAAATGTTAACACATGCAATTAAAAACAAACTTAAACAATTAAATTGGACAAATGAAACCACAACAGCTTTCGAAAATGTTAAAAAACTTTTTGCCAAAAATACTTTACTTACACATTTCGACAAAAATGGTATTTTATCATTAGCAGTAGATGCATCAAATGTTGCTATTGGAGCAGTTCTTCAACAAACTAGCAATAATATACTAGAACCCTTAGCTTATTTTTCAAGAAAATTAACTACAACAGAAACTAAATATTCAACATTTGATCGTGAACTTTTGGCTATTTATAATTCAATTAAACATTTTAAACATTTTCTTGAAGGTAGAACTTTTACTATTTATACTGATCATAAACCTTTAATTCATGTTCTAAATTCTAAAGTAGATAGATCTCCTCGTCAACTACGTCATCTTGAATATATTGCTCAATTTACCAATGATATTCAATATATACGTGGAAAAGACAACATAGTTGCCGACACACTTTCCCGTATTCCAGAAATAAATGCAATTTCAACTCAAGATATAAATTTAGAAACTTTATATAAAGAACAACAAACTGATACATTTTTACAAAAAACCATTTCTGATCAAAATTCTAAAAATAATTTAAAGGAAATTCATATTCCAGTTATTAATTTAAATATATGGTGTGATGTTTCTCTACAACCTTTTCGACCTTATGTTCCACATTCTATGAGAAGAATTATATTTGACAAAATTCACTCATTATCTCATCCAAGTATAAGAACAACTAGAAAATTAATTCAAAATAAATATTATTGGCCAAACATGCGTAAAGAGATTAACGATTGGACTTCATCTTGCATCAATTGTCAAAAATCCAAAATTTCAAGATATACTAAATCTCCTATCCAAAAAATTCAAATACCATCAGGCCGTTTTGAACATATTCATATGGATATTGTTGGACCTCTTCCAGTTTCAAATGGAAATTGTTATATTTTAACAATTATTGACAGATTTTCACGTTGGCCTGAAGCTTATCCGCTTAAAGATATTTCAACAAATACTATAGTAAAAACTTTTATTCAAAATTATATACCACGATTTGGTATACCATTAAATATTACAGTAGATCAAGGTTCACAATTCACCTCAAAGTTTTTTACAGAATTAACTAAACTTTTAGGTTCTCATAAAATTCATACATCTCCTTACCATCCCCAAGCAAATGGCATGATAGAGAGATTTCATCGAACTTTAAAAGCAGCAATTATAGCATCAAACGACTCGGTTCATTGGTCTGACATTTTACCATTCATTCTACTTGGTTTACGAACTTCTATTAAAGAAGATTTAAAATGTTCATCTGCTGAACTTGTTTATGGCCAAACACTTAGAATACCTGGTGAATTAATTATTTCAAATAGTAATAAAGAACATGATTTTTCTAATGACGCTCTTCATAAAATAAGAGAATATTTTTCACTTGTTCGTTCTAAAGTTTTTCATCATAACAAAGAAAATGTTTTCGTTCCTAAACAATTAGAAAATTGTGAGTATGTTTTTGTTAAAGTTCTTCGTAAATCTAATTTAGAATCACCTTATGAAGGACCTTTTAAAGTTATATCTAAGAAACATAAAACATTTACAATTCAATACAATAATACTATTAAAAATATTTCAATTGATTTACTTAAACCAGCAAACATACTTATTAACACTAATTTAAATACAAATACATTAAGCAACAAAAAACAAAAAAAGGTTACATTTAATATTAATTAATAATTTGTTTGTTTCAAATTTTCTTGGAGGGGGAGTAAATATAGTGTTAACTACTTTGTACTCTTTACTTTAATTTTTAAAATAATTTTAATTGAGTTTTCGTGTTAACTTAAAATTTTGAATAACTTCAAAAAAAGAAAATTCTAATTAGTTTGAAAATATCTAAACTCAAAAATACAAAAATAAATTTTATATTACAAACAACTAAAAGTTTTTTAAAATATCAACTTGAATGTTGATATAGGGAGGTACCTATAAAGAAATTTCCTAAAGCATTTTATATGTGTTATTCAGTACAATGATGTAAGTACCTATGTACTTGAATATTTTCAAAGGCAGGTTTGATAAGCCAAGTCAAACTTAAATACATTTGACCTGCCTCAAATCAACCCTTAAATATGTAAATAAGACCAACAATACACAAAAGACATGTGCCTGTTGATCAGATGTTGAGCATTGTATCATTGAATATATATGTATGAAAATACAAACCAAAGCAAAAAAGTACAAATGTACATACATATTCAATAATACTCCAATTAAAGGCAGACTTGTATAAAAAGCTTGGTCGCTTTGATGCTGTGGCAGTGTCTTAAGTTATTAATAAAACAACTTGTCGCTTTCCGCGTTATGAAGCGACCAAATCAATTATGGCAATCCGCGTATACGGCCATGGATATGTAAATATCAATGCTCGTAGCAATTAGCCGACGAAATACAATAGGCACGAGCCAAATTATGTGTCGTCGGTGGTTAAAAGTGTTGCCGTTTATACCTTTAATAACTCACAGCTAAAAGGGGAATTTATTATAAAATTAAAATAAGCGAATTTATTGCTCATTTGCGAAATAATGTTATATTTCTTCGCAAAATTACTTTAATTTATTTCGCCGCTCCCATATATTAATTTTTATCTATGAAAATAATGTAAAATTCTTACTTTGTACTGACATGTGATAAACAAGTCAGCATATACAGTATGACGTCACAGTGCGAATTCGGGCCAGAAACGGGTAAAACACCACTCTTATGTAGCAACTGCAACACAGTTGCTGCAAATTTGGCTGCGTGACTGCGCGAACAATTTTTCGGCAGAATATGATAGGGGGTTTCAAATAGCAAATAAAAATGTTCATAAGCTGTGACAACTCGGCAATTCAGGATATGAGAAAATTATTTGCAATAATTTATATGAACAATGGATGGAAATTTTTAGATTATATTGCTAATATGTTAGTGGACATTTACTAGGCAATATCTGTGCATGTTTATTTGCATTTTTTACTACCATATTAGTACTTTCATACAGGCTTATAAATAGTTTGGTATTATTTCAAAGGAAAAGTGCGGGGTTATGAAAGTAGTTATGCTCGTCATAATGAATACCCCCAATATGCATCGAAGTTGGAATTTATAAAATCGCAAAAATTTGTCTTTTGACGATTTTATCAAATGCCATGTTGCCGAATTGCAAAATTCTATCATCAATTTGGACAACTTAAGAAGAAGAATTTAAGAATGAAAAATCAAGAGGAAGCTAGTTTTCAGGATTTTGTGATTTACATACAAAACATGAGCATACATATGTAAATATGTATGTGTGCTTGTGCGTATGGTTGGATGGTTGAAGTGAATTTTGTTTTCTTTGTCAACATGCGAATATAAAAATATTTCTTAGCTAACATATGAACATAGCTTTGTACATATGCTTGTGCGTAAGAATAATTTTTGTTGGAAGTGGTTGATTGAAACAGTTTGTCTTTTATTTGAACATGTGAATGTACAAACATTTGTTAGCTTATGCATGGATATATTGGTATCAATGAAGTGGGTGGGAAATGGGGGTGTAGGCTGATCTTTAGTTTAGGAATATATGTGTGTACATATATACCAATCTGGGTTTGCTTATACCCACCAACCATTTAGGTGATTAAATTTTCAATTTCCCTACATATCAATATAATTTGATTACTCTTTCTGACAAAATAATGAGTTACCATACAATTGAACAAAAGAAATAATCAAATATGAATACTTTAGATGATCAAACACTGAATATATTTTTTCAACCACATTTTGGAATCATATTTGAATCAAATGTGTTTACTTTAGGAGATCATAAATTTATAATAATTTTTAATTCAGCTTTCTGAATATTTTTTGACTATATTTGTTGACTGAATAATGTATTTTATACTTGTCAAAATATTTCTTTACATCGGAGCTGCTCAACCCCTATACACTTGTAGCACTTTTGTTTTTGTTTTGCCCTGAATCATAGGCACAGATTCAAATTCACACTTTGAATATAAAAAAAACAAGTAAGGACAGGACTGTCTTCGGCTGTGCCGAAGACTTCAACTTTCCAACCATCATAATTTATTTACAAAAAATCAGAGAATTAAATTTGCAATATACTTGCTCTGATCAGAGAATTTTTTGGTAACAGACGAACAGAGAAAATCGTTAAGAGAATTTTCTGTTACGTCTTGCACCCTGTTAAGTTAACATGAATTTGGGGAATAGTGGTGAAGTGCAAGACGTGTCACATGCAAATGGATCGTAAGCAGTGTTTGCCAAAAAAACGCCTTCTCATTGTGTTTAAATTCTCTGATAATATATATACCATCGATCTCTATGATTTTTTCAGACAACAATATATGCTATATAAATTTGAAGCTTCTAGCTGTTAAAATGGGGCAGAAATTGCGCAAAGTGTCTTATCTGAACAATCGGTTGTATGAGATATATACTATTGTCACGGATATTAGCATCACTAAGCTATACCATCACTAAGGCGATGCTAAGGCCATGCCAAGCAGTATTTACGTCAATAATCAAATCATGTATACACATATATAAGGCAGCCGAAAGAGATGTCACACACAGATGCATTTACTTATACGCCTATGTGTGTGCGAGAGACTGTAAACTACAAACTCACATACATCTGAGAGACGCTGAAAAGTAGAAAATTGTAAACAAGTAGAAACTATATGAGAACTATAAACACTCGAAATAGTTGGTAAGTTCTGGAAATAGAAGAGCCTAGATGTATGCAGCGTAAACTATAAAAGCGGCACAAGCGAGTAAAAAGTAATTAAGTTTGATTTGAGATTTGGATTAAGCGCTATCTAGCGAGCTATAGTAGAGTTTCATTTGAGCTGTCAATCAGTTTGGTTATTAAGTAAGCTATTCGTTGCAAAGTACAAGTGTTATTGTGAAGTACTTGAATAAAGGCCATTTTGCATTATTACATATTGGAGTTATTTATTCAACAGTTTAGCGATACGAACTTAGCATAGGGTTGCAAATAAGAGGATTTGCAAGTAAATTCGTTACAATTGGTGTCAGAAGAGGAATAGTTGAATAAATTCCAGAGGACAACAAGGACATGGCAAAGTTCAGTGAATTGAAGATCCAGCAACTGAAGAAGGAGTTGGAAAGCCGTGGATTGAATACAACCGGCAATAAACTCGAACTTCAGGCACGACTACGAGAGGCAATAGAATTATAGGGAATTAACGTGGAAGATTATGTCTTTCATCTTGATGGCGAAGAGACAACAAAAATTGAAGAGAAAAACGAAACATCGCAGACAGTTACCAGCACAGACTTGAACATGATATTGGCTGCAATATCTGCACAAACATCGACAGTAGCATCAATGTCGTCGCAATTGGCATCCCAACTGGAAGCGCCAGAGGCACGTATAACAGAAATGTCATCACAAATGTCCACCAACATGTCGTCACAACTAGAATCCCAGGAGAACCATATAACATCCAAGATGGAAACTCAGATGGAATCGCAGGAGAACCGTATAACAGCGAAGTTTGAAGCACAAGAGGCACGAATATCCGAAATGTCGGCGAAAATTTAAGCACAGATATCATCGCAGATCTCTGCTCAACTGGAAGAGCAAGAAGGGCGTATTTCCTCGAAGTTGGAGTCGCAAGATACAAAAATTTTACAGTTTGAAGAAAAAATCGAGGCCGAGGTGGATGCTTTGAGAGGACGTATCGAGCAGTTGCAACTAAATCGCCCAGCAGTTTCAAAGAGTAATCCAAAGGTAAAAACACCACCCTTTGACGGTTCTGTTCCTTTCCAGGTCTTTAAGCTACAATTTGAGAAGATCGCAACAGTGAACAACTGGAATGCTGAAGATAAAGTTGCAGCTCTATTCGTAGCATTGAAGGGGCCAGCAGCCGAAATCCTACAGACGATTCCTGAAGAAGAACGGAACAACTATGAAGCATTGATGGCCGCTGGCATGCGAGCATAGAAAACAAATATTCCAAATTGAGTTGCAAAACCGTCACCAAAGAGCGAATGAGACTTTGCAGGAGTTTGCCTCGGATGTTGAAAGGTTGGCACATTTGGCAAATACGGATGCACCCGTGGAGTACACCGAGAGGGTAAAAATCCAGAGTGTTATAATTTGCATACGGGACGTAGAAACGAAGCGACCGAAATATGCAAACCCAAAACCCACATTCGCAGAAACGGTATCCCATGCACTGACTTAAGAAACCGCGTCGCTTTTGAGTAAGCTGGCATACAAAGCTCATCGTGTGGAAGTGGAAAGGCCAGACTGGGTAGACACAATTTTGGAAGCATTGAAGGGTACGCAGCAGAAGAATAATGATGCAGTCAAATGCTTTAAGTGTGGAAAGCCAGGGCACATTGCGCGTTATTGCAACACCAACCCTAACAGTTCCAACAATGTGGGTGGTCGTAAACGCAGAGCTAAAGGGGATGAGCAGATTTCCAAGACCAATCAACCGTTAAACTAAAGCGAGTCAGCCGCAAGGGGCGACAGCTGACTCCCTCAATTGAATGCCCCATAATCTCTATCTCACAAATTGGAAGAAGGGCAAACAATCTTACTGTCGGAGGACATGTGGACGGAAAGGAACGTTTACTGACTGTAGATACGGGTGCATCTCATTCCATCATTCGAGCGGATTTAGTCAGCAAGAAGATAAGGCCATTGCATGGAGCAAGATTGCGTACAGCCACTGGAGAAGACAGCACGGTTCTAGGAGAAGTATCATGTGAAGTCGAAATTGGGAACGTCACGGTAGTACAAAATTTTATAGTGGCAGAGACTGTTGATGAAATCAAATTGGAGTGGACTTCTTAATCGACCAGGGCATCAATATCGACATGCAAAGCAAGACGATGCGATATAAGAACATGGATGTACCACTTAATTTCGGCTACGAGAGAGGCTACAGCAGTAAACGAGTGCTGGTGGAAGGGAGTCAGCAAATACCACCAAAATCCGAAGCAGTCATCTGGGCAAAGGTTGATGGAGATTGTGGGACAAACAAGTTGTGTGTTGTAGAAGCAGCAAACACATCAGCACTAATATACTTGTAGGAAAAACCCTGGCTATGACAAAACAAGATGGACGTATTCCGGTAAGAGTACTCAACGAGTTCAAGTCACCACTCAAACTGACCAAAGGAGCTATTTTGGGAAGATGCCAAGAGGCTGAAGTAATTATTAACTGTGAACAGCTCCAGGAACACGTTTCATCTAGTAATACTGGTCTTTCAAATGACATCACGGCATGGACGCAGGGGCTAGAGGAAGCCTATCAGAGTAAAGCAAAACAACTGCTCCTAAAGTACGCGAACATATTTGACCAGGATGGTTCCAAACCAGGCCGCACCAATGTTGCGAAACATCAAATTGACACTGGAGATGCGAGGCCGATCCGTCAAGCTCCACGTAGTGTTCCACTGGCGATGCGGGAAGTTGTGAGTCAAATCATACAAGAAAGGAGCGACAGCGGCGTCATCGAACCATCAGCTAGTCCATGGAGCTCACCGGTAGTACTTGTAAAGAAGAAGGATGGAAAAATGAGGTTTTGCGTGGACTACCGGAAGTTGAATGACGTTACGAAAACGGATAGCTACCCATTGCCAAGAATTGACGACACTCTGGACTCGCTATCTGGTACGAAATGGTTTTCCACACTGGACTTAAAAAGCAGCTACTGGCAAGTTGAGGTGAAGGAGGAAAATAAAGAGAAAACAGCCTTCAGTGTCGGTGATGGTCTTTGGCAATTTACAATGATGCCTTTTGGACTTTGTAATGCACTAGCTACTTTTGAGAGACTCATGGACCAGGTACTGAAAGGACTACATTGGAAAACATGCTTGGTGTACCTGGACGACATCATCGTATTGGGCAAGAATTTTGATGAACATCTTAAGAACTTTGAGAACTCCAGAGAATAGCTGGCGCTGGTTGAAGTTAAGTCCCAAAAAGTGTGCGCTGTTTAAAAAGGAAGTAAATTATTTGGGTCACAAGGTAACGACAGAGGGCATCTGCACTGCGAACGAAAAGATAGAGGCTGTAACGGATTGGCCAGGACCACAGAACCTACATGAATTGAGAAGTTTCCTTGGGCTGTGCACATATTACCGCCTTTTTCCAGCGTAGCCCATAGCCTCCATGAGCTTCAAGAAAAAATGAAGCTTTTGAATGGAAGAAGGAGCAAGAAGTGGCTTTCCAAACATTGAAGGAGCGTTTTTGCACTGCCCCAATGTTAGCATATCCGATTCCAGGAGCAACATTTATTCTAGATACAGATGCGAGTGGATATGCTATAGGAGGCGTTTTATCACAACTGGTCGATGGACAGGAGAAGGTAGTTCCATATTACAGCCGTTCGATTGGAAAACCAGAGAGGAACTACTGCGTTACGCGGAGAGAGCTGTTGGCATTGGTAGAGTCCATTAAACATTTTCACAAATACCTCTACGGCCAGCGATTCCGTGTCAGGACAGATCACGCAGCGTTAAAATGGCTTCTGCAGTTCCGTAATCCGGAAGGACAATTGGCACGGTGGATCGAGCGACTCCAAAGCTATGACTTTTCCATTGAGCATCGAAAAGGTAGTACCCATGGAAATGCCGATGCAATGTCACGAAGACCATGTAGTTTGGAATGCAAGCACTGTTCAAAGGCCGAGGCTAAAGAAGACATTATAGATGTCCAGCTAATGACTATAACATGTACAGATGAATGGGACAAGGAACAGCTAAGAAAGTATCAGCTAGAAGATACAGATCTGTCACGTGTTATGCAAGGGCTCGAACGAAACGAAAGACCAAACAGAGAAGAGATGTCAGCAGAGAGTCCCATTGCGAAGTCATATTGGGCACAGTGGAACAGTTTAGAATTGATATCCGGTTGCCTTCATCGAGTATGGGAGAGTGAGGATGGTAAATGCAAAAAGAAACTGATAGTTGTTCCCAGAAAGAAGATTCCTGATGTGCTCAGCGAGCTGCATAATGGTCCAAGCGGAGGTCATCTTGGAATCACGAAGACGCTCGAGAAGATTAAACAGAGATTCTATTGGGTTGGTTGCCGTCAGTCGGTCTCTGAGTGGATTGCGAACTGCGAGGTTTGCAGCAGAGCGAAAGGGCCCAGAACCCGAAGTCATGGCCAGATGAAGCAATATAACTCAGGTGCGCCATTTGAAAGGATCGCTATGGATGTCGCCGGTCCATTTCCTACTAGCAACGGCGGAAACAAATATGTACTGGTAGTTATGGATTATTTCAGCAAATGGCTAGAGGTATACCCATTCCCAAATCAAGAAGCGGAAACAGTAGCAGAAGTGTTTATAAACTATTGGGTTGCAAGGTATGGTGTACCAATGGAGTTACATTCTGACCAAGGCAGGAATTTCGAATCAGCTGTGTTCTAGGAAATGTGTAAATCATTGGGCATTCGAAAAACACAGACAACTGCATTGCATCCTCAATCCGATGGTATGGTAGAACGATTCAATAGAACATTGGAGAAGCACTTAAGAAAAGTAGTAGACATGTACCATAAAGAGTGGGATACCCGCATACCATTATTCTTGATGGCATGAGACAATGGGCCAAACCCCTGCAAAAGTAATTTTTGGCAATGACCTTAGACTGCTGATTTGAAGTTTGGGATAGATGGCAATGCGGAGAGAAATGTCAAGAAATCCACTGGTGATTTGGAAGAAGAGCTAAGAGAAATACATGATCTGATAAGGCAACGAACAAAGA
Organism: Eurosta solidaginis; assembly: GCF_040869045.1. NCBI lineage: Eukaryota > Metazoa > Arthropoda > Insecta > Diptera > Tephritidae > Eurosta > Eurosta solidaginis. The sequence continues at coordinate 117,665,222 of NC_090322.1, read as the reverse complement.
TTATGAGTGACAAGATGAAAGCCAGATACGATAAAGCAATTAATTCGGAAGGTTTTCAGGAAGGAGATTTGGTGCTGTAATACAACCCACAACGTAAAAAAGGTTTGTCCCCGAAATTGCAGTGTAATTGGGAAGGCCCATACAAAGTTGTAAAACGGATCAACGATGTAGTGTACCGCATACAAACCATCGGTAAACCACGAACCAAAATGAAAGTGGTCCATTTGGAAAGGCTGGCAACATTTAGATCGGGAGATTTGTCTGATCGGGACGATCAGACTAAGGTGTAGGGCAGTGTTACAAATATTAGCAAAACTAAGGGGTGCTGCTATCTCTAAGCCAATGCTAAACAGTGCTATCATGCACATCCATAGATCAATCATTATGTATCTACATAAACGAAACAATAATTGCGTCTACACATATGTACCATGTACGTATACGAGCAGCGGAGAATCAATGCACAAACACAAGTATTACTCAAATGAGAAATTATAAACGTAGTTGTGGCTGGCGATTTTGTAGCTGAAACTAACTAGTAAGTTCTGGAATGGAAAAGCCTGGAAGTATGCAATGAGAAATCAAAAAGTATAAAAGGCGCGACAGTAGAGGCGAAGAGAGAGTTTCATTTGAGCTATCAATCAGTTTGGTTATTAAGCAAGGTATTCGTTGCAAAGTTTGAGTGTATTGTGAAGTACTTTAATAAAGGCCATTTTGCATTATTAAATATTGGAGTTATTTATTAAAAAGTTTAGTGATTCGAACTTAGCAGAGGGTTCAAAATAAGAGGATTTGTAAGTAAAATCGTTACAATATTAATAGTTTCGCTGAAGTTTTTCCTGACAGACTGGTGTCGTACTTTGTCTGAAAAAGTTATAGTTTTTCTTTAGTTAAGGTCTAGAAATGTGTTTTTTGCACTTTTAGGCACTACTTAGAGCAATACTGAGGCCCGATTTGGATTCAACGCATCATAAAGCTTCGGAAATATATAGCCTGGTTTCTGGGTCTGAATGTTGGTTAAATTTTGTCGGCCTGTGTAATCGACCAAGCAGGAAAGGCGAGGATCGAGGTTACAAAGTGTCGAAGATCATATCCGGGTGTTATGACCATACCCTAACAAAGTCAATCCTATCACTAACAAGTAAAGGTGTCTAAGTTCGGGTGTAACTGAACATTATATACTCAGCGTGAACTTCAATTGTACATTTCATTTCAGATTAATTACTTTTCTACATAACACGTGGCACCGCCCGTTTAAAAGAAAAATGTCTCCCCATTTCCTCTTACAATAAAACTTGATAAGTGAAATATCATTGATTCAAAACTATTCTTTGCTAAGTCATAGCTTATTATTCTAGTCTACGACCCTTTTAAACTTGTTTTATATCTAAGTTGCCGTGATCTTTAACCGATCCCGTCCATTTTTACTAGAAATATTTCCTGCTATAAGAAAAATTTGTGTACCCAATTTTATTACGATCCGTTAATTTTTCTTCGAGTTATGGCGCCCTAAACATAGAAAATTGCTTAGTCATAAAAGGAGCAGTGCACACCCATTTTTTTAAATTTGAAGTTTTTCCTATTCATTGTTATAAATCCACCCTGGAAATGAAATACCATTGATATAAAGCTTTTTCTTGCAAAGATATAGCTTATTTTATTCGTCCACAACCCTTTTAAAAATCTGTTATATAAAAGTGTGCGTGGTCCGTAACCGATTTCGTAAATTTTTCCTCAAAGCATTCCGTATAGTAAAGGCAACCTCTGCCGAATTTTGTTACGATAGTTTTAACGATTTTTGATTTCTAATTAATAATATTTGTAAAATGGAATTTCTCACAAGTGGGCGGTGCCACGCCCATTTAAAACTTTTTTTTGAAATTTTTATTAAGAGTCTCAATGTCAGTCCACACGTCAAATTTCAACATTCTAGGTGTATTAATTAATTAATAATCAGGTTTTTTGTGTTTTCCAAAATGTTGTACATATATATAAAAAGTGGGCGTCGTTATCATCCGATTTCGCTCATTTTCAATACAAATCTATTTTGGGTCCAGATAAGCTCGTGTACCATATTTGGTGAAGATATCTCAATATTTACTCAAATCATTTGTTTCTGGTAAATAATGACCATTGTGAATTCATACAAGTGAAAACCTTTCTATTCCTCCATTGCATTAACTACGTACCAAAATCAAATCTGACAGCGGTAATGGCTGTCGCTAATATGGTATAAATCATGGTCCAATTATATGGTTGGCTCATCTCATCATCTGATTTTATTTATTTCGTTGCATGGCCGAAGGGATTGTCAAAAGGAGATGGCAAACTCAAAATGAAGCCAACACACTGGCAACATTTTCTTACACATACAAAAACTGCTAAGTTTTATGTTTCCATTCCATACCATTCGCACCAACACCAATACACAGATTTTGACAATTTGAGCAGACATATTTTGTTGCTTTACAGATGAGCCAACCATACAATTGAACCATGGTATAAATATTACAATAGGGGGACTCATGTAACCGTATAAATGCCTTATAAAGTGCGTAAACGAGCTGTCAAATTTTGTATGAAAAATCATTTACACAGTTTGTATAAATTTACGCGCACATTTCATTGTATAAACGCGGTAAACTCAAAGGAATGCAACCTTGCAGACATTACACCAGGCATTTTCATCAGAAATCTCCAACATCAGCAAGTAAAGGCGTTTTAATTTTGATTTTTCACTTAATCTTGGCAATTTTTAATTTGTATAACAATCAAAAAAATTTTGTTTGGCAATAATACAGCTGATAAACAATCAAGTTTATCATGAGTATTACTAGGTGCGTTCATATAACCGCGTGTGTAAATGGATATAATTTTACACCTTATAAGTTTATATGCTTTCATGAGTCCCCCTAATGTAAAAACGGTGAGAGCCGAAATGACGTTTAAAAAAATTTTAAAATTCTCACTGCTCTCACATTTTTATTTTTTTATTTTGGTGTTGTTTTCATAACAAAAATATAACAAACTGTAAGATATTTGGTAATTCTATATGACAGCATGACACTCTTAATACACGTCCACAAATATCAAGAGGGGTATCAAAAGACGCGTTTTGGATCCAGGATCGCGAATCCGAAAGCGGAGGTAAAAAATGTTGGGCATGTCAAGAGATATTTGCAAAAGAAATTTTGAAAATTTTGCATATGGTTGTTGTAATTTTGATGATTTTGTGGTGCCCACAAAAAAACATAAGTGTGAACATAAGTGTTTCCCGCGGATATAGTTTTGGTCTTCAAACTGGTGTTGAACCCACCCAATGTAATTTTTTAAAGCGCGGCCAAAGGCCGCCAATGCAGACAGTGTTCTGCGCAAAAATACTATGGATTCCACCCTCGGTCTCGGAGCACTCCGGGTTTTCGTTAATATCATTTGAACGATCTAAAATTTTTATTTTTCGCCTTCGGATTATTGTTGTCGAGGTAAATACGAGTCTTATGACACCTCTCTCGGTTTTTGGACGCGTATTACCAGTGTCATGCTGTCGTATAGAAGTACCATATATTTTTGCGCTCTAACAATTATATTATGATATTTTATCGAAAACCGAATTTTTTATTGGTGGGAATAACCAGAAAATAAGAAATCTCAACCCCATTCCAGATTTTTCAATTCAAGAATTGTATTGTGGTTTCCCGCAAAAGGATGAATCAGGCCACGATCCTCTTCTGATGAACTTTCTTCAAAAAATTGAAATGTATCAGCATCTGTGCGACGAGTAGAAAAACCCGACTTACCAAGGTGTACGGAAGAGATACATGTCTACTAATAATAACAATTTGGTGAATATATCTGAGGAGATTAAGGTCTAGCTTTCCATCCAATTCGAATGCTACTTATAGTGTATTCGTTTTTCTACGAACTGGCTCACCTAAATACATGTTTTGTGCCAACCCAAAAATGTATCTGCTAATTCGGACGAACTTTTGGTGCCAAGGTAATGCCGAGTGACAATCAATACCATTTATCAAAATTTTCTTAAATAGTTTTGATGGATAGGCCAACACACTAGCTCTACACCACGGCGGCAGATTTTGACAGTTCAGCCGATAAATGCAGCCTCCACGAACTATCATACTCCAACTGGACAATGATGTTTAGCTAAGCTGCGAAGAGCTACAGCGTTTTTGCTAACGTGGGCAAGTTATGGGAAGATCTCCACTGGGTTCGGAGAAGCAGGTGGGGAAGACTTTGATCTCTCTTGGTGCCCCTGTTGGCGTCAGTTATCGCGACACAGGGTTAGTTGGAGTGACTTGTTACGCAACGACCAGCATCTCCTAAACGGTTAAGCGCCAATTAAAAAATGTGTCTTCCAACCGCGAGGAAAAGGACCAAAACAAACCAAAGAATATCTCCAAAATCATTTTTTTCCGCAGTAGCGAGGACACTTGAGACTGGTGATCTCTTATAAAGTGAAGTTTCAGCATATTTAAGGGTTAAAGACTTATCAACCAAGTGAAGAAGGATGAATGAAAAATCAATAGGGGTGGTCTCCAACATTCGTTCTTCTTTCCCTTTGCAAAAATAGGATGCCTCAAATCCATTATTATTGGTAACTCATTTTTTTGCCATATACATAAAAACCGATTTCAAAACTTTTCGAAATATTTTTTTACTTATTTCGTAAGCATTTTATTTTTTTGGTATTAAAAAAAATGAAAATGTCAAACAACAATTTTTTGTGTGTTTACTTTGGTTTGGCATTTACACAGAGTTTAAGAGAGTGATTTAAAATTTTTCTTTAAAAATTAAAAGACCATTATGGCCGCCAAGAAGAATTTGTGCATAATTTCTCTCTGCTTTCGACAGTGTCCTAGAGTAAAACGCTATGGGCCTTTCGGCACCATCAGGCATACGATGACTAAGAATGGCACCAATGCTGTAAGGAGAAGCATCGCAAACTACTAATAAGGGTAACGTTGCATCATAATGTACGAGTACACGGTCTGACGTTACAAGTTTTTTGAGATTTTCGAAAGCTGCCTTATGTTTATCTGTCCAACTCCAACGGCTGTGCTTATCTAAAAGGCGATGAAGGGGTTCGGCCAGCGTCGCTTTATTTGGATTCAGGGGTCCCAAAAACGCTTGAAGCTGTTTTTTATCGGTAGGCTGCGGCGCACTTTGTATTGCAGAAATCTTATTCGATGCTGGCCTAATGCCCAGGGAATCCAGCTTGAAATCAAGAAAATCAACAACTGGCACTCCAAATGCGCATTTATCTTTACGTAGCCGCAACCCCGATTCATCGAATCGTGTAAAAACTTGTTCAATACGTTCTGCAAGCTCGGTTTCTGTTTTACCCATTAACATTATGTCATCAAAATATGGCAACACACCCGGTATGTTTCGCAAGAGCGATTCAATAAAGTTTTGGAAAATGCCGGGTGCAGAGGAGATTCCAAATTGAAGACGTGTTACTCGGAACGCTCCTTTATGTGTGACAATTGTTTGCAGTAGTGACGACTGCTCATCAACAACCAATTGTTGATATCCCTGTGCCAAATCAAGCTTGGCGAATATGTTGCCACCCTCTATAGACGAGAGCAGTGTGCTAACGGCAGGAATTTGAAAGTTATGTGGCCTGAGTGCCTTGTTGAGTTTTGACTTGTAGTCTCCACAAATTCTCACTGGGACATCGCGTTTAAGAACTGGTAAGATAGGTGTTACCCAGTCAGAGTACTCAACAGGTTGTAATATGCCGTGTGTGCATAATCGGTCCATTCGGATTCGAGCAGTACTCTGGTGGCTAATGGAATTCGACGCGGTGGATAGCGAATTGGCTGAACATTTCTATCAATATGAAGTGTAATTGGGTTTCCTTTAAAACACCCAAGTTCGTCGGAAAATATGTGATTGAATTTTGAAAGTACCTTAGGAATTGACGGTACATCTGCAATGACATTTACTCCTTCAATGCTAATACCCAAAGGAGCGAACCAATTGCATCCCAAGACAGCTGAGCGGTTGCCATCCACAATGACTATTGGAAGTCCCGTAACTTTTCGCGATTGATATGTGACGTCTACCTCTATGACTCCTTTAATAGGGATGTGATTACGTTGATAATCCATCAATTGAAGGTCGCAACTATGTATCTTAGGCTGGCTATTTGGCCATGTGCGCTGAAAAGTCTGCGTTGACATAATGGTATAGTTCGAGCCCAAGTCGACTTCAAATTGACACGAACGTCCATTTATAACTATCGATGTTGACTTCTTAAAATTAGCCACAGGTAGAATTTGATTGATAGACTGTGGTTTTCATTTTTTTCCACGACGTGAAGTGTTAGATACTTTCATAGGAGTAGACGATGAGTTGGATGATGCCGAGCGACGCGTTGCAAATAGCCCTTGGTGCCGCATGCCGAGCATACTGTTTCACGGTGCGGGCACTGAAAACGAGGGTGGCTACCCCCGCAACCGTTGCAAGGCTTACTGTTAGCTTTATTTGGGTTGTATTTGTTTTTGTTTCGAGGTGGTAAATTGTTGTTATCTTCTTTAGTAATTTGATGCACTTGCACCGATCGCCGCATTCCTAGTGCATTGTTTGCCGCTACTTCTGCCGTTGAAGCGCGGTCGATAACTTTCTTGAGTACTAGATCAGATTCAGAGAGAAGGCTTTTCTGAAGTGCCTCATCCCTTAAACCACAGACTAAACGATCGCGTAACATGCGGTCCAAAGCGCTGCCGAAATTGAAATCAACTGCTAACTTTCGTAATGCAGCTACGTATTCAGGAAAACTCTCGGTGGGTTGTTGATCACGTTTGTGAAATTTAAAATATGCCGCAATTTCCGAGGGGCGAGGAGAAAATTTTGTTAGCTGACCTAATAATATGAAAACGACTTCATAGCTTAAAAAGACATTAAACGAGAATGTGAAGCTTCTCAAGGCCAAAATAATGACATATCAATTTTAAAAATCGGACGTCAAATAACCAAGTTACAACAAAAAAACCTTTTCGGCTGTATTTCGAAGGATCAAAAAAAATTAAAAAAAAATTTTCCGAAACCCTCAACATCATCTTTAAATTTAGGGGCGGACATTAGCAACTTTTTTTCGACCCAGTCTAGTACATATACAGTGTACTTTCTCTTAAACGGACATCTAAGAGACTGCCAAATTTGTCCGCTTATGAGCAAAGTATTATTGATGAATGTTTAAACAGTTTTATTTCCAAAACAAGAATATTAATATATACAAATAAGACTGAGTTAGGAGGTTCATAAAGCTATGTTCAGAAATTAAAGAACAAAGTTTTGTGTACAAAATATTCAAAATAATTTAAAAAAAGTCAGAAATTTTCGCTTAGCGAGTTTTTCCTTTAATTTCAGTATCTTGAAGATGTAGTTGAATATCAGTTTTTCACCTTTTAATGTAAATTTTTTATCGGGTAATGCTCGAAAGAATAAGCCAGTCTCATCTGCATTATAAATATTTCGTGAATCATATCCTTCAATCAAATATGGTACTTTTGTGCAAAAAATTTTGACGTCATCTTGGTTTACACTACCGGCTTCTCCAGAAATTGTACTGAAAGTTATGTTGTGACGTTTTTTGAACCTTTCCAGCAAGCCGGATGATGCACTAAAATCGTCGTAATTGAGTCTCACTGCAATTTCTTTAGCTTTGCTCCTTATAAGTATGCCTGACAGAGGAATGCTTTTATTTCGAGCCTTCAAAAACCACTCGTAGCACAATTTATCAATATTAAGGCCTTTGGGCTTCAGCAGATTCATTTTCGTCCCACAAACTTAAAATTTGATCTTTGTTTTTGATAATGCTAGCAGCTTGCGTTTTGCTGATCTTACATTTCTTTCCCAACTCTCGTACACTTAGTTTTTCTTTCTTATGAATTTCAATGACATTAACTTTGTCTTTAATACTCAGCACTACTTTAGGCATTGCGATTAACGTACGTACACACACAAGAAGATACTAACTACGTGTATGCAATAGGTACATACATTTTTATGTTGTTTACTGTATTGAAAACAGGTTCGTATTTAAGGGATTCCCCCTACATCCATGCACGTATTAGTGAATAAGCAACAGCTGTACGAATATGGTAAGCAGTAAATGAAAAAAAAGTGTTGTAAGCTGTCCGGTTATGGGAAATTAAAAAGCCCTTTGGGGTAAAAAGCTAGTGTCCGCGTCCTGTTATGGGAGGGTTGTCCGCTCAAAAGGAAAAAACTTCAAAAATACTTAAGGATTTTTTTGGTACTGAAAAAATTGTCCGTTTATGAGAGGTGTCCGCTTAAGAGAGGTGTCCGTTAGGAGAGAGTACACTGTACATATATTGGAAATAAGTTTGACCGTTCCGCTTATTCAACTTCTTCGATTGTAAAAAAAAAACAAAAAGAAAAATATATTATAATGGTAGTTTTATATTTTAATGGCTTATTTATTATTAATTATTTGCAATCCAGATTTTGAACCGTTTATAAACATACGTCTGTATGTAGGTACTTATAAATTCTTATAAATCTTCGATTACACTGCATACACATTTTTTTTTATTTCATGATATTATAGTTATCCGCTTTTCTATTCCCACATAAATTGGACTTGCTTTTTCCGTGTATAAAGTTATAGCATCCAAATCGGTCATCTCCCCTCTGGAAATTAAAAAACAAAATGGGAAATTGAAATTATTGTATACATATGTTGTATAAAAGCATTTGAAGCTTTCAGCCTCCGTATTGCAAAATATTTAGGGGCCGTTTATAGGTCCAAAACATGCCCCATCCTACAGAAAAAGAAAGTAAAGGATATGCATACTCTAAAAGAAATATTAGTGTATCCTTTACACAATTGAAAATTTTTCGGACAGTACTGTCCGATTGATAAAAATTGTGAAATAAGGACAAAGCAAAGCTTTTTTCAAAATTTTTTACCGAGGAATTCAATGTAAAAATCACATACATACATACATACATATGTATGTATAACTGGTATATAAAAATTGTTTAAGTAACTTCCCGATAAGCTACAAGCTTGAAACTTGGAATGTAGTTCAGAACCCGATGACAAGGCAATAAAATGGATCAATACATTTCAAAAAATCGTATTTTTGGTCTGATTTGGCTCATATTTGGAACACATATGTATTACATACTTAAATTTATTTATTTATTTAAAGTCGACAACAAACGTGAAATTGTCGACTACATGATAAAAAATATAGATATTGTAACGAATTTGCTGCAAATCCTCTTATTTGCCCTTTTGCTAGGTTCGTATCGCTAAACTGTTGAATAAATAACTCCAATATTGAATAATGGAAAAATGGCCTTTATTAAAATACTTCACAATAACACTCAAACTGTGCAACGAATAGCTTAATAACCAAACTGACTTTCAAAATAATACTGCTATTGCTCGCTAGATATCGTCTTAGTCGTAACTGCTTGACAACTCAAATCAAACTGAATTACAGCGCCTCTACATCTGTCGCCTTTTATACTCTTTGATTTTAGCATTCTCATCTTCTAGTCGCTTCGAGAATCTACTAGTCCAGCAGCTCTCAAACTTCTCAGCTGTAACTACAATTGCACAATTTTATAGTTTTTCTCATTGCATACTTATAGGAGTATCTCAGATATATGCATGTGTTAGTGCATTGACTCTCCGCTGCTCGTATACGTACGTGGTACATATATGTAGATGCAGTTATTGTTTCGTTTATGTAGATACATAATGATTGAATTATTGATGTGCATTCACGTCACTGCTTAGCATCGGCTTAGAGACGGCAGCACTCCTTAGTTTTGCTAATATTCGTAACACTGCCCTCCACCTAAGTCTGATCGTCCCGATCAGACAAATCCCTCGATCTAAACGCTGCTAGCATCGCCAAATGTACCACTCTTCTACTCCGTGGTTTCTCAATGCTTTGTATGCGGTAGATGGTATCACTGATCTTCTTCACATCCTTGTACGGGCCTTCCCAACTGCACCGAAATTTGGATGGAAAACCTTTCCGCCGGTGAGGGTTGTATAACAGTACCAAATCTCCCTCCCGGAAACCTTCCGAATTATTTTCGTTGCCGTACCTGCGTTTCATCTTACTACTCGTTATCCTGGATCGTTCCCTCGCACTCTGTTGCTCGGCCAATGAAGAACTACTTCGCAGAGCTTGCGCTGGACGGATTTGCTTTGCATAATCAGTATCGTTCCGACGCTTCACAACAGTAGTGTGCCTTGACTTGAAACCACCCTTGCATTCTTTCTTCGTTTTAGTACGTCCGTTAGGGCTTTTCAATGCCAGTGCTTCGCTCACAGGTACCTTCGGTTTTGATTTGTTTGGCCCATTTGTTCCATCAACCTTTACCTTTGAATTTCGTGGCCTTCGTCGAGTCTTCTCCACCAGTACCCAATTACTGCTGAACCCTTTTTCCAAACTAAAGTTAAGTGGCACATCTTGGTTCTCATAACGCATCACCCTTCTCTGCATATCGATCTTGATGTCATGGTCAACCAAGAAATCCACTCCCAATATAACTTCCTCAACAATCTCCGCCACAACAAATTTGTGTAGAACCATGACCTTCCCAATCAATACTTCACATATCACTTCTCCCTGAACTTGGTTATACTCGCCAGTGTCCGTACGCAACTTTGCTCCAGGTAACGGTTTTACTCTCCTGTTGACCAAGTCAGATCGGATCAAGGAATGAGATGCGCCCGTATCTACAGTCAGTACTCGTTCTTTGCCATCCACATTCCCTCTGACGGTAAGACTGCTCGATTTTCTACCAATTTGCGACACAGATATCACAGGGCATTCAATAGCTGGATCTATCTCTCTACCTCTTACCCGCTCTTGCTCATCTCCTCCAGCTTTGCGTTTACGCCCACCCACATTGTTGGAACTATTAAGGCCAAGATCGCAATGACGTGAAATGTGACCGGACTTCTCGCATTTGAAGAATTTGATAACTTTTTCACTCCGCTTTTGCGATCCTTTCAGCGCCTCCAATATTGCGTCTACCCACTCTGGCCTTTCTACTTCCACACGGCGTGCTTTGAAAACTGGCTTACTCAATAGCGACGCTGTTTCTTGAGTCAGTGCATAGGATACCGTTTCTACGAATGTGGGTTTTGGGTTTGCATATGTCGCTCGCTTCGTTTCTACGTCCCGTATGCCATTTATAAAACTCTGGATTTTTACCCTCTCGGTGTATTCCACGGTTGCGTCCGCATTTGCGAGATGAACCAACCTTTCAACATCCGAGGCAAACTCCTGCAATGTCTCATTCGCTCTTTGGTGACGGTTTTGCAACTCAATTTGGAATATCTGTTTTCTATGCTCGCTAACGTCTTTCGACAGCGGCCATCAATGCTTCATAGTTGTTCCGCTCTCCTTCGGGAATCGTCTGTAGGATTTCGGCTGCTGACCCTTTCAATGCCACGAGCAGAGCTGCAACTTTATCTTCAGCATTCCAGTTGTTCGTTGCCGACTTCTTCTCAAATTGGAGCTTAAATACCTGGAATGGAACAGAACCATCAAACGTTGGGGATTTTACCTTCAGAGTAGACGTTGAAGTGATTGGACGGTTCAATTGTAACTCCTGAATCCGATCTTTCAAAGCATCCATCTCGGCCTCCACTTTATTTTGTCGTTCACTAACAGCCTCCAGCTGCGATGAGAATTTTGTTTCCTGTGCCTCCATCTTTGTTGAGATACGTTCTTCTTGTGCTTCGAGCTGTAATTTTATGCGTACCTCTTGTTCTTTTAATTGCTCTGCAATTTGTGACGCCATGTGTGTTTTCTGTTCTTCCAATTGGGATGCCATATATGTCTTCTGTTCTTCCAGTTGTGATGACATGTTGGTGGATATTTGTGATGACATTTCTGTTATACGTGCCTCTTGCGCTTCCATCTTGGATGTTACTGTCGATGTTTGAGCAGTTATTGCAGCCAATATCATGTTCAAGTCTGTGCTGGTAATTGTCTGCGATGTTTCGTTTTTCTCTTCAATTTTTGTTGTTGTCTCGTCCCCATCAGGATAAAAGACATACTCGTCCACATCAATTCCTTCTGCTTCCATTGCCTCTCGTAGCCGTGCCTGAAGTTCGAGTTTAATGCCGCTTGTATTCAATCCACGGCTCTCCAACTCCTTCTTCAGTTGCTGGATCTTCAATTCACTGAACTTTGCCATGTCCTTGTTGTCCTCTGAAATTTATTCAACAATTCCTCTTCTGACACCAATTGTAACGAATTTGCTGCAAATCCTCTTATTTGCCCTTTTGCTAGGTTCGTATCGCTAAACTGTTGAATAAATAACTCCAATATTGAATAATGGAAAAATGGCCTTTATTAAAATACTTCACAATAACACTCAAACTGTGCAACGAATAGCTTAATAACCAAACTGACTTTCAAAATAATACTGCTATTGCTCGCTAGATATCGTCTTAGTCGTAACTGCTTGACAACTCAAATCAAACTGAATTACAGCGCCTCTACATCTGTCGCCTTTTATACTCTTTGATTTTAACATTCTCATCTTCTAGTCGCTTCGAGAATCTACTAGTCCAGCAGCTCTCAAACTTCTCAGCTGTAACTACAATTGCACAATTTTATAGTTTTTCTCATTGCATACTTATAGGAGTATCTCAGATATATGCATGTGTAAGTGCATTGACTCTCCGCTGCTCGAATACGTACATGGTACATATATGTAGATGCAGTTATTGTTTCGTTTATGTAGATACATAATGATTGAATTATTGATGTGCATTCACGTCACTGCTTAGCATCGGGTTAGAGACGGCAGCACTCCTTAGTTTTGCTAATATTCGTAACAATATGTATACAGATCAAAAGCTAAAATTTAAATACATCGAAATTTCAGCAATGTTATAGTAGAACAAATAATAAATATAACAATACCAGACCTTCTCAACCCCTATACACTTGTAGCACTTTTGTTTTTCTTTTGCCATGAATCATAGGCACAGATACAAACATTGTGAATTCATACAAGTGAAAAATCTTTCTATTCCTCCATTGCCATACCTACCTGTCAAATAATAGCCGACAGGGAGAACGGCTATCGCGAATGGCCAGAGAATGGAAGAAAGGTTTGTTTTTTGCTCGCTGTTATTAAATTGAAGGGCCATGAGTTGCTCATTTGTGTTTCAAATCAGCTTTTCTGTTAAATGTGTCTACAGAAAATCAGACTACATATTATTATTCATTTCTAAGATCTAGTTAACAGATTAAATGTGAGCAGCCAGTTAAGCGAACATTTTAAAATATGTAACTAATGCAATGTACCAGTCGTTTACAAAAATGTTTGAAAAAGACTATTGAGCAAATAATTTAAGTAATCGAACAGCGATTAAACAGGTGATCGAGGCTGTTTACTATTGTGAACGTTTTTATCAAATATTAGCCGCGTGTATGAATTCACAATGGATACAAATCTACACTTCAAATATAAAAATATATTTTTTCCGTACTCCCATATGCCCTCACATATAATAATGATAAAAATATTACAAGGTAACACCGGTGAGAGACAAATGACCTTTTAAAGAATTTTAAAATTCTCACGTTTCTGACAATTAGTTTTTTTATACTCAGCGTGCTTTGCACGCAGCGTATATTAACTTTGATTGGATAACGGTTGGTTGTACAGGTATAATACTGTTTTCATGCAGAAACTTAATGATCTCATTTCACCTTCTAATGGAATCGTAAATTTTTTGCTTTCACACAGAAGTAACTGCTCGATTAGTATGAAGGATGAAATGTCAAGCGAATAAAATGACAATGCTATATGACAGACAATCATTGCGGAACGATACAAGGTGGCAGCATGGTGACATACCTACATACATAAATAAGAATTCCATGTACTTTGTTTTTGTAAATTCGATGGACAAATGTCAAAATCGTACTGCGCCGGAAGTTGATGTATCAAATCAAATAAAAAAGGTTATAATCAGCTGTTCGATGCGGCCACCTTGTATCATTCCGCCATGCAGACAATGACATTTACTTTGACAAACGACATTTTTAAGAACTGAACACACCAAAAACTAAGAAATTTAACGCTCCCAACAGAGTTGCATTGTGCTTTTGACTTCATTAGGCATTCGATTAGCTACTAATGAAATAATTATAGATTCGAATTTTGTAGGGAAGATTGAGCTCAATAAGCGTCTTAATGTAGAAAACTGCCTTTATTATTCAATAAGCCGTCTGTGTGAAAACAGTATAAAGGAATCAAGGTAGATATAGACTTCCATATTTCAAAATCATCAGTATCGAAAAAAAAATTTGATTGAGCCATGTCCTTCCGTCCGTCCGTCTGTCCGTTAACACGATAACTTGAGTAAATATTGAGATATCTTCACCAAATTTGGTACACGAGCTTATCTAGGCCCGGAAAATATTGTTATTGAAAATGAGCGAAATCGGATGATAACCACGCCCACTTTTTATATATATAACATTTTGGAAAACACAACAAACCTGATTATTTAGTAAATAATACACCCAGAATGTTGAGATTTTACGTGTCGACTATATTGAGACTCTTGATACAAATTTTAAAAAAATTTTAAAATGGGTGTGGCACCACCCACTTGTGATAAAATCAATTTTAGAAATATTATTAATCATAAATCAAAAATCGTTAAACATATCGTAAGAAAATTCGGCAGAGGGGTTGCCTTTACTACAAGGAATGCTTTGAAGAAAAATTAACGAAATCGGTTAAGGACCACGCCCACTTTTATATAAAAGATTTTTAAAAGGGTCGTGGAAGAATAAAATTAGCTATATCTTTGCAAAAAAGAACTTAATATCAATGGTATTTCATTTCCCAAGTGGATTTATAACAATAAATAGGAAAAACTCCAAATTTAAAAAGAAACGGGCGTGGTACCGCCCCTTTTATTACTAAGCCATTTTCTATGTTTCGGGAGCCATAACTCGAAGAAAAATTAACGGATCGTAATAAAATTGGGTACATAAATTTTCCCTATAGCAGGAAATATTTCTAGGAAAAATGGACGAGATCAGTTAAATACCTTGCCCACTTTTATATAAAAGATTTTTAAAAAGGTTAGACGAAAATAATAAGCTACATCTTAGCGAAAAATAGCTTTGTATCAATAGATTTTTACTTTCTAAATTGAATTATAACATTAAATTGGAAAACACAAAAATTTTTGAAGATGGGTGTGGCACCGCCCCTTTTATGACTAAGCAATTTTCTATGTTTCGGGAGCCATAACTCGAAGAAAAATTGACGGATCGTAATGAAATTGTGTACACATATTATATAGCAGAAAATATTTGTAGTAAAAATGGACGGGATCGATTAAAGACACCGGCAACTTAGATATAAAAAAAGTTTAAAATGGTCGTAGACTAGATTAATAAGCTATAACTTAGCAAAAAATAGTTTTGAATCTATGATATTTCACTTATCAAGTTTTATTGTAAGAGAATATAGGGAGACATTTTTTTTTTAAAATGGGCGGTGCCATGTGTTATGTAGAAAAATAATTTATCTGAAATGATATGTACAATTGAATCTCACGCTGAGTATATAATGTTCGGTTACACCGGAACTTAGACACCTTTACTTGTTTTTATTTTGATTGTGTTTTCCTAACAAAATAACATAAACATTTTTACTTTAATTATATTGTATTAAATATTTTTTCATAAAACTTTAAATTTATTGTGGTGAGCTCCCGTCTAAAAATCTTATTGTTGTCCCTATTAAAAAATCTGTTTTTGTGTCAAGATTTGATAGACACCACAGAAGAGAACCTAAAATCGTACATCATCGCTAAGCTTAAATTTGAAAACGTGACAGTGCGAAAATTCAATTTTAACTATCCTAGGGATATTTCGTCTTTTAGGATTGATGTATCGGCACAACATTTTGATACTATATTAAATAATTCTTTTTGGCCGCCCGGTGCTTTTGTGCGGGAATTCGAGCGTAGGCCTAATACTAATATTTCAAATCTTGCTACACGTCCACATAACAATATTGCATCAAAAAACTGAATGTTAAATCGGTCCTAAATTTG
The DNA here is from genome assembly GCF_040869045.1 of Eurosta solidaginis. Lineage (NCBI taxonomy): Eukaryota > Metazoa > Arthropoda > Insecta > Diptera > Tephritidae > Eurosta > Eurosta solidaginis. The sequence goes on along the minus strand of NC_090322.1, from coordinate 117,649,099 downwards.
TTTTATCAAAATGTTAGAGGTTTAAACACTAAACTAACTGAATTGTATTTGAACTCGTTTAACTGCAATTACAACATTATCGCTTTAATTGAAACTTGGCTAAAACCTCATATATTTAACTCCGAGATTCTTTGCCATGATTACCAAATATACAGAAATGACCGCTTGAACAAAATTGGAGGTGGAGTTTTGCTTGCGGTACACTCTTCTGTACCTTCAGCTGAGGTTAATTTACCCATTATTGATTCTACAGAATTCAAATGCATTAGAATCAATCTCGGAATGGGTTGTGTCTATATCCCCGTCTGCTATATCCCACCATCTTCTGATCCTTCGGTGTATATGGATCATATTTCCCTGCTCAAAATTGTTAATTCATTGTTGAAGCCCATTGATTCGATGATAATCCTGGGTGACTTTAATCTCCCGCATGTATTATGGACCATATCTGACCAGGATATTGTACCTATTTCTTCAAACCTGTCCAACAACGAATTTTTTGCCTTAAACAGATGAATATAATTCCTAACATGTTCGGGAGGACCCTTGATTTGGTATTTGTTGACGATACATCAAAATGTACTCTAAGCCGGGAAATAGCATACGAATTCGAAAGAAATTCTCCCAGTAGCATTGCTACTAAATACGACTCTAGTTTCAGATTTCAATTTGCGAAGGCTAATTTTAGTAAACTTAATCAAACTTTATCTACAGTGGCTTGGCCCAAATATGGTGTAGATATGGACAAAAATGTTTCTGACTTTTATACCACCATTTACGGCATTTTGGAAAAACACGTACCTAAGCGAAAACGTGTGTCTACCGAATCAGTCCAAATATGGTTCACTAAAGCGCTGAAGTCCTTAAAAAACAGAAAATCGCGCTTCTTCAAATTATACAAAAGGTCGGGCTCTCACTCCGATTACTTGCATTACTCTATTTTGCGTCATAAATATTTTGAATTAAACAAAAAGTGCTATAATACATACATCTGTAAGATGAAAAGGAAAATAACTTGCAATCCGAAAGCTTTCTATGACTTCGTGGACTCTAAACGTAGGGTTAAAGGGTTTCCCTCTGCTTTAAAATACCAGGGTGATTTGTCTAGCGACGATCAAGATATTGCTAACTTCTTTGCACAATTTTTCAAGTCCAACTATTCCGCTGAATTTAATACTTTTTTAAATGAATATCCATTTCAGCTTAACTTACTTAACACAATTAATATTCCAGAAATATATCCGGATGAAGTTTCTATCATATTTAACGTGTTTGAAAGAATCTTACAAGTACGGTCCTGATTTAATTCCCACTTGTTTTCTTAAAAAATGCACTGAACACATTTATCAGCCTCTAACTGATTTATTCAATATGTCCCTAAAAAGTGGAGTCTTTCCTTCTGCTTGGAAGGAATCTTTTCTCATGCCCCTTCACAAAAGTGGTAGTAGGTCGTGTGTAGAAAACTATCGAGGAATAGCAAAGTTGTCGGGCATCCCATAGTTGTTTGAAGCTATCGTTACCAATCAGCTAACATTTTCCATTTCTACTTTGATTGCAGAACCGCAACACGGATTCTGTAAAGGCAAATCTATCATTACTAATCTACTTGAATTCACAACTCATGTTTCTAAGGGATTTAGAGAAAATCTTCACACAGATGTTATTTATACTGATTTCAGTAAAGCATTTGACAAAGTATCCCACTCCTTACTTATATACAAGCTGGATCGGCTTGGCTTCCAACCTGGTCTCACCCAGTGGATCTCGTCGTATCTCTGCGGTCGAACTCAAAAAGTTATTTTTAAAAATACTTTTTCAAATGTCATCGATGTTCCCTCTGGCGTCCCACAAGGCAGCCACCTTGGTCCAATTCTGTTCTTGCTATTTATTAATGATATCTGTACCACTATAAAATATTCCAAAATCTTAATGTATGCTGATGATGTAAAACTTTTTAGGTCTTATGCGTCTATCGAAGAACGTCCCTTGCTCCAAGCGGATCTAAACTGCCTAGTTACTTGGTGCAACGTAAATTCAATGCCGCTGAACCTCAATAAATGCAAATTCATGTGCCTATCTCGAAGATCTTTGCCAGCAGCCTCTTACGTAATTAATAATTTTTGTCTGCTATTAGTAAACTATTTTGAGGACTTGGGAGTCACGATAGATGCTAAAATTAGTTTCAACCTTCATATTAATGCTACTGTCAATAAGGCTAGAGGTGTTCTTTCATTCGTGAAACGGTGGTCCAAAGAATTTAGTGACCCTTATGTAACTAAAGCTATTTTCATCACTTTAGTTAGACCGAAACTAGATTACGCATCAGTAGTCTGGAATCCACAATATCGAGTTCATGCAGATAGACTTTAATCAATACAAAAGCAATTTCTACTTTTCTCTTTAAGGAATTTTCAGTGGGACTCTGCGTATAATCTTCCACCTTATACTAGTCGGTTGAAGCTTATCAATCTTCCAACTCTTGCAAGTCGTAGAGAAATGCTAGGCGTTATATTTATGGCTAAACTCCTGTACGGGCTGATTTCTAGTCCAATTCTTTTGAACAAAGTAAATTTTAACGTCCCATCACGGGTGTCAAGACATTACAAACCTCTTCTTTTGAGGCAGTGTAGAACTAATTTCGAAACAAATGAACCTTTTCGGTGTTTGTGTTATAATTTTAACACACTTTCTAATTCATTTGATATAACGGATTCACTTTTTACCATTAAGAAAACTGTCTTATCCTATCTTAACTCTTAACAAAAAAAAAAAAAAAAAAAAAAAAATCAAATAAATTAAAAATGTTCACTTATTTAACAATGTAGTATGTATATGTATAATTTCTAACTGTTATGTAATTTCTAACTGTTATGTATAGTACTCAGCTGATGATTTTTATTCTGTAGCTGAGCAGTTTAAGATCTCGACGCTTAACAAACCTCCGCCTATCAACGACTCGGCAATAACAAATCCGTGCGTCATGCGGATGCGCCCCTCGCGCCGGTCGGGCGGGCTTTGGAGGGTATTAATCCGTTGGGTATTATTATTATTATTATTTCAAAATAATTATATACACCACGCGCGATCCAGGCTCTGCCACTATAGTCCTGAATTGTGGGAAACATATGCCACGCATTGGAAGGATATCAAGAGAGGGAGCACAAATGCATCCAATATTGACTAAAAGGCACAGAGATGCAACAAAATTCTCAAGTCCTAGTCCTTAAACGAGATCGTCTTCTTAAGACGTTTGACCATCGAAGAAACTCAAAACACAAACGCTTGATGTAGTTGCAACGAGCGAATCGCGGATCCGAAATATTTTAAATATATAAAATTTTACTTTGTATTTTTTCAAAGACAAAAAAAAAAATTCCAGCACTCATACAATTTTGTACATGTATTGTTCTTTGCACTTCAATATAAAAAATTTTCAGCAGCACTGAAAAATACAATTGAATTTCTGAATATATAGCTAGAAGTGAAAAAATAATAAAATCTTACGCTGGCAGAATTCATCAGATTCCGCTAAGCAATCATTCGGAATGCACAGGGTTCCGATCGACTTCCTATGGGAATGCAAACAAGATTCCAATCAGTATGTTGTCGGCAGAACTCCGAAGATACAGTGTGGTATGCCATCACAATACATAAAAAAATAACATGGCTTGCGCTGTTGGAATGCACCGAATTCCAATAAACTCGATGCTTGACCCACCAAATTATACTGCCGGAATGCATACGATGATTGCGACCTATGAAAATAAATCGCCGGCAGGTGGCGCAAGGATCGAGATATTAAAAAAAAATCGTATTTGTGGTCCGATTTGGCTCATATGTATTTGGAATGTATTACATACAGTCCGGTAGAAGTGACATCAAAATACTTTGGAGCTCATAAGTTAAAATTTTGTTATCGTTAATTTCTTTGTGGGCTTTCACTGTCCACAAAATGCAAGACACCATAGATAACCACGCAGTTGCGTATTTAGGCTCGTTCGAGTAGGGACAAGCATACGTGGCGCTGAGTCGAGTAAAGTCTTTGGAAGGATTATGTATTTAGGAGTTAGATTGTAACCAAATGTCAGGAACGAGTCCTTGCAATAATGTGGGCCTAAATGAACTAAATAGAATGAGAAATAATAGGCAATAAAAACTAAAAACTTGAAAATAAAAAAATTTATTAGTTTAAGTTAAATGGTTTTATTGAAAACAATACTTAAGTAATAATAATACTAAAAGCTAGAAAATAATTAGGTTGCTCCTAGGTAGTAGTTATCACACTCCTCATCGATCTAGGGCGTTGATCAGACAATTAAATAAAATTATTGGGCGCGGAAGATTTCTAAAAGCATGAGGTGTAGCATAACCTGATTAATAAATTCAGTTGGTCTTACTTATGTATACATACATGAAAATATCATTTCTAAAGATATGAGCGGTTGACTATCAATAGAAACTTGTTTTCAATAAACCCGTTTAAATTAAATTTTTTTTAATTACATACTTTATTTCAATCAAATTGAAACACATTCAAGCTTATGGAAACGTAAGTAACGTACGCCGTATATACTTATGTAAATTAAATTCTTTACATACATGGTAAAATTTCGTATGGCAAGTCGATATAAATTAAACAATTTTAGTTTCTTTATAAATGTTAACATTTACTTCAATATCAATTATATTAATTTTACAATGTAATGTCGCGCAAAACGTCTTGTTGGTCCAATTGCCACAAAGTAAAAGGAAAACATCATTCTCATAAGAATATGTGAAGCTACCGCTGCTTACTCATCGCTACCATCCATTTACCTTCCCACCAACAATGAATCCAATAAGAATGCTCTCTTATACGTTATTCCAATTAGAACCACTGCAGTAGGGCCAGCGTTCACACCATCTCCGCTGCCAGCAACACCGATCGCTCTCCCAGCATTCACCGTACTCTTGCATTGCAAGTGTTTGCGAACCCGTTAAGTATTTTACTTATTATGATAGCGAAAATATATCTATTACGTGGGTGGGCATCAATAGTTTCTCGTCTTAACTCCTCCCCTTCTAAGTGAGGAGCGTCCTCGATCCTTTACATTTAACGTACGTAACGTTTTGTTCAGTTTGGTGGAATTAAATTATACGCAATGGCTTTGCCAATTTGCAAATTGAAAATACGTATAATCTTGCTGACTGGACATAATGAATTATAGTTTGATGTATTGGCAATTTATTAGTGGTGGAGCAAAAGAACTTCCGTGGGACTTTTATCAATTTTAAAATGTCGAAGATAAATTGTTGCCGAGGTGTTATTTTCTTGTAGTGGAATGTAAAGGTTCTCTCAAGCCCACTCATACCATTTGGGTGAAAATCTTGTTTTGGTTTCTAAGCGAGTTGTAACTTATGGTCTTAAATGTAAGATATTAAAATTAATTCCCTAATACTATTTAATTATTTCACAAACTATAATTTAAGCAATTATTTAGATTAAGTATTTAGTTTAAACTTAAATAACTATCTGTGAAATGCTCAGTAAAAAGTTCCAAAATTACGATGTAGTAGTTCAAACTGAATATTGACCTTCCGTTAAATGCAATGCGAACTCCATGTTAAAGGTATAATAAATACTTCCTCAAAAGGTTGCTTATTTTAGATTAGAGATATACGCCGCCGCCGCCGATAAAGTGATCGGCGTAAACCTCTATTTTAGATTGTCCTTATGGACCACCCTCCCCTTAATAAGAACTGTAGTTCCTAAGTTCTTTTCTACAGTTTGTTCTTCATAAAGGGGGGTTAATTTATTTCCTAGCCTTCTGTTTCTTTTTACCATGACCTTATCACCTGCATTAAATGTACGTTGTATCCGATTTTTGTTGTGACTTTTTAATTCGGATTGCTGAGCTTGCCTTATACGTGCCGATACTTCATTATTTGTATTTTCTGTAGCAGGCCGAAATATGTCGATTGGCCTTTTATTGGTGACAGAATGTATTGTTTTATTGTACTCTTTAGTCGAAAGCAATATCAAATCTTTTGTGTCATCAATGCATTTCTCTAGCTTCATGCATCTAGCTATTTCTACCAATGTACTGTGAAATCTCTCTACTTGGCCATTAGAAGTGCTGTGGAGAGGTGGAGCATTTACGACTTCAATACCAAAACTGTTGGCAAGAAGATATCTGACGGTATTTGAGTTCAATGATTTCTCATTATCGCAGTAAATGACTCTGGCCTTAGGAAATACATTCAAAAGTTGTAGGATTTTCGGTTTTATATCTACGATCGTCCTAGATCGTATTGTTTGAACAACTGCGAATTTGGAAAATTTATCCAAACATGTTAGAAAATAATTCGAGTCTGTAGAAAAAATATCAATATGCAGGGTTTCGCCTACATATGATGGGATTGGTGTTTCGGATATTCTATGTTTCTGGTGATGTCTACTGTATTTTGCCCTTGAACAAATTTTGCAGTTACTAACTGCTTCTTTTTCTTTCTTCTCTAGTTTTGGAAAAAAATAATCCTTTAAAATTTGTTTGACGTTTTCTTGTGCAGCGCGGTGCGCCCGATTATGTTCTGTAACTATAATCTCTAGCTGGTCGTTTGGATCAAATATGTCTGTTACAAACGTTTTTGCATATTTGAATTTCGTATTTGGAAATATACGTACTAAGTCATGTTGAATGTGTGCTAAGGTAGGCAAACTACAATGAATTGCATTCACCACTTTGGTGTTAACAAGGTCTTGTATGATGCCTAAAAGTGTGTTTTTATCACGAAATCGGATAATATGCCTTGTTCTGTTTCCAAAAATAATAAAAGTTCGTTTCGACGGTATTTCAGCCTCTTCAATAATGGTTTGGTTTTTAAAACAATTTACTGGCTTTTCAACTGCCTCTATCGTATAAGTTAGGGACTGTTCGCTATGAATCGTTCCCGAGTTTGAATTTGAATCTTCTTCTATTACGTTGAGTTGCTGACGCGACAGGGCGTCGGCAACACAGTTTTCTTTTCCTGGCTTATAGTATAATTTTGCATTGTGCTCATCGATGAACGCTTTCCAACGTTTGAGCTTAGCATTCGGATTTCTATCCGAAACTGCAAACGTTAGAGGCTGGTGATCTGTAAAAATGTTTAAATTTTTTACACCGTAAAGGTAGTTTCTCAGGTTCTTTAACGCCCACACAATGGCTAGAAGCTCCCTTTCGTTTGTAGCGAAGTTAAGCTCATTATCTTTTAATGTTCTAGAAATCATGGTTATGGGCCTACCATCCTGAGACAAAACAGCGCCCAGGCCATGGTTAGAAGCGTCTGTTGTCAAATCGAAAGGTTTTTTATAATCAGGGTAATCAAGCATAACATTTTCTGATACCAAAATATGTTTTAGGGAATCAAATGCTTGAAGCTGTTCTAAGTTTAAAACTATTTTGACTCTTTTGGATTGAGTAGCACTAACTCTGCCGTTTTCGCCTTTTAGAATATCTGTCAGAGGTTTAGCTATGCGGGCAAAATCTTTAATGAAACATCTGTAGTAGCTGGCTAATCCTAGAAACGATCTGAGACTATACAAATTTTCTGGAGCCGGGAAATTTAGCATTGCATTAACCTTGTCGGGACATGTTTTTATGCCCTTCCTTGACACGACAAACCCGAGGTACTCAATTTCAGTCTTGAAAAAATGCGATTTTTCCACCGAAAGCTTCATGTTTGCATCACATAAACTTTTTAAAACCCAGTCTATATCTTGAACGTGTTGCTCTTTTGTAGGTGAGAATATTATTACGTCATCAACGTAAACGTAACAGCTTCTACCTATTTGCTCCCTAAGTACATCATCGATAGCCCTTTGGAATATACTTGGCGCGTTCTTTAAACCAAATGATAGTCTACAAAATTCATATTTGCCATTGTTCACAGAAAATGCGGTTTTCTCCCTATCTCGCTCTGCGAGCTCAATTTGATGAAATACTGATTTCAGATCAAGGGTTGAAAAGTACTGGGACTGGCCCATGCTTGAAAGAATGGACATAACGTTTGGTATGGGGTACTTATCGTCGATAGTAATTTCGTTTAACTTTCGAAAATCTACTACCAGACGTTTCTTTTTATTGCCTAGCTCGTCGAGTTCTTTTTTATCCACTACCCATATTGGGTTGTTGTAAGGAGACCTAGATGGTCTAATAATACCGTCTTTCAGGAGTTCCTTTACCTCCTTATTGACAAAATCTATTACGCCCATTGGGTATGGATATAATTTGGAATAAATGGGTTCCTCATGCTTTGTTCTAATTGTGGCAACTACATTCGTATTGTATGGTAGAGCCGTATTTGGATCGGCAAAAGCCTTTTTTCTTTTATCGATCATATTTAAAAAATCTTTTTTAATAGCAAGGGGTACATTATCTTGTTGAATTTTGATGATATTTATGCTTTCGTATCTAATAAATAATAGCTTCCCGGTCCCATAATCATGAATAATTTCGCTTTTTTTAAGGTCTACTATAGCGTTAACCTGCTTAAGCAGGTCAAGCCCAACTATCGCATCAAAGCTTAGCAAATTAGGTAAAATAATGAAGTCGGAGTTCACACCAAATAGGTTTATAGTGCATTTTCTATTTACTTTCGTCTCTCCATGTATTGATCTGGCTAAAATTGGTTTATTTAGGGGTACGATTCCTTTTAGCTCGGCAAACGGTTTAATATAACTTTTTGAAGCGCCAGTATCAATTAACATCTTTATAACCCTTCCCTCAGATCCTATTGATCTTCTAATCCAAGGGAGTAGGGTACTATCCCTAAAAAATTAATATGTTTTTCAATATTTTCGACTTCATTATCCACTATGCTATCGTATAAATTTTCGTCAACTGTTTCCTGCGAGATGTGATTAATTCTCTGAATTTTCGGCCCGGTATTTCTATCGGACTCAAGGCGTCGTTTAAACTGTTGCCCTTGATTACTGGTATTAATGGGGAGATGTCTTTGCTTAGAGCTTTGGAAGTTATTGGTCCTATTTTCTTGTAAAAAATCATTGGACGGATTTTGAGGTACGTAGTTCGTTGAACGACGTAACCGGGATAGTGATGGATCTATATCCATCGGCTCAGATCTTTCTTGCCTACCATTATAAGAAAAATTCCGTTTTTGTTGCCTATTGGGATTGGTTTGAAAATGTGGGTTTTTGTGGCCACTTAAATTATCCAATTGATTATTGCTGCTTTCGCTTAGTTTCTTGTCTATAGTTTGACTTTTGCTATTTTCATCGAAACGGTTTGAAAAGTTTGTCGCAAATACGTAACGCCCATGGTTTGCCTCTACCTCCTGTGAAAGTGCCAAAGCAGATGGTAAATCCGCCGGCCGAGCAGAAAACAAAATATCGCAAAGGGGTTTCTTTAGACCCGAAATAAAAACGCGTAGAGCATCCATTCTGTACTTCTCATTAATAGAAGTCGCTATCTGACTTTCGTAAGTCATTATAGTCTTATTGGTAAGAAGGGTGAGTTTTCTCTCGACTTCATCATAAAACTTCAATACCGTCAGATTTCCTTGTCGCAAAGTACTCATCTCCTGCTCGATCAAATATATCGGCCTCTTATCGGCATAAGTAAAATCTAACCTTGCTATTATGGCTTTAAAATTCAACACGGTATTGAATGAAGCTAAAACACCATCAGCGGCGCCTCTAATCTTATTTCTGATGATTGCGACCGCCTGGTAATGTTTTGCGCTTCCATCGTACCTTTCGTACAGTTTGTAGGCCGTGTGCGCCGCTTGCCTCCATGATACATATTTTTCTTGTTTACCGTCAAACTCAGGCAAGGTCGAGGGTCTCATCACATTGCACATTGCCTACAATCTGCACTTCCTCAAAAGATTCTACATTGGCCGTCAATGTAGTTGTAAATTTCTTGGTAACTTCGTCTAACTTTTTGTCGAAATCCGCTTTCTGTGTAGACAATGCAGCCGATATCGCTGCGGCTACAATAGCTTGAAGTTCTTCGGAATTCATTTCTGGATTTTTGTCTTTTAAAACTAATGAATTGAAAAGGGTAACTAAGTCAGAATCGCTCATTAACTTGAGGTACTATGCGCTATTTAGATTAAATGGGCCGAATACCGAAAGGCTAATTTAATGGCAGAAATAGACCATAAATTCCCTGAATATTCTTATTAAATTTTATACTAATATTTTTCCCTAAATATTTTTATTACATAAATTTTTCTGAAGTTGATTAAAGAAGTAGGTAACATTAATGGAAGGTACCATACGCAGTTTATAAAAAATGGTGAACTACAATAGGCTAATTAAATGGCAGATTGAGCCCACAAATTACCACAATATTTTTTTATTTTATTAAATATTTATTTAATAATAATTTACCGAAATACACTGAGCAAATCACTTACATCGATTTTTCTAAAACCGTTTCTTTATTTGTCTCCGTTGTCTTTCCTTTGTGAATGTCATCCAAGGTCGATGCGATATGGGTTATTTTCCTTCAATTTTCTGTTATTTTGTAGGTACTGTTTTTCCTCATCAGCAATAACATTCCAGAATATTAATTAATTACGATCTTCCCGGCCCCACGTTTGGGCGCCAATTAAACAATTTTAGTTTCTTTATAAATGTTAACATTTACTTCAATATCAATTATATTAATTTTACAATGTAATGTCGCGCAAAACGTCTTGTTGGTCCAATTGCCACAAAGTAAAAGGAAAACATCATTCTCATAAGAATATGTGAAGCTACCGCTGCTTACTCATCGCTACCATCCATTTACCTTCCCACCAACAATGAATCCAATAAGAATGCTCTCTTATACGTTATTCCAATTAGAACCACTGCAGTAGGGCCAGCGTTCACACCATCTCCGCTGCCAGCAACACCGATCGCTCTCCCAGCATTCACCGTACTCTTGCATTGCAAGTGTTTGCGAACCCGTTAAGTATTTTACTTATTATGATAGCGAAAATATATCTATTACGTGGGTGGGCATCAATAGTTTCTCGTCTTAACTTACATAGTTTACCGAATTAACACTTTTACTTATTGTGAAAAAATAATTTTTTTCACTTACAATATTTAAACCGTATCCAGGAGACGACTTAGTTAACGAATTTTGCGAGATATGACGTGGTTTGAAATAATAGCTTTGTTTATTACCAAAAAAGACGCTACTTAAGGCATGATAATTTTTATTTATTTGTTGAAAAAAATTTCAAAGGAAAACTAAAATTGAGATTCGAATGCTTTAATATTCGGCTTATAGAATTCGATTAGCTATAATAGAATAATTATTCGTTGCCGATTATTCGCGTGTTTAAATATACATAGGTAAGCTTTAAGATAAAAACACAATAGGGGTATTCTCACTGTCTAGAAACCATATAAAATATTAGGGGGACTCATGAAAGCATATAAACTGATAAGGTGTACAATTATATCAATTTACACACGCTGTTATATGAACGCACCTAATAATATTCTTGATAAACTTAATTGTTTATCAGCTGTATTATTGGCATAAACAATTTTTTTGATTGTTATACAAATTAAAAAATGTCAAGATTAAGTGAAAAATCAAAACTAAAACGTCTTTACTAAGATATACTTGTAAATGATTTGCTGATGTTGGAGATTTCTGATGAAAATGCCTGCTGTAATGTCTTCAAGGTTGCATTCCTTTGAGTTTACCGCGTTTACACAATGAAATGTGCTCGTAAATTTGTACAAATTGTGTAAATAATTTTTCATGCAAAATTTGACAGCTCGTTTACGCACTAGATAAATTTAAACGTTTACACACTTTATAAGGCATTTATAAGGTTACATGAGTCCCCCTATTAAATTTTACCGTCAAAAGTTTTCAACATGTAACAAAAAAATACATTTGTGATTAATTTTCTACGGCTTCTGCATTTTCTATACTCAAACCCATGTACATGGTGGAATGACCAGGTAAAGTAAATAAAAAAATAAAGAAAATGTACGCTATCTGAAATGGTAGTGATGTATTTTCAGCATATCAGTGCTGCCTAACGCCAATGCAGAAGAAATACACAGGACCAGTGCGAGTTTACATTACTTTTGGCATCGAATAAAAATAAAAAAATAAACTTAAACTGTAATTAGTAGACAATTCAATGAATGCGTCTAAAGTAAACTGACTTCAACTTCAACTGCAGTTGAAACTTTCGACACTAAAACCGGACATAAAAGGTGTAGGTGTTATCCATTATCAGGTCTAGAGTTGCATTTTTGGTACGTAACAGTACTTCAAGCTGAGTTACATTTGATAGTTTATTAAAACTTTGTAGTATTTACAGATGAAATTTATTTAAATTAGAGTCAAAATATAAAGCGCCACACGTGTAACATGGAAAAATTTCACTTCTAAGGTTGTTTACACAAATGCATAACATGCTAACCTAATATAACCGCACGCAAGTCATTTTCTGTCAAAAATTTCTCATGCACATAAAGCTTGTATGAGAGCAACCCAAATTGAATTTGCTGCGTGAAAACCTGACTCGATTTCCAATTTTTGTTCTGCGTGACATTTAGATTTGACTTTTTTTGCACACATGCTTTACATTGTCGCAACGCATGCTTATTTGGGTTCGGGCAAAAAACGCCGTGTGGTTTTATTAGGTTGGCATGTAAGGGCAAAATTATATAAACGCTTTGGCCGCTTTAAAGCAAAGATAACGTACGGCGTTTCATTGTTTTTCGTATGGCGTTGTCAAAGCGTAAGCACGCAACCAAAGCATTTATGTAAATTTTTCGATACTTCGCCCGACAGATGAATTAATGAATGCAACACAACCAAAGGCGTTTGTGTAAATCCGTCTTAATTTTTATAGCTGTGAAAGTCTCTTGCAAATAAAATGGTGCTGTAAGTGCAAAAAAATCAAACTCCTATATGACACTACTTTATTTTCTATGTATTTTCTCTTATATTTTCTGTCGAGGGAGCCAATAAGGTTTCAGTACCGGTGTAAGTGTGTGAACTATATTTAAAAAAACTAACGAAATACAAGAAAAATACAAAGTAGTTCATTAAAAACAAACAAGCCAGTTTGTATTTCCATAGGGTTTTTTGACAATAGGCCATTTTTTCTTTATTTTTTCTGACAAATGAAAATTTTGTTTTTAGTTTCAAAATTTTGTACATAAAAACACAACTAAATTCAAAGTGTAAATTGTGTGTGCAAATGAGTTTTCAATAAGTGTACATTTTTCAGTTTTTCATAGTGACCTCCAGAACCTTGTGTTAAATATAGTGAACTTGGGTACAGAAATTCAAATTAAAAAGTGTTTCACAATAATTTGAAATTTCTCTGCTTTTTCCACTTAAAGGAGTAACCTTCCGTAATAAATTAAACTTTTAATAAAAAGTAATAACTCTGAACTTAACACTTTTCGCCAAGATATAAAATTAAAACGCTGTGGAACAGGACCAACACTTTTGTGACTACATAAACCCTGTTCCAATCTTTTACGTCTCTGCACAGAACCCTAATTGACCGTTTTCAACCGAAACAACAATGGCAACCCAGATTTTCCCGTTATGCTCACTTAAGCGAGTGCCTGTCAGAAAGAAGTCAACACACTTGTACTTGTACACTATGGAAATGTGCGTGATTTTTCATACACAATTTTACAGTTCATTTACGCACTAGATAAATTAATACGTTTACACACTTTATGAGGCATTTATAAGGTTTAATGAGTCCACTTATTAAGTAATTGTTTGGCCTTATCAATGCTACAAATAAGCCCTATACGTAAGAGTATCTCCCAAAACAAGTAAGAAAGGCTAAGTTCGGGTGTAACCGAACATTACATACTCAGCTGAGAGCTTTGGAGACAAAATAAGGCAAAATCACCATTTAGGAAAATGAACCTAGGGTAACCCTGGAATGTGTTTGTATGACATGGGTATTAAATGGAAGATATTAAAGAGTATTTTAAAAGGGAGTGGGCCATAGTTCTATACGTGGACGCCATTTCGGGATATCGCCATAAAGGTGGACCAAGGGTGACTGTAGAATGTGTTTGTACGATATGGCTGTCAAATAAAAGGTGGTAATGAGTATTTTAAAAGGAAGTGGGCATTAGTTCTATATGTGGACGCCTTTTCAAGTTATCGTCATAAAGATGGACCAGGGGTGACTCTAGAATGTGTTTGTACGATATGGGTATCAAATTCAAGGTATTAATGAGGGTTTTAAAAGGGAGTGGTCCCTAGTCGTATATGTCAAGGCGTTTTCGAGATATCGACAAAAATGTGATCAGGGTGACCCAGAACATCATCTGTCGGGTACCGCTAATTTATTTATATATACAATACCACGAACAGTATTCCTGCCATGATTCCAAGGGCTTTTGATTTCGCCCTGCAGAACTTTTACAATTCCCTCTAATTAATATGGTAGGTGCCACACCCATTTTACAAAGTTTTTTCCAAAGTTATGTATACTTTGCGTCAAAAAACCAAACCAATCACCATCTTTCATCCTTTTTTTCGTATTTGGTATAGAATTATGGCATTTTTTTATACCAAGATAAAGTGAGTTCAGATAAGTACGTGAACTATGTTTAGTAAAGATATATCAATTTTTGGTCAAGTTATCGTGTTAACGGTCGAGGCGAAGGGCAGACGGTCGACTGTGTATGAAAACTGGGCGTGGCTTCAACCGATTTCGCCCATTTTCACAGAAAACAGTTATCATAGAAGCAATGCCACTACCAAATTTCACCTGGATTGGTAAATTTTTGTTCGACTTATGGCATTAAAAGCATTCTAGACAAATTAAATGAAAAATTTTGAAATTTCCTTTTATTTTTGTATTTTGTTGCACCATATCATTACTGGAGTTGAATTTTGACATAATTTACTTATATACTGTAAAGATATTAATTTTTTTTTTTAAATTGGACTTTTAAATGTTTTTTTAAAAAGTGGGCGTGTTCGTCATCCTATTTTGCTAATTTTTATTTAGCACATATACAGTAACAGGAGTAACGTTCCTGCCAAACTTCATCATGATATCTTCAACGACTGCCAAATTACAGCTTGCTAAACTTTTAAATTACCTTCTTTTAAAAATGAACGGTGCCACGCCCATTGTACAAATTTTAATTAGTTTTCTATTCTGCGTCATAAGGTCAACCCACCTACCAAGTTTCATCGCTTTATCTATCTTTGGTAATGAATTATCGCACTTTTTCCGTTTTTCGAAATTTTCGATATCGAAAAAGTGGGCGTGGTTATATTCCGGTTTCGTTAGTCTTAAATAGCGATCTGAGATGAGTGTCCAGGAACCTACATACCAAATTTCATCAAGATACCTCAAAATGTACTCAAGTTATCGTGTTCATGGACAGACAGACGGACGGACGGACGAACATGGCTATATGAATTTCTTTTTTCGCCCAGAACATTTTGATATATAGAAGTCTATATCTGTCTCGATTAGTTTATGCCGTTACGGTGTACCGTTATGCAAACAAAGTTGATATACTCTGTGACCTCTGCTCAACTGAGTCAATGCACAATGCTTTGTTATTTATACATTTAAAGTGCTGTAACTTTTTAGTTTATTGACTTAGGGAAATAGTGCAAAAGCAACATGGTCATGAATTTGGAAATACTTTCGTCTGGTAAAACACAAAGAATACTTTAGGGGGGATAAAACCCAATTAAATGAACTAATCAAGTGAAAACGACTTCATAGCTCGAAAAGACATTAAAAGCAAATATGCAGATTTCCAAGACCAAAACAAGTAAGGACGGGACTGTCTTCGTCTATGCCGAAGACTTCATACCTTTCATGAATGGGGCTGAACAATAATCTTATGCCGTTCGTAATCTCCGAATAATCGGATGTATAAGATAAGAAATATCTAGTGAACAGATCTACATACCTAAACGATTTTTAAGATAAATATAAAATAAACAAGTAAGGACGGGACTGTCTCGGCTATGCCGAAGACTTCATACCTTTCATGAATGGGGCTGGACAATAATCTTATCCCGTTCGTAATCTCCGAATAATCGAATGTATAAGATAAGAAATATCTAGTGAACAGATCTACATACCTAAACGATTTTTAAGATAAATATAAAATAAACAAGTGGAAGGCTAAGTTCGGGTGTAACCGAACATTACATACTCAGTTGAGAGCTGTGGAGACAAAGTAAGGGAAATCACCATGTTGTAAAAGGAACCTAGGGTAACCCTGGAATGTGTTTGTATGACATGTGTATCAAATGGAAGGTATTAAAGAGTATTTTAAGAGGAAGTGGGCCATATATCTATAGATGGACGCCATTTAGGGATATCGCCATAAAGGTGGACCAGGCCTGACTCGAGAATTTGTTTGTACGATATGGGTATCAAATGAAATGTGTTAATGATAATTTTAAAAGGGAGTGGGCCTAAGTTCTATAGGTGGACGTCTTTTCGAGATATCGCCATAAAGGTGGACTAGGGGTGACTCTAGAATTTGTTTGTACGATATGGGTATCAAATGAAAGGTGTTATTGAGTATTTTAAAAGGGAGTGGGCCTTAGTTCTGTAGGCGGACGGCTTTTCGAGATATCGCCATAAAGGTGGACCAGGGGTGACTCTAGAATTTGTTCGTACGGTATGGGTATCAAATGAAAGGTGTTAATGAGTATTTTAAAAGGGAGCAGGCCTTAGTTCTATGGGTGGACGCCTTTTCGAGATATCGCCATAAAGGTGAACCAGGGGTGACTCTAGAATTTGTTTGTACGATATGGGTATCAAATGAAAGGTGTTAATGAGTATTTTAAAATGGAGTGGGCCTTAGCTCTATAGGTGGACGCCTTTTCGGGATATCGTTATAAAGGTGGACCAGGGGTGACTCTAGAATGCGTTTGTACAATATAGGTGTCAAACGAAAGGTGTTAATGAGTGTTTTAAAATGGAGTGGGCCTTAGTTCTATGGGTGGACGCCTTTTCGAGATATTGCCATAAAGGTGGACCAGCGGTGACTCTAGAATTTGTTTGTACGATATGGGTATCAAATGAAAGGTGTTAATGAGTATTTTAAAAGGGAGTGGGCCTTAGTTCTATGGGTGGACGCCTTTTCGAGATATCGCCATAAAGGTGGACCAGGGGTGACTCTAGAATTTGTTTGTACGATATGGGTATCAAATGAAAGGTGTTAATGAGTAGTTTAAAAGGCAGTGGGCCTTAGTTTTATAGGTGAAAACCTTTTCGAAATATCGCCATAAAGGTGGACCAGGGATGACTCTAGAATTCGTTTATACAATATGAGTATCAAACGAAAGGTGATAATGAGTATTTTAAAAGGGAGTGGGCCTTAGTTCTATAGGTGGACGCCTTTTCGATATATCGCCATAAAGGTGGACCAGGGGTGACTCTATAATGTGTTTGTACAATATGGGTGTCAAATTAAAGGTATTAATAAGAATTTTAAAAGGGAGTTGTGGTAGTTGTATATGTGAAGGTGTTTTCGAAATTTCGACCAAAATGTGGACCAGGGTGACCCAGAACATCATCTGTCGGGTACCGCTAATTTATTTATATATGTAATACCACGAACAGTATTCCTGCCATGATTCCAAGGGCTTTCGATTTCTCCCTGCAGAACTTTTTCATTTTCTTCTACTTAATATGGTAGGTGTCACACCCATTTTACAAAGTTTTTTTCTAAAGTTATATTTTCATCCCTTTTTTCGTATTTGGTATAGAATTATGGCATTTTTTTCATTTTTCGTAATTTTCGAAATCGAAAAAGTGGGCGTGGTCATAGTCGGATTTCGGCCATTTTTTATACCAATACAAAGTGTGTTCAGATAATTATGTGAACTGAGTTTAGCAACTATATATCGATTTTTGCTCAAGTTATCGTGTTAACGGCCGAGCGGAAGGACAGACGATCTACTGTGTATAAAAACTGGGCGTGGCTTCAACCGATTTCGCCTTTTTTCACAGAAAACAGTTATCGTCATAGCGTCTAAGCGCCTACCAAATTTCACAAGGATTGGTAAATATTTGTTCGACTTATGGCATTAAATGTGTCCTAGACAAATCAAATGAAAGAGGGCGGAGCCACGCCCATTTTGAAAATTTCTTTTGTTTTTGTATTTTGTTGCACCATATCATTACTGGAGTTGAATGTTGACATAATTTACTTATATACTGTAAAGATATTAAATTTTTTGTAAAAATTTCACTTTAAAAAAAATTTTTTTTTAAAGTGGGCGTGGTCGTTCTCCTATTTTGCTACTTTTTATTGAGCATACATATAGTAATACGAGTATCGTTCCTGCCAAATTTCATCATGATATCTTCAACGACTGCCAAATTACAGCTTGCAAAACTTCTAAATTACCTTCTTTTAAAAGTGGGCGGTGTCACGCCCATTGTCCCAAATTTTACTTATTTTCTATTCTGTGTCATAAGTTCAACCCACCTACCAAGTTTCATCGCTTTATCCGTCTTTGGTAATGAATTATCGCACTTTTTCGATTTTTCGAAATTTTCGATATCGAAAAAGTGGGCGTGGTTATTGTCCGATATCGTTCATTTTAAATAGCGACCTGAGATGGGTGCCCAGGAACCTACATACCAAATTTCGTCAAGATACCTCAAAATTTACTCAAGTTATCGTGTTAACGGACGGACGGACTGACATGGCTCAATCAAATTTTTTTTCGATACTGATGATTTTGATATATGGAAGTCTATATCTATCTCGATTCCTTTATACCTGTACAACCAACCGTTATCCAATCAAAGTTAATATACTCTGTGAGCTCTGCTCAACTGAGTATAAAAATTATGGCTTTTTGTTCAAATTTTCATCAAACGATTTTCCGTCCACATGAACTACATATGTACTCTGCGTTTGGTTATGTACATACGTATTCACAATAAGGGGAACCCCTCAATATTGCAATCAGTGTTGCCAAGGGCACTCAAAAAGGTTTTTAATGATTTGTGGAACTTCGGAGTTTTTCAAATATTGCTGATTTATGAACCGTGTAAAAGCGAAATCGTGTAAAACAAGTACCGTGTAAATCGGGGGATAGGTGTTCTATGTTTTTCTAAGAGAAACTGAGAAGAAGGAAAGAAATATTTACTGGCATAATGCGATGGATCCATTTCGAAAACCGCCAACGTAATCACCATCAGGCAATTTCGTAATGTTATCAAAGGTTAATTAATAGAGCTAGAATGTCTCAATTGTGTTGTTAGTGTAGAAATGAGAAAAACTGAAATAAGCATGAAAACAAATACCAGCAGGATAGCCTAGTGGTTAAGGCAACTGCATTTTCACCGTGTGATTAGCGGTTCAAATCTCGGTGAAACCTTTGATAACATTACGAAATTGCCTGATGATGATTACGTTGGCGGTTTTCGAAATGGATCTATCGCAATATGCCAGTAAATGTTTCTTTCCTTCTTTTCAGTTTCCCTTAGAAAAACATAGTAATTGAATATTAAATTATTATAAGCCGGTGTTAAGCTCATGAATTCTTAATATTAAATAAACTCTTTTATTCGCCAGGTATTCGTAATTGGAATATTTATTCGAACTTTTTCATTTATTCGAATTCCTTTCCTTATTATTCGAATAGTACGCGAATTTTGGCATAGGCTCAGCGAATTTAAGTCTGACGTTTCAGTAAGATTAATCTATGATGGCATGCGATTTCGGACACTAGTTTCTGCGAATTACTGGGGTTGGGTACGCGCGTATATATTTAGGTTATATACATACGTTAACTTGAGTAGTTATCGAATACTGGGGAGTGATTTATAGGGCAAGGATAATGCTAGTCAATCGAGCCTTCCGTTAAGTGCCTGATATTTTTTCGAATTTTCTCTTAGGTGATGATAGAAATAACGTGTGTAGAGGAAGAAAAAACGGACCTAACAGTCGATATAGAAGATTCCCCGGATGGATGTTTAAGCCATTAGGAGATGCAAGAGTAAGCATTTGGATTTAGATTACACTGCATTGCAAATTCAACGGCAGTCCGACTGGTTGGCCTCGGCTTCAACTGATGATATGAACGTGGAAATGTTAAAGGCACGACTTGATATTTTAGTTAAGGCTTTGGAAAAATTTGAATGTATATGTAGGGAGCTGCAAGGCAGCTCGCGCGATGGGGTGCAAAAGGCGGATGATCTTGCTCGCCAGCAGCAGGTAGAAGATATATACGTGAAAGTCCGGGCAGAATTGTATCAAAAATTAAAAACAATGGAACCGACCCCTACAACATCGTGCATCCATGGTAATAACCACCCACTACAACTTCAATTTGCAGAATTGCCTTTGGCAGATCGACTTTCCTCGTTCCGAGGCAATCATCTGGAGTGGATTCAGTTCCGCAATATATTTACTGCTGAAGTGATTCAAAATCCACACCTTACCAATCTGCAACGGCTTCGTCGGCTTCATAGCTGTGTGAAAGACGATGCGGCTAGAGTATTGGGTTATTGGCCACAGTGAGACAACAGCTTCGTTGACGCATGGAAAACATTATGCATGACATATGATAATGAATATTTGTGCCATGCAGCCCATTGCTCAGCTATTTACGATTTACCAGTACGGTCACAGGCTACTCATGCATTGATTAGGGATATGCTTGATGTTACTAGAAATAGTATGCGAATGGTGGCAAGACAGTTGGGAGCTGAGGAACAACGCGATTTATTTATATTGAACTTTCTAGAGTCCAGATTAGATAGCGTCTCACGTAGTCAGTGGGAATTGTTTCGGCTCACAGATCGAATTCCGAACTTGCAAAAAGATTTTTTCTCTTGGCTTGAGCGTCGTGGTAGCGGGCTGTTAAGCCAAACCATACCGGCCGTCGGTAAGTATAGTGAGAAGCGCACAAACAATCCTGTCATGGATCAGCGAGCAAAGTTAAACAGTTCGTCCGTGGTTAAGTACAAGCCCTGTCTCAGCTGCTCAGGAGATCATGCATTCCACAGATGCCCTACAATTGGACGCATGAGTCGTGACCAGAAAATTAAGCGAATTTTTGAGCTGGGATGATGTCAAAATTACTTGCGAAAAGGACATACAGCTCGGAACTGTCTATCTAGTCGCTGTCCCAGGTGTTAAAGGGCACCCCATAATAGCATTATTTGTCCGAAGTTAGGTCCGAACTCCAAGGGGGAAGTTCCGCATGAGTTAATGGTAGCAACTGTGGAGGCGGGTTTCGATAAGGACCAATTGCAACCAAAAAGCGAAGTGGAAACTGGCCTCGCGGCTTCCAGTGCTATTACTCCATCAGAATTCTGCGGACCTGCGAATAAGCTCGTCATAATGCGATCATCACTTATCAATCCTTTCTCCACTCTATTGGCTACTGCTCAGGTTCGTTTTGTAACGTATGACTATAAGACCACATGCCATATGTGACACTGGCGCAAAAGTGAACCTGATCAGCAAGGATATCGTAGCTAATAATCAAATTTGCACGCATCGAACGAAGGTTGATGTTTCGTCGGCTATTGGAGCGCAATCTCAAGTCTATAATAAGGCAATATCGGGTCAACTTATGTCACTTTACCTGGACGATTTGAGCATCTTTGTCACTTGTCTAGTGGTTCCATCGATTTTAGGTAAAATGTTATTGCCTCAAACACGATTACGGAAGCAAGATTTGCCCAGCGATATATCAACATTTTTGGCTGATCCAACTTTCGACCAACCACACCCAGTACAAATGTTTTTGGGCGTGGGTATATGGGCTCAACTGATGCAGGAAAATATGGGTCGATTAGCATCAGGCTTTGTAGCACAGGAGACTCGTTTGGGCTGGTTTCTCTTCGGCGAAATGCCGACTAACGCTAGCGCTGTGGCAGTCCATGTAGCAGAAGTGGTAGATAGAATGGAAAATGAATATCAACTTGAGCACTTAGTACAACGTTTCTTTGAAGTAGAAAGCTTGCCAGGTGATGACTCCAATTGGACGACGGATCAACAGGAATGTGAAACCCATTTCTTGGAGACCCACACATTCGAACCACAGGAGGGGCGCTATACTCTAGAAATTCCCTTACGACGCGACTGGGATGGTATTGGCTCCAATCGAGTGACAGCGCTGCATAGATATTTACGATTGGAGCAGCGATTTAAACAAGAACCAATATTGAAAGAAAATTATCAGAGCTTCGTAAATGAGTATATAGCAAAGGGATGGCTAAATCTGGCAACAACTCCACCGGAAAGCAAACCCTATTATATCCCTCACCATGCATTTGCGAAGAAGTTTCGGGTAGTATTCGACGCATCCTGTATCACTGATTCCGGTGTTTCATTAAATGATGACCAAATGATCGGGCCCAAGTTGCAAAAGGATTTAATCGACCTTCTTTGGGCTTTTCGTTTGCACGCATATGGGGTAACGGCATATATTAAGAAGATGTTTCCGCGCAATATTGGGACTTTTAACGAATATTTTGGAGGAATGATACAGGAGAGATAGCTGAATATTGGCTCACTAGAGTGACATTCGGGATGGCATCAGCGCCCTTTTGTGTCTTCAGAGCGATGCAGCAATGTGCTAAAGATAACGTACATAGGTGGCCTTTAGGTGCACAAGCCATATTGCATAACTTTTGTATGGACGATTGTTTGGTCGGAGCTGATACGGGGAGGAATTGTTGCTCTTATGCCAGCAGCTGAAACAGCTTTTAGCGGCCGGAAGTTTCGAGCTTACTAAATGGCAGTCTAACTCGGAAGATGTCTTACATTCCATTGGTTCGCAATTTGATGTTGACGGTGAATGGCTGAATGCGCATATGGAAGCATCAGTGTTGGGCCTTAAGTGGATTCCTTCAATAGATGAGTTAACTTTCACAGTAAAATCAATGCCAGATGTAGATCCAGCTTGTTGGACTAAGCGAATGGCTCTAAGTATCACCGCTCGAGTGTATGACCCGGATGGTTTGGCGTCACCATTTATAATCAAAGCAAATATTTTACTTCAAAGAATTTGGCAGGAGAAATTAGGTTGGGATACAATTTTACCTGAAATGCTAAGGATCGAATGACAGGGTATTTTTTCTCAAATACACCAGTTCAGAAGCCTTCGCATACCGCGCTGGATAGGATACGCACGATAATATGATTTGACTTTGCATGGCTTTTCGGATGCATCAACCAAAGCCTTTGGAGTAGCTATATATGCTGTAATACAATACAAGGGAGTAGTGACATCCAATGTATTGCTAGCGAAATCGAGATTAGCGCCCTTACGAACGGAGACCATACCACGGCTAGAGCTGCGGGCGGCAACGTTGCTCAGTGAGCTAATGCAGCGCGTATTGTCTATTTGTGAGGGTCATCACCGAATCATAATCAGCTCGATTAATTGTTGGTCGGACTCCATGGTAGTTTTATACTGGTTGAGACGAGACAGCGGTAGCCTTAAACAATTTGTGGCTAATAGGATACGACAGATAAATAAAAATACAAACAATCACGAGTGGAGATATGTTCCAACTGACAGGAACCCAGCTGATATGATTTTAGACGAATGGCGATGGATGTGTTAATCGGTTCTCAGCTGTGGTGGAATGGTCCAGAGTTTCTTCGCCTCCCATAAAGCATGTGGCCGAAGCTTTCAGAAGGCAACCACGAAAAGGTCGAAATAGGGAATGCCGCCAAGTAAAGGTAGACCGAGAAAATAGGTAACAAGCAAAAGCAGGGCGGAACGGTGAAGAGCCGCTTGCGGCTCATGTCGGAACATTATTTATAAAAAAAAGAATCATTGTTATATCGATATTCGTCTATTACTCGTTTAATAAGAGTGACGGCGTGGATATTAAGATTTACTAAAAATTGTCGATCATTAGCAGATAGACGTAAGCAACATTTGAGCGTGAAGGAACTAGATCACTCATTAGCCTTCTGGATTAAGCAAGAGCAATGGGATCATTTCGAGGACGATATCCGAAAACTCAATAGATCCGGTCACGATAAGAATTCAGCTGAGGCTATTCGACTGTCGGATGCAATTGTAGTGCTGGCTCCTTTTATCCAAAATGGTATATTACGTATGAGTGGGCGGTTACAAGAAGCAGATTTACCTGACTGCGAGCGCAATCCAGCGATACTATCAGGCAAGGGCAGATTGGCTTATCTTATAGCTCGGTCGACGCATTTGAAACTGCTGCATTGCGGAGCACCTGATATCGACTTTAAGACGCAATTATTGGATAATCGGTATACGAACATTAGCTAGGTCATTGGTTAAGAATTGTATGATGTGTGAAAGACTGAGGGTAAAGCTGAGTGAACAAATGATGGGAAATCCTCCAGCTTGTAGAGTTCGTCCAGCCCGTCAATTTCTCCATTCTGTGATGGATTATGCAGGACCCATACAAGTACGTCCTGATCGTCGAAGAGGCAATGCGGTTATAAAGGGTTATATCGCTGGATTCGTGTGCATGGTTTCCAAGGCGGTGCATTTAGAGTTTGTTTCAGACTTAACAACCAACGCCTTCTTAATGGCATTTATTCCCTTCACCTCACGCTATGGCAATTGTCTTCATCTATGGAGCGATAATGGAACACATTTCGTAGGAGTTGAACGAGAGCTAGGTCGCATGCTGAAGACTTGGAAAGACTTGGATATGTTTGAATCGCTATCGGCGCGACAAACTGAATGACATTTTATTACTCCATCTGCCCCACATAAGGCAGGTTTTTGGGAGGCGGCTGTTAAGTCGGTGAAACATCATTTACGGTGTGTTATGGGCGCTCGACTATTGACAATAGAAGCGCTACAGACATTATTAGCAGAAATTTGTGCAGTCCTTAACTTACGTCCATTATGTGACCATAGTGCTGAACCTCGAGACTTGAATCCCCTTACACCTGGACATCTACTCATTGGAGAAGCATTGGTTCCTACTTTAGGAGAGAAAATTCCAGTGGAACGGCCGGAGAATCGCCTTAGCTATTGGCAATCTCGCCAGCTCATCACTCAGAGATTTTGGAAGTTGGAGTAATAGCTATCTACATTAACTTCAACAACGTCCAAAATGGCGAAAGGCTAGACAAAATCTTAAGGTAGGTGACTTGATGGTCATAAAATACGAATCTACGCCACCGACACTATGGAAAATGGGACGAGTAACAGAATTAAATCCAGGAACCGATGGGTTGGTTCGCAACGAAACTACCTGGACGGGTCATAACACCATCAGTCGCCCTGTTCAGAAGCTTTGTGTTTTACCAGTACAACCTGTTGAGCCTCAAGAACGGCCGAGTCTTAAGGCCGGAGTATGTTCTGTCGATATGACTCCATAGGAACGAGAATAGTAGGCATTGTTTAGATTGTAAAAGGAATTTTTCAATTTGTACAGAAAAGCCTAGATAAAAAAATTCAGAAATAAAAAATCAGTTTAACAGAAAAAATCGCTCTTTGTTTTTTTTTTGAGAAAAAGCAAAATATATTTTCTTCTAAAATAAATTCATTCACACTAAAAGTACATGCTTTGTTGTTGTTGTATTAACGATAAAGACACTCCCCGAAGGCTTTGGGGAGTGTTACCGATGTTGATGGCCCTTTGCCGGATATAGATCCGGTACGTTCCGGTAACAAAGCACTATTAAGGTACTACTAGCCCGACCCTCTCGGGAACGATTTATATGACCACATTAAAACTTCTAGGCCATACCGCCCTCCCCACCCCCTAGTTCCATGAGGAACTTAGGGTCGCCAGAGCCTTGGATGTTAATGAAACTATATTCGCCACGGTTAGGTGAGGTTGACAATTGGGTTGGAGAAGCTATATATTGCGCTGGCAATCCCTTGAGAGGGTTGCGAACACAACCCCTTGAAATTAGATTCTTCCAAGTGAGACATGCCTTTGGCGTTTGATAAATGCTTTGCGCTGACCATAATCAACTTCAATTCTTACATGTCGATAACTACATGCTTTCTTACAGACTAATTAAAAATAGAAAAGAATTCAAGCTTAAACTTATATAAGCTGTTATTAAAATTAATAACACTACTGAATCGATTTGCTAGATGTATAGTCCTAGTTATTTCGATAAATAATCTATGTCACGGCACGCCCTTACATCTAATTATCCAGCGTTAATGGGTTAATCTTCGATACCGAAATATGCCTGCACATCTTTATTTCATTTCATTTGTACATACGTATACATACATGCAATAGAAAGCAGTTATGTATATGCACTTTTCATGCTATTTTTTTTTTATATACTCTGTTGTTTATTGTTGTCTAATTTTGTATTGCATTTTTAAACCGTAATGCGTCATTATCCATTGTTGCTTATGTGCATAATCGGGTGAGCCTTTTCGGCAAACCGCTGCGCATTAGAATGATAGGTTTCTATCATTTTTGGCAGCATACAAATTATTTGTTAGCTGTCGTCAACCAAGGGAGAAGGATCACACTGCGGTAAGTACTTGCTTTCGTCATATTGTTCATTTTATAATTTATGTCGTTTTATAGAAATAAACCATCCATCCAATACATTCCATTCAATTCAATTTCATTAAATGTACTTTGCAACATTAGCCTGCCTTTATTATTGGTTAAATTCGCAAGCGAGGAGGACGCACAGTGGAGCCTTTTAAGTTTTTTCTTTGCAAAAATCATAACTTTTGAACCAATGAAGATATTTGAAAAATTTAATGAAAGCTAATTATTTGAGGTTTTATTGTGTGAAAGCTCAGAATGTCACAGATACAGGGTGCTTCAAAAAAATTCGTCAAAGTCGAAAATTTTTAGAAAAATGAAAAAACAAAATGTTTTTAGTAAAAAATAAAAAAAATAAAATGAGATTTTTCTTATAATGACGTATTTAAGCATTAAATAAGATAAACTAATGATTTTGATAAGATAGCGTTGCACTGCCCACTTATGATAAAAAGTTGTATCTAAGTAGTCACGTAATCAATAACTACCAAAATCGATAGACGTATTGTTTCTTTTAAATGGCAATACTCTTATAAAACTCAAATGTCTGTTTTTGGTGCCACAATAACAAGGTGCTTCAAAATTCATCGTCAAATTTTACATTTTTTTTTTTAATTTACAAGCCATATATATATATTTTATTAATAACTAAAAGTTATTGAAAGTGGTTCAATGAAATTTTATTTCAGCTAAAGATTAAACAGCCAACGAATTTTGGAAAAAGGGAGTGGCACTGCACATTTATGCTCAAAAGTTTGATCTTAGTAACAGCTTTACCAATTTGTACCAAACTCGATAGACGCATTGATTTCTATAAAAATTTAATACTCGTTTGAAGGAGAAATGCCTAAGCTTTAAAATAAATTTGATAAACTTTAGAGAAATGCAATAACGAAAAGTATATATTTATAAATTACTAAATTAATTAATTCTTTTTTTGAAATAAAAAAATTAACTTGTACATAGATATCTTATTTTTCAATAAAGTAACAAACTTAATTAGTAAATCTCTTTTTCATTGTTGTGATAAGAAGTGAGAAGCTTATTTTATCTTAACATAGTCATCGTCACTGGAGCATATATCTAACAAAGCAACCATTTCTGAACTATACGCATCTGTAAGATCTTTTTGTGTTCTTACATACCTCATAGATGATATGACTGGATCAGAAGAGATAGCTAACATGTTGAAAAGTCTTCGTTTTGTCTAACTCGTGATACTTTGCAGGTGTTCATACATCTATACCTTTTGTAGTCCTTGTTCTTAGATTCTTGAGCTTCTTCAGATAATTCTCACAAGCACTGGTACTCTATTAAATCTTTTCTATGTGCTAAAATTTTATGTACCGTTGGTGTAAGTTTCTTATCAGGATACTTTTGATGCAGCAACTCTGTAGTTTTAGATGCATATTCTCGAAATTTGGGTCCATTAACTGGTTCATGGCAGTTTAATATATTTAAAATTACTCGCAATCTTTTCACAATATCTCTATCAACTCCTGTTATGCGAGCAGTCACTTCATCGTTTTCAAAAAATCTTCTTGAGGAGTTACCATCATTTGTATTTCCGTATCCATACTTTGGACAGTCAACTCTAAGGCCAATCTCTTTATAGAATGCATGCTGACTTATTTTTTTTCTCCTGTTTTGTTTCTCCTTACATATATAAGCCAGCTTCAAAACAAATTCCATACATCTTATCCTAGCATGCAAAGGAGATATTCCATACACATAATTTAGTTCGTCAGTTATTGAATCATCAAGATTTTCAAAGTCCTTTTGGCTCTTCTTACAAATTGGACATTTCATTGTAGATGTCGTATTTGTCATTAAGTTCAAAACTTTTCCATCGACCATTGTTACAAGAAAATCATGCTTTATTGTAATGACATTCCCCTCTTCAATTTCAATTATTGTTGGTTCTAATTTGGCAATTTGATTTTTTATACCACTCACTGTAGCTTTTATGAGTTCCGATGACTCCTCGTATTTAAATACAATATAGTTGATGACGGACGTGGATTTTTCCAATATTCTGAAGCTTTATCTTTTAGTCGTAATGGAACAATAGAAGCCATAAACATATTACTATCTGTAATTGTTTCATCGTCTATATTTATTCTTTGTTTATATGCGCTTTGTCTCGATGATCCATCACAGCCCCACTTAGTTATCAATGCTAGCTCCTTTGGCAGTGATTTCAACTTTTCTTCAGTAAAACTTGGAAGGAGTCGTGTAGACGTATGATCCATTAGGTTTTGTAGCTCAATTTCAGCTGATACTTCGGTTATTTTGGGACTTAGAGGAACTACTTCTTTCTTGGCTTGAGTAATTTTTTTGTATTCAGGTAAAATATCGGCATTACGTTGCAATAATGACTTACGCAATATAATATATTTTTTCTTCGCTAAACCGATATCTATAAACAGCGCCAAAGCTTCTTCGGGAGTGTATTTCCTAGGTAGCGCATTTGGTGGTGTGGGAATGCTGTTTTTGATCCTCATCAGTCGCACTGGACTTGCTACCGCAACTGCTTCTGTTATATGAGACTTCAAGTTTTCTTCGTCTTTTTTATATTTAGTAGCCAGTGCTTCTGAAAGATGAGTCGTGGCCGTGGCTTTTGTGGTATCAGACAGCTTCCTTTTCCTTGTGTAGGTAGAACACTCTTCTATGGTTTTGTTGGTCTCCCTCTAGTTGGATTGGTTGACGTGCTAGGCGTTTCTTGGTCTTAAAAAGTTTTGTCAGCTAGCCACTTTTCATGCTTACTTAGAAATTTTCAATTGTTACGATAGACGTCCTTCCATTTTCTTTCTATCATAATGTATTGTAAACCAATTTTTTCTTCCAGGCCTTCCTTTTCTTTAATGCTTGTTTCACTCGCTAATTCTCTCATAATAGCCACAACGAAGTCCCGTCTTGACTTTGCAGATTTAAACACCGCAAATAGTTTCGAGTTTTCTAGATACATATTAGAATTGGCTTCGAGTGTATCTGACTAAATATTAATCTGTGAACTATATTTAAAAATACTATTCACTTTATTTAAGTAAACAGAATACTTAGTTCCTTAATCTCCAAAAGACGAATGATAATGTGCATTGTATGATGGATAGCTTTATATACCTACTCAAATTATTAAAATAAATTTCAGGTATACAATTCGTAACTAAAAAAATGTATGTTGTTAACAAGTTCCAATAACAAAAACGACCTTACGGCCATACTGAATTATATGTACCTGTGCTCAGGCACGTATTTATGTCCAAGGTTGTTTAACTTTATTTGATGTAAAAAGTGAAGTTGCAGCTGGACGCAGGTAGACTTTATGAATTTAGGTAACTGAATATTTCACAAATAACTACTGTTATTTGACGGAGCACATATTTTAACACTTTTTTCCATCAAAGTTTTAAAAAGGGCCTAAAAATAGGCATTTCGAAAAACAGGTATATTCGCCAACTTTTAACAAAAAAAAAAAATTTTTTTGTTTCAATCCTAAATTAAATTATCTTTAATTGCTATACAAGAAAACGACAACAGGCCGCCTTATTTACTCACAAAACCATTTTAAATACAACGAAAAAGAAGAAAAATTTCACATTTTTCCCAATGTTGAAAATTGGTCAATTTTGAGCGGCTCTACCTGGTAAACTATAATTCTCTATTAGAAACATGTATTAGATTTAGCGAACGCTTTCATGATTTTTTTGATTTTTGCCATGCTTTAACGGGAGAGGCGCCACTGTGCGACGGCTAACATCTTTATTTCGCAGTGCTGCATATATAGCAGATAATTTCAATTACATAACTTACTTACTTAATTGGCGCTTAACCGTCTAAACGGTTATGGCCGTCCAACAAGGCGCGCCAGTCGCTCCTTCGCTCCGCCAACCGGCGCCAATTGGTCACACCAAGGGAGTTTAAATCGTTTTCCACCTGGTCCTTCCAACGGAGTGGGGGCCGCCCTCTACCTCTGCTTCCATAGGCGGGTTCCGATAAAAACACTTTCTTGGCCGGAGCATCATCTTTCATTCGCATAACATGGCCTAGCCAGCGCAGCCGCTGCGTTTTAATTCGCTGGACTATGTTGATGTCTGCGTATAGCTCGTACAGCTCATCGTTAAATCTTCTTCGGTACTCGCCATCGCCAACGCGTAGAGGTCCATAAATCTTTCGAAGAACTTTTCTCTCGAACACTCCCAAAGCCGCTTCATCTGCTGTTGTCATGGTCCATGCTTCTGCCCCATATAGCAGGACGGGTACGATAAGTGACTTGTAGAGTATGATTTTCGTTCGCCGAGAGAGGACTTTACTTTTCAATTGCCTACCTTGTCCAAAGTAGCATTTGTTGGCAAGATTGATTCTTCCCTGGATTTCAGTGCTGATGTTGTTGCTAATGTTGATGCTGGTTCCCAAATAAACGAAGTCTTTTACTATTTCGAAATTATGGCTGCCAACAGTAGCGTGGTTGCCAAGGCGCATATGCGCTGACTCTTTGCTCGATGACAGCAGGTACTTCGTTTTGTCCTCATTCACCATCAAACCCATCTTTACCGCTTCTTTTTCCAGCTTGGAGTAAGCAGAACTAACAGCGCGGGTGTTTAGGCCGATGATATCAATGTCATCAGCATATGCCAGTAATTGCACGCGTTTATAGTATATTGTTCCAGTGCGGTTAAGTTCCGCAGCTAGTATAATTTTCTCCAGCATCAAATTAAAGAAATCGCACGATAGGGGGTCACCCTGTCTGAAACCTCGTTTAGTTTCGAACGGCTCGGAGAGGTCCTTCCCAATTCTGACTGAGCTGATGGTGTTGCTCAACTTCATTTTGCACAGCCGTATACGTTTTGCGGGGAAACCAAATTCAGACATAGCGGCATATAGGCAGCTCCTTTTCGTGCTGTCGAAGGCGGCTTTAAAGTCGACGAAGAGGTGATGTGTGTCGATTCTCTTTTCACGGGTTTTTTCCAAGATTTGGCGCATTGTGAAAATCTGGTCGATGGTAGATTTACCAGGTCTGAAGCCGCACTGATAAGGTCCAATCAGCCGGTTCACGGTGGGCTTCAATCTTTCGCACAATACACTTGAAAGGACCTTATATGCGATATTAAGAAGGCTGATTCCACGATAGTTGGTGCATTTTGCAGTATCCCCCTTCTTGTGGACTGGGCAAAGAACACTTAGATTCCAACCGTCGGGCATGCTTTCGTCCGCCCATATTTTGCTAAGAAGCTGCTGCATGCGCCTTACCAACTCCTCGCCGCCGAACTTGAATAGCTCCGCAGGCAATCCATCAGCGCCCACGGCCTTGTTGTTTTTCAATCTGGTTATTGCTATTCTAACTTCGTCATAATCGGGCGGGGGGACATATATTCCATCATCATCGATTGTGGGATCGGGTTCTTCATCTCTGCGCGGTGAATTGCTGCCTCCATTTAGGAGAGCAGAGAAGTGTTCCCTCCATAATCTAAGCACTCTCTGGACATCAGTTACTAGGTCAATTACATAACGCAGCCTGCATATTTTTAATAAATTTTAGCGACTTTGCCATACGTGGTATTTGTCTAAGAAAGTGCCTATACATTTGCCATTGCCTTCGGCTGAAATGACACGCGATCTTCCACGTCAAGGCACTCGATCGAATACAAAAAGCGACTCCGGCGTAGCCCCTAATTCAACATCTGGTGAAGGAAGTGCAACCGCTGTTTCCGCCGCCGAATCCGTCGTTCCCACCACTAGTAGCGCAGCACCAGCCAAGGTGCTGCCAGTAACCGCCGCAAACGTTAACATATCTGCCAATACAACACCTGTTACTCCTGGTGCAATGAATGTAGTGCCAGCCAGGGATTACAGCGGCGGTGGTACTGCCGCCAAAGGAACTAGCAATGTCACGCCCACTGCCACTTGGACCATTAAAAAGGTATCTGGTACCACGGCCGTTGAATCATCAACATACTCAGCGCCGGTAACCACATCTCATCATGACAGTGCACTTCTTGCCATGGAAAGACCAATCGCCTTGCTGGAAAGAGCTTTAAAAGAACGGGACCTGCAAAACGAGGTACTGACTGCAGCACTCCAAGATAACGGACATAACTGTAGAAGCTCTGCCACTGCCTCCGCTGACGTTGCAGCGCAGCCAACGCTTGCGTCGCCATCAACGCTACCGTTACCTGCGCAACCGGCAACCGTACATACACATGCAATTGTTGAGCCCCATAATTTTGTGCCAGCTAGTACAGTTATTTATAATTCAGCCTACGCGCCATCAGTCTCCTGCATCACATCATCATATGTGGGCCATAATTCATATGCAGCCTCAACCATTCTTATTGGTAATTCAATTCCCTGCCATTCTTCCAATGGAACGTTTCATCCAATTTCTGCCAACACTGGTAACGGGAATATGCAGTTTATGTCACACGGTTCGATAGTGCCGAGAAAGATTATTGATTTACCAGAATTTTCTGGATATGCTGAAGACTGGCCTGTATTCCATACAGCGTTGGTTGAGTCAACAGCGGCATATGGTTATTCAAATTTTGAAAATAACCAAAGGCTGCAGAAAGCCTTGAAGGGAGAAGCAGGCGAAGTGGTGAAAGCATTACTGATTCACCCCAATAACGTGAGCTGCATCATTGAGCAGTTGCAGTTCAGGTTTGGTCGGCCGGAGCAGCTCATCCGCAGCCAATTAACTAAAGTGCATGAGATTGCACCTATTCCCGAAAATGCCTTCGGAAAACTGGTTCCATTTGCACGAAGGTAAAAAATATTTACACCTTTATCCAGTATGCTAATGGTGAATATCAGCTGGCCAATCCCACACTCCGTGACGAGCTGATAGCGAAATTACCAACGAGTAAGCGCGTCGAGTGGGTCATGCACAGTATACGATGCAGAGGCCAAACGCGATTCCAAGCGACGAGTATTTCTCCACGTCGAGAAGAAACCACAGCCAAGAAGATGCCCAATATGCCAGGCCAGCCACAAGCCCTTCGAGTGTAAAACCTTTACCGATGCCACAGTAGCCACAAGGTGGAAAGAGGCAAAATCAAGGCGCTTGTGTTTCGCATGTCTTAATCCTGGCCATGCTACTAGGGATTGCCAGCGCCGGGAGACATGTGCCATCAACGGGTGCCAAAGAATGTACCACAAATTACTGCATGAGGTTCCAAATGCCGTGAACAATACGCATCCAGCATCACCGCCAAGTCATGGTGCTTGTGACACGCAATTAGCGAAACGCCAACATGATGATCGAAATTACATACAAGCGCAAGGAGTATCTCAATGCCAGCAATCGTCGAACGATGCAGAGGCATCCATCTCAAGCTGTTCTGCCAATGCAGCTGAAGGTAAGCTTCTTTCTCAAATACTTCCAGTGACCTTGCATGGAAGGCACAAGCATATTGATACATATGCGCTGTTGGATGAAGGCTCTTCTGTCACAATGCTGGATGATGCACTCGCCCAAGAGCTCGGCCTACATGGACAACAACAGCGCCTCAACATCCAATGGTTTGGTGGACAGTCAGCGCGAGAGTCGTCAACTTTGGTTGACTTATTCGTCAACGGTCTAGGCCTACAGAAGAAGCACAAGCTTCGCAACTTATACACCGTATCCAACCTGCAGTTGCCAGCACAGAGTCTACTCAGAACCGACCTACATTGCGATGATAAATACCTACGTCAGCTTCCAGTTCAGCCATACAGGGGAGTGACACCTAAGCTTCTCATCGGCCTCGACCACTGCCATATAGGTCTGCCTTCTGCTACTGTAAGGATGAGGGAGAATGGACCATTCGCCGCCAACAACGAATTGGGCTGGGTAATTTTTGGGCTAACCAGCAAGCGTCTTCCAACCGCGCCTTCCTGCCTACTAGCCCATCACATGACGAACGAGTCCGTACACAATTTAATCGAAGAATATTTTTCCGTCGAAAGTTTCAGGGTGAGACCATCGCCTCCGATCGAAAGTGCTGCCGATATCCGTGCCAGATCTGTATTGAGATCAGTCACATGCCCTATTTCCGATAAAAGATTCCAAACAGTTCTGATTTGGAAGCGTGACAATATCCAGCTGCCCAATAGCTACACCATGGCGTTGAAAAGACTATTTAGCGCCGAAAAATGAGTAGAGAGAATGAGTAGAGATACCAATTTTGCCATAGCTTATAAGGCCACGATGGACTCCTACATAGCGAAAGGCTACGCCGTAAGCTCGAACAGCCGGAAGCATCTATGTTCACGCCCCACACCTGGTACCTACCACATTTTGCAGTGGTCAATCCCAACAAGCCATCTAAGTTGCGGATGGTGTTCGACGCCGCAGCTGAAGTCACTGGTGTTTCGTTAAATTCAATGCTGCTGAAGGGTCCGCAAGAGTATCGGCCTCTACCATCGATTCTCTTTCACTTCCGCGAAGGAGCAGTTGGCGTAACGGGCGATATTAAAGAAATGTTTCACCAAGTGGTGATGCAACCTCATGACAGATGCGCCCAGCATTTTCTTTGGCGCGACGGAGTGGTTGGAAGAGAGCCCGATGTGTATGAGATGTGCGTCATGACCTTCGGCGCTGCTTGCTTACCATGCGCAGCACACTACGTCAAAACTCGGAACGCACTTGAGCACAGCCACAACGCCTCGCCTCGTGCTATCAAAGCAATCACCGATTACCACTACTTCGATGATCTCGTAGACAGTTTCGACACTTATGAAGAAGCCATCTCCATTGTCCGAGAGGTTCGATCAATTCACTTAGATGCCGGGTTCGAACTCCGCAACTTCGCTTCCAATTCACCGGAGGTAGTCACTACTTTGGGTGGTGCTGAGATTACAAAATCGATATCTAGTAAGGAGGGTTTGGCTACTGAGAAGGTGCTCGGATTGTACTGGCAGTCATCAACCGACTATTTTAAATTCAACTTGCAGTTCAATAGAGTCGACCCAGACGTAGTGACAGGCAGTAAACGCCCCACCAAACGCGAACTCCTCAGCGTGGTAATGTCGATCCTCTCTCAGTTCGTCATTGGTGCCTAACTGCTTATGGGAGAGGTTTGGAAGCAAAATACATGCTGGGACGAACCATTGCCTGACAACATCTGCAGCTCCACATATTTGTCGATGCCAGCGAGGATGCTTTCGCCGATGTTGCTTACTGGAGAGTAACCACCAGTCAAAGCGAATATGCGCGAAATCCAAGTGCGCGCCTTTGAAACCGCTTACAGTACCGCGGTTAGAGCTATAAGCAGCTGTCTTGGGTACGCATCTGATGCAGATAATTCGGAATGAGCACTCCGTCGTCGTGAATGATTGCTTCCTTTAGAGCGATTCATCCACCGTGATAAAATGGATCCACAGTGAGCACCGACGCTACAAGCCCTTTGTGCAGCACAGAGTGGCTGAAATATTATCTTCCACAAATGCTTCCAACTGGAGATGGGTGCCCACTGAGGAAAACGTCGCTTATGAAGCAACGCGTTTCAGTAGTAAAGTTGACTTTAGCCCAGCTGCCCGTTGCTTTTATTAGAACAATTAGGACTGTGATATAAACTGTAAGATTTTATAATTTAGGTGTAAAGTTTTAATGTTAAAAATATATAATTATGTACAATATAGAATTTTTTTGTCGCAGACGAAAAAGCCTAATTATCGTTAAAGGTTACAATGAACTTATAAAGTGTTATATTTCTTTAGAGTCAATTTATTGTTTACTTTTTAGTTAATTTTATTAACCAATAATAAAAGCTTATTTTTAAAAGTTTTTTTTCTTTAATTTTATTTTTTCACTTTTTAGTTAATTTTATTAACCAATAAAGCTTACTTTTAAGAGTTTTTTTTCTTTAATTTTATTGTTCATTTTGTTCCCACGAGTATAGGACAAAAACGGTCCATCCCCCCAGAGGTCCATTGTAGAGGGATAAGGGCTTCAGTACAACAGGGTTCGCCCTGATACCCTGAGGCGCAACGTTAGCGATATGAAATTTTTATACACCCTCAAATCATTCAGCCCTCGGAACGTGCTCACCTTGGCATTGATCATAAATACTAATAATAAATCAGAAAAATCCACATTCGTAACCAATAAATTTTCTCTGTGGCAGAGGTCGGTATCAGGTATACAAAAATTATTGTGTAAGTATAAGCTATGATGCATATGGATACAAGCTACAACGGTCTCTCACGAACTATTCTCGTGTTTGGTTTGTTTTCGTATGAAATTTTAATTGAAATACGAAGCAAAAGTTTGCTTCGAAGGGTGAATTTGAAAGCGCAACTGCTAGCTCAGCTAATCAGTTATCAGCTGAGTGAAAGAAATTGTGCTTTTGTTATTTGAGCAAACTGTCAACAACCCATCGATAAAAACGTTGAGTGAATGGAGCGGAAAAATTGTATGCTCACTAATTTGCCGTAAAGTTGCAACTCTGTGTTCCAAGAAGTTATCACTAATCAACTTCGCCAGCAGTGTTGCTTTTGGAATGCGCCCTATGATTTGTTCAACTCATTCAAATGAATTTGTATATATGAGCATACACATGTTCACGTGTTCTTGCAACAACAAAACGTTAAATACATATGAATATACCAGAGAAGTCTAGTCTATGCTAAGTATCAGTAATGGGGCCTTTAGAGTACCTGTTGAGTTCAAATCCCCATTTCTGTGCGATGAGTGTAAAGCAGTGCGCCGTTGTTCTCTTCGATCTCCGCTTAAAAATAATACAACAAGTAAAGAGCGCCAATGCAACCAAAACATTGACAAGAAATCTCTTGCGTTGTTGATCGATGAGCTCGCTGAAGTTAATTAATTCAAATATTGTGTGTGTGGTTAATGCTGTGAGAGAAGATAATGAATGCCTTCGCAATAAAGTTGAGACTCTTCAAACGGAAATCATTGAATTGCGCTCTATGCCTGCTGAAAATAAATCGATTGTGTCGCACTTGCTATCTGAATTCAGTGAAGTGCGTCGTATTTTTAGTGGCCCTTTGGCCAAAGAGAAAGTGAGTGGAAAGGAAATAATTGTGTCTGATGGTAATGGCGTACTCAATGCAGTCAATACTTCTTATTCTGCAGCTGAGACAGCTTCTATACCAACAACAAATATGCCATACGCCTTCGTTGCTGCTTTTTCAACTAGTGTAGTTACTAATACTACCTCTTCTTATACCTCTTCTTCTGCTTCTACTGGCCAAAAAACCATGCTGCCGTCCCCTCATGTTGCTGCTCCCGCTACTGGTACTCCGACTGCGGCGCCAGTGTTTCCAACCCATATGAGTGCAACTAATATAGATGAACCACCTGCAGCTGCTGATAACCAAAGTGATTGGAACACTGTGCGTAAAAAAAAGATGTCTAATAAAAGCAAAAATAAGTCCCCTGGTTCTAGACAGCAAATTCTTCCCAAAGCGATTTAAATTCAAATCTGTTCCAAAATTCTCGTAACAATGCTGATTCCAGGGCAAATATCAACGCTAACCCACCAAAAAAATGCAAACGCTCGGAAACTAACTAAACCCTTAGTTATTGGGTCGAGCTCCAGTAATGAGTTACGCGCTGTTGTCAGAAGAAAATGGCTCCATATAAAAAAAAAATATTGCTAGACATACTGGTATGGAAGAAAACTCCATTATTTGCAGTAGTCTTAGCAAGAAAGGTGTGGATCCGAGCTCTTTGAGACACCTTAATTTCAAGTTAGGCGTTAATGCCAACTCATATGCGATGTCGTTGCGGCCTGAACTATGGCTTGCAAATATTGTTGTGCGACCGTTTAAATTCAAGCCAAAAAACGACGAAATCCAACCGATGTCCAACGGCAATCGGTTGGGTTAGATGGAGGAAATAATCACCTACGATTATATATGCAGAATATCGCTGGTGTAAGAACAAAATCCCAGCTGGTGCGGCTAATTAGCTCCCATGAAGAATTGTACCGTAGTACAATGCCTCAAAACATTTTTTCTAATTTTTATTTTTTATTTACAGCAGACTTTAGATTTTTTTTATTCACATACCTATTTATATTTTGCCACCACTGTCCTTACTTCAAAACACTAACTAACACCGCCTATGTCAAAAACATATGTTTTTCGAACCGATTTATCTACTTATCTGAGCAACATGCGGCTCTAAAGCTACGTCCGAAAAGATTTCTCCTTTTCCTTTTGGACTCCAACACTGAAAAGTCGTGAATTTAAGCCGTCAAAAAAAATTTGCAAGTCCAGTCGTCCGGGTAAATTTTCAAAGTCTAAAGTTTTAAAGTTTTTAAAATCAGAGTGCAGTGATTAACAGACTTGTGACAGATTTGTCAATATAAAATACGACTTTTCACGCCGAGTGTTAAAAAGTTATAATTTTTTTATAACCACTATGGCACATCTTTTTGAAGCTATATAAAGCTTATAATTTGTGACTTCACATCAAGGTTAACATATTAATCCGACACCCGTGCGAATTAAAACTTAATATTAATTCATAAATTTGCCTCCGGTAACCAGCATATTTTGAGCCGAAATTTATAAGCATAGATACATGGTAAGAGATATTTTTATTACATTATAGAACTCCTTTTACCCCTCTTATTATGATATACCTAAATGTGGTGCAATTAATTTAAACATAAATCTAAAAGAGCGGTATCTTTTTCATCCGCAGATTTTTCGTAAAAACCACATTTTCTGCAAATTCATTTGCCATCAATTTTGTATCATATACATGTGGGTTGCTTGTGATTCACACTAAACCCCGCTTTTACGACCACGGCAAAAACTTCAAAACCTGCTCCAGTTGCTGATAATCCAGTAAGCCATATTTTAAACAAGCAAGAACACCCAAAATGGGCAGTTTTCATCATCGTCGGAGGTTTCTAACATAATCCCAAGACATGTCAGGAAATTTGAATAATTTAATTTAACATTTAAATAAGTTTTAGTAATATACATAATAGATTAGTAATACATATAGATACATAAAATGTATGTAGAAATATAGAAATCGAACTCGAACTCAAAAATAAGTATGAAAAAGAATCAAATTATGTTTAGAAACATTGAATCGTATGCCTAAAATGTTGCTAAGAAATAGTAAATTCTAATTGAATTTTTCTCATAAAAAAATAAATGACATCCCTGTGTTCAATATAAGCAATTAAATAAATAAATAAATGTAAGGCGCAATAACCTCCGAAGAGATCTAAGGCCGAGCTTCTCTTCCAATTTGCGTCGTGCTCCTCTTGATTTTCCCTACAAATTGGCCGGACGGGACCTACATGTTTTATGCCGACTCCGAACGGCATCTGCAAGGCAGATGAGTTTTCACTGAGAGCTTTTCATGGCAGAAATACACCCGGAGCGCTTGCCAAACACTGCCGAGGGGCCACCCCGCTTAGAAAAATTTTCTTCTAATTGAAAAACCTTATTTCTAAAATTTTGATGTTGCTTTGCCCGGGATGCGAACCCAGGGCATACGGTGTGGTAGGCGGAGCACGCTACCATCACACCACGGTGGCCGCCAATATAAGCAATTAGGTTAAAAGAAAACCCCTAATGAACTTTATTTTGAATACCCACTGTAGTTTGAATTAGCCAAATTTGAATAGTTGGTAATATGTAGCACTTTACCAAAAATTCAACTAGCCAAACCGCAAAATATCATATTTTTGTTGTTATTGTTGCACAGCATTCTCTTGAACCTGTGCACGATCACATACATGCATACATGCGAGTGAAGTGGACATGTCCTAGAGAGTTGTGTGATGCGTTTGAGAGAGTTTTATGATGCCAGCTAAAGAAATATTGTTCGATGCAACCATTTATGGGAATTTGTATGATTTTTCACGGAACATTTATACATATGCATTCTTCTTTATTGAGAGTGATTTAAAATATTTTTTACATTTTTAAACATGGTTGCCAACATTTGCGGTTTGGTAATGTTTTAAGGGATGTTCTTTTGCAAATTAAAAGCCATTAATTGTGTTAGTTGATTTAGAAAATATTTTAATTCTTGTTTAAGGAATGATAACCCCTTTCCCCAAGCAAGAAGGCCTACGAAGCTAGGTAGAAATGCTATATACCTGTAAAATGAATTTAGTTACTCATGTATATATGTACCTAAATATATTCACCTATTTCCTACATATTATCTTGTTAACAAATTTTTCTTTATTGCACATTTATACAATGATGTGCATTTACATACTTATGTATGCACATATGTAAGTTGCCGTACATATATGTACATATATTGGAATTAGTCGTCCTTTCAACTTAATTTTTTTGTGTTGATAATACTTTTTTTATATATGCGTACATAAAGGCACATATACACATTTACATACATACGTACATATATCAAAATTATTTTTTTGAGTTTATAAGATATAAATTTAGGATTTTTTATACCTTTTTTTTATAATGATTTTTTTGGACTATGAATCAAAATAAGTCTCACAAATTAAGTGTCGGCCAACTAAACTAAGCAAACTTTTAATAAAAATATTTTTTTTTGATTATTCATTAATATTAATGTACATACACATGCATACACATACGTACATGAGCTGATATATATATGAAGGGTAGTTTTCCTTATTACTTGAATTTTTTTTGATAAATAATTTTTAAATTTTATACATGCGTATATATTAACGTAAAACATATTTACATACATGTGTATAATTATTTGATTTTTGAATTTCCATATACAATTAATGTTCTAGGGAGACTAACTAAAGTTCCACTATATAACTTCTCATTGAGCTGTTTTGTTTTTAGTGATTTTCTTCGTTTAAAAATCAAAGTAAATTCCAACTAAACTAAGAAACGAAATGTGTAATGGATTGAATTTGTTTTAAATAATAATAATTCGTAATGGGTAACTAATTTGTTTGATTTGGT
The DNA here is from genome assembly GCF_040869045.1 of Eurosta solidaginis. Lineage (NCBI taxonomy): Eukaryota > Metazoa > Arthropoda > Insecta > Diptera > Tephritidae > Eurosta > Eurosta solidaginis. Next base: position 117,607,723 of record NC_090322.1, on the reverse strand, counting down.
TTGAGACACCGGAGTTGATGGTAATATATTGGGGCCTCAACAACATCAATGAGGCAAAAGGTAGGGTGGGTACAGAGGCAGCCACCAAATGTTGCAACAACGAGCTGCCAGGCATAAGGGTAAGTTGAGGGTGTCGTATTAGTGAAGGGTGGCATGCAAAAGCATAGGTTTGTTTTCTTTTTTTCTTCTGTGTGAATATCCCCAGTGTGCAAAAATAATTATCATATTTGACCATTGACTGGGGAGAGCAGTGCTGTGCAGTGACCGCCTTATCGAATCCACGAAGCTGAAGCTCCGGGCCTAAACGGCAGTGCACACGCCGTGGTCGTTGCACCTTGCCACAAGCACTGCAGCTCTTTCGTCCTTGAAGGTGCCTGTTGCACACTCAGTCAATGAAGATCGTAACAGATAAAATGGCACCCAACGTGGGGCCCGATAGAGGAAAGCAACTTTTGTGTGCTTTTGTTAAATATTGGCTCCACATACATGATTCACTCCTTGAATCAAATAGTCTGTCTGCTTTTGGAATTTTTTTTATTAGATTAACATTTTATAAATTTTGAAATTTTTTTTCGATTGTTGTTGTGTTCAAACAGTTTTGTATGGATGCGAAGAATTTTCGCTGGAATTAACCATCCTATAGGCTAGATGCCTTGAGATGCATACCGCGTTAAAACTTCGTGTTTAGGGAATTATTTGAGCATAGCACTTCTTTTGGTTTTGTTGCAAAAATACGTTATACGCTTTTTGGAAATTTTTGTCATTAAGGCTAAATGCCAACTGACTTACCGGGTGTTCACGTTTGCTACAATCCAATAGAAAAAGTATACATGTTTTCAAATTTAATACCTTTTTTTATTTTCGTTTAGTATTTGGGAAAGACTGAATATTTCAGAAATTGTGATTGTAAATCAAATAAGTCACAACCGATCTTTCTTTCTCAAAATGTTGCATGTCACAGCACAATGTGACTATATGCCGAATTTAACCTTTATGCCACATTACCACTACAGAGACTCCCATGGTTTCAAACCAAGTTTCTTTTGATGATTTTTGTTTTTTGATAAATAACCTTTTCGCGTTTAATTACAAGCGGAAAGATATAATTATTTTGATTTTCTTTTGGATTTTCTTTAATAAGAAAGTTTTTTTTTTGAGTTTAAGGACATAACAAGCGGATAAGCTTATAATATTGTAACGAATTTGCTGCAAATCCCCTTATTTGCAACCCTCTGCTAAGTTCGTATCGCTAAACTGTTGAATAAATAACTCCAATATGTAATAATACAAAATGGCCTTTATTCAAGTACTTCACAATAACACTTGTACTTTGCAACGAATAGCTTACTTAATAACCAAACTGATTGACAGCTCAAATGAAGCTCTACTATTCAAAATAATATTGCTATAGCTCGCTAGATAGCGCTTAATCCAAATCTCAAATCAAACTGAATTACTTCTTACTCGCCTGCCCCGCTTTTATAGTTTACGCTGCATACTTCTAGGCTCGTCGATTTCCAGAACTTACTAGTTATTTTCGGCTACAAAATCGCCAGCCACAACTACGTGCACAAATTATTGCTCTCTCTTGTGACAACTCAAATAAGGTATATGCATGTGTTTGTGCATTGCCGCTCCGATGCTTGTATACGTACATATGTGTAGACGCAATTATTTATTCGTTTATGTAGATACATAATGATTGAATTATTGATGTGCATTCACGTCACTGGTTAGCATCGGCTTAGAGACGATAGCATCGCTCAGTGCTGCTAACATTCGTTACACTGCCCTCCACCTAAGACTGATCGTCCCGATCAGACAAATCTCTCGATCTAAACGCTGCTAGCATCGCCAAATGTACCACTCTTCTATTTCGTGATTTCCCAATTTCTTGTATGCGGCAGATGACATCACTGATCGTCTTCACAACTTTGTACGGGCCTTCCCAACTGCACCGAATCTTGGATGGAACACCTTTCCGCCGGTGAGGGTTGTATAGCAGTACCAAATCTCCCGCCAAGAAACCTTCCGAATTATTTTCCTTGTCGTACCTGTGTTTCATCTTACTACTCATTATCCTGGATCGTTCCCTCGCACTCTGTTTCTTGGCCAATGAAGAATTACTTCGCAGAGCTTGCGCTGGACGGATTTCCGTTGCATAATCAGTATCGTTCCGACGCTTCACAACAGTAGTGTGCCTTGGCTTGAAACCACCCTTGCATTCTTTCTTCGTTTCAGTACGTCCGTTAGGGCTTTTCAATGCCAGTGTTTCTCTCACAGGTACCTTCGGTTTTGATTTGTTTGGCCCATTTGTCCCATCAACCTTTACCTTTGAATTTTGTGGCCTTCGTCGAGTCTTCTCCACCAGTACCCGATTACTGCTGAACCCTTTTTCCAAACTAAAGTTAAGTGGCACATCTTGGTTCTCATAACGCATCACCCTTCTCTGCATATCGATCTTGATGTCATGGTCAACCAAGAAATCCACTCCCAATATAACTTCATCAACAATCTCCGCCACAACAAATTTGTGTAGAACCATGACCTTCCCAATCAATACTTCACATATCACTTCTCCCTGAACTTGGTTATACTCGCCAGTGACCGTACGCAACTTTGCTCCAGGTAACGGTTTTACTCTCCTGTTGACCAAGTCAGATCGGATCAAGGAATGATATGCGCCCGTATCTACAGTCAGTATTCGTTCGTTGCCATCCACATTCCCTCTGACGGTAAGACTGCTCGATTTTCTACCAATTTGCGACACAGATATCACAGGGCATTCAATAGCTGGATCTAGCCCGCTACCTCTTACACGCTCTTGCTCATCTCCTCCAGCTTTGCGTTTACGCCCACCCACATTGTTGGAACTATTAAGGCCAAGATCGCAATGACGTGCAATGTGACCGGACTTCCCGCATTTGAAGCATTTGATAACTTTTTCACTCCGCTTTTGCGATCCTTTCAGCACCTCCAATATTGCGTCTACCCACTCTGGCCTTTCTACTTCCACACGGCGTGCTTTGAAAACTGGCTTACACAGAAGCGACGCTGTTTCCTGAATCAGAGCTTGTGACACCGTTTCTGCGAATGTTGGCTTTGGGTTTGCGTATGTAGCCCGCTTCGTTTCCACATCTCGTATGACATTTATGAAGCTCTGGATTTTTACCCTTTCAGTGTATTCCACGGGTGCGTCCGCATTCGCTAAATGTGCTAGCCTTTCAATATCCGACGCAAACTCTTGCAATGTTTCACCAGGCTTCTGGAAGCGGTTCAGCAACTCCATTTGGTATATCTGTCTCCTATGTTCAGTTCCGTATCGTCTCTCTAGAGCGCCCATCAATGCTTCATAACAGTTCCGTTCGCCCTCTGGAATGGTTTGTAAAATCTCAGCTGCAGGCCCTTTCAACGCCATGAACAGTGCAGCAACTTTATCTTCCGCATTCCAGTTGTTCACTGCTGCGGTCTTCTCAAACTGTAGCTTAAAGACCTGGAAAGGAACAGAACCGTCAAAGGATGGTGTTTTTACCTTTGGATTACTCGCTGAAACTGCTGGACGATTTAATTGTAACTGCTGAATCCGATCTTTCAAAGCATCCATCTCAGCTTCCATTTTATCTTGTCGTTCACTAAAACCCTCCAACTGCGATGATATGCGATCCTCTTGCGCTTTCAACTGCTGAGCCAACTGAGATATCATATATGTCTTCTGTTCTTCCAGTTGCGATGGCATATATGTCTTCTGTTCTTCCAGTTGAGATGACATTTGCGACGACATTTCTGAGATACGTGTCTCCTGTGATTCAATCTTCGCTGTTATACGTGTCTCTTGGGATTCCATCTGTGATGACATATACGTTTTCTGTTCTTCCAGTTGCGATGCCATATATGTCTTCCGTTCTTCCAGTTGAGATGACATTTGCGACGACATTTCTGAGATACGTGTCTCCTGTGATTCAATCTTCGCTGTTATACGTGTCTCTTGGGATTCCATCTGTGATGACATATACGTTTTCTGTTCTTCCAGTTGTGATGACATGTTGGTGGATATTTGTGATGACATTTCTGTTATACGTGCCTCTTGTGCTTCCAGTTGAGATGCCAGTTGCGACGACATTGATGCTACTGTCGATGTTTGTGCAGATATTGCAGCCAATATCATGTTCAACTCTGTGCTGCTAACCGTCTGTGATGTTTCGTTTTTCTCTTCAATTTTCGTTGTCTCCTCGCCATCAAGATGAAAGACATACTCTTCCACATCAATTCCTTCTGCTTCCATTGCCTCTCGTAGCCGTGCCTGAAGTTCAAATTTAACGCCGCTTGTATTCAATCCACGGCTCTCCAACTCCTTCTTCAGTTGCTGAATCTTCAATTCACTGAACTTTGCCATGTCCTTGTTGTCCTCTAGAATTTATCCAACAATTCCTCTTCTGACACCAATTGTAACGAATTTGCTGCAAATACTCTTATTTGCAACCCTCTGCTAAGTTCGTATCGCTAAACTGTTAAATAAATAACTCCAATATGTAATAATACAAAATGGCCTTTATTCAAGTACTTCACAATAACACTTGTACTTTGCAACGAATAGCTTACTTAATAACCAAACTGATTGACAGCTCAAATGAAGCTCTACTATTCAAAATAATACTGCTATAGCTCGCTAGATAGCGCTTAATCCAAATCTCAAATCAAACTGAATTACTTCTTACTCGCCTGCCCCGCTTTTATAGTTTACGCTGCATACTTCTAGGCTCTTCGATTTCCAGAACTTACTAGTTATTTTCGGCTACAAAATCGCCAGCCACAACTACGTGCACAAATTATTGCTCTCTCTTGTGACAACTCAGATAAGGTATATGCATGTGTTTGTGCATTGCCGCTCCGATGCTCGTATACGTACATATGTGTAGACGCAATTATTTATTCGTTTATGTAGATACATAATGATTGAATTATTGATGTGCATTCACGTCACTGGTTAGCATCGGCTTAGAGACGATAGCATCGCTCAGTGCTGCTAACATTCGTTACAATATTTTTGGTGATTTTTTTTTTTGGTTTTCTTAAAAACAATTTTGTTTGCGTTAAACCATTTTTTGTTGCGTCACAGCGACGAACACGCTCCTTTGCAGGCTGGATGTTTTCTATGTAGGAAGGCTTTTACGAATAGGGATAATATACTAACTACCGCGTGTGACCACCGCTTCCACCGAAACTGCCTATTGCCGTGGCTTAAGAACAATTCTTCTTGTCCACTTTGTAGAGCTCCTTGCCGCAGTAGGGAGTTTAATCAAAATACATATAACACTAGATTATTGAAGACGATGTCGCAGGGCAACGCAGGTAATACCAGTGGAAGTGGGAACCTACAAAAATCCGATAGGGAACAACAATAAGAGCTGCAACAAGGAGCAGCAAACGGTAGTAGCTTGTCAGCTGAAGGAGCGCATGGAGGTGACGTACCACCAGCAAATGACGATGAAGCTCGCATCAGAAACATGGTTTCAGCAATTGTGTCTGCGAGGTCAGCAACGATTTCTGAGGGTTTGGATAATCGAGTAGCTCAAATGGTAGAACAGCGGAAAGAAAATACTTTATCCAGTTTTTTAGAACGGTTAAATATTTACCCTACACAAGCAGTCCCTGTACGCAATGGCATAAGTCAACCAACTAATTTGTCCACAACTCAACACCCACCAAATAGGTCTACTCCAGTGTGGCCTAGAGATGTACCTCCATTGCCAAATAATACCAATACCTATTTTCATAACCAGATTGACCAAATACGGCTAAGTGATATGTCGACCGTGCCGTACATGGGTAGAATAGCCCAATTAATTTCAAGTTGGGACGTAAAGCTTGACGGTACGTCTCGTTTATCTGTAGATAGTTTCTTATCGAGAATATAATTGTTAGTTATCGATACGCTTAACGGCAATTTCAACCTTTTGTGTGAACACATACAAAGCCTTTTTATTAATGAAGATACCGTAGATCTCTCTTGGCCAGCTCTTTGCCAAGCGTTAACAAAAAATTTTCAACAACATAAGAGTGACTTCGAAATTGAAGAATCGATTCGTGCTCGAAAGCAAGGTCAAAATGAATGTTTTGATGAATTCCGTAACGCCATATTGAAAATCGTGGAACCTCTTGAAACCCCACTTTCAGAGGTAGAGTTACTTGAAATTTTAAAACATAATTTGCGACGTCTGTGGCAACAACTTCTTTTTGTACTAATTAATTCTGTAGCAGAGTTGCGCCGACTCTGTTTGAAAGGTGAGAGTCTTGCTAACGAAATTGCTAAGACCACACCCTTTTCTCCAACAAACAGCTCTCGACCATTACCAGGAAGGCAAGTGAATGAAACCTACCTTGACTTAGACCAAGATGAGGAAGCAATAGCGCAAAACGAATTTGCTCAAGTAGAAGCTGTTTCTCAGCCAGCAACCAAATTAAAACCTGGTTGCTGGAACTGCAATAAAGAGGGGCATAGATATTACGATTGCCTCGAAGAGCGTACGGTGTTTTGCTACGGCTGTGGCGCACCAAACACGTATCGGCCAAAATGCCCAAAGTGTAGTCCGGGAAACTGCAAAGCGAGCGAGGAATCTCGACAGATCCCTCGCAACGACAGCAAACGCTAGACAGCAATAAAACAAACATACATACACAACATCAAATCAGCCTCGCGTCAGGTACACGCAGTGGTGACTCTAAGATTTTTACAACTCCGCTAAGAAAAGAAATTATTCCATACGAAGAACGGTTGAAAAGATATACGGAAGCTAGAAATAGAATATTTAGTACCGATGATGTTACTTCCGAAAGTCCAAAGCGTTCTACTATTCGAATGAGAGACTTTTGGACAAAAGTAAGAGCAAACACAAGAAATTTAAAGAAAGTCATCTGTTCGTTGCAGCAGAAAGAAAATGATTTAAGGCCATATGCGAAGGTTAGCCTTTTGGAAAGCGACCACCTAGGCTTATTAGACAGTGGAGCGCAAGTATCTTGCTTAGGAGGTCTGCTTGCAAAGGAGGTTTCCAAACAGCCATTGCGAAAGCATAAAATTCCCATTTGCACAGCTGATGGCAAAATTCAAGTTGTTTTCGGTACAATAGACATTAGTGTCCAATATAGAGACAAAATAGAAATTATAACTTTTTAAGGTATTGCATAGATTTTATCGCGGGCTTGGCGACTAAATCAAAAAAAAACCGTAACGTATATTTGTCAAAAAAGATCCGAATAGGCTCGAAAAGGTTCGAAAAGTTTCGTAAAGGTTCGGTGTTAGCAACAGGCCAAATACATAAAATTGGATCTCTATCATAATCAGCGGTGTGCAGGTTACCAAATTGAGAATGTGTTAGTAAACACGAACACGTAGCGAGCACGAAAGCAAAATCAATTATTTATTTAGCTTGATATCAATGCTTGAACGGTGAACATGTGTCACACGCACTATTTGGTACTCTGTTTTAAGCGCGCGTGCGACATTCCCTCACCGTACCACAATCGAAATCAAACTAAAAGAGCTGTCGTTGATTTTCACGAAGTACCCATTCTGCTATCGCTTATCGTATACATATATGGTCGCTTACAAGCCAACCTAATAAAACCGCACTGCGTTTTTTTAGCGCACGCAAACAACCGTTTTTTTGCCATAACCCAAATAAGCATGCGTTGCGACAACGTAAAGCATGTATGCAAACGTCAAATCTAAATGTCACGCAGAACAAAAATTGGAAATCGAGTTAGGTTTTCACGCAGCAAATTCAATTTGAGTTGCTCTCATACAAGTTGTATGTGCATGAGATATTTTTGACAGAAAATGCCTTGCGTGCGTTTATATTAGGTTGGCTTGTTAGCAGGTGCTAAGCTCACGCCCACCCCGGATCATAAAGTTAAAGTTAAAGTGAATGTTAAAGTTAAAGCGAAAGTTAAAGTTAAAAATAAAGTTAAAGTGAAAGTTAAAGTTAAAATTAAAGTTAAAGTTAAGGTTAAAGTAAAAGTAAAAGTTAAAGTTATAGTTAATGTTAAAGTTAAAGTTAAAGTGAATGTTAAAGTTAAAGCGAAAGTTAAATTAAAAATAAAGTTAAAGTTAAGGTTAAAATTAAAGTTAAAGTTAAGGTTAAAGTAAAAGTTAAAGTTAAACTTAAAGTTAAAGTGAATGTTAAAGTTAAAGCGAAAGTTAAAGTGAAAGTGAAAGTTAAAGTTAAGGTTAAAGTTAAAGTCAAAGCTAAAGTTTTTTTTTGTTTCGTGGAAGGAGGAAATGCTTTATGCACTGACCGGGATATTTAAGCCTCACTGCGAGACTCTCCGAGTGTAGGACTCCCTTCTTCCATGAAGGCCTACCCACTAAAACCTAACCTCCCACGGCCCGCGCTATTCCCCGTACCTGGGACCGCGTTTAGCATTACTTCGGGTACGGGTGCGCGCTACGTGAGCTCTATGGCTACTCTCACGCTAATGGGCTAGGCATCCGTCTTCTCGTTTACTGGTAAGTATATGCCTCACATATGTGCTGACCGTATCCCATCTGTCTCTTCGACAGGTCATGTTATTAATGACACTGCCCGGGGATAGGTCGCCAAGTACATCTTCTACCCTCCTTCGCTGATGGAAGAAGTGCCTGCATTCGAAGAAGGTGTGGCGTACATCGTCTATTTCCCCACAGTACAGGCAGCTCGGGCTATCAACCTTACCCATTCTGTGTAGGTATTTGCGGAAGTAACCATGTCCCGTTAGAAACTGGGTCAGGTAAAAGTCTACCTCTCCGTGCGGTCGCTTCAACCATGGATTCAGTTCAGGGATTAGTTCCCTAGTCCACTTTCCTACGATGTTGTTGCTCCACTGATCTTGCCAACGTCGGATCGATTCTTCTCGCGCCTGCATGGCAACAGCAGCTCTACTTGCTTGCGATCCGTTGTCATATATTGTTTTTCTTTCCTCAACGAGAAGATATATCGGTATGGTTCCCGCAGCGACCAGGACAGCTTCAGCTGATACCGTGCGGTAAGCCGAAGATATTCGTAGCGCCCCTCTGCGTTGGACCGAGGTGAGGGCGACTCGGTTCTTCCGGTATTTCATTGCGTTCGCCCAGATTCCTGCACCATATAAGAGTATAGAATCCGAGGCTGATGCAAGCAACTTCCTTGTGCATGGCTTTGGGCCACCTGTGTTTGCCATTAATCTACTCAACTGCGCTATTATGCGCGCAGCTCTTTCGCAGGCCCCTCGTATGTGATCGGAGAAGTTGAGCTTGCTGTCTAACCTCACTCCCAGATATTTCGTTGAAGCGAGTGTTTCTATTGGCTGGTCCCCAACCAAAGCTAAAGTTAAGGTTAAAGTTAAAGTTAAGGTTAAAGTTAAAGTTAAAGTGAATGTTAAAGTTAAAGCGAAAGTTAAAGTTAAAGTTAAAAATAAAGTTAAATTTAAAGTGAAAGTTAAAGTTAAAGTTAAGGTTAAAGTTAAAGTTAAAGTTATATATACCTTCGATACAGATACCAGACGATCCATTATAGATCTCACCTTCGCTAGCAGCGAAATAGCACGACGAGCAAAATGGTCCATAAGCAACGTCTACACACAGAGCGACCATAAAGCTATTAGCGTAGAGCTGCTCGAAACTCCAGGAACGGTAGCAGCAAGACATCGACAAAGTAGGAAATGGAAACAGCACCTTTTCGACCCACAAATATTTGACATTATCTGGAAGGACGCCATAGTACGAGAATCGCATGCGGAAGACTATGTTGCTATGTATGGCATGTGATGCTGCCATGCCCAGAAGTCGCGGAAAAGCACAGCGCACTCCGGTATATTGGTGGAATGACGAAATTGCGGAAGAGCGTAGAAAATGCCACAAAGCACGAAGAATAGCGCAGAGGGCACGCTCATCACCACGATCCAGAGCTACACAGCACCTATGTCGCACAAAGAAAGGCACTTAAAAATGCCATAAAAAAGAGCAAGAAGTTATGCTTTAGGGAACTGCTGGATACTGTCGACCTAGATCCTTGGGGATCAGCCTACAGAACTGTGATGGCCAAAGTTAAAGGACCGATATCACAGCAACCTACGTGCCCGATACTGATGGATATTATTGTTGAAACACTTTTCCCGGCGCTTATCCAAGCGAGGATCTAGAAAGTACGGAAATTCCGCAAATTACAGAGCAAGAGGTGCTGGACGCTGCAAAAAGAGTTGGTGATAACAAATCCCCAGGACCCGACGAAGTACCAAACATAGCCCTTAAAGCCGCGATTACAACTAGGGTTACATTATTTACTGATCTTTTTAATGCCTGTATGCAAGAAGGCGTGTTCCCTCGCCCGTGGAAACGACAAAGACTTGTCCTATTGCTGAAACGTGGTAAACAGCCGGAACAACCATCCTCATATAGGCCACTTTGTATGCTGGATTCCCTAGGGAAGATTTTCGAGCGTATAATTAGTGAGCGCCTACAGCTGACTCTAGAAAGACCAGGTGGCTTATCGAATAGTCAATATGGATTTCGCAAATCAAGATCCACCGTAGATGCAATACAAACAGTCGTCAATATAGCTAGAGAAGCTATCTCTGGAGGCCAAAATAAAAGGAAGTTCTGTGAACTGATTATGTTGGACATCAAGAATGCCTTTAACACTGCGAACTGGATGCAGATAATGGCAGCGCTGCAAAACTTCGGCACTCCAGCTTACTTACGCAGAATTATAGGTAGCTTCTTAAAGACAGAGTACTTCTTTTTGACACGGATCAAGGAGCAAAAGAGTACAAAATCACAGGAGGCGTCCCACAGGGATCTGTTCTTGGTCCAACGCTTTGGAATGTAATGTATGACGGGGTGCTAAAGATAGATCTACCAGAAAACACGCAAATTGTGGGATATGCTGATGATATTGCAGTGGTAGTAGTGGCCAAGAAACTGGACCTGCTTCAAGCATTATGTAATGACGCCGTAGCAAGAATAAAGGAATGGCTGACCAATACAGGACTGGAGTTGGCTAGCCAAAAGACGGAAGCGGTATTAGTAAGCTCCAAACGGTCGGCGAACGAGTTAGTCTTAACTGTCGGGGATCATCAAATCACCTCAAAGGATTCCTTAAAATACTTAGGAGTGCACATTGACTCTAAGTTAACTTTCAAAGAGCACTTCAGAGCGGTGGGGGAGAAAATTACCAAAGTTAATGGATCACTAATGCGAATAATGCCTAACATTGGTGGTCCGAGCGAAGCTATACGTCAGCTATTGTCCACAGTAACCAGCTCAATAATACTATACGCAGCACCAGTGTGGTATGGATCTAAACAGACCCATCAAAAATATATATTAGCAGCGTACCGACTTGCTTCTTTAAGAATAGCAAGTGCTTATCGGACGGTGTCCGACGACGCGATCCTGGTTCTAACCCGGAAAATCCCAGTGGACTTACTGGCAAGCGAAATGGCCGATCTGTATAACACTAATATCGAGCGACCATCTGAAGAAGACAAGAAAAGAGCAAGGACATAAACAATAGCTAAGTGGCAAGAACGGTGGGAGGCCTCGAGTAAAGGGCGTTGGACTTTCACACTAGTTTGGAACGTAGCTCAATGGAATGAGCGGAAGCACGGCGAACTGAACTACCATCTCACGCAGATAATGAGTGGACATGGCGGTTTCAAAGAGTATTTATGGAAGCGTAGGATAGAGGAAGATCCTCATTGCCCAATGTGTACCACAGAGTTAGAAAACGTAGAACACGTCATGTTCTACTGCCCCCGTTTCCACGAAGAAAGACTCACCTTGCATGGAGTCTTTGGGGAGGAACCTACCACGAGAAATTTAGTTTCACATATGTGCAACAGGAAAGAATGCTGGACTGCAGTGAGCAAAATGGCATTTATAGTAATGACACGCCTGATGGATGCTGAGAGGGAGCGCAGAGAAATGCGCATGCGAAGCAGTGGCGATTAAATGGACACTCAGAGGAAATAGCGGGAACCTGGACGCAGGGACAACAGTAGGCTCTTAAAAAATGAGAAATATGGAACGCCACCCTGAAGTAATGCGAAAGTGGTGCCGGAGTGGGCGACGGTTCCAGAACGGGGCTGTTTTTTAGTCTACGGACACACGACTGCTGCGACGGCAGCAATCATGGTGCATTAGGCATTTTTCAGCCTCCCCGCAAAAAAAAAAAAAAAAAATTAAGTTAAATTTAAAGTGAGGGTGAAAGTTAAAGTTAAAGTTAAATTCAAAGTAAAAGTTAAAGTTAAGGTTTTTTTTTTGTGTTTTTTTTTTGTGTTTTGTGTTTCGTGGAAGGAGGAAATGCTTTATGCCCTGACCGGGATATTTAAGCCTCACTGCGAGACTCCGAGTGTAGGACTCCCTTCTTCCATGACGGCCTACCCACTAAAACCTAACCTCCCACGGCCCGCGCAAATCCCCGTACTTGGGACCGCGTTTAGCATTACTTCGGGTACGGGTGCGCGCTACGTGAGCTCTATGGCTACTCTCACGCTAATGGGCTAGGCATCCGTCTTAAGTTAAGGTTAAAGTTAAAGTTAAAGTTAAAGTTAAAGTTAAAGTTAAAGTGAATGTTAAAGTTAAAGCGAAAGTAAAACTTAAAAATAAAGTTAAAGTTAAAATTTAAGTTAAAGTTAAGGTTAAAGTAAAAGTTAAAGTTAAACTTAAAGTTAAAGTTAAAGTTAAAGTGAATGTTAAAGTTAAAGCGAAAGTTAAAGTTAAAGTTAAAAATAAAGTTAAAGTTAAAGTGAAAGTGAAAGTGAAAGTTAAAGTTAAAGTTAAGGTTAAAGTTAAAGTTAAAGTCAAAGCTAAAGTTAAGGTTAAAATTAAAGTTAAGGTTAAAGTTAAAGTTAAAGTGAATGTTAAAGTTAAAGCGAAAGTTAAAGTTAAAAATAAAGTTAAATTTAAAGTGAAAGTCAAAGTTAAAGTTAAGGTTAAAGTTAAAGTTAAAGTTAAAATCAAAGTTAAAGTTAAAGTTAAAGTTGAAGTTAAAGTTAAAGTTAAAAATAAAGTTAAATTTAAAGTGAGGGTGAAAGTTAAAGTTAAAATCAAAGTTAAAGTTAAGGTTAAAGTTAAAGTTAAAGTTAAGGTTAAAGTTAAAGATAAAGTCAAAGCTAAAGTTAAAGTTAAGGTAAAAGTTAAAGTTAAAGTTAGGAGTTAAAGTTAAAGTTGCAGTTAAAGTGAATGTTAAAGTTAAAGCGAAAGTTAAAGTTAAAGTTAAAAATAAAGTTAAAGTTAAAGCGAAAGTTAAAGTTAAAGTTAAAGTTAAAGTGAAAGTTAACATGAAAGTTAAAGTTAAAGTTAAAGTGAATGTTAAAGTTAAAGCGAAAGCGAAAGTTAAAGTTAAAATTAAAGTTAAAAATAAAGTTAAAGTTAAAGTGAAAGTTAACATGAAAGTTAAAGTTAAAGTTTAAGTTTAAGTTAAGGTTAAAGTTAAAGTCAAAGTTAAAGTTAAAGTTAAAGTTAAAGTTAAAGTTAAAGTTAAGGTTAAAGTTAAAGTTAAAGTTAAGGTTAAAGTTAAAGTTAAAGATAAAATTAATGTTAAAGTTAAAGTTAAAGTGAATGTTAAAGTTAAAGCGAAAGTTAAATTTAAAGTTAAAAATAAAGTTAAAGTTAAAGTTAAAGTTATAGTTAAAGTTAAAGTTAAAGTTAAGGTTAAAGTTAAAGTCAAAGCTAAAGTTAAGGTTAAAGTTAAAGTTAAAGTTAAAGTTAAAGTTAAGGTTAAAGTTAAAGTTAAAGTTAAAGTTAAAGTGAAAGTTAAAGTGAAAGTTAACATGAAAGTTAAAGTTAAAGTCAAAGTTAAAGTTAAAGTTAAAGTTAAAGTTAAGGTTAAAGTTAAAGTTAAAGTTAAAGTTAAAGTTTAGGTTTAAGTTAAGGTTAAAGTTAAAGTCAAAATTAAAGTTAAGGTTAAAGTTAAAGTAAAAATTAAAGTCAAAGTTAAAGTTAAAGTTAAAGTTAAAATTAAAGTTAAATTTAAAGTTAAGGTTAAAGTTAAAGTCAAAGTTAAAGTTAAAGATAAGGTTAAAGTTAAAGTTAAAGTGAATGTTAAAGTTAAAGCGAAAGTTAAAGTTAAAAATAAACTTAAAGTTAAAGTTAAAGTGGAAGTTAAAGTTAAAGTTAAAGTGAATGCTAAAGTTAAAGTTGAGGTTAAAGTTAAAGCTAAAGTTAAAGTCAAAGTTAAAGTTAAAGTTATAGTTAAAGTCAAAGTTAAAGTTAAAGTTAAGGTTAAAGTTAAAGTTAAAGTTAAAGTGAAAGTTAACATGAAAGTTAAAGTAAAAGTTAAGGTTAAAGTTAAAATTAAAGTGAAAGTTAAAATGAAAGTTAAAGTTAAAGTTAAAGTTAAAGTCAAAGTTAAAGTTAAAGTTAAGGTTAAAGTTAAAGTTAAAGTTTAAGTTAAGGTTAAAGTTAAAGTTAAAGTCAAAGTTAAAGTTAAGGTTAAAGTTAAAGTTAAAGTTAAAATTAAAGTCAAAGTTAAAGTTAAAGTTAAAATTAAAGTTAAAGTTAAAGTGAATGTTAAGTTAAAGCGAAAGTTAAAGTTAAAAATAAAGTTAAAGTTAAAGTGAAAGTTAAAGTTAAAGTTGAAGTTAAATTTAAAGTTAAGGTTAAAGTTAAAGTTAAAGATAAGGTTAAAGTTAAAGTTAAAGTGAATGTTAAAGTTAAAGCGAAAGTTAAAGTTAAAAAAAAACTTAAAGTTAAAGTTAAAGTGGAAGTTAAAGTTAAAGTTGAGGTTAAAGTTAAAGTTAAAGCTAAAGTTAAAGTCAAAGTTAAAGTTAAAGTTAAGGTTAAAGTTAAAGTTAAAGTTTAAGTTAAGGTTAAAGTTAAAGTTAAAGTCAAAGTTAAAGTTAAAGTTAAAAATAAAGTTAAAGTTAAAGTGAAAGTGAAAGTTAAAGTTAAAGTTAAATTTAAAGTTAAAGTTAAAGTTAAAGTTAAAGTCAAAGTTAAAGTTAAAGTTAAAAATAAAGTTAAAGTTAAAGTGAAAGTGAAAGTTAAAGTTAAATTTAAAGTTAAGGTTAAAGTTAAAGTTAAAGTCAAAGTTAAAGTTAAAGATGAGGTTAAAGTTAAAGTTAAAGTGAATGTTAAAGTTAAAGCGAAAGTTAAAGTTAAAAACAAACTTAAAGTTAAAGTTAAAGTGGAAGTTAAAGTTAAAGTTGAGGTTAAAGTTAAAGTTAAAGCTAAAGTTAAAGTCAAAGTTATAGTTAAAGTCAAAGTTAAAGTTAAAATTAAAGTTAAAGTTAAAAATAAAGTTAAAGTGGAAGTTAAAGTTAAAGTTAAAGTTAAGGTTAAAGTTAGAGTTAGAGTTAAAGTTAAAGTTAAAGTTAAAGTGAAGGTTAAAATTAAAGTTAAAGTTAAAGTTAAAGTGAATGTTAAGTTAAAGCGAAAGTTAAAGTTAAAGTTAAAAATAAAGTTAAAGTTAAAGTGAAAGTTAAATTTGAAGTTAAATTTAAAGTTAAGGTTAAAGTTAAAGTCAAAGTTAAAGTTAAAGATAAGGTTAAATTTAAAGTTAAAGTGAATGTTTTTTTTTTTTTTTTTTTTTTGTGTTTCGTGGAAGGAGGAAATGCTTTATGCACTGACCGGGATATTTAAGCCTCACTGCGAGACTCTCCGAGTGTAGGACTCCCTTCTTCCATGAAGGCCTACCCACTAAAACCTAACCTCCCACGGCCCGCGCAAATCCCCGTACCTGGGACCGCGTTTAGCATTACTTCGGGTGCGGGTGCGCGCTACGTGAGCTCTATGGCTACTCTCACGCTAATGGGCTAGGCATCCGTCTTCTCGTTTACTGGTAAGTATATGTCTCACATATGTGCTGACCGTATCCCATTTGTCTCTTCGACAGGTCATGTTATTAATGACACTGCCCGGGGATAGGTCGCCAAGTACCTCTTCTACCCTCCTTCGCTGATGGGAGAAGTGCCTGCATTCGAAGAAGGTGTGGCGTACATCGTCTATTTCCCCACAGTACAGGCAGCTCGGGCTATCAACTTTACCCATTCTGTGTAGGTATTGGCGGAAGTAACCATGTCCCGTTAGAAACTGGGTCAGGTAAAAGTCTACCTCTCCGTGCGGTCGCTTCAACCATGGATTCAGTTCAGGGATTAGTTCCCTAGTCCACTTTCCTACGATGCTGTTGCTCCACTGATCTTGCCAACATCGGATCGATTCTTCACGCGCCTGCATGGCAACAGCAGCTCTACTTGCTTGCGATCCGTTGTCATATATTGTTTTTCTTTCCTCAACGAGAAGATATATCGGTATGGTTCCCGCAACGACCAGGACAGCTTCAGCTGATACCGTGCGGTAAGCCGAAGATATTCGCAGCGCCCCTCTGCGTTGGACCGAGGTGAGGGCGACTCGGTTCTTCCGGTATTTCATTGCGTTCGCCCAGATTTCTGCACCATATAAGAGTATAGAATCCGAGGCTGATGCAAGCAACTTCCTTGTGCATGGCTTTGGGCCACCTGTGTTTGCCATTAATCTACTCAACTGCGCTATTATGCGCGCAGCTCTTTCGCAGGCCCCTCGTATGTGATCCGAGAAGTTGAGTTTGCTGTCTAACCTCACTCCCAGATATTTCGTTGAAGCGAGTGTTTCTATTGGCTGGTCCCCAACCATCATGTTCCTGGTAGTGGGAATACGTCTCTTTGTGAGGATGACGATCTCCGTTTTGGCTGTTGCTAACTGGAGACCGTGCTCAGCCATCCACCTATTTACATTACGCATGACCTGGTTTAATTTTAGCTGTGCCAGCTCGCAGCTTGGTGCTGTTATCACAGCTGCCACGTCGTCTGCAAATGCAACGAGGAAGGTGCTTTCTGGCATGTCTAATCGAAGAAGACTGTCGTAAGTTATATTCCAGAGATCGGGACCTAGTACCGAACCCTGGGCTGCTCCACCTGTTATTTTTACCTTTTTTTGACCGTGAGTACTTTCATATATTAAGTACCTCTCTCTTAGGTAGTCCCTTAAAATTTCTAACAAATATTGCGGTACTTTGAAAGTGCTTTCTAGTGCCTCAAGCATGTCCTCCCACCTAGCTGAGTTAAAAGCGTTTTTGACGTCCAGCGTGACCAGCAACACTATAGGTCTTGCTCTGTGGCACGCTGTCTCGGCTTTCTTGACTGCGTCTACAACTTCTGCTATGGCATCGATTGTGGAGTGCCCCCTCCGAAAACCATGCTGTCTGGACGACAGTCCTCCGGCGTCATGTAACGCTCTGGTGAGGCGTTGCTTAAGGAGACTCTCCATCAATTTCCCTGCTGTGTCCAACATACATAGGGGACGGTAGGATGATGGAGAGTTGGGATCTCCTTTCCCTTTTGGAATGAGAACTAGTCGTGCTGTCTTCCATATGGTGGGGAAAATTCTTTCTTCGAGACATTTGTTGTACATGTGCAACATAAGTTCTGGGCAGTCGTTTGCAGCTAGTCTAATTGCCTCCGCGGGTATTCCGTCGGGCCCAGATGCTTTCCTAGGTTTCATAGTTCGCACGGCAGTTTTAAGCTCTTCTTCTTGGAATGGTTCCACGTTGCGATCTTCATGGGTAACGTACCCGCCCTCCCTAGGCAGTTGGGTGGGAAACAGGCCATCCACAATGTTCCTTATTTGGTTCTCATCCATCAGCTGGTTTGGCGGACGGAACTTCTTCATTACTATCTTATATCCCTGCCCCCATGGGTCTCGATCCACTTCCTCGCAAAGCGCTTTCCAGCACTTAAGCTTGCTTTGCTTAATGGCAGCACTAAGAGCTTTCTTCGCTCCTTTGTACGCTTCCGACTTTTCTAGAGCCTCAGGCCTGCCGCGCGCGCGAGTTGCTAGCCTTCGCATCCTGTGGCATATTTTCCGCAGCTCCGCGATTTCGCTATTCCACCAGTATACCTGCTTTTTACCCCTCCACACTCCCCTCCGTGGCATAGAGAGGTTGCAAGCGTGGCGAAGACAGCTCATTGTCTTTTCAACCGTCTCTTCCGTCGGACTGGAGTTGTTGATTATCCGTCGGGCATCCCCCAGTACTGATGCGGAGAACGTGGCAGAGTCGACCTTGGATGCGTCCCATGCTTTTGTTCTGCGTGGCCCGTTCGGAATCTGCCTCTGACCGGGATCGTTTAGGTGGAAAATGATGTAGTTGTGATCGCTGCCAGTCAGATCCTCTATGACTCTCCATCCATCAGCGGTCAGCAGCAGGCTTTCTGACACTAGTGTTACATCGGGGATCGAGTATCCAAAGCCTGGCCGTCGGTATGTAGGGGTCGTACCAGTGTTAAGCACGTTCAAACCGAGCCTGGCTGCCATCTCAAGGACTAACCTTCCACGGGTGTTAGTCTGCGGCATTCCCCATTCGACGGCTCTTGCGTTAAAGTCTCCCGCCACAACCAGGTTACTAGTTAAGTCCCTCAGGTCGTCTTCAATAAGTTCAAGCTTGTCCCTGAACGTTTGAATGGGATCATTCGGTGACAAGTAGCAGCTTACAATTGTGGTATTATTCGTAGTTAGGCGGACGTAGCCTTGTCCGGCAACACGGTTCACAATATTGGCGTTTGCATCTGTCATCCAGATTGCGGCGGTGCCGGTGTTGTCTATATGCCAATCATTTCGGGCTCTATAGGGTTCGCTGATGATAACGCTGTTAGCTTTATGGTCTAAGACCAACTGTTGTAGTAGCTCATCAGCAAGTCTGCTCCGGTTTAGGTTGCCTTGGATAAAACTAATCACTATTGAATTGAGACTTTGGCCTTTGCAATAGCGAGTGCCGCTCTGAAAATGCTGCATGCTCCAGATCCAGGGACATGATCGAGCTTCTGTGTATTACACAGGTAACATTTTGGGGCTGCGGTACAGGCCGAAGCTTTGTGGCCGCTTTGCCCACACTTCCAGCAGGCGGTACTCCTGTCTGGACCCTTGCATTCTGCCTTCCGGTGTCCGTAGCCGAGACACCTAAAGCAGCGTTGTACTTCTGCTCGCTGTCTGATTCGGCACTGTATCCATCCGATAGGAATTTTACCTTTTTTGAGTAGGGCGTTGCCAATATTCTCGTCCACTTCGACGACCGCCATTTTCTGTTCTCTTTGGTTTGCTGCGAACACAGAGACACGGAGAGGTCTAGTGATTTCTTCTTTTCCGACCTCCCTCCTTATTGCGTCTTGGATTTCTGTTTCAGTTGTGAGACAGTCCATGCCAAGTACTTCCAACTTCATCCGCTTGGAGAGCTGTTGTGCTTCACCGACCTCTCCTACTGCACTACCTATAGCTGCTCTGAAGGCCGTCTGGTCACTGCAGCGCGCCGTTTCAATCAGTACGTTACCAGATTTGGTTTTTCGTACTGACCGTACCACCGTACCTGTGTCATTAGGGCGGAGCTGGCCGCGTATGGCCCCTAGTACCTGGGCATAGCTTTTGCCTTCCACAGGTTTTACCACAAAAGTTGCTGCTTGTCTCCTCTTTCTCGCCCATTTTTGAGCTTTAGGAGCTTGGACGGGGGTTGCCTGCTTGGCTGGCTGGGCCCGCGGTTTCAGCCTCCGGCGCGCTACATTGGACCAAGACTCACCTTGTGAAAGCGTATTTGTTCTTTCATCTCGTTTCTTTTTGGCTTCCAAGTCCTCCGAGTGGGAATCTGAGCTCGTTCGTGCCCTCTTGCTTTTTCGGCCCGATTCTCTGCTCTCATCTACCTTTTGGGCCCTTAACGATCCCATGCAGCTTAACGCTTCCTCGAGAAGAGCCATACCGGTTTTTATGTCCTTGGACATGAATGTTAAACTTAAAGCGAAAGTTAAAGTTAAAAATAAACTTAAAGTTAAAGTTAAAGTGGAAGTTAAAGTTAAAGTGAATGTTAAAGTTAAAGTTGAGGTTAAAGTTAAAGTTAAAGCTAAAGTTAAAGTCAAAGTCAAAGTTAAAGTTATAGTTAAAGTCAAAGTTAAAGTTAAAGTTAAAATTAAAGTTAAAGTTAAAAATAAAGTTAAAGTTAAAGTGGAAGTTAAAGTTAAAGTTAAAATTCAGGTTAAAGTTAGAGTTAAAGTTAAAGTTAAAGTTAAGGTTAAAGTTAGAGTTAAAGTTAAAGTTAAGGTTAAAGTTAAAGTTAAAATCAAAGTTAAAGTTAAGGTTAAAGTTGAAGTTGAAGTTAAAGTTAAAGTTAAAGTAAAAGTTAAAGTTAAATCGAAAGTTAAAGTTAAAGTTAAAAATAAAGTTAAAGTTAAAGTGGAAGTTAAAGTTAAAGTTAAGGTTAAAGTTAAAGTTAAGGTTAAAGTTAAAGTTGTAGTTAAAGTTAAAGGTAAAGTTAAAGTTAAAGTTAAAGTTAAAGTTAGAGTTAAAGTTAAGGTTAAAGTTAAGGTTAAAATTAAAGTTAAAGTTAAAGTCAAAGTTAAAGTTAAAGTTGAGGTTAAAGTTAAAGTTAAATTTAAAGTTAAAGTGAAAGTTAACATGAAAAAAAAAAAAAAAGTTAACATGAAAGTTAAAGTTAAAGTTAAGATTAAAGTTAAAGTTAATGTTAAAGTGAAAGTTAACATGAAAGTTAAAGTTTAAACTAAAGTTAAAGTTAAAGTCAAAGTTAAAGTTAAGGTTAAAGTTAAAGTTAAAGTTTAAGTTAAGGTTAAAGTTAAAGTCAAAGTTAAAGTTAAGGTTAAAGTTAAAGTTAAAGTTAAAATTAAAGTCAAAGTTAAAGTTAAAGTTAAGGTTAAAGTTAAAGTTAAAGTTAAATTTAAAGTTAAGGTTAAAGTTAAAGTTAAAGTCAAAGTTAAAGTTAAAGATAAGGTTAAAGTTAAAGTTAAAGCGAAAGTTAAAGTTAAAAATAAACTTAAAGTTAAAGTTAAAGTGGAAGTTAAAGTTAAAGTTAAAGTGAATGTTAAAGTTAAAGTTGAGGTTAAAGTTAAAGTTAAAGCTAAAGTTAAAGTCAAAGTTAAAGTTAAAGTTAAAGTTAAAGTTAAAGTTATAGTTAAAGTCAAAGTTAAAGTTAAAGTTAAAATTAAAGTTAAAGTTAAAAATAAAGTTAAAGTTAAAGTGGAAGTTAAAGTTAAAGTTAAAGTTAAAGTTAAAGTTAAAGTTAAAGTTAAAGTTAAAGTTAAAGTTAAAGTTAAGGTTAAAGTTAGAGTTAAAGTTAAAGTTAAAGTCAAAGTTAAAGTTAAAGTTAAAGTGAAAGTTAAAATTAAAGTTAAAGTTAAAGATAAAGTGAATGTTAAGTTAAAGCGAAAGTTAAAGTTAAAAATAAAGTTAAAGTTAAAGTGAAAGTTAAAGTTAAAGTTAAATTTAAAGTTAAGGTTAAAGTTAAAGTTAAAGTCAAAGTTAAAGTTAAACATAAGGTTAAGGTTAAAGTTAAAGTGAATGTTATAGTTAAAGCGAAAGTTAAAGTTAAAAATAAACTTAAAGTTAAAGTTAAAGTGGTAGTTAAAGTTAAAGTTAAAGTTAAAGTGAATGTTAAAGTTAAAGTTGAGGTTAAAGTTAAAGTCAAAGTTAAAGTTAAAATTAAAGTTAAAGTTAAAAATAAAGTTAAAGTTAAAGTGGAAGTTAAAGTTAAAGTTAAAAATAAACTTAAAGTTAAAGTTAAAGTGGAAGTTAAAGTTAAAGTGAATGTTAAAGTTAAAGTTGAGGTTAAAGTTAAAGTTAAAGCTAAAGTTAAAGTCAAAGTCAAAGTTAAAGTTAAAGTTATAGTTAAAGTCAAAGTTAAAGTTAAAGTTAAAATTAAAGTTAAAGTTAAAAATAAAGTTAAAGTTAAAGTGAAAGTTAAAGTTAAAGTTAAATTTAAAGTTAAGGTTAAAGTTAAAGTTAAAGTCAAAGTTAAAGTTAAACATAAGGTTAAGGTTAAAGTTAAAGTGAATGTTATAGTTAAAGCGAAAGTTAAAGTTAAAAATAAACTTAAAGTTAAAGTTAAAGTGGTAGTTAAAGTTAAAGTTAAAGTTAAAGTGAATGTTAAAGTTAAAGTTGAGGTTAAAGTTAAAGTCAAAGTTAAAGTTAAAATTAAAGTTAAAGTTAAAAATAAAGTTAAAGTTAAAGTGGAAGTTAAAGTTAAAGTTAAAAATAAACTTAAAGTTAAAGTTAAAGTGGAAGTTAAAGTTAAAGTGAATGTTAAAGTTAAAGTTGAGGTTAAAGTTAAAGTTAAAGCTAAAGTTAAAGTCAAAGTCAAAGTTAAGGTTAAAGTTAGAGTTAAAGTTAAAGTTAAGGTTAAAGTTAAAGTTAAAGTCAAAGTTAAAGTTAAAGTTAAGGTTAAAGTTGAAGTTGAAGTTATAAAGTAAAAGTTAAAGTTAAAGTTAAATCGAAAGTTAAAGTTAAAGTTAAAAATAAAGTTAAAGTTAAAGTGGAAGTTAAAGTTAAGGTTAAAGTTAAAGTTAAGGTTAAAGTTAAAGTTGAAGTTAAAGTTAAAGGTAAAGTTAAAGTTAAAGTTAAAGTTAAAGTTACAGTTAAAGTTAAAGTTAAAGTTAAGGTTAAAGTTAAGGTTAAAATTAAAGTTAAAGTTAAAGTCAAAGTTAAAGTTGAAGTTGAGGTTAAAGTTAAAGTTAAAGTTAAATTTAAAGTTAAAGTTACAGTTAAAGTTAAAGTGAAAGTTAAAGTTAAAACTAAAGTTAAAGTTAAAGTCAAGGTTAAAGTTAAAGTTAAAATTAAAGTTGAAGTTAAAAATAAAGTTAAAGTTAAAGTGGAAGTTAAAGTTAAAGTTAAAGTTAAAGTTAAGGTTAAAGTTAAAGTTTAAGGTAAGGTTAAAGTTAAAGTTAAAGTCAAAGTTAAAGTTAAGGTTAAAGTTAAAGTTAAAGTTAAAATTAAAGTCAAAGTTAAAGTTAAAGTTAAGGTTAAAGTTAAAGTTAAAGTTAATGTTAAAATTAAGATTAAAGTTAAAGTTAAAGTTAAAGTGAAAGTTAACATGAAAGTTAAAGTTAAAACTAAAGTTAAATTTAAAGTTAAGGTTAAAGTTAAAGTTAAAGTTTAAGTTAAGGTTAAAGTTAAAGTTAAAGTCAAAGTTAAAGTTAAGGTTAAAGTTAAAGTTAAAGTTAAAATTAAAGTCAAAGAAAGTTAAGGTTAAAGTTAGAGTTAGAGTTAAAGTTAAAGTTAAGGTTAAAGTTAAAGTTAAAGTCAAAGTTAAAATTAAATTTAAAGTTAAGGTTAAAGTTGAAGTTAAAGTTAAAGTTAAAGTTAAATCGAAAGTTAAAGTTAAAGTTAAAAATAAAGTTAAAGTTAAAGTGGAAGTTAAAGTTAAAGTCAAAGTCAAAGTTAAAGTTAAAGTTAAGGTTAAAGTTAAAGTTAAAGTTAAAGTTA
The DNA here is from genome assembly GCF_040869045.1 of Eurosta solidaginis. NCBI lineage: Eukaryota > Metazoa > Arthropoda > Insecta > Diptera > Tephritidae > Eurosta > Eurosta solidaginis. Next base: position 117,584,484 of record NC_090322.1, on the reverse strand, counting down.
AAGTTAAACTTAAAGTTAAAGTTACAGTTAAAGTTAAAGTTAAGGTTAAAGTTAAGGTTAAAATTAAAGTTGAAGTTAAAGTCAAAGTTAAAGTTAAAGTTGAGGTTAAAGTTAAATTTAAATTTAAAGTTAAAGTTACAGTTAAAGTTAAAGTTAAAGTGAATGTTAAAGTTAAAGTTAAAGTTAAAAATAAAGTTAAAGTTAAAGTGAATGTTAAAGTTAAAGTGAAAGTTAAAGTTAAAAATAAAGTTAAAGTTAAAAATAAAATTAAAGTTAAAGTGAAAGTTAAATATTAACTTTTCATTTATTCAATAAAAGTAAAAAATTTGTTTTCTTATCGGTCACCACGCTTAAAAAGGTTAACTTGAACTAATATCAAAGACAAAACTTGAATTAATATCAAAGAAAACAAAATGTTGCATAAATATTATAATTGCATAAGTTGATAATATGAAAGCTTTACCGCGGCAGTCCCCGAGTGCCACACGTCCTTTTTTTGTTGTGCCAAGTATGTCCCAAGATTAGATATTGGGAATTGACTTTTGGTATAAGTTTCGAATTGCGCCGAATATTATTTCGGAAATTTCACTTGATGAAAATTATAATGACGAAAACTCGCTTTCGTTGAATGTTGAGCAACAGCATCAGTTAAGTTTAGTTAAAAATAGATTTCCAAGCTTCGAAAAAGAAGGCTTAGGAAAAACTTCTTTATTGGAGTACGAGATCCAGCTCGAACCCAATGTCCCTCCGATAAAGCAGCATTATTTCCCAATTTCGCTAGCTGTCGAGAAACTCGTACATGCCGAAATTGATGAAATGATTAAGTTGGTGAAATCGAGGAAGCTCCAAATAGTCCATGGTCCAGTCCGGTTGTATTAGTGAAAAAGCCAGGTAAAGTCCGTCTGTGTCTTGATTCTAGGAAAGTCAACAGCGTTACCGTCAATGACGCGTATCGCCTTCCTCATATTGATGGGATTCTTAGCAGAATACCCAAGGCAAAATTCATAAGTTCACTAGACTTAAGGCGTGCTTTTTGGCAAATTCCCCTAGCCGAACAATCCCGAGATTACACCTGTTTCACCGTCCCTAATCGCCCGCTTTACCGATACCGTGTCATGCCTTTCGGTCTTTGCAACGCCCCACAAGCACTTTGTCGCTTGATGTCGCGTAATTCCACCCAATTTAAGATGTCAAGTTTTCGTTTATTTAGACGATTTATTAATTGTGTCAGAAGATTTTGACACACATATGTCCGTCTTTGCTGAAATTGCTCTACATTTAAGGAAAGCGGCGTGACAATAAACATCAACAAAAGTAAATTTTGCATAAAGGAAGTGAAGTATCTGGGGTATATCGTGGGCAACGGGACTATACGTACCGACCCCGAAAAGATTTCGGCTGTTACGCAATATCCGGTTCCAACAAACGTCAAGCAAGTTAGACGGGTTTTGGGAATGGCGGGTTGGTATCGGCGATTTGTGGATAACTTTGCTGCATTGACAACCCTTCTTACTAACTTATTAAAGAAGTCCAAAAGTTTTAAATGGAACGGCGACGCCCAACTAGCTTTCGAAACACTGAAAGAAAAACTCTGTACAGCACCAGTACTGGCTAGTCCAGACTACACAAAACCTTTCATCATACAATGTGATGCGAGCCAGTTAGGAGTTGGTGCGGTGTTGGTCCAAAAGAATGCCGACGATGTTGAGGCTCCTATAGCATTTTTTTCGCAAAAGTTGAACAAAGCGCAAAGTAACTATAGCGTGACGGAGCTCGAGTGTTTAGCAGCTCTGCTAAGTTTAAAGAAATTTAGAGCTTATGTCGAGGGGCAGGAGTTCACTGTAGTTACTGACCACGCTAGGTTGCAGTGGCTTATGCGACAAACCGATATATCCAGCCGACTAGCACGCTGGTCTCTGAAATTGCAAGGATTTAAGTTTAACATCGAACACAGGAACGGTTCGCTTAATGTAGTGCCTGATTGTCTGTCACGACAAAATTTTGAGGAAGTAGCTGAAGTCCGTGAGATTGAGGTCCGTCCGTTAGTTGATTTGCAGTCGTCCGAGTTTTTGTCCGAAGATTATCAAAAGTTGATAAGTCAGGTCCGTCAAAATGAGAGCCACTTGCCTGATCTTCAGGTAATCGACAATCTGGTTTATAAAAGAACCGAGCATCCCCATGGCAATCCTGAAAGGGAATCATTCAATTGGAAGCTTTGGATTCCCACATCTCTAGTTCCAGGTGTCGTCGAAAACGCGTACTGTCCACCAAATAAATGTCATGGTGGGATTGCCAAAACATTCGAGAGATTGCGCAATAATTTGTATTGCTCAAATATGACGGTTGTTGTTTAAAACTACGTCAGCCGATGCGAAACATGTAAGCAAAGGAAATCGGCCAATGTTACGCTAAGACCACCAATGTCCGCACAGTATACGGTACAACGACCGTTTCAGAAGTTATACGTTGACTTCCTTGGACCTTGTCCAAGATCCAAGCAAGGAAACATAGGAATATTTATCGTACTAGACCATTTGACAAAGTTTCCCCTCTTAAAAACTGTCAAAAAGTTCAACACTTCCTCTATTTGTCACTATTTGCGTGACAATGTTTTTAATATTTTCGGAACTCCCCAAATTGTAATGAGCGACAATGGAAAACAGTTCAGATCCTCGCAATTTAATACGTTGTTGTCGGCCCGTGTAATTAGACATGTTTATACCGCTTTGTACAGTCCGCAAGCCAATGCAATCGAACGTGTCAGCCGTTCAATAATCGCTGGTATCAGAACTTACCTGTAGAAGGGTCAGTCACAGGAAAGGAATATCTCTGAAATCGTTGAAGTCCTCAGGAGCTCGTATCATCAAACGATCGGAGCATCTCCATACTTTGCATTGTTTGGACAGCAAATGATTTCCCATGCTGGTGACTATGAACTCCTAAGGAAGCTCAAAACATTGGATGATACCGTACTCGACAGAAGAGACACCCTGAAACTAATAAGACGAAATATTACCGAAAACATCACCAAAACTTTTGATAAATCGTCAAAGCGTTACAATCTTCGTAGCACTGACAAACGCTGTGAAATTGGTGATTTTGTTTTTCGTCGTAACTTTGCCATAAGCGATGCCTCAAAGAAATTTTCCGCAAAACTAGCTCCAAAGTTCGTTAAATGTAGAGTGGTTTCCATAAAAGGCAACTGCATGTACGAGTTGGAAGACGTCGACACAGGCAGAAAAGAAGTTTATCACAGAAAAGACATCCAACATAGCACGTAGGTCACACCGTACCAACTCTCTAGGTGGGGGGATGTGTACCGTAGTACAATGCCTAAAAACATTTTTTCTAATTTTTATTTTTTATTTACAGCAGACTTTAGATGCTTTTTATTCACATATGTACCTATTTATATTTTGCCACCACTGTCCTTACTTCAAAACACTAACTAACACCGCCCATGTCAAAAACATATTTTTTTCGAACCGATTTATCTACTTATTTGAGGAACATGCGGCTCTAAAGATACTTCCGAAAAGATTGCTCCTTCTTTTCCTTTTGGACTTCAACACTGAAAAGTCGTGAATTTAAGCCGTAAAAAAAATTTGCAAGTCTAGTCGTCCGGGTAAATTTTCAAAGTCTAAAGTTTTAAAGTTTTTAAAATCAGAGTGCAGTGATTAATAGACTTGTGACAGATTTGTCAATATAAAATACGACTTTTCACGCCGAGTGTTAAAAAGTTATAATTTTTTTATAACCACTATGGCACATCTTTTTGAAGCTATATAAAGCTTATATTTTGTGATTTCACATCAAGGTTAACATATTAATCCGACACCCGTGCGAATTAAAACTTAATATTAATTCATAAATTTGCCTCCGGTAACCAGCGTATTTTGAGCCGAAATTTATAAGCATAGATACATGGTAAGTGATATTTTTATTAAATTATAGAACTCCCTTTACCCCTCTTATTGTGATATACCTAAATGTGGTGCAAATAATTTAAACATAAATCTAAAAGAGCGGTATATTTTTCATCCGCAGATTTTTCGTAAAAACCACATTTTCTGCAAATTAATTTGCCATCAATTTTGTATCATAGACATGTGGGTTGCTTGTGTGAATCACCATGCTTTTACGACCACGACAAAAACTTCGCATGCCTAAAATGTTGCTAAGAAATAGTAAATTCTAATTGAATTTTTCTCATAAAAAAAATTAATGACATCCCTAACTGTGTTCAATATGAGCAATTAGGTTAAAAGAAAACCCCTAATGAACTTTATGCCCCTTATTTTGAATACCCACTGTAGTTTGAATTAGCCAAATTTGAATAGTTGGTAATATGTAGCACCTTACCAAAAATTCAACTAGCCAAACCGCAAAATATCATATTTTTGTTGTTATTGTTGCACAGCATTCTCTTGAACCTGTGCACGATCACATACATGCATACATGTTAGTGAAGTGGACATGTCCTAGAGAGCTGTGTGATGCGTTTGAGAGAGTTTTATGATGCCAGCTAAAGAAATATTGTTCGATGCAACCATTTATGGGAATTTGAATGATTTTTCACGGAACATTTATACATATGCATTCTTCTTTATTGAGAGTGATTTAAAATATTTTTTACATTTTTAAACATGGTTGCCAACATTTGCGGTTTGGTAATGTTTTAAGGGATTTTCTTTTGCAAATTAAAAGCCATTAATTGTGTTAGTTGGTTTAGAAAATATTTTAATTCTTGTTTAAGGAATTATAACCCCTTTCCCCAAGCAAGAAGGCCTTCGAAGCTAGGTAGAAATGCTATATACCTGTAAAATGAATTTAGTTACTCATGTATATATGTACCTAAATATATTCACCTATTTCCTACATATTATCTTGTTAACAAATTTTTCTTTATTGCACATTTATACAATAATGTGCATTTACATACTTATGTATGCACATATGTAAGTTGCCGTACATATATGTACATATATTGGATTTAGTGGTCCTTTCAACATAATTTTTTTTTGTTGATAATACTTTTTTTATATATGCGTACATAAAGGCACATATACACATTTACATACATACGTACATATATCAAAATTATTTTTGTTGAGTTCATAAGATATAAATTTAGGATTTTTTATACCTTTTTTTATAATGATTTTCTTGGACTATGAATCAAAATAAGTCTCACAAATTAAAAGTTTAATAAAAATATTTTTTTTGATTATTCATTAATATTAATGTACATACACATGTATGCGTACATGAGCTGATATATATATGAAGGGTAGTTTTCCTTATTACTTGAATTTTTTTTGATACATAATTTTTAAATTTTATGCATGCCTATATATTAACGTAAAAACATATTTACATACATGTGTATAACTATTTGATTTTTGAATTGCCATATACAATTAATGTTCTAGGGAGACTAACTAAAGTTCCACTATATAACTTCTCATTGAGCTGTTTTGTTTTTAGTGATTTTCTTCGTTTAAAAATCAAAGTAAATTCCATTAATTAAGTTTAGGTTAACTAAACTAAGAAACGAAATGTATAATGGATTGAATTTGTTTTAAATAATAATAAATCATAATGGGTAACTAATTTGTTTGATTTGGTTTGAGACACCGGAGTTGATGGTAATGTATTGGGGGCTCAACAACATCAATGAGGCCAAAGGTAGGGTGGGTACAGAGGCAGCCACCAAATGTTGCAACGAGCTGTCAGGCATAAGGGTAAGTTGAGGGTGTCGTATTAGTGAAGGGTGGCATGCAAAAGCGTAGGTATGTTTTCTTTTTTTTCTTCTGTGTGAATATCCCCACTGTGCACAAATAATTATCGTGTTTGACCATTGACTGGGAGAGCAGTGCTGTGCAGTGACCGCGTTATCGAATCCACGAAGCTGAAGCTCCGGGCCTAAACGCCAGTGCACACGCCGTGGTCGTTGCACCTTGCCACAAGCACTGCAGCTCTTTCGTCCTTGAAGGTGCCTGTTGCACACTCAGTCAATGAAGATCGTAACAGAATATAATGTTTTCGTCTTCATTGAGACGTGGCTAAATGAAAACTTTTTCAGCGAGGAATATTTTGATCCTATTTTATACAATGTTTTTCGCAAAGATAGAAATTCAAACCTTACTGGTTGTGCACGAGGTGATGGAGTTCTCATTGCAGTACATTCCAAACATCATGCTTCTGAAATCATACTGGAAAATAATAGTACGCTACTTGACCAGCTATGTGTATGCATTCGAGGCTCATCAGACCCTGTTTTTGTTTGTGCTTCATATCTTATATGACTTATACACTGCACATTTCGATAATATTACGTCACTGGCATTGAACAAAGTTGGTGGTGATCATCTCTGCGTGCTGGGTGATTTTAATCTGGGTAATGTTAAATGGTCACAGAATCTATCAAACTCGGCTTTAATAGCATGTGGGGTCATTGGCCCCAGTGAAATATATTTAATAGATAGTTTTTTAAGTATTGATATTAAACAAATTAATCGTTTTTCAAATAGACTAGGCCGTACTTTGGATTTGATATTTTTATCTAATAATCTAAATTTTTAACTTTTTGAATGTAGTTCTCCTATTAAAAAATCCGATTTGCATCATGTTCCATTAGTTCTTAATCTGGAATTTTATAAATTTGCCGAAGCTAGTACTATCAGCTCTAATTTTTCTTTTAATTTTAAGAGATATTTTGCTGGAAATAAATTGGGATAATTTGTTTTGCAGTCTTGATACCATAAAAGGTTTGAAATATTTAAGTCTACTGTTCTGCAAATTTGTAGAAATGTCATACCCTTGGCTTCCAAAAAGAAATACAAGGTGCCTTGGCATAATAGAGCCTTGATAAAACTCCGGAATATGAAAAATAAACTTTTCCGTAAATTTAAAAGAACTCAAAATCCAACGTTTTTCTACTTGTATAAAGAGTGTGATAAAAAATTCGCGTGTCTGTATAAATTCTTACACAGAAGAAATTCTGAAGAAAACCTTAAATCTAACCCAAAATCATTTTGGAACTTTGTCAACTGAAGAAATCAGTTTCGAATATTCCGTCCTCTCTTTTTCTTGCTGAAAAAGCTGTCGATACTCCGGAGGACGCTGCAAATCTTTTTGCTGAATACTTTTTGAAGAATTTCACTCCTGATTCTGACAATCATGATAATATTACTTTTAATATTCAGGCTTCTATTGACTTCGGTAATGTAGTACTGTCTAAGGAAGATGTTCTTATTGGGCTTATTCGGCTTAAGACGTTGAAAAGTACCGATATTGATGGTTTGTCTGCAATTTTGTTTAAACAATGTGATTCCCTAGTCTATCCACTGTTGTTAATTTTTAATAATTCGTTATCTACAAGTACTTTTATTGATGCGTGGAAATTAGCGTTCATTACACCTATTTTCAAGAGCGGCAATAAAAATGATATTACTAATTATAGGCCTATTTCAAAGCTTTCCACCATTGCAAAGCTCTTTGAATGTATCATCCAAGATAAATTAGGTTTCTGTGTTAAGAATTTTGTGTGTCCAGAGCAGCGTGGACTTTTCCAGTACGTTCAACTGTGCCTAATTTGACTATTTCCTCGGATGACTGCCTCGCAGCTTTTCAGGCAGGATATCAGGTTGACGCTGTGTATACTGACTTTTCCAAAGCATAAGGTCGGGTCTCCCATGTTATTTTGATAAAAAAGTTTGCCTGTTTGGACTTTGTTACGCCAGCCTTAAGGGCAAAAACATCACCAGCAACCAAACCATATGCATTCTATGCAAAAGTATCTTAATCCCGGTATCTGGACGTGTTGCGGAGCATTAGTGGAAGGATGGCGCTACGCGCATGCGTGGGTGTGTACAAGTGATGAAACGAAAGCGCATGCGCGGGTGTGTTCGTGTGGAAAAAACGAAAGCAAAGCACGTATGTGTGTGTGATGTGCTTGAGTGAAATTGTAGGGAATTCCGTTGCGACTCCATACAAAAGATGGACAAAAATAGAAGGAGTGGTCCGAATTGGCTGAAACTTCACACCTTAAAGTATTATATCACGCTAATTTCAAAAATGAAATCGGTTTTTCTGTACCAGTTACTCATTTCGCGAAAACCGAGTTTTTCTCGCATTTTTGTATGAAAATAGTTATTGCGGACATGTGTTGATATAAGTAGAATGAGTCGTCAGAATGGGCCAAAACTTCACACTTCAAAGGCCTATATCACGCCAATTTCAGACAAAAAATCTGTTATTCAATCCCTGTTACCAATTAATTTAAAACAATTTTTTTTTACAATTTGATAAAAAGGTCGAATAAGCCATAATCATCGTAGACATATGTTTATAAAGAGGGAAGTACTCGCCAGAACTGATAGAAAAAAACTGGGTTTTTGCACGTTATTATATAAAAGTAAAATGTGGCATATAATTGTTTGTAAATGATCAGAAAAATACAATTTTTAGTTATAATTTGTCGCACCTTTACATTAGGGTAATTTAATACACTACGGTAATTTTAAAAATTAAGTTGGTTTTTTTTTACATTTTACCCGTTCTGTAAAAAAACAAAATTTTTTTGATTTTGATATGGATTTAAAATAAAGCATAATCGCTGTTGACTATGTAAAAACAGAACTATTTTTTATAATCAATCAGTTTCAGAGTCTTCAGAAGATTCCATGTCGTTGTCTGCTTCATCACTTTCAAAAATATATTTTTTAAAGCTGAGATCAGAACCCTTCGAATATTTGTTTCTCTGTTTTATATTTCTTTTAAATGCAACTAATGGATCTGATGATAATATCAAACGGGTCATTAAATCCATATTGCCTTGTACTCTTCCAGTTTTTCGTGTATAATTAAGCCGATATTTTCTTATGTTTTTGTGTGAACATTCTAAGGCTTCTTCTGATAAAGAACCTGATAAAAAAACGTGGAAGTACAGATTTAGACAAATAAATCATAACATAGCTTAAAAATCATTACCTCTTGGTAAATAAAAGTATTTAATTACATCACATCCATGTACTGAAACTTTATGCACAGAACTTGGCATGTTATACCAACCATAATTTTTTAGGTATAACTCTCTTGTTTCGGTCAAGAAACCACTAAACTATTGGGTTTTTATTTCTTTTCTACTGCAGAGGACTCTAAGCACCAGAGAAATATTATGGATTAGAGACTTATCCAGACGAGTAATTTCTGCGGCAACGTCAATATTTTCAAAAAAACGTCGAGCTGTATTTCCATCATTAGTTGTGCCAAACCCTTGCTTGACTTGGTCAATTATCAAACCTGTTTTATCTTTGAATTCTTTTTGTATACGGGTTTTAGTTTCAATAAATTTAGCCTTATTTTCTATTCTGACTTTCCATTTCTTAAAAAGTAGACGGTAGGCTATGTGCAGTAAACATTCAAGGAATCGAATCCAGCAATGGAGGGTTGATATTTTTTAACTGCTACCACTTTTATGTGCGAAACCCCAAAATGAAATAGTATGTAGAAAATAGGTCTCTTTTGAGGGGGTGTGTGATGCAGAAAGTTGTTTTTATCACAAAACAACTTATGAACTTCTCTGGTATTTTTTTTTGAGTAGGCAAAGACATATGTATGTAAATTTCCCTTCCTCACAGGTCCCCGCAGCTTGAAGGCGCCTACAATGCTGATGTGCTAAGATCAGGTGAGTGAGAAAATTGACAATACTATTTGTGTTCCATTTCTTTACATATATGTCAATGACCGATATACCTAATGCCTTAGCCTAGGTCAGGGATTCACTAATAATTTTTGCTTAGCGTTTGAATCTTTGCCATATATATATAAATTTGTTTTTTTTTTTTGTTTTTTTTGTAATTTTAAAGATATTAAAAGACATAGATAGATACGGAAACCATTAGGGTGTGTCTGTTCGCGTACATCAGATTATTTTTCTCGTTAACTTCTTTTTCATCAAATATATTTTTATTGTCTTTTTGGTGTCAAATACCAAGTTTAAATAAAATACGGGTTCTTGCTTGTATATTGGTTGTTAAAAGCGATAGCTATTGGATTTTTAATTAGCATATTGTTATTTCGACTAATTTTCAAATTTTTTTATTTTATTTATTATTTTTTTTGAATAATTCATATTTTTTGGAATTTTTATATTAAGGAATTGTTAGAGTTTAAGCTTTTTATAGATTTCTTGTTTTTGTGAAAATACCTGAGGGAGCACACTTAGTAGGAGATAGGTTTAACTTTGAAAATTATAAATAAAGATATGTTTATAACGAGTTGGAATTTTACGAGTAGAGCTTTTTGTTGACCACTGCAATAGAGGGCTGATTTTAGGATCTTAGGTGTGGGTGCTGCTCTGGGCTTAAGAGGGGACTTAGGGGTGATGGCCTAATAGACTGGTAGACAGACAGACTTGGGTCAGGTTTGGGGGCGCCGTAAAATTAGAGGAGTCAGCACGGCGCCCCTGGCTTCGCGTAAGATACGCGAAGAGGGTGGGTAGACTCCACCTGACTAGACAGGCCTCTACCTTTTTCCCCTTTTTCTTTGCTTACGTCTATTGTATCTCTTTCGGCTTTCCCCTTTTCCTTTTAGCACTTAGGCATGAACTCTACTTTTTTGTTAGTGTAGTTGTTGGTAAAGTTGGTGCGCAAAACCCCGCCCCGTCCGACGAGCTAGCAGAGGCTCGCCACCATGCCACACGCCACCTCTGTCTTACCACTGAAAGCCAGCTACATAACAGCTTTCACTCAGTATTTTTAAGTTGGATTGAATCCTACTTATTTAATCGTCGTTGCATGGTTGTAGTTGATGGTGCTAGGTCTCATCCATTCGTTGCTTCCTCCGGTGTTCCACAAGGTAGTATCCTGGGTCCACTGCTTTTTGTTATGTTTATTAATGATATTCGCTCTTGCTTATCTAAAGTAAGATTCTTGCTGTATGCAGATAACCTTAAGATATACTTGCCTATTCATAGCTTTCATGATGCGGTATTGTTACAAGAAGCTTTGGATAAACTTAGTAACTGGTGTAATAATAATCGGTTATCACTTAACTTAAAAGTATTCGTACACTTTACATTACGCAGTCTGCGCTTCTCGGATCCTATCCCGACTTATAAAGCTCGTTGCTTATTAAATAAAAAAATAAATGTAAGGCGCTATAACCTCCAAAGAGATTTTAGGCCGAACTTTTCTTCCAATTTGCGTCGTGCTCCTCTTGATTTTTCCTACAAATTGGCGGGACGGTACCTACTTGTTTTATGCCGAATCCGAACGGCATCTGCGAGGCAGATGAGTTTTCACTGAGAGCTTTTCATGGTAGAAATACACTCGGAGTGCTTGCCAAAACACTGCCGAGGGGCGACCCCGCTTAGAAACATTTTCTTCTAATTGAAAAGCCTTATTTCTAAAATTTTGATGTTGCTTTGCTCGGGGTGTGAACCCAGGGCATTCGGTGTGGTAGGCGGAGCACGCTACCATCACACCACACCACGGTGGCCGTCGATGCTTATTGATTAACTTAAAATCATTGCAGGACAGGAGGACAATTTTATCGCTGTCGGTCGTTTTCGATTTGTTACGTGGGGTTGTTGATTGCCCTGTGCTCTTGGAGAGGATTTTCATTAATATACCGGCTAGAGCTCTTCGTGCTTCTGAGTTTTTTCATATTGGTGTTCTTAGGGCTCTTTATGCGCGGAATGCTCCAATTACTATAGCCTTAATTGAGTTCAATAGAATTTCTAAATTTTATGAGATAAATTTTTTTTGTTCGAAAGATGGATTTCTGAGTATTTTAAATACTTTTTATAAGTAAGGTAATTTATACTAGCATTGTTAACTACTTTACACTTTTATAATTAGCCTATAAGATTCTTTTTTAATTGGCTTAAATAAATAAATAAATAAATCCAGTAAAGGTCCATCGATATTCCTCTACTGGTTTATGTGAACAAAGTTTTACCCCAGCGGGTTAGGGGGTCAGAATATTCCCGCGGTAGGAATGCCTGTCGTAAGAGGGGACTAAAATACCAGATTCAAGGGGCTGTGTAGCGCAACCCTTCAGGTTGCCAGCGCAATATATAGCTTCTCCAAACCCAATTGTCAACCTCACCTATACGCGGCGAATTCTGTTTCACTAACAGACGAGGCTCTGGCGACCCCAAGCTCCTCATGGAACCTGGGGGTGGGGAGGGAGGGGATGGCCCGAAGGTTTAATGTGGCCACATAAATCGTTCCCGAGATGGTCGGGCTAGCACCTTAATGGTGCTGTGGTACCGGATCGTACCGGATCTGTACCCGGCAAAGGACCATTACATCGATAACACTCCCCAAAGTCTTCGGGGAGCAACCTTATCGCTACAAAAATAACACCAACAACAAAGTACTAAAACTGCCATATTTTACTCCTGAAAAATGCAAAAAAACAACGCTTTTTCGGGGACAACATTGTTGAAAAATTTTCAGATAGCCGAATGACAGAACAAACAAGAATTTAGAGCGAGACAATTGACGGCTTACTTCACCTGGTTATTCCACTATGCTCATGCACAGGAGCGTTCCATTGAGTTATCGAGCTCTGGCTCACGAACAAATCTCATTGGAACGATCTGTATCAACTTTATGAGAGCTGGCAGCACTAATATAAGACATCTGTTTTGTTGATTCTCTTGTCCCTAAAAGTGAAATTTATTTTATCAACATTTAAACAGTTATTTTCGCACGTACACAAACTATTTTTTTTCCTTACATTTTCTTCAAGTTGTTTACCCTTTCCGTGTTTTTACTTTTAAATATGGCGAAATCTTTTATGTATACACATAAGTACACATATTTATTTCAATGCTACCAACTCAAAAGTGGTTAGCTGTCAAAAAGCCTACTACACAAAACAAAACGAACAGAACTGCTATATATTTGAGTAGAAAAATTATAAACCTAGCAAGCATATTGCAACTGAAATTTTAATTAAAAACAGAAAATTTTGAATGCATAAAATATAAATTTTTTAAGATCGCGGGTTCGAATCGAGCTCAAGGCCTAACAATAACTATTCTATCATTATTACTGTTATGATAAATTCTTTCTTAAATGAAATTGTTTTAAATTAGAATAGAAGGAAGAAAAATTTTGCGGGAGGGGACCTACGACTCCGAACAGCATCTCCAAAGCAGATGAGCAGGGGTGGGCATGAGCTCTGCACCTGCGAAGCGGCCATATACGTATAGGATGAGCGAGAGTACAATGACAACTGCGTCAAAATCAATGATAAACTCATTCAGTTTGATTTCGACGCTCCTACAGCAAGGAAGTGTAGCGCGCTTTCTTAAAACAAAGTACCGAGAGTGCGTGTGATACATCGATGGGTGAGCGCACACTTGTGATAAGTGACAAATTTCAAGGTTTTCAGGAGAGCATATTTTGTCTTAGAGGCGATTGCCTTTAAACGTTAACAGATAAGATAGTTCCACTGGCTTCTGAGACGTCATTATTGATAACTCGCTTACAAAAATATACACTAGGTAGGCATGATGCTGAACTTTCAGAAAGTGCAGCTAACTCAGTTTTGATCAAATAGGCACTTAGCACAAGTGTGTACTCACCCATTGAGATGCTCACTGCATGCGTGCTCGATACAAGTTCGTTACTATCACATTCTCAATTCGGTAACCGAGTATATGTAGTGGTGCACACGGCTGCAGATGAGTTTTCGCTGAGAAGCTTTTCATGGAATAAATACATTCCGAGTGTTTGCCAAAACACTGCCGAGCGGTGACCCCGCTTGGGAAATTTTTTGAATTGGAATGAACAGAGCGATCCAAAATGGCGTTTTAATACTTTGCTCACGTATTCCTGGAGCCAAGGGTTGGATTCAGTAACTGTGTGTTTTAAAATATACACTTTTTGTTTATATAATTTATATGAAAGGAAAATGTAAATTTCTAAACTCACACTTACTGAATACATCCCCAAGACGGACAAAAATATGAGATACATTTTTTGTTAGTTGCTTAGAATTTTTCGAGAAATCGGTGTTCAAAGCTCTCATGTGAGCGTACTTTTCATCTCAGAAAAATCAGGTATCACAAGTTGAAAAAGTACCAACGTCTCCTTTATTTTTAAAGCTAAAGAGATTTGCGGTGACCATGAATAGATTCTCGAAAATTGTAAACAATTTAGATTTTTGGTAATTTTTTAACATTCATGCCGAAATATTGATTTTTCGCAAAAGTTTTGAATACTTACTAATGTCGTTCTCACTGCATCGGAAAGTTCGAAAAATTTTATATGGGGCATCATTTTTGAGTCAATATCTACAAACTGATCGAATTAACAAATATTTAACAAAGAAGAAATATTTGGTACATGCATGGCGTATACGTAATTTTTTGTTTGAATACATTTAATAACAAATTAAAAAAAAAATCCCAAACGGTTAATTTTTGAAAAAGTGATAGCATTTTGAAAACAAAAACGGTGTTCTTTTAAAAATTCATAACTTTTTTTGAGTTGGATGAAAAAATTTGAAAAAATTCTGAAAAACGTCTTTCGTAAGCTAGAAAAAGAAGAAAAACTTTCAGCCAATTCTAAAGGGGTCGGGTTCAAAATTGGTCGAAATGGGATGGAATACCCCATATATAGTAGCATGTACAACCTCCATGCGAATTCCTCAACGGCTTTTGATTGACAGTTGGCAGGTGCTATGTCCATTTTAAGTCTAATTTTTTTCTCAAAATTTTACCAAGTTTCTATTTTTTGTTATAAAGTCAACCCACATACATATCAAGTTTTATCAATTTATCGGTCTTTGGTAATGTATTATAGAATTTTTAAATTTTCGAAATTAGAGACTTTTAAAGCACAAAACATATATATAATAGTAGGGATAACCTTTATGCCAAATTTCAACATGATTTAATGGGTTTTGAATTACGATTTGCAAAATATTACAATTTTCCTAATATAAATGTAGGCGGTGCCACTCCTACTTTCCAAGATTTTACTAAATTTCTATTCTATTTTCGTCATAAAGTCAACCAACATATTAAATTTCATCATTCTATCGGTATTTGGTAATGAATTATCGCATTTTTACCATTTTGGGAAATCTCGATATCGATTTTTTTAAGTGGGCGCCAACTGATTTCGTTTCTTTTCACAATGTATTTGTATAATATTAGGACAGCATGCCATGTTTCAGTATGATGTTTTTCCCGGCTTTTGATATACAGCTTAATTGGAAAATCATACTAACGGCTTGATTAACGGTTTGCAAAACTTTTAAATTTTCTTCTTCTAAATGTGAACAGTGCCACACCCATTTTTCAATATTTTCAAAATATATCTCTTTTTAGTCATAAAGTCAACCAACATATCAAGTTTAAGCACCTTATCCATCCTTGGTAAGGAATTGCGGTTATTTCCATTTTTCGAAATTTCGACAAACATCTTTTTTTTTAAGTGGGTAAGGTCTTAAAACGATTTCGTTATTTTTATAAAGTCAATGTACAATGGTAAAGACATATCGTCGATCCACATATCATGCCAAATTTCGTTAAGATATCTAAATTTTTACTCAAATTATCGTGTTAACGGACGGTCGGACTTGACTTAATCAAAATTTGGCAGTTGTCTAAATTTTTTCTTTTCATTTAAGAAAAAATTTATCGTAACAATAATAAGATAAAATAATTATTGTTTCGATTCCTTTATGCCATTATGTACCACCAGTGGCGGATCTAGGATTTGGTACTGGGGGGGCTTGAAATTTTTTCACTATCAAATTTTGTTTTTGTTTTCCATGATGTGTTAAATAAATGTATACAGAATATAAAATGACATGACAAAACGAGGATTTTCAAAATTAAAAAAAATTAAATAACTTACTAATAAAGTACAAGCAATATTTTCTGAAATGAAGTTCTTCTTTTATTCAGCACACTCGAGGTAATGATATAACAACCATATAAAAAATAGTTATAAAAACGTTTCTTTCAAACCCACTTATTGCTGGTTCAATCTTCTATCGACCAATCCAAAGATTTGAGTCGTCGGGGCTTCGATTTACAGAAAAGATCGGTTATTTCTTCAATGTCCGTTTCTATTTCTTTGTGGACGTTCCCTAGTGCCAGGCCAGTCAGTCGATTTTCAGACATGTTGACTCTCAAATAAGTCTTCAAGCGCTTTAAAACAGAAAAAGAACGATCCGCTGATGTCACGGGGATAGTCGCAAATATTTGCAACAGTGTCGTCACGTTTGGAAAAATGAAGAAAAGTGTGCTGATTTAATGATTTTCAGGGCATCAGTAGCTGTTTGAGCACTCTTGAGTGGATTACTTTTGCAATGGTTATGCCACAATAAAATCTCATTTTTCAGCACTGTCTCATTGTGACTGGGGAGATCTTCTTTATAAACTTTAGCAGCAAGTACAATTTCTTCAATCGTTACTCCTGCAGAGTATGCTGGAATCAGTCCCTCCAGAGGCAGTATCTTCAAAAATTCACCTTTGAACCTTGACGTCAATGAAGAAATCATGTAGTCCAGGAAAGGGTAGTAAATTGTAGCTCTGTACGTACAATGTCAACGAATCATTCACCTCTATTAAAAACGTAAATAAACGCATTTAATCAACAAGAACTCACCGGAAAAATTCGAGAGGAGCTTTACTCTTAGTTGGAACATTGGAGCGGTGCTTTTGTCGGCCACAAATGCGGGGAATTTCGAGTTTGATTCTCAATTCGCATGCTTTTTCCTCGGCTCTCTTGAAGACTTCATAGAACGATGTTTCGTCTTCACGCGTCTTGACAAAAATCATGATTATATGATCAATATGAGCACAGGCCGATTTCAGTTGCAATTCAGGTTGTTGCAGTGTTCTACTGAGAGTCACAATCGGCGAATTCACATCGTTGAATGTTTGGAGAGCGATCAGAAATTCGGATTTCTCAATAGCACTGAGAAGTTGCGACGCTTTTGAAGACGTTTCAAGATCTCTACAAAACTTCAAGTTACCTAACACTTAAACAATATGTGGGAGAAATTCACTAACGGTTTCCACACTATCGTGTTTTTCAACCCATCGAGTGAGGCAAAGTGTTCTGAGGCGAGTTTTCTGTGATTCGGGTGATCTTTCTTTGATTTCACCCTCAAGTGCTTGCGTTTTTTGTGTGATGATGTGAAAAAAATTATTACTGCAGAAACGGTTCTAAGCATATTTCGAATTTCGGGAACTTCACACGCCTTGCATACACAGAGACTCAAGGAATGGTTGAAGCAGTGAGTGTAAAATGCAAGTGGTTGCTCTTTCAAAATCAATGCACTAACTCCATTTTCTTTTCCAGAGAAATTCGATCCCCCGTCGTAGCCTTGTCCTTAAAGATTGATGAGATCCAGTCCTAGGACGTTCAATTCTTCAAATATTCGCCCCTTCACGTCTTGTCCAGTAGTCGATGTCAACAATATAAATCCTAGAAAGTCCTCGCGTAGAACAATGTCCTCCACATCGACATACCGGAAGCATAAGGTTAGCTGAACTTTTTGACTTTCGTCTGTTGTTTCATCAGCTATCAAAGCGTAAAATTTGGCCTTTTTTATTCTCTCCACAAGTTTTAAACGAATGTTCTGGCCAATCATGTCGATTAGTTCATTTTGAATAGTTTTGCTGATCATAGTGCAATTTTTCCAAACAGTTTCCAGATGTTTTTTCAAGTTTACGTCCCCTGAATTCGAAAAACACCTTCTTTACCACTCAATGCCTGTGCACGTTCTTCCTGAAACATCATGCCCCCAGAGTCCCTATGTCCTCGTAGTGACAAATTATAGTCTCAATAATCGGACCTAAACGTTCGCGATTTTTTTTTATCGTTTGCTGTTTGAGAGCATTCATTTTAATGTCGATTGTAGTTGAATTTTCACTCCCGAAATTTCTGACAAACAAGGCTGCTTTTTCTGTGGAAAATTTATGGTATCCCAAGGTTTGATGACGATTCATGGCCTCGATTGCTTTTTTGTATTTCGTTAGAGGCGCTGTGACAAAGGTTTGTAGATCCTGTAAATAAGTTCGCATATTGGTAGTACTGAATACACGGGAAAAAATTTATGAAAAAGATTACCATACAATTCAGGCAACCATAGACAACTTCCAAAATAGTGTTACTCTCTCATTGCAATATTAAAAAACTTTCATATTTTTGAAAAAAATTATACCTATTTGACAGTTTTCCATGGTTTTCTTCGATTATATGGTAATGTTTATACAGTATACGATACACGTGCGATTCAACATACAAAAGTGAAAATCTATATGAAATCCCACATGGAAAACTTTCTGAATATGTTTCATAAAGAAATTCACGTACTTGAGCTGAGGTGGAACCATCACTGTCAGAAGCGAATAAGACGCAATGTACGCAAAAATAGCCGTTCTTTTCCTCACTATACGCGAGCCATTTGTATCGGTTTAGCCATTGATGTTGGAATTTCCTGATTTGATTACCTTCACTATTAGATGGATATTTGAAGGTGGATTCCTGGACTTTTTTATTGGTTAAATAGTTGTAAACCTCTTCCGGTTTTAACCTATGGCGTCTAGATATAGCTGATCCGATATCAGGTTTGGAATTCATGTCCTGGACATTTTTGTGGAATCTCGATGATTCCAATGAATCCGACTTTGAAAATGTTGCTGAATGTTCTTGATTCAAACTGTTTATATCTCCTTCATGTTCTAGATCGGATTATACCAAATCAGAATTGACGAAGTCGACTTTCCTTTTCTATAAAGAAAATCTATTTCTTATAACTGTATATAATTGAAATAGAAATTCGCAAATTGACATTGCCGTCATTGTCATTGCGCAATGATATTTAAAACCTCTAAGAACAACAATTTAATATTTTTAAAACATAAGGATTATTTCATTTGAGGTAGGCACCAAAAAAAGCAATGAGGCTATTTATCTGCATCAAAAAATTATTTACTTTTAGTAAGGGAGTCGACACCGCAGTTTCATTTCCATTTCCATTGTTAGCTGGTTTTTCGACATTCACATCTTTGGCTTCGTCATTCTTCGAAAGATTAGATGAGTCTTCGTAAGGTGACCGTTTTGTTAAAAACTTACGTATATCCATGATAAATATATTGCGTTTTATGTTCGAATAGAAAAATTTTATTCACCACTACTTTTAGTATTACAACTGCAAATATTACACTTCAACAAATTGAAATTTTAATCATCACTACTTTTAGTAGTACAACTGCAAATATTACACTTCGGTATTATACTTCAACGAATTGTCAATCAAAACTTACTCCCTGTGTTGTTGCTCGCTCGTTTATATACTCTGAGTTGCTTTACTCAGATCCGTCTACTTGCTTGTCGTTAATTTAAGAAACTTCTGCAGTTTATTTACTTGCCCGTATCTCATGATGTCTTGTACCTGTGTATACTACGTGTGTGTGTAGTTGGTTTCCATCACGCAGTCTGCTGCGCTCTCTCGCGCTTGTTTTGTTTCTCATCACATGTGTGTGTGTGTGGCTTTCGTGTTTACGTTATTGGCAGTGTTGCCATTTTGGTGCTTTTCGAGCTAGATCTAGCCCTTTTTTTTTGTGTTTAGCCCCAAAAATTCGGGTTTAGCCCCTAGCCCTTTTTTTGGTCCTCTTTAAAATGTTTGCCCTTTATCTATTTGGGTAACTCGGATTGTGAAATTTGTAATGTGTGTATCATATGACATCGAAATTTTATTTTATTTTTTTCGTTATGATGAGCTTGGTAATCAGCTGATAATAAAACATTAATCGATTATCAAGTGTCATCACTTATACAACGTAGAAATGAAAAGGTAAGGAAATATATTGCATAAAACGCCACTAAAGAATTTTTTTATCAGATATTTAATAAAAAAAAGCAATTGCCAGCAACAGCAGAGAACTTCGAAAATGAAGAAAGCGCTGAAAGTGATGAAATGTCGTTTCGATGACAAGACGAGCCATGTGTGCCGGCGTTAAGTTTTTTCTTATATTTGGCAAAACAAAGTAATTACTGCTTACTTAACGTATTTTTATTATTAAAAAATATAAATAGAATTATAACAAGTAAGGACGGGGCTGAAAAAATGCTGTTAAGTTTTTAACGAGCAGAGCCCCCATAGCCCTCCCCCCTAGATCCGCCACTGTGTACTACCGTTATCCAATCAAAGTTATAACATCCATTGTATACAAGTACACGTTGGGTATAAAAACCGTTATTGATTCGATCAACAAAACTCGAGACATCGAATTTTGAATATAGACACATTCAGAAAATGCAATAAATGTTTTGTAAGTGTGCGATTTCTAAAATAACCACTCATTTTCAAGGGGTTTCGTGTTGCGGCCTTAAATTTTTTCTACTGTTTATTGTTGGTCTAAAATTATTCTATTGGTTCCATTGGGTTGCAAAATTAAAATTCCATATAAGGAAATGTACATTTTATAACGGATAGTTGGTTGCTACCTTCCTGCTTATCAAAACTGGTGATACTTACTGCTTATCAAAACTGTGTTCTTTAAGCATAGCGAAGCCATCTCCTCCATCAACCAGAAAATTTGGTGCTACAATGCGATATATTCTCGTTGAATCGAAATTCTCATAAACAGGAATTTCACAATCGGCACAACGTGCCTTTACATCGACTACTCTTTCACCAACTGGATTGGTAACGTTATAAATTATTTGTAAACCCGAGACTTGGAGTAAATTATATGAACTTATTTTTCCATTTTTTATGTCAAATGGTGTGACACTGTATTCCAAAACTTCTAACAGTTTATGCCCAGGCAAATTAAATGCTTGCAGGGTATTTTCGAAGGGTGACAGCGTCACTAGATGCGAATATGTTATATCTAAAAACCAAATAGCATTAAAATTTTATGTGTTTTATTATGTATGTATATTAAAGCAATTTACAAGGTCTCTTATTCGTCACATGTGCTATGATTTTGAAACCATCATTTATGCTTTGTTGTCATATAAAATTTGAACAAAACATGTAAGGAAGTCTAAGCTCGGCTGAAACCGAACATTTAAACCCAGCATGTGGTGTCATATATGCAAATATTTATAAAGGATACATTTAAAGAGATATGTCAAGAAAATTAAATGATATAAAGCTGAAACATACTACCTAGGTATACGTTAGAGCTGCAAAAGTATCGATATAAATATCGATACCAGGTTCGTGGTGCGATTATCGATGTTTTTTTCAAAATATCGAGTACTTTATTCCCATTTCTTATTCCTTTTTCAAGCGGCAGAATTACCAGTTTCTAAAACTTTGGTAAGACAAATAAAACATGAATAAATAAAATTACATACATTATGTCAGATTTGTTTTTATTTTAGATGAATACCTAACAAGTTGGTGGCTCTGAATATTGAAAAATTCTTACAAAAGTTCGATGTGAAAGTTACGTTACTTTTTTCATATGTGTAATCGTATATGTAGATATACACGCAACAGAAGACATCATTGAGTTTGAAGACGAAAATTGTGTTGCCAAAAAGCTACGAAGTACAAGGTCAAGCATTTGGACCCATTTTGACAAAATCAGTAATACTATTCGCCAAATAAGATTAATTTTTATATAAAAAAACATGAAGATCCGTCATCACGTAAAAGGCTTTTGCCAGCACCCTACTGGGGTTTAGCCACCACAGACGTTCGACTTTTCCCATAGTGGATGACAAAGGGTGTCGTAACTTTGTATATACCCTGGCTTGGCTGTATAAACTACCATCGCGGACAACTTTGCAGAATGTGTTTTATGCTCGCTTCGAAGTTATGAAGACAATATTACATATATATAAACATGTATATATTATATTTACATAAATGTCTGATATATACCTGATATTGCTTTTAAATTGAGTAAGCGCTTTTTACTATAACAAAAAATTCGATATATATCGCGATATATCGATACCCTCCCTCTTAAATATCGAAAATATCGAGTATGCCGAATATCGATACTTTTGCAGCTCTAGTATACGTATGCAAATATCGCCTTCAGTAAGCGGCTAGGGCCAGGACAAAATACATTTTTTTTAATTTTTCTAATTTGGGTAAAATTTTAAGCATTAAAACAAAAATTGTATGGTCGTACGAATTGTTCTCAGATCTTAATACTTACTTACTTAATTGGCGCTTAACCGTCTAAACGGTTATGGCCGTCCAACAAAGCGCGCCAGTCGCTCCTTCGCTCCTTCGCTCCGCCAACCGGCGCCAATTGGTCACACCAAGGGAGTTTAAATCGTTTTCCACCTGGTCCTTCCAACGGAGTGAGGCCGCCCTCTACCTCTGCTTCCATAGGCGGGTTCCGATAGAAACACTTTCTTGACCGGAGCATCATCTTTCATTCGCATAATATGGCCAAGCCAGCGCAGCCGCTGCGTTTTAATTCGCTGGACTATGTGGATGTCTGTGTATAGCTCGTACAGCTCATCATTAAATCTACTTCGGTACTCGCCATCGCCAACGCGTAGAGGCCCATAAATCTTTCGAAGAACTTTTCTCTCGAACACTCCCAAAGCTGCTTCATCTGCTGTTGTCATGGTCCATGCTTCTGCCCCATATAGCAGGACGGGTACGATAAGTGACTTGTAGAGTATGATTTTCGTTCGGCGAGAGAGGACTTTACTTTTCAATTGCCTACCTAGTCCACAGTAGCATTTATTGGCAAGATTGATTCTTCGCTGGATTTCAGTGCTGATGTTGTTGCTAGTTTTGATGCTGGTTCCCAAATAAACGAATTCTTTTACTATTTCGAAATTATGGCTGCCAACAGTAGCGTGGTTGCCAAGGCGCGTATGCGCTGACTCTTTGCTCGATGACAGCAGGTACTTCGTTTTGTCCTCATTCACCATCAAACCCATCTTTACCGCTTCTTTTTCCAGTTTGGAGTAAGCAGAACTAACAACATGGGTGTTTAAGCCGATGATATAAATGTCATCAGCATATGCCAGTAATTGCACGCTTTTATAGAATATTGTTCCAGTGCGGTTAAGTTCTGCAGCTAGTATAATTTTCTCCAGCATCAAATTAAAGAAATCGCACGATAGGGGGTCACCCTGTTTGAAACCTCTTTTAGTATCGAACGGCTCGGATAGTTTCTTCCCAATTCTGACTGAGCTGATGGTGTTGCTCAACGTCATTTTGCACAGCCGTATAAGTTTTGCGGGGAAACCAAATGCAGACATAGCGGCATATAGGCAGCTCCTTTTCGTGCTGTCGAAGGCGGCTCTAAAATCGACGAAGAGGTGATGTATGTCGATTCTCTTTTCACGGCTTTTTCCATGATTTGGAGCATTGTGAAAATCTGGTGGATGGTAGATTTACCAGGTCTGAAGCCGCACTGAGAGGGTCCAATCAGCCGGTTCACGGTGGGCTTCAATCTTTCGCACAGTACACTTGAAAGGACCTTATATGCGATATTAAGAAGG
The DNA here is from genome assembly GCF_040869045.1 of Eurosta solidaginis. Classification (NCBI taxonomy): domain Eukaryota; kingdom Metazoa; phylum Arthropoda; class Insecta; order Diptera; family Tephritidae; genus Eurosta; species Eurosta solidaginis. The sequence goes on along the minus strand of NC_090322.1, from coordinate 117,561,001 downwards.
CTGATTCCACGATAGGTCGTGCATTTTGCAGTATCCCCCTTCTTGTTGACTGGCCAAAGAACACTTAGATTCCAATCGTCGGGCATGCACTCGTCCGCCCATATTTTGAAAAAAAGCTGCTGCATAGCTCCGCAGGCAATCCATCAGCGCCCACGGCCTTGTTGTTTTTCAATATGGTTATTGCTATTCTAACTTCGTCATAATCGGGCGGGGGGACATATATTCCATCATCATCGATTGCGGGATCGGGTTCGTCATCTCTATGCGGTAAATCGCTGCCTCCATTTAGGAGAGCAGAGAGGTGTTCCGTCCATAATCTAAGCACTCTCTGGACATCAGTTACAATGTCGCCGCTTTTGTTCCTTCAGGAGTTTGCCCCGGTCTTAAAACCTTCCGTCTGTCGCCGTATTTTTTGGTAAAATTTTCGGGCGTTATTATTGATGGCTAGCAGTTCAAGCTCCTCCCACTATCGCCTTTCTGCTTCTGATTTTTCTTTCTGAAAAGGCGTCTCGCTTCCCTTTTCAACTCACGATAGCGTTCACACACTCCTCTTGTTGCGCTCGCATTAACGTAGCCCTGTAGGCAGCGTCTTTTCTTTCGGTTGCAACGCGGCATTCTTCATCGTACCAGTTTTTTTTTCGTGGCCGCCGGTAACCAATTTTTTCCTCGGCGGCAGTACGAAGTGCTTTGGAGATATGCTCCCACTGCTCCTGTATTCCTTCAGGCTGAGTTGTGCTCTCAGAGAACAGGTGTGAGAGTCGAGTTGCGAAATCATTGGCAGTCTGTTGTGATTGAAGCTTTTCGACGTCTAGCTTTCCTTGTGTTTTTTTTCATTGGTTTTAGCCGCGCTGAGGCAGGTGCGTATTTTGGCTGCAACGACATAATGGTTCGAGTCGATATTAGGTCCTCGGATCGTGCGCACATCTAAAACACTGGAGGCATGCCGTCCATCTATCACAACGTGATCGATCTGATTGCGAGTATTTCGATCAGGAGACAGCCAAGTAGCTTGATGTATATTTTAATGCATGAACCTCGTCCTGGATATGACCATGTTTCGAGCACCGGCAAAGTCAATCAGCCTAAGTCCGTTAGGAGAATTTTCATTGCGTAGTCTGAACTTTCCGACTGTAGGGCCAAAACACCTTCTTTGACCACCCTGGTGTTAAAGTCGCCAATCACGACTTTTATATAATGACGGGGGCAGCGCTCGTATGTGCGTTCTAATTGTTCATAAAAAGTGTCTTTCACCTCATCGTCTTTCTCCTCTGCCGGCGCATGGGCGCAGATGAATGATATATTAAAAAATTTTGCTTTTATTCGGATAGCGGCGATACGCTCGTCCACTGGCGTTAACGCCAGAACTTGGCGACAAAGTCTCTCTCCCAGCACGAATCCGACGCCGAAACTACGCTTATTCGTATGACCACTCCAATAGATGTCACAATTTTTGATCTTCTTCCTTCCTTGCTTCGTCCAACGCATCTCTTGGATGGCGGTGATGTCAGATTTTGCTTTAACGAGGACATCAACCAGCCGGGCATCTGCACCAATCCCATTCAATTCATTGTCCTTCAAACGTTTGACATGGTCGTCATCAATAGAGAGTGTATTTAACCGAGGCTTGTTGTTATATTTCATTGGAGTATGGTTTTACGTGGCGGGTCCCAAGCCCAGCGCACAACCCGCTAAGCGGGGGTTAAAATATTACTTGCACGTTTATATAGCGAGCCGCTTGCTCCAAGACAGACGCCCGCTTGCAGCCGCACTTAGAGGTGTACAGACGCTGCCGATGAGATCTCCCCCGGCTAGCCCTTAAACCGATTGTGTCAGAGTGGCCTAGCCTGGTTGTCGCCTTCGTTTAGCGGCTACCCAGAGGATACTTGGCCGCAAGCGACCGGCAGTAGTGAGCTGCTTGAACCGCATGCAAAAGAATCGCTCTGGCCATTCCCAGGTGAATGGCGGTCAGAAGCTTTCCCCACTTTCGTGGACTTCTACACACGGCTCCACCCTCCAAGATCTTAATACCATAACCATAATTCTGGAAAATTGCAAAATGAATCTAACGGCTTGCAAAGTTTTTCCATTTTCTTTTTCTTAATGTGGGAGGTGTCACACCCAATTTTCCAAAGTCTTAATAAATTTTTATTATGCTTTTTGTTTAAAAACAATGCCAAATTTCGTGAGGATTGGTCGATTTTGTCGGATTATAGCATTAATAGCATTATAGAGTGATTCCCTGAAAAAGGCCGGCGGCAAGCGCATTTTAAACTTTTTTTTTAATTTTGGACTTTGGTCTAATATATGTATTATCATTACTGTCGTAAAATATCAGTAAAATTTAATTATATACCACAAAGGTGTTAAATTTTTTGTTACCATGTGGCTTTGGAAAAAATTGTTTAAAAGTGGAAGTGGTCGCAAACTGATTTTAGTAATTTTCATAAAGTGTATGTATACAGATAACTAAATTCTGTAAATATCTAAATTTTTAATCAGGTTATCCACTTAACGGACGGACATGGCTCATTTAAAGTTTTTTTCGATGTTGACAGTTTTGATATCTATTTCGATTTCTTCAGGCCATTACATACTACCGTTATCCAATCAAAATTATAATGTTACGATTTTACTTGCAAATCCTCTTATTTGCAACCTTCTGCTAAGTTCGAATCATTAAACTGTTGAATAAATAACTCCAAGATTTAATAATGCAAAATGGCCTTTATTAAAGTACTTCACAATAAATAACTACTATTGCCCGACAGATAGCGTGCTTAATTGAAACTGATTCTAGCGCCTCTATCTGTCGCTGTCTTTTATACTCTTTGATTTCCTCGTTCGTATCTTCTAGGCGCTTCCATTTCCAGAATCTACTAGTTGGCAATCAGCTATCAAATTTCTCAGCTGTAACTACAATTGCACGATTTTATAGCTTCTCTCATTGCATACTTTCGGGAGTATCTCAGATATATGCATGTGGTTGTGCGTTGCTTCTCAGCTGCGTATACGTACATATGTGTAGACATAATGATTGATTCGTTTATGTAGATACATAATGATTGATTTATGGATGTGCATACAAGGCGCTGTTTAGTATCGGCTTAGAGATGGCAGTACCCCTTAGTGTTTCTAATATTCGTAACACTGCCCTCCACCTAAGTCTGATCGTCCCGATCAGACAAATCTCCCGATCTAAACGCCGCTAGCATCTCCAAATGTACCACTCTTCTACTCCGTGGTTTACCAATGGTTTTTATGCGGTAGATGGTATCACTGATCTCCTTCACAACTTTGTACGGGCCTTCCCAACTGCACCGAATCTTGGATGGAACACCTTTCCGTCGGTGAGGGTTGTATAACAGTACCAAATCTCCCGCCAAGAAACCTTCCGAATTATAGTTCTCATCGTACCTGTGTTTCATCGCACTACTCATTACCCTGGTTCGTTCCTTCACACTCTGTTGTTTGGCTAATGAACTACTTGGTAGAGCTTGCGCTTGACGGATTTGCTTTGCATAATCAGTATCTTTCCCACGTTTCACAACAGTAGTACGCCCCGGCTTGAAACTACCCTCGCATTCTTTCTGGGAAATTCGTTCCTTCGTTTTTGTGCGTCTATTAGGGTATGCCAATGCAAGTGTTTCTCTCGCAGGTACTTTTGATTTCGCTTTATTTGGAACATTCGATCCATCAACCTTTACCTTTGACTTCCGTGGTCTTTGTCGAGTTTTCTCCACCAGTACCAGATTACTGCAGAACCCTTTCTCCAAACTAAAGTTAAGTGGTATATCCTTGTTCTTATAGCACATAATCTTTATCCACATATCGATCCTGATGTCATGATCAACTAAGAAGTCCACTGCCAATATGACTTCATCAACAATCTCCGCCACAATGAATTTGTTTAGAACTATGACCTTTCCAATTAACACCTCACATACCACTTCTCCTTGGACTTGGTTATACTCGCCAGTGACCGTACGCAACCTTGCTCCAGGTAACGGTTTTACTCTCCTGTTGACCAAGTCAGATCGAATTAAGGAATGAGATGCGCCAGTATCTACAGTCAGTACACGCTCCTTGCCATCCAGCTTTCCTTCAACGGCAAGACTGCTCGATTTTCTTCCAATTTGCGACACAGATATCACCGGACATTCAATAGCTGGTGCAATTTTTCGTTCTTTACATCTGACACGCTCTTGCTCATCTCCTCCAACTTTGCGTTTACGGCCACCCACATTGTTGGAACTATTAGGACCAAGATCGCAATGACGTGCAATGTGACCGGGCTTCTCGCATTTGAAGCATTTGATAACCCTTCACTCCACTTTTGCGATCCTTTCAGCGCCTCCAATATTGCGTCTACCCACTCTGGCCTTTCTACTTCCACACGGCGTGCTTTGAAAACTGGCTTACACAGAAGCCACGCTGTTTCCTGAATCAGAGCTTGTGGCACCGTTTCTGCGAATGTTGGCTTTGGGTTTGCGTATGTAGCCCGCTTTGTTTCAACGTCCCGTATGCCATTTATAAAGCTCTGAATCTTTACCCTTTCAGTGTATTCCACGGGTGCGTCCGCATTTACAAGATGTGCCAGCCTTTTAACATCCGACGCAAACTTTTGCAATGTTTCACCAGGCCTCTGGAAGCGATTCAGTAACTCCATTTGGTATATCTGTCTCCTATGCTCAGTTCCGTATCGTCTCTCTAGAGCGCCAATCAATGCTTCATAACAGTTCCTTTAGCCCTCTGGAATGGTTTGTAAAATCTCAGCTGCGGGCCCTTTCAATGCCATGAACAGTGCAGCAACTTTATCTTCACCAGTCCAGTTGTTCACTGCTGCGGTCTTCTCAAACTGTAGCTTAAAGACCTGGAAAGGAACAGAACCGTCAAAGGATGGAGTTTTTGCCTTCGGATTAGACGCTGAAACGGCTGAGCGGTTCAATTGTAATTCCTGGATCCTATCTTTCAAAGCATCCATCTCTGCCTCTATTTTATCCTGTCGACCACTGAAGCCTTCATGAAACTGGGTTAGTTTTTCTTCCATATGCGCTTCCAGTTTCGATGATATACGGACTTCCTGCTCTTCTAGTTGTGTGGAGATCTGAGATGATATCTGTGCTGAAATTTGTGCCGGAAATACGCGTCTCCTGTGCTTCAATCTTAGATGTTCTGCGTGTCTCTTGCAATTCCAGTTGGGATGCCAGTTGAGTTTCCATCTTGGATGTTATACGGTTCTCCCGGGATTCTAGTTGAGATGCCATATATGTCTTCTGTTCTTCCAGTTGAGATGACATTTGCGACGACATTGATATTACTGTCGATGTTTGCGCAGATATTGCAGCCAATATCATGTTCAAGTCTGTGCTCGTAACTGTCTGCGATGTTTTTTTTCTCTTCAATTTTTGTTGTTGCCTCGTCGACATCAATATGAAAGACATACTCTTCCACGTTAATTCCTCTCGTTGCCTCTCGTAGTCGTGCCTGAAGTTCGAGTTTAATGCCGGTTGTATTCAATCCACGGCTCTCCAACTTCTTCTTCAGTTGCTGGATCTTCAATTCACTGAACTTTGCCATGTCCTTGTTGTCCTCTGGAATTTATTCAACAATTCCTCTTCTGACACCAATTGTTACGAATTTACTTGCAAATCCTCTTATTTGCAACCTTCTGCTAAGTTCGAATAACTAAAATGTTGAATAAATAACTCCAAGATTTAATAATGCAAAATGGCCTCTATTAAAGTACTTCACAATAAATAACTCTGCTATTGCCCAACAGATAGCGTGCTTAATTGAAACTGATTCTAGCGCCTCTATCTGTCGCTGCCTTTTATACTCTTTGATTTCCTCGTTCGCATCTTCTAGGCGCTTCCATTTCCAGAATCTACTAGTTGGCAATCAGCTATCAAATTTCTCAGCTGTAACTACAATTGCACGATTTTATAGCTTCTCTCATTGCATACTTTCGGGAGTATCTCAGATATATGCATGTGGTTGTGCGTTGCTTCTCAGCTGCGTATACGTACATATGTGTAGACATAATGATTGATTCGTTTATGTAGATACATAATGATTGATTTATGGATGTGCATACAAGGCGCTGTTTAGCATCGGCTTGGAGATGGCAGTACCCCTTAGTGTTGCTAATATTCGTAACAATAATATCCTTGTGTACAAGTACACACTGGGTATAAAAATACAATTCAACAGTCTATTTACTTATATCAAGTGTGCCAAGTTATGGTCAAATAATTTATTATTTCATTATTTTAAAAAGTTTTACGTAAAAATTAAAAAAAAAAAACTAAAACAAGGGTAAGTATTAAAAAAATTTATAATTGTATGAATTTAGGTATTTTACAGATGGTCCTTCTAACGACTGTATTTAAGTACGATATACAAGTCAATGGAGTGTTCAGAAGAGTTGACACATAAGACTTCATGAGACCTTGAGAATTGCCTAATTATTGTATGTATGCATATATGTATGTAATACATAGAAAATGTTCGCAATGTGTTTTAAATTCCAAATCAAAACAAGACCGCCTATAAAATTTTTGTGATTGTAGCAGCATATGTGCGACAAGAAAAAAATTTAATTTAGGCATGATTCAATTACTAGAGGTTTGTTCTTCAATGATGACAGATCTTTGACATTCCCAAATTGAAAAATCTGGACGGGTTGCTTTTACGAAGTAATTCCCTTCAGTGAAATTTTAGTAGACAAGTATCTTTGGTAATATATAAGTAGTGATAATAAATTTGTAAATGCCAAAAGTTTTTGGAGAAATAATTCATTTTCTAATAAATATTTCGTGAATCGATAAAGTTATGTTGGTTTGGTAATTTTTTCAGAAATTGTTTGAAGAATGCCGTACGTTAGAATTTTATTCAAAAATGCGCTATCTCAAATTTGTTTCCAAAACTCCCTACATGAGCATAAGTGCAGTGCATTTTGTCATAAGAGGGAGTTAATGAAAAGCATTCTGAGATGAAGCGTTCTTCAATCTAACTCTAATATAGGGCAGTTTTTTGGCAAATCCTGAATTGGGAAATTTTTTAAAAATAATTTGAGATAGCATGATTTTGAACAGGCAGCCGACATGGGGTAATACGATATTCAGCAGCCAAAATGAACTGACAAAAACAAACAAAAAAAAATGGCTTATTGTCTTAGAACTTTATATTCCTACGTATGAGTTAATCGGGGATTGCCCGTATTGCTTTAAATGTATGAAAACATTTATTTCAAGCAATTTTTAATTATATAATTTATTTAATGATTTGGGAAAAATTTAAACAACGTGACATCAGGACGGAAAAGGCGAGAGATGTTTCGATTATACCTTGTAAATCTCTTCAAAGCCTTTTCTCCCGGGAGTGGGATTCGAACCCGCACTCCTACGATAGTTGAAATGGTTACAAACGCATTCATCTACGTCATGCCTTAGTTGTTGTAAAGTTTTTCCCAATTGCCTTCTTTTGCATATTTTAATCTTCTACACATCACATACTTCGTATGTAATTATGTGTTGAAGTTATGCATGTTTGTAAGGCGGTTTCAGAGAAACTTGGTATTGTTGCTGTTTTTGTTCTATTTATAGAACTACAACGAATTAACCAAATGTTGTCTGTTTGTATGAGTTAATCGGGGATTGCCCGCATTGCTTTAAAAGTATGAAAACATTTATTTCAAGCAATTTTTAATTTTATAATTTATTTAATAATTTGGGAAAAACTAAGGCATGACGTAGCTGAATGCGTTTGTAACCATTTCAATTAAAAAAAGAAATGGCTTTGAATAGATTTACAAGGTATAATCGAAACAGCTGTCGCCTTGTCCGTCCTGATGTCACGTTGTTTACATTTTTCCCAAATTATTAAATAAATTTATATTCCTACCTTGACTTTGACAGAAGATTTGAGCTTTTGTGCGGTCCTGCTACACAGGGAGTATTCATCTTTTTATTCTGAAATTTCGGAAAGCTCTTTTCGTTAAGTATTCATGGTAGCGTTCCGGATAAACCGTTCGTTTAGAATATTCGGAATACGTTCATTTGATACCACCTCACGAGTTCCGAATATGCATAATATTCCAAATATAAACCGATTCTCCAAATTCTTAAATGGAGACGAATGTTCCGAACATACGGAATTAACAGAACAGAAGGTCGACCTTTAATACGCGCCCAAAAATATCGAGAGAAGTGTCAAAAGACGCGTATTGACCTCGATAACAATAATTCGAAGGCGCAAATAAAAATTTTAGCTCGTTCAAAAGATATTGACGAAAAACCAAAAAATGACTCCGGGTTGCGTTGGCGGCCTTCAGCCGAGCTTATAAAAATTACCCGGTCCACCAATGAGGTGGGATCAAAATTAAATGCGTGCAAAATCCCTTTGTACACAAAATCTTTTTCAGTGCACAAAAACATTACAACAACCACATGAAAATTGCCAACTTCAACTGTAAATATATCCGGAAAGAGATACAATTTTTCTTTTCCGCCTTAGGATTATTGTTGTCGAGGTCACCTCTCTCGATACTTTTGGACGCGTATTAGCAGCAGACTCCTGTTCTATACTTTTACCTGAATAAGTTAACATGCCCAATGAGTGCATTACGTTATGGCATCTCCATTATTTACTAATGACATTTTTACGTGAATCGATTTCATAGTCGAGGTTTTCACGTTGAACGATGAATTTTGAATTGGTTTAGGTTTCGTATCTTAATAGGTTTACGAAAGTGCACGATTCCTTGGCGTCCGTACTTTTCATAAAACCTATTTTCAGCCACACTAATAGATCATGCCATAGTTAATAAATTCATCATAAAATTAAAATAAATGTTCTAAGGAATTATGCAGTTAAGTACTTATCAGGTATTTGTAAACTAACTGCTTCCTATTTTCACTACTAATATTTTTCGAAAATTCGCAAAGAAACAACAGAGTTAATGGATGTAAATTCGATTTGGGAGAAAAATGACTGCAATTGTCAAAAAATGTGTCTGTCGAGCAAACCTCTTGTGATTGAAGCATACAATTTAGGTACATTCGATTATTGAATACAAAAACAAAAACGTTTAAACAGCAATATGTATTTCGGCACTCTCATGTTTGGGAATGTACCTAGCCTTTTGTAGCAATATAGGAGTATTACATATATGTATGTACGTACATATGAATGTTCAAGATGTTTTGCTACAATAGCTCCTAAAATGTTAAATATTTTCAGTGCTGCACAAAATGTTGTATATTGAAAGGAAAATCACAATACATATACAAAATTGTTTGTACAATAAAAGTTCAAATTTTAAATGTTCAAAAACTTTTGGTTTCAAGCCAATCTTAAAAAGTATAAGTTCATAGCCAAACGACCTGTGTATAATTATTACTTACTTCCTTTATTGATAGGAACCCGCATGGCACCGTTGTTTAAAATAGCAATGGATACATTTGTCCAGTTTTTTTCGGAAAAAGGAGTAGTTCCAACAAACTACGATATGTTTATGTAGACATATGAAAATAAGTTGTTTTGAAAACCTGGGGCCGTATCGTGTCATACGATCCGTGATCGAATGCCATTTTTTGAATCACAATGTATGTATGTGTATCGGATTAATGAAATAGTATCTGAACTAGGGATAACGCGTACTGACTAGATCCATAACATATTATTGTTCTATCAACCTCATTTTTATCACTTGAGTGGAAATAGTTTTCGCTCCTTGGTCATACATATGTTACGATTCGGCCCATGTTCTATATAACTTAAAGTGCTCCGGCGATTAACAACGAGATTGACTGAATTTTGTCTGTATTAGTGCAGTCGGGTGGCTTCGTGACACATGTATTTGTTGTCGGCTACACGTTGATCAACATTTTTTTATCAACATTTTTTTATTTTTTCATTTGACGCTTGCTTATTTGATAGTCGCGGGGTGTGATTGACAAAACAGAAGTGTTGTATTTAGTTTGTGTTGACATTCAAAATGAACAAATGCGCGGAAGAACAGGAATTCATATTAAAATTTATTGAAAATTATCAATGTATTACGTTTTGCGTACAAGCTTTTCATCCGCAATTTCTGTTTATCACTCTTTTTTCTTTTCTTTTTATTTAATAAAACTGCTGTAGTTGCAAGTAAAAAAAAAATCATCATCCGATGACGACATATTCATGTCCGAACGCTACGGTTTCTCAATGCAAATGTTGATTGATGGCTTTTTATTAGACAGTCGCGGGGCAAGCGGCAAATACCCGACACGCACACATACAAAACTTCAGTCAATTTCGTTGTTTATCGCCGGAGCCCTTAATAATGTGATACTTACGGCGTATATCAGAGCGTCGCAAAGGAAATTCCCCAAATTGCATTCCCCTGTGGTGCATGTTGACTTTTGTAAAGTAACTCTTGCCTCACCTTGAACAGTAGAACCAACCCTATCAATTTCTGTTTTAAACGGCTGAATAGCTGCTACGGTTTCCGGATCTGAAGAGTATGCATATAAGTTTTTTACATTTAAATAAGAGATCAAAAGTTTCTAAAGTATATTGAAAAACGGGAAGATCTCGAAGGTATCGCTTTTTCTTTGAAAGGTTTGAGGTTGAAATTAAGAATAACAATAGTAAATGTTTAATAGTTTCCTCTAAATAGCGGTTAACTTTAAGGTAAAACGTAAACTCCTTGTCTTCGTGTGATTTTATAATTAATCGCTTTTAAAGAGCTTGTTCTTTAGGCATCTGAGCACACAACACAAACCAGCCTATTAAGGCTGCCGACCCACCGGCTTTCGCCCGAAGACTCCGGCTTTTGAAGTATCCAGGTTTCGGACTCAAATCTCCGGCTATAGAGCCGTGATCGTTCGAAACTAAATGTTTGAAAAAATAATAATACTAAGGTGCTTAAACATCCGCATCGCGACGACGTTTGGGTTCATGAACTCAGAGTCCTTGGTTGTCATTTTGATTTCATTTTTCCTTTTGTAGAGCAGTGATTCGCCCCGTTCAATAGGTGCCATCACAGGCGAACTGTCATCGATTACCTCCAATGGAAGGCCACTGAAACTTGCAGTTTCAATAGGACTAGACCAAACTGGACCGACTGAGCCCTCACATCTGTATAACAAATCACAGCATTACCATACATACAAACCGAAAAAAATTTAAAAATGCGGTAGTGAATTTAGAGGTTTCCAATTCAGTCTACCCTTCCCCCATGTCTTAAAAGGTGGCAGTCATCGGTGCAATTTAGAAACGAAACATCAAAACCAAGAATAATTAAACAATGTGTGTCACAGGGTGGTGTTCTATCCCCACTTTTGTTTAACTTCTACATGTCAAAGCTACCATCGCCACATGAAGGAGTTACTATCGTTTCCTACGCCGATGACTGCACAATAATGGCCACAGGCCCAGGTCCACAGATCGATGAGCTTTGCAACAGAATAAACGGCTACCTCCCTGATCTCTCCAGTTTTTTCTCCTCGCGAAACCTGGCATTATCATCGACTAAATCCTCCGCGACCTTATTTACAACATGGACGTCCCAAATGTCGACCATTTTGAACATCCACGTCAATGGCACTACGCTGCCGACTGTCCTAAAACCCAAAATCTCGGGCGTGACGTTTGATCAGGATCTACGTTTTGGTGAGCATGCAGCCGCAATTGTACCGAAAATCCAGAGCCGTAATCTCTTGCTGGCAGTACTTGGGGAAAAGACAAAGAAACGCTCATTACCACTTACAACGCAATTGGCCAGCCGATTGCATGCTACCCGTCCCCGATATGATCGCCAAACCTAAAGACTACTCACTGGAAGAAGCTACAGGCCTGCCAAAATACTGCCCTCAGAAGCGCCACGGGTTGTCTTCTTATATCCCCAGACATCTAAATAATGAGGCGAGAATACTCCCCATAAGGGAGAGAAATGAGATGGTAACCAAACAGTTCCTATTGAATACCCAGAAACTTGGGCATATCAACAGACATCTGATTGATGAGCCAACCCCGCCGAGAGGCTTAAGGAGTCATCTCCATAAGCATTATGAGAATTCAGCCGTATGAAGCAAAAAAACACAAGCAGGTCCTCAGTGAACTCCACAAACAGGCGTCGGACCTTTATGCCAGGAATTGCCCGGTGAATCCAGTACTCACAGAACAGTACTCAAAACTTGCGGAAGAGGAACACACACTCACCAGGGAAACGCGAGTCACTCTCGCTCAACTTCGATCTGGATACTGTAACAGGTTAAACTCTTACCTACCCAGAATCAACCCCGACATACAAAATGTATGCCCTGCTTGCAATGTGTCCCCACATGACACCAACCATCTCCTTAATTGTAATGTGGAACTAACACCTCTAACACCCCTCACACCCCTGTTGAAATAGCAAGTTTCCTTGAACTCCCGTTAGAGGATATTGATGACAATTTGTGATCGGTCGCACCTATTGGATGGGGTGAAGCACTGCTACAACAACAACAACAACTCAGAATCGCCCGATCCATCAAAGAGCTAATCGTTGGAAGGCACTTTCCACCTATGACAATTGCAACGTCATATGCGTAGACCGTAAGTTTTTGCGGGTATCTTATCGAACCGCCAGATCAGTTGGTTGTTGACCAGCGTCCAAGGCGGAGGGGATAGCACCCCACCCTACGGCGTGCCCCTGTCCACTGATTTCGTGGCCTCGTGCAATCCCCATTGTGAGGTAATATTCCTGCAATTTAACATGCAGCCGATCCCTCTGGTTAGGGCTGGATGTACTTTAATGTAATTAAGACCATCCATGATCGCTCATTTAGAAACATCGTAGAAAGCCCCGCCAACTCCTAGATCATACTCCAGGACTTTATCTTTGTTTATTACCACCCTATGCAGGGCAGTGTCTACCGACTTGCCTTTGGTGTACGCATGTTGTGTTGGGGAGAGCACGTTGGACTTTGTGTACACATCTATCAGCCGCTCAAAGGTTTTGGGCAGAAATTATGTTAAGCTAATGGGTCTGTGGTATTTGCGATACATTTGACCGATCTTCCCCGCCTTTGCTAGGGAAGCTACACGAGAAGTTCTCCAAGAGTGCAGTAATAATTTTAAGCCATTCCACCACCGCTTTACTTGGAACTTGTAGCATGGTCGGGAATATACCATCTGGGCCCGGCGTTTTAAACTCGCCGCCCATTCGACCTTGGTATCAGTCACCAAGCCCGGCACTACCAGCTCTGTGATCGAAGGCTGTCTGCTGACTCTTCTGAATCATCTCCCAATGGGAAATGTGTATCAAAAAGCACCTCAAGGGACTCCTCACTATTACGTGACCATTCCCCGTCTAGGGGACTACGGGTTCCCCTACTAGGACTTTTTTTCAACAGTGTTGTTTCGCTTTAGTACTCTATGTCCGCACAGACATATTTCCAAGAGATTCTATTCGCCCTGGAAATTTCACGCTTGTAGATCCTCAATAGATGCCTGTGTCTCGACACGCTTCGCTTTCTGCGGTCTTTAAACATTTATTTTAGCTGTATTCTTAGAAGACTCAGCTCATTTCTTCGCCATGTCGGCTTTGCTTTTCCTCTGAATCTTCTTAGAAGGCAAGCTGTGTTAAACGCAATCATTAGCGTTCTTGTCAGGAAATCATTGGACTCCTCCAGTTCCTCCACATTGGCAACCTCTTTGGGTTGTCCCAGTTTTGTTTCTAAATGTTTCTGGAATTTCGTCCAGTTCGTTGACCTAGGGTTTCCAAAGGTTCTTCCCTTCTCTAATCTCTTTAGGGGGAAGCTGAAACTGATATATGCATGGTCGGAGAAGGATGGTCTAGCAAGAACCATCCAATCATACCTTGATATGTCACGCTCAGAGCTCAATGTAATATCAAAAACATTGCTGTATGTTGGACCAATGTATGTAGGGACACTTCCCCTGTTGGCTATCTACAAATTGGTTTGCAGGATGTAACAAAATAAAGATTCGTCTCTCTCCTCCTCCCCACGAATTGTGTTGCGTATTTGCATCCGCGCCTGCTATTCTTTTGCTCAACGGCCACCACTACGAGGTCCTCAGTAGTGTAACTAGGCAGCATATATGAATGCAGCTGTTTCCTTACCATGACTGCAGCTCTCACCTTTCCTTCCGTTTGCGCTTAGTAAACGCCAAGTCCGCGCGCGCTTAGTCCAGAAACCTTTCCTACCGATGAGAGCCACGGCTCCTTGATCAGCGCCACGTCAAACGAACCCTCCTCAATGGTTAGGAGGAGTTCGCTCGACGCCACTTCACTGTGTTGAAGGTTTATCTGTAGGACTCGCAGCACCATTGGGCTGTTTTCCACCCTCCAGCACCTTCGTCCTCCCTTACCCTTTTGGTTTAAGGTCCTCTTCAGCCTCTCCCACTTCTTGCAGTTACGATTGTTATCTTCTTTTCCCCGAGTCGTAAATGCTGTGCTGGGTGTTCCTCTATGCGAATCGCAGCACCATTTTGCTGTTGGTCATCTCCTAGCACCTGCGTGATAACGTCCGCGTCTTCCACCTGTCCTTTGTATCTTAGGCTTTTAAGTTCCTTTTCAACCTCCCTCTCCTAGCGTGTTGGGATTGTTATCCTCGAGACTTCTTTTGCTGAGTGGCATGTAAAGTTTTTTTAATTGCATTGTCACCGTGTTCTGAACTACACAGAGTCAATCTAAATAAAACCGTTTAATGACAGTTATTGCAAAAAAACGCGTGATGATGACCCCATGGACAAATAGGTTGTTGAATAGACTTTTTTTCGGTTGAGACTACCGATTTTTCCGGTTGACATAAGTATGATATAAAACAAATCGCTAGGCGCTACCGCCGATTATAACGATAGTGGCTACCGAGAAGTTCCCCCCAAAATGCCCGTGGAAGCAGCCATATATGCATTAATGGATCCGCCATATATGTATGAATGTATACATGAATAAAATAATGCAAAAATTGTATACTGCATAAGTACTTTAATTCTTCTTATTTCTGGTTCTTATAAGTATTAAAATGAATGACGTTGAAGATATTTCATACGCAAAATTGTAGTCACAGGCCCACTACAGATATGCGCTTCTCTTTGCCCATATATATAGGACTAATATTTTTAGTGAATGATATTATCGCGTCAATATCCATCATCTCTTTCCTAAAATGATAACAATAAAAATACTTAATAAATATATTTATTCATATATGTTTATTTCAGTACATACTGCCAATCTGATCCATATTCTTTAAACATTGCGTATCCATCACCACCTTGTGCAAGAAAATCTGGCGCTACAATTCGATAAATCTTCCTAGAATCGAACTCCTCGTAAAGAGGAATTTCACAATTTGCACAGCGCACCTTAACATCAGTCACTCTTTCACCAGCTGGATTGTTATAATTATAAGTGATCTTTAAACCAGAAACTTGTATATAAACAGCAGAGTTGGTCGAATTGTTCCTTATATTAATTGATTTAACGCTATATTCTAATGCTTCCAACAGTTTATGTCCGGGCAAATTGAAAGCAGTAAGTACGTTTTCGAATGGAGACATCGTTATAAGGTGTGCATAAGTGAGAGCTAAGTATAAATTCCAAAATTGAATATATAAAAATTTTAACTAAAATGGTTTTCGATACATACTTCCTTTTCTTAAAGGAACACGTAACCCTCCAATGTTAACTAAACCAATAGAAACATTTGTCCATGGCATCTCCGAAAAGGGAGTTAGACCAGCAAACTGTGTTTTTTGATGACAAAGATATATATATGGACATATGCATGTAATTATATGTATAAATAAATTAAAAAGTAGTAATCACTCTTTTGTGTATTTAGTGTATTTGTTGTAGGTTAGGTCCGTGAGGGCCTCATATCAACTCAATCAGCCCATAGTGTCACCAGAAGTTTGCTCCACTACCAAACTGAACCACCCTATTAGACACCGTGACCTATGGTTCAATGTGCTTATAGTAAATCATTCCCAAAATGGTCGGCTAGTACCTTAATGGTGCTTGATACCGGAACGAACCAAATCTATATCCGACAAAGTACCATCAACATCGATAACACTCTTCAAAACCTTCGGGGAGTTTCTTTTTCGCTACAACAACAACAACATCACAGTATGTGCTCAATCGTTCCTCCTGAAACCCGCACTTCTAAACCTGCTACATATCACTGACGAGGCCTAATTTAAAAATATATGATGCCAGAGGTCAGTGTCCATATTAGCGATAAGAGTAACCTTGTTAGTCTAAGGTCGTAAGACCTGTACATGATCTTCTTATGCAGCCCTGGAATTGGTTCCAAACCCTTCCCACTTGGTGGATCATTTGCAGCTCTCGTCTTCTTTTATCTCGCTCAATCTAATTGTGACGTTTACTGTTTAGCCTGCGCCCCTTTTAGCGAGCTCATCCGCTTCTGTATGTCCCGATTCTTTTCAGGGATTGCATACATTCTAACACATTTAGATGTTGTGCTATGCGAGATTATTGCCATAACTGCTGCTTCTCGGTCAATATAAAATATGAGGTGGCTGCAGTTTAAGTTATTTTCCACCACTGTTTGTACTGCTTTTGTGAGGGCTACTACTTACGCTTGCAAAGCACTACAGGGATCTGGAACTTTGTAAAATCTATTTATTTCAGGAACAACACAGTATATGGCAGTACTTACTCTTGCTACTACTTTGAAACCATTGGTGCACCCGTGTGCCTTCCACCTTTATCGTGGCTTTAAGAGCTCCACAGAAGCGCAGATTCGGGATCAGGAAGTATATTCGTCCAATATATGATAACGCTATACTTCTAAGGCGCCCGCGGCATTAAGTCCCGTTGCAGTTGTTAATGCTATGTTCGTCGCTACTACGTATGTAATTGGGATATGCAGAATAGCATACTGTCTAGTCGTCGGGGTTGCCTAGTTTGCCTTGTAAACAGGACCACATCCGTCTTTATTGCGTTGGTGTTCAACCCGACATCTGAAGCCAAAGTATGTACTTTCCACTTTTGTCAACTTCAACGTCATCTGCGTCCGTCGAACCGCCTGAGCAGTTGGTTGATAACCAACATCCACAGCAGAAGTGATAAACTCTGCCCTTCGGCGTGCCTTGTCTACTGACTTCTTGACCTCATATAGCCCCATTGTGAAATAACCTTCCTGCAATTTATCATGCAGAAATTGTTCCATTCACTCTGTGAATTCCGTGCTCAAAAGAGCCCTATACTAGTCGCTGCATGCTCTTCTTTTGATTGTCTTCAAGTGGAATCCTATTTGGGATGTCCCAGTTTTGTTTCCAAATGTTTCTGGAATAAAAAAACGCCTGCTTATTCTCTAGTAGTGTAATTAGGTATGATCACTCAAAATGGGGTTACACTGAAATTACAGCTCTTGGTCGGGAAAAGTCCCGAGTCGCTCCGGTACATAGAACTGGCTGCCTCTGGTCCACCCTTGTTGAAACTGCAAGTTTCCTTGGACTCCCGTTAGAGGATATTGATGACAAGTTGTGATCGGTGACACCTATTGGATGCGGCGTAGCACTGCTACAACAAAAACAACAACATCACTCAAAATTTTTTTAATCGATGTCCTCTACTGGAAGTGCAATTAAAATTACAGTTTAATCAGGTCTGGACCAAAGAGACATGGATATTAGAGGAGTTGTTCCCACGTTGCAATTGAAAAAATAGTTGGTGTCATGTGCAGTCACTGCGAGTTTCGGGTATTGGACTCTGAGAACGGGGTTCGCCGGACATTTATCGACATAATACTTTGACGACTTTTTTAATGAGGCTGAGGTCTTGTTTATGCTCATCTGGCTCAAACGCCTAAGTCCTTATCTGCCAGATTTCTTTATAATGCTTGCGGAGATAACTCTATGTCCCTTTGAGGCGCGACTTATTGGCTTCCCACGGCAGCCGGTTCTATTACCGCAGCGACTCGATAGTTTTTTTTATTCTTTCATCCCGAAATTTTTATCAAGCTTTTGTAATTTCTTGCTGCTCGCAGCAAAGGACGGTCCGCGGTTCGCACTACCTCCGCCACCTTCCAGCAGCAACGCTGCTCAGCAGTCCACGCTTCAACCCATTACTACATTCTACGTAGCATGGATATAAGCAATGCTAAGCGCCCACCCTCGCGTAAGACGGACTCACAACTCCTAGTCCCCCACATTTCGTGCTTCATATGCCAACTTGGAATAATGGTGCTTGCGACATCAGTTCAAGCCTTTGCCGTTGCCACCTTCACAGTTGTTCTGGGCTCAGAAATGGTAACCCCCTGACCGGTGCATTCTTTGCACCGTGCTGGCAGAAGGCAAACACCAAAGCTTTAGTACATAAAAGTGACGACTGCTTCCCCGTTGCACTCCACTCCCCGTTGCACTCATTTACAGCCGCAATTCAAGAGACGAAGCTACCGCCAGATCGGACCTCCGAACTTGGGACGGTTACAACATGGCTGCTCTCGGTAAATTGTGTTCAACCGTCAAATCTTGTCTAACACGATAAAATACGAAAAACAAAAATCGACCAAATATCCATTGCCTTTAGCCATGGCGGAACGATACAAGGTGGCAGCATGGTGACATACCTACAAACATAAATAAAAATTCCATGTACTTTGTTTTTGTAAATTCGATGGACAAATGTCAAAATTGCACGCGCCGGAAGTTGATGTATCAAACCAAATAAAAAAAGTTTATAATCAGCTGTCCCATGCTGCCACCTTGTATCGTTCCGTCATGCCTTTAGCGATAAAGCTTTGCCGAACTCGAAAAAATGCACGAGCGATTTCTGCCAGCAATTTGCAATGCACACACGGCTAGACGTCGTGCAAATAGACGGGCTCATAAACACGATCACGACGTACCCATTACCGTTACCCCACTATGCTGCCCATTGTACTATATTGGCAACAGGCCCCATCATCTCAATAGACGGATTAGTTTTCAAAATAAGTAGTCATTTCCCCAGTGTTTGTGTTTCCTTTTTTTCAACTCGCGCGATCTGACACTATCACCAACTTCATTATTCAACCCTTGCAGAAGAGGAAAGCAGTATGTGATATTTTAAGTAATATATGCCCTGCATGCGAGTTGTCCTCACATGACACCAACCATCTTTTCAATTGTAATGTGGAACTTACGTCTCTAACAGCAGCATCCATGTGGTGCAACTCTGTTGAAGCTGCTAGTTGCCTTGGACTCCCGTTAGACGACTTTAATGACAATTTGTGAGTGATCGCATCAATTGGGAGAAGCAACAACAAATAACCTTCCAGAGGTTGGGAGCAATTCGCTCGACGCCACTTCACTGTATTGGAGGTTTATCTGTAAGACTCGAAGCACCATTGGGTTTCTCTCCTTGCAACATGACAGTTTGTCAGTACCTATTCAGGAGAAGCACTGTTAACACAACAAACAACCCTTCTCAGGGGATAGGAGGAGTTCGCTCGACGCCACTTTATTGTGTAGGAAGTTTATTTTCAACACTCGAAACACCATTGAGTTGTTTGTCCCTTTGCAACATCTTTGTCGAGACTTCAACGTAGATATTGGCTTAAGGCTTTCGAAGTCGCTTTTATCCCAGCCCGCTTCTAGCTTGTTAGGATTGTTATCCTCAGGTGCAAATGATGTGTTGGAGGTTCATATGTAAGACTCACATCCCATTTGGCTGTTTGTCTTCCTTCATTACCTTCGTCGTAACGTCTGTGTCCCCTCCTGTAATGCACCACAAAATATCGAGTACACGAAAAATATACCTTTCGAAAGGGAGCTACAACAACATATGAAAACGTTTACTCCGAGGTGCACTTACAATAAATACACCGAAACACACAAGAGAGTAAATTCTATGAACGATAAATTATAACTTAAACAAATCTGTGTACAACTTACCGAATGTATCATTGCATCAGAATAGAAGTTTCCAAGATTGCATTCGGAGTTGCTGCATGTAGACATTTCTAACTCAACTCTCGTTTCCCCAACAACGACCGACCCTTTTGCATCAATTATTTTTTTCCATGGTTGCATTGCTTCGACAGTTTCAGTGTCTATGAAAATTTAAAGTAGTTTTTGTTTTATGAAGTTTTTCTTATGCGGTAAGACAAGTTAGTATTTACCCAGTATCTAGTTTGTTAAACCGATTTTAGTGTGACAATTATTTTTTTTAACAAAGTTTGGCTTTTAGTAAAATATTAGTGAAACGAAATTAAAGTACACATTTTTGTTAGTAGGAAATTCAAATTTTTTAGCGAATAGAAAACTTCGTACATGCATAGACATGCATAAACTTAAGTAACATTATTATTAAATAAATAGAAAGGTTTAAAGAGTTGCGCTCCTTTCACAGTCGAACTATAGCTCTAAGTTACGTACAATTATACTGTGCTACACCAAAAAAGTGCAGGGATACTCATACAGAAATACCCAGATCGAAAAATTTTAGACCCAGAATAGAGCAAAAACTTTTCAAAAGTCATTCGTTACACTGATTCTAAATCTGGTTTCATAATTTTAAATTGAATCTGGGTTTCGAGATATTTGTCCCGACAAACAACAAAAGTTTGAATATTTTTAAATTGAGTTGGAGGGGATATATTTTAAAAGTGTTCTTTGCCCAGTCCACAGGAAGGGGGATACTGCAAACTGCACCAACTATCGCGGAATCAGCCTTCTTAATATCGCATATAAGGTCCTGTCAAGTGTATTATGTGAAAGATTGAAGCCCACCGTGAATCGGCTGATTGGACCTTATCAGCACGGTACAGACGTGCTAAACCTACCATCGACCAGATTTTCACAATACGCCAAATCTTGGAAAAACCCGCGAAAAAAGAATTGACATGCATCGTCTCATCGTCGATTTTAAAGCCGCCTTCGACAACACGGAAAGGAGCTGCCTATATACCGCTATGTCTGAATTTGGTTTCCCCGCAAAACTTATACGGCAGTGCAAAATTACGTTGAGCAACACCATCAGCTCAGTCAGAATTGGGAAGGACCTCTCCAAACCGCTCGAAACTAAACGAGGTTTCAGACAGGGTGTCCTCCTATCGTGCGATTTCTTTAATTTTATGCTGGAGAAAATTATACTAGCTCCAGAACTTACCGCTCTGGAACAATATTCTATAAAAGCGTGCAATTACTGGCATATGCTGATGACATTGGCCTAAACACCCGCGCCGTTAGTTCTGCTTACTCCGCACTGGAAGAAGAAGCGGTAAAGATGGGTCTGATGGTGAATGGGGACAAAACGAAGTACCGCTGTCATCGAGCAAAGAGTCAGCGCATATGCGCCTTGGCAACCACGCTACTGTTGGCAGCCATAACTTCGAAATAGTAAAAGACTTCGTTTATTTGGGAACCAGCATCAACACTAGCAACAACATCAGCTCTGCGAAGAATCACTCTTGCCAATAAATGCTACTTTGGACTAGGTAGGCAATTGAAAAGTAAAGTCCTCTCTCGGCAAACGAAAATCATACTCTACAAGTCATTTATCGTACCCGTCCTCCTATATGGTGCAGAAGTATGGACCATGACAACATCAGATGAATTTGACATGTTTTTGTTAATGTTTTGCATTTTATTTTTACGTTAACACTTTTAGCAATATAAACAATGCAAATAACACACGAATATTATTTCGGTCTCTCATGGTTCACTTTTTTCACAAGAAAGTTGATTTTAATTGTGTTTTTATGCACAAAATTTTCATGTGTCAGAAAAAAAATTAAGAAAAAACGGCCGAATGTCAAAAAACCTATCGAAATACAAACTGGCTCGTTTGTTTTTAATGAACTAGATTGTATTTTCCTTGTATTTCGTTAGTTTTTTGAAATATAGTTTACGCACTTACACCAGTCCTGAAGCAGTATTAGGACGGGATGCGACAAAAAATTTAAGATAAAATACATGAAAAAATACACGAAAATAAAGTAGTGTCATATATGTAGGTATAAGGATGTTTACACAAATGCATAAGAGCAAAATTGTAGCTGTATTTCGTTGCTAACTATTACAATTAAAACACTAGCTAGCTTACCGAATTGCATGGAAAGCAACAATAAAAAGTAATCGAGTTGAGTTGGCTAAGCGCTTTCAGTTGAAACCGCTTAGGTAATTGTCGACCTGATTGATAGTGTTGTATAGTGTTGCATATTCAAAAATAGGGCACTATTGTGAACGAGCGAATGAAATGAACATACGAATGTGCAGATAAACAAAAATAACAAAATAACAGCGTGGCGGCAGGGTGACATACATACAAACAAACACACACATTTCATGTATTTTGTTTTTGTAATTCTCTGGTTGAGTGTCAAAACCATACTGCGCTAGAAGTAGAAATGTCATAGCAGCGAAAAAAAGTAACAATTAGCAGATAAACCTCCACCATCTGTATGGTTTTGGCATAATGAAACTGTTTAGCTAGTTGAAGCGTTTTCTTCAAGCTCGCTTGAAAAAAATACACCTTATATAAACGCTTTAATTATTAAACGCTTAGGCTGCTGTTACACTTCAAAGCAAAGATAACGTACGGCCTTTCATTGTTTTTCGTATGGCGTTGTCAAAGCGTAGGCACGCAACCAAAGCATTTATGTAAATTTTTCGATACTTCTCCTGACAGATGAATTAATGAATGCAACACAATCAAAGCGTCTGTGTAAATCCGCCTTAATTTTTGTAGCTGTGAAAGTCTCCTGCAAATAAAATGGTCTTTAAGTGCAAACAAATCAAACTCCTATATGACACTATTTTATTTTCTATGTATTGTAACGAATGTTAGCAGCACTGAGCGATGCTATCGTCTCTAAAGCCTCCATTACTGATACTTAGCATAGACTTGACTTGGCTTGCGAACTGTCACTTACAGTTCTGTTAAATGAACATTGCCTGTTACTGATTACTCAAAACTGAACTTGACTTAGAAGTCTGTTGAATTTTGATTTTCTATGTAAGTTCTAAGTGACGTTTACATTTTGAGATGCCATTTGTTTGTTTCCATTTCATTTTTACATTTTGTCATGCAAATTGACATTTATTTAAAAATAAATTTCAACGCTGATTATGATGCCAGATTTTATGCGCCAAGTGGAGTATAATCGTGGCTAAGTTGCCAAGTTGACACCAAGTCAAGTCTATGCTAAGTATCAGTAATGGGGGCTTAAGCTGATCCTGAGCAGTGACGTGAATTCACATTCATAGATCAATCACTATGTATCTACATAAACGAAACAATAATTGCGTCTACACATATGTACCATCTACGTATACGAGCAGCGGAGCGGAGAGTCAATGCACAAACACATGCATATATCTGAGATACTCCTGAAAGTATGCAATGAGAAAAACTATAAAATTGTGTAATTGTAGTTACAGCTGAAAAGTTTGAGAGCTGCTGGACTAGTAGATTCTGGAAGCGCCTAGAAGATGCGAACATTGAAATCCAAGAGTATAAAAGGCGGCAATTGTAGAGGCGCTGGAATTCAGTTTGATTTGAGATTTCGATTAAGAAGCTATCTAGCGAGCAAGAGCAGTATTATTTTGAATAGTAGAGTTTCATTTGAGTTATCAATCAGTTTGGTTATTAAGCAAGCTATTCGTTGCACAGTTTGAGCGTTATTGTGAAGTACCTTAATAAAGGCCATTTTGCATTATTACATATTGGAGTTATTTATTCAACAGTTTAGTGATTCGAACTTAGCAGAAGGGCAAATAAAAGGATTTGCAAGTAAATTCGTTACAGTATTTTTCTTGTATTTTCTCTTATATTTTTTGTCGAGGGAGCCAATAAGGTTTCAGTAGTGGTGTAAGTGTGTGAACTATATTTAAAAAACTAATACAAGAAAAATACAACGTAGTTCATTAAAAACAAACAAGTCAGTTTGTATTTCGATAGGGTTTTTTGACATTAGGCCGTTTTTTCTTTATTTTTTCTGACAAATGAAAATTTTATTTTTAGTTTCAAAATTTTGTGCAAAAAACACAACTAAATTCAAAGTGTAAATTGTATGTGCAAATGAGTTTTCAATAAGTGCACATTTTTCAGTTTTTCATAGTTAAGGAATTGACCTCCAGATTCTTGTGTTACACAAATATAGTGAA
Organism: Eurosta solidaginis; assembly: GCF_040869045.1. Classification (NCBI taxonomy): domain Eukaryota; kingdom Metazoa; phylum Arthropoda; class Insecta; order Diptera; family Tephritidae; genus Eurosta; species Eurosta solidaginis. The sequence goes on along the minus strand of NC_090322.1, from coordinate 117,536,884 downwards.
CTTGGGTACAGAAATTCAAATTAAAAAGTTTTTCACAATAATTTGAAAAACTCTACGTTTTCTCTGCTTTTTACACTTAAAGGAGTAACCCTCCGTAATAAATTAAACTTTTAATAGGGGGACTCATGAAAGCATATAAACTTATAAGGTGTAAAATTATATCCATTTACACACGATGTTATATGAACGCACCTAGAAATACTCTTGATATACTTGATTGTTTATCAGCTGTATTATTGCCAAACAAAAATTTTTGGATTGTTATACAAATTAAAAAATGCCAAGATTAAGTGAAAAATCAAAACTAAAACGTCTTTACTAAGATATTCTTGTAAATGACTTGCTGATGTTGGAGATTTCTGATGAAAATGCTTGCTGCAATGTCTGCAAGGTTGCATTCCTTTGAGTTTACCGCGTTTACACAATGAAATGTGCGCGTAAATTTATACAAATTGTGTAAATGATTTTTCATACAAAATTTGACAGTTCGTTTACGCACTAGATAAATTAATACGTTTACACAATTTATGAGGCATTTATAAGGTTTAATGAGTCCACTTATTAAGTAATTGTTTGGCCTTATCAATGCTACAAATAAGCCCTATACGTAAGAGTATCTCCCAAAACAAGTAAGAAAGGCTAAGTTCGGGTGTAACCGAACATTACATACTCAGCTGAGAGCTTTGGAGACAAAATAAGGCAAAATCACCATTTAGGAAAATGAACCTAGGGTAACCCTGGAATGTGTTTGTATGACATGGGTATTAAATGGAAGGTATTAAAGAGTGTTTTAAAAGGGAGTGGGCCATAGTTCTATACGTGGATGCCATTTCGGGATATCGCCGTAAAGGTGGACCAAGGGTGACTGTAGAATGTGTTTGTACGATATGGGTATCAAATAAAAGGTGGTAATGAGTATTTTAAAAGGAAGTGGGCCTTAGTTCTATAGGTGGACGCCTTTTCAAGTTATCGTCATAAAGATGGACCAGGGGTAACTCTAGAATGTGTTTGTACGATATGGGTATCAAATTCAAGGTATTCATGAGGGTTTTAAAAGGGAGTGGTCCCTAGTCGTATATGTCAAGGCGTTTTCGAGATATCGACCAAAATGTGATCAGGGTGACCCAGAACATCATCTGTCGGGTACCGCTAATTTATTTATATATACAATACCACGAACAGTATTCCTGCCATGATTCCAAGGGCGTTTGATTTCGCCCTGCAGAACTTTTACAATTCCCTCTAATTAATATGGTAGGTGTCACACCCATTTTACAAAGTTTTTTCCAAAGTTATGTATACTTTGCGTCAAAAAACCAAACCAATCACCATCTTTCATCCTTTTTTTCGTATTTGGTATAGAATTATGGCATTTTTTTATACCAAGATAAAGTGAGTTCAGATAAGTACCTGAACTATGTTTAGTAAAGATATATAGTCACATACCGACACATCCTCTACCAATAATTATCATTAGTCACATACTGACACACCCTCTACTAATAACTGTCATGCTCTTCTTACTTATACCATTTCCTCTTACACCTTTCCTTCGCTTTCCATATCCGCTCACTTATTAGCTATATTTCCGTAAACAACTTCCAATAAATAAATCTCTTTCTCTTTATTCGCAATTAACAACAACATTACATATTACAGTTACTATTATTAGTTTTAAGCTCATTTTTGTGAACTTAGTTATAAGCATTACAGAAATTTGGAGATCATTAATAAAGTTTCATTCGAAAAGAACGGACTTCTTATTGGCGCAGTCGCACGCGAACTAAATACGCAAAATCCCACTACGTAAAAAAGTTAAAATTTTTACTAAAAGCAGTTAACACGTCTCAAAATACGGAGTGTTTTGAAATAAAGAAAAAGAAGCAGAAACTTGTTTCATAAAAAGTTAAAATTGCGAAAAAAAAAAACCAAAAAAAAAAATCGTTTATTAATACGTACATACGTACCTAAAATCAAACGAATAAAAACTGTAATAAGAAAGTTTGGAAAAGTTCCAAAGACATGTGAATTCGTTAATATAAATATTTAAGATATTGGCTTATACCTAGACATTTTTTGAAAAGTGTATTTTTTTAAAAAATTAGACTGTCTATATATGTACATATGCATAAAACTGTACATGTGAAGAGAAAAAAACCGTAAACGTGAAAAAAAACTGTAAACAGAAAAATTGAAGCAGATACGATTGAGAAAATAATAAATCAGTTAAGGGTCATTTCAAAGACATTTGAAACCAAAACGCATACGAATGAGAAAAAAATTACCAAGAGAAACAGCTTCCGTTTCTACACAATCAAATTTACATATAAGCACAGTAAAAACTGATAGACACAACAACAACTTCCGTTCCAACAGAAGCAATTCAGCAAGAAAGTGTAGTGAGTACTTAGAGCAGCAACTTCCGTTAAGCATAAGCGATCCAGTGAGAGAGTGAAGCGAGCTTTAAGAGCAACATCAAGAACTTCCGTTCCAACGCAAGTAAACAAACGTTAAAGTAAAGTGAGTATTGAGAGCAGCAGCGACAACTTTGTTTCCAACTCAATGCACCAAAAAGCTCAGTCACTAGTACGAGCGACAACATACGTATATACAACAACAGAATCTACATAAATCAATGTATATATACATATAAAAAAAAAAAAAACAAAAAAAAAAACACTTTTAAGTATTAACATTCAGTTTAGCGAAACAAGACAAAATTAAAAATGGATAATTTTGATGTTAGTGCTAAATTTAAGCTTATTTCAACTAATCTTAATAGTGTTCCACCGTATGATGGGAATGAAAACGCCTTGCTAGGGTTTGTAGAGCGAATAGATTTGATGATACCAACTTTAGAATCTTTTCCGGATGATTTACAAGTTTTACTTATAGGAAATATAAAAGATAAAATCGTTGGTAACGCTAGACGGTCATTGTTAATTAATGGCAATCCTCATACTTGGGAGCTAGTCAGGAAGGTTCTAGTAGATAATCACGGAGAGAAAAACTCTGTTGATGAAATTATTGATAAAATTAGGTCTTGCCGATGCGAATCAACAATAGAACATTTTTATAATCAACTTAATACATTATTATGTCGTTTAAATAATGCCTTGCAACTCAGTAATACTAAGATTGCTGGTATTAATTATGAAAGTAATGGGCGAATTGCTTTGAACAGCACGGCTTACCAGAGCCAGTCAAAAGTATTATAGTTAGTCGAAATCCCAAAGATTTGAAAAGTGCTTACGATATTATAAAATCTAATGGGTACTTAAAATATAATGATCGGCATAGCTTTTTTAATAATAATAATAGTAGATACAAACAACAAAATAGAACAAACAGATTTTCGAGCGAGTTGTACAATACAAATAACAGTAACGTACAAAATAATATGAGTAACAAAAACGACTTACAATTCAACAACAATGTTAGCAGAGGTCATTATTACAATAATCATAATGATGCCCGTTTTCAACAACAATTAGGACAGCATAGTAGGAATGGCTTGCATCCAAATGCTTCAGTACAGTCGAGGTTATATTCTAATAGCAGTGGTCAAACAAATCGATCACAAAATCCATATCGTGAAAGTTCTTTTATTCCGAATACTATTAAAACGCAATTTAATGGAGATCCTGGGCAGGCAACAGTCGAACCAATGGAATTGGGTGTTAATGAAAATAATCAGGATTTTCAACTAGCCCCACAAGAAAATTACCTTATATAGTTGTACAAACACGTATAAAACCACTTAGATTTATAATAGATACGGGAGCAGAATTTAGCGTAATTAATCCCAAAATATGCAACCCCAAATATGAAATAAAACCCACAGTATTTTCATTGCGTGTTTTAGGAAGAAAAATATTCACAACAAATGAATTTAGAATACCGCTTTTTAAAGAGTTTAATAAAAATCCCTACTTTGTACATTTTGTAGAATACCCTTTTCACTTTTATTTTGACGGTATTATAGGGAATAACATTTTACTTAATCTAAATGTGATAATCGATTATAAAGGTAGGAAAATAATAACAGAAAATGCAACAATACCTATATATTTTAATGAAGATGAAGAAATTTCACTAGAAGATTACACAAAAAATGAAGACTTGCAGATATTTAGTTACGAGGAGGAACTAGAAATAAATCCAGTTGAAAGGTTTCCCAAACATTTAAATTGTAAGGATAGAGAAATTTTGACGACAGTTTTGAATAACTACCAGGATATTTTCTATAAAGAAGGAGAAAACCTACCTTTTACCACCGAAATTCAGCACAGAATACTCACTAAAACTGATACCCCTATATATACCAGACTCTATAGATATCCCGTAGTACATCGCGCGGAGGTAGACCGGCAGATTAAGGAAATGCTAACCCAAAAAATTATCGTTCCCAGTAATAGTCCATATAATTCCCCTTTGTGGGTTGTACCCAAAAAGGCAGACGCAAGCGGAAAACCTCAATGGCGCGTAGTTATTGATTACCGGAAATTGAACGATCAGACAATTGATGATAAGTTCCCAATTCCAAATATGCAGGACTTATTTGACAAATTGGGAAAATGTAGCTATTTTAGCACTATCGATTTGGCGAAGGGATTTCACCAGATTGAGGTACACCCTAATGATAGAGCCAAGACGGCATTCTCAACAGCAGACGGTCATTATGAGTTCACGAGAATGCCTTTTGGGCTGAAAACGGCACCAGCAACTTTTCAGCGATTAATCAATTATGTTTTAAGGGACCATATAAACAAAATTTGTGTTGTCTACTTAGATGACATACTAATTTTTTCTACAAGCTTTGATGAGCATATTCTTTCTATTAAAAAAATTTTCGATACATTGCGTTCAGCCAATTTAAAAATTCAATTCAGTAAATGCCAATTCGCTGATTTAACCACAAAATTCTTAGGGCATATTATTTCAAAAGAAGGTATAAAACCAGATCCGTCAAAAGTAAAATGCATAGAAAATATGAAACCCCCAAGGAATGTTAAAGAAATAAAACAATTCCTTGGAATGACAGGATATTACCGCAAATTTATACGGGACTACGCAAAAGTAGCTTACCCTATGGTTCGCCTGTTGAAGAAAAATGCGATTTTAGACTTCCAAAATATTGACTTTTTGAACGCTTTTAATACTTTAAAGAAACTGATAACCAGCGAACCAGTTTTACAGCCCCCTGATTTCAATAAAAAATTCATACTCACGACAGATGCATCCCAATTCGCTATTGGTTGTGTGCTAAGTCAAAATAGTCACCCTATATGTTACGCTTCGCGAACTTTGTCGGATCACGAAATTCGATATTCTACTATAGAGAAAGAAGCTTTAGCTATGGTTTGGTCCGTGAAACATTTACGTACTTATTTATATGGGCGAAAGTTTGTTATACAAACGGATCACAAACCATTGACGTGGTTGCATAACATCAAGGAGCCAAACATGAAACTTCAGAGATGGAAAATTCTTTTAAATGAATATGATTTTGAAGTAACATATATTCGAGGAAAAGATAATGCAGTTGCGGATACCTTAAGTAGATTTTTTGACCAACTTGATGATAATTTAGAATGTAGAGATATATACAACAACATAGGAGATGGTGAAAATAAAATCGAAAGTCAGGAAGCGGTAGATGATGACTTAATGTCAGTGGATGCAACGGCGCATAGCGCATTAGAAGATAACTTAAAATACATATTTACAACAGAGAGATGCTAAGATACTAAGGAGGGGGGCTAAGATACTTGGCTTGGATATCATAAGTGGTTTCAGGCTCTGGATCAGGGACTGATATCAGTCTTAGACCGGCCATAGTGACGAATGTCACGCGTGATTAGTTATCACGTCCTGCACGAGGTGCCCCTGCTTCTACTGATAATGGCGGATCTAGAGAGGACAACTCGATAAAACCCGCACCCCTTGAGTCATTGTGCCGAGCTCAGGGGAGGGAGAGTCAAGATCGGTACACAACGGTGACGAACTGGACTGTTTAAGGACTTTGATTTCACTTTACATTTTGACTTGATGACATTGGGCTGGTAGGTGCGGTATTCTGCCACTTTAGTAGGTCGGGGTGAAACCCTACCAAAATGGCTGGTAGGCTAATGCTGCACCTGCCCACGTCCCGTTAAAACCGTGGCGGGCCTCAAGGTACGTTCCGGCTCCGTCGCCGTTAAGTTGGTGGTGTAGGTGCGGTTGAAGATTTTCCCGCTTCGCGTCCGGTCTGGCTCTGAACGCATTACTCATAAGGTAATGCGTCAACCCTCGCGTGGCCTCCCTGCGTAGCATAGATAACCACGAGATCGTTAAAGGGCGACTACACAATCGGCTCCGGATAGCGGCCTTGAGGGGGGACTTTTTTAGAATGGACAATACTAATACGAATCCGCCAAGGATGGGGTGCGGAAGAAGAGCGCTTTTGATGGAAATCCGTCAACTCAATCTTCAGCACTCTAAGGCGGCTTCCGCAAATTTGTTGCTCTGCCTTGAAAAAGGCGGAGTGGATATAGTCCTTGTCCAGGAGCCGTGGCTGAGTAGTAACGGCAGTAAGATTTCTGGATTAAGGACTGGAAAATTCAACACCTTGGTGCATGCGGAGGCAAGTAGGCCTAGATCCTGTGTGCTTGTTAAAAAAGAGATTAAAGCTTTTATTCTCTCTAATTTCAGCAATGCTGACGTAACCACGGTCTGCCTCGAGCGAGGAAGTAATGAAATGTGGGTGGTCTCAGCGTACATGCCCCACGGGGACGTAGTGGGACCACCACCTGCGATACTGGGTGAAATCACCGCTGAAGCAAGGCGGAGAGGTGTTGGCGTGATCATCGGTGCCGATGCAAATGCCCATCATAGCATTTGGGGAAGCTCGGATACCAACACTAGAGGTGAGTCTTTATTTACTTTTATTGTAGATGAGGGACTTTGTATATGTAATAGGGGGAATGACCCGACTTTTATTACTGCGTTAAGGGAGGAGGTCCTGGACCTCACCCTGGTTAGTAGAGAACTGGAAGGTCGGATATCTGGATGGAGGGTTCTCAACGAGCACTCCTTCTCTGATCACCGATATATTCAGTTCTCAGTGAACGAAGAACGTCCCGGTAAAATATCTTTTAGGAACCCTAAAAGTACTAACTGGGACTTGTATTGTAGGAAGCTGGGAGAGCTACTGCCTGCGGTGCCTATCATTAGTTCGGGCCTGTCCGAATCTGAGATAGACGTTCTGGTGGAAAACTTCACCTCGGCAAGCAATAGCGCCTTTCAGCTGTCCTGCCCATTGAAAACTTACAGGGGGAAGGGCAAGCCGCCCTGGTGGTCGGATTCTCTTGACGACCTAAGAGCGTCCAGTCGGCGGCTCTTCAACAGAGCCAGGAGGAGTAAATTACCCTCGGACTGGGAGCTCTATAAGGTGAGTCTGGGGATTTATAAATATGAAATAAGGATAGCCAAGCGAGATGCATGGCGAAGCTTCTGCGAAAACGTAGAAGGCTGCAATGAATCCGCGAGATTTAGAAAAATACTCTCTAGGAACCCCGCTCCTCTGGGGTATCTGAGAGATGATGGTGGGGACTGGTCGATGAGTAGCGAGGAGTCCCTAAGGCTTTTACTGGACAATCATTTTCCCGATGTCCGAGTTGCGCAGGGATCTTCGCCTGCATGGTCGGCGGTCGTTGGCCATGCAGAAGTGCCTGCCATTCCAATACGGGAAAGTCAGATAACCTGGGCTATAGGGTCGTTCAAGCCCTATAAGTCTCCGGGCCCGGATGGAATCATTCCTGCGCAGCTTCAAAGGTCTTTGGGGATTTCCTGCCGCTGGTTGGCCATCATATATACTAACTGCCTCAGGCTTAACTATATCCCGAAGTCTTGGCACACGGTTAGGGTTATTTTCATTCCGAAGGCCGGCAGAAGCTCTCATGTATCACCTAAGGATTTCAGGCCAATCAGTCTCTCGTCGTTTCTTCTTAAGACGTTTGAGCGGTTGATTGACCTGTACCTACGGGAAAGGATACCTCGGGGGTTACTGTCGGCTTCACAACATGCGTACTGCAAGGGCAGATCGACGGAAACGGCTCTCCATTCGATTGTAAAGCAAATAGAGGGGTCCCTAGAACACAAAGAGTATGCTCTGGGTGCCTTTCTAGACATCGAGGGAGCTTTTAACAATGTCTTACCGGGGTCAATCGAAAGAGCTCTGGTGGGTTTAGGAGTCGAGGCGGCTCTGGTTGAATTTATTAGCAAACTTCTATGCGGCAGAATTGTCGCAGCGGAGTGGGGAGGGGCCATAATTAAGAGGAAGGTGTGCAGGGGCACGCCACAGGGGGGTGTCCTATCTCCTCTCCTCTGGGTTGTGGTAGTCAACGAGCTTCTTGTGGAGCTGGAAGCCAATGGTTGTCGGGTGGTTGCCTATGCAGATGACCTCGCTATCCTAGTCAGAGGCAAATTTCTGGGCGCCCTGCGCGATGTTCTTCAGGGCTACCTGGATACTGTGGCTAGGTGGGCTGAATCATGTGGATTGGCGGTCAACCCGGGAAAAACGGAATTGGTCCTTTTCACAAGAAGATATAAGGTGCCCGATTTCAGAACTCCCTCGATTGCAGGGGTACCGTTGGTACTTTCTGATAGGGTTAAATATTTGGGGATTGTTTTGGACAAGAAACTGTCCTGGAGACCCAATGCGGAAGATCGGGCCAGGAAGGCCGCCATTGCCTTGTACTGCTGCAGAGGAGCTATCGGAAAGAGATGGGGACTCTCGCCAAGAATAGTACACTGGCTTTATGAGATGGTGGTCAAACCGATTCTGCTATATGGGGTGCTGGTCTGGTGGAAAGCACTGGACACGGCGAGCACCTCCAAAATGTTAGTGTCAGTGCAACGGACGGCGCTGATCGGTATCAGTGGCGCTCTCAGAACAACGCCTACCTTGGCACTGAACGTCATGCTGAACATATACCCAGTAGATATTGCGGGAAAGGCGGCCGCGGCAAGGTCGTTGGTCAGGCTTCGTGATATGGGATATAGACTTTCTGACCGCGGACACTCTAGCCTTCTTACCAGTTTCGACTTCATCCCGGACAGAACGGACTACTGTATGCCGATAACAGCTCCCTATACAACCTTCACCCCAGTTATTCCAGAGAGAGAGGATTGGGGAAGAGGAATTATCTGGGGCATGGGACCGGTTAACTTGTTCACGGATGGGTCAAAGCTGGATGGAAAGGTTGGTGGGGGGGTCTTTTGTCAAGAGCTAAATTTAAGCCGCAAGTTTAAGTTGGCTGATCACTGCAGTGTATTCCAAGCAGAAATTGCTGCGATTAAGGATGCGGTGGATGGAATGCTATCCAGTGCTACCACGGTTAGGGAATTTAACATCTACTCTGATAGCCAATCGGCTATCAAGGCTCAACTACAGTGCGATCGAGGGTGGTCTGGGAGTGCCTGACCTCGCTTGCGATTGCATCGAATTATTTTACAATTAAGATTATCTGGGTCCCGGGCCATAGTGATATCCCGGGTAACTGTCAAGCGGATCTCTTAGCCCGCATCGGTACAACTGAACCGGATGAAGATGGCTGTAGGGACTTCGGGATCCCGCTGGCCACCTGTGGATTGCTCCTCCATAGCTGGGCCTCGAATCAGCTCAGCAAACGTTGGGCGGATACCACGTCTTGCAGGGTAGCAAGATCTTTCTGGCCGAAAGTGGATGGCAGGAGGTCTGCTGAAATAATTGGGTTCACTAAGGCTCACCTATCAATGGTCATTGGGGTTTTGACAGGGCACTGTCCCATGGGTATCCATGCGGTACGTCTCAATATACGGGAAACTCCATCCTGCTGCAGCTGTATGGAGGATGATGAGGTGGAATCACCAAATCACTTTATGCTTGATTGTCCAGCTTTTGCCAGAATTAGGCGAAAGTACTTCGGTCGCGACTCACTTGGATCTCCCGAGGATATATCCAAAGTTGAGATCGGTATCATTCGGAGCTTTATCGTTGCTACCCAACGATTCTCTAAGTAGCTGGATCTAGGTCACCGTTATTTTTGGTGTATGTGGTATCACAACGGACCTTCGTGTTGTCCAAGTGAGCTATCCTTATCAGGGAAGCTACCACCTAACCTATCCTATCCTAACAGAGAGATGCATTAATTGCTATAAAAACCAAATTTATTTGAGCTATGGCCAAGAGGAAAAATTTTACATTAAAATAGTAAACAAGAAGTGTCAAACTCATATTATAGTCACTGAAAATTCCGATTTAAAAAGTATCATGCAGAAGTGTCTAATAAATAAAGGTGTTATGTGTATTTACTGTGAAAGTACTGAGCTTTTTGTAAAATTTCAGTATTTGTATGTAAATTTCTTTGAAAATAACAACCTTAAGCTTTACAAATCAGTTGTAAAACTTAACGAAATTACAGACAAAAATGAAATTTTAACAATTATAGAAAACGAGCACCAACGTAACAATCATAGAGGAATACAGGAAGTTTTCCTTGAATTGAAGAATAAATATTTTTATCCAAAGTTATATAAACTGATAACGTACTTAATAAATAATTGCTCAATTTGTCAAATAGCTAAGTTTGATAGAAAGCCAGCCAAAATTCTTTACCAAGTAACAGAGACGCCCACTCATTTTAACGACATTGTACATATAGACATTTGGTTTCCGTATAGGAATACCATGTACCTCACAACTATCGATAAATTTTCAAAATATGCTACCTTTCATAGAATTAATGACAGAAATTGGATAGCAATTTTAGCCGCTTTGAAGCAACGAATCCAATTTTTAGGTAAAATGAACAAAATTGTGTTTGACAACGAAAGGTGTATTTTACACAGTGCTGTTCGTTTGTTTTTAAAAGAACAGAACATTCAAACACATACGACAACAGCATACCTAAAAACTGGAAATTCTGACGTAGAGCGACTTCACGGAACTTTGAATGAACATTTACGATTAATGGAAGCCGATATTCAAAACAAAGATCTAGATTTAGACGAAAAGCTTTTTAAAATTTTCATATCTTATAATAATACTATTCACTCGACAACAAGGAAAAGACCCATAGATTTTATAATAAAAAATTTCAGTAAAGAATATATTGATGAACTGAGTAAGCTATATGAAAAAGAAAAAGCCGAAAGAATTCAAAAGTTAAATAAAACTAGAGATCAGGAACCAAAGGAGCTCGTAGATAATATTGTTTGCAGTAGACAAATTGCTAAAAATAAGCCTAAGTATAAAAAACTAACTGAATATAATAAAAATGGTAATTATGTTACTGATAACTCAAATAATCGAAAGCCTAGATATTATAAGACACAACTAAAAAGACGTTACAAATTTCAGGAGTAGTATAAGCATTAGCGTCATTATAAGAGATTATTTCAATTCGTATAATTAAGGTTCAGAGATGTGCTTCTTATTTACGAGGACGCAAATGTCTTAGGGGCGGAGGAGTCACATACCGACACATCCTCTACCAATAATTATCATTAGTCACATACTGACACACCCTCTACTAATAACTGTCATGCTCTTCTTACTTATACCATTTCCTCTTACACCTTTCCTTCGCTTTCCATATCCGCTCACTTATTAGCTATATTTCCGTAAACAACTTCCAATAAATAAATCTCTTTCTCTTTATTCGCAATTAACAACAACATTACATATTACAGTTACTATTATTAGTTTTAAGCTCATTTTTGTGAACTTAGTTATAAGCATTACAGAAATTTGGAGATCATTAATAAAGTTTCATTCGAAAAGAACGGACTTCTTATTATATCGATTTTTGGTCAAGTTATCGTGTTAACGGCCGAGGCGAAGGGCAGACGGTCGACTGTGTATGAAAACTGGGCGTGGCTTCAACCGATTTCGCCCATTTTCACAGAAAACAGTTATCATAGAAGCAATGCCACTACCAAATTTCACCTGTATTGGTAAATTTTTGTTCGACTTATGGCATTAAAAGCATTCTAGACAAATTAAATGAAAAATTTTGAAATTTCCTTTTATTTTTGTATTTTGTTGCACCATATCATTACTGGAGTTGAATTTTGACATAATTTACTTATATACTGTAAAGATATTAATTTTTTTTTTTAAATTTGACTTTTAAATTTTTTTTAAAAAGTGGGCGTGTTCGTCATCCTATTTTGCTAATTTTTATTTAGCACATATACAGTAACAGGAGTAACGTATCTGCCAAACTTCATCATGATATCTTCAACGACTGCCAAATTACAGCTTGCTAAACTTTTAAATTACCTTCTTTTAAAAATGGGCGGTGCCACGCCCATTGTACAAAATTTAATTAGTTTTCTATTCTGCGTCATAAGGTCAACCCACCTACCAAGTTTCATCGCTTTATCTATCTTTGGTAATGAATTATCGCACTTTTTTCGTTTTTCGAAATTTTCGATATCGAAAAAGTGGGCGTGGTTATATTCCGGTTTCTTTAGTCTTAAATAGCGATCTGAGATGAGTGTCCAGGAACCTACATACCAAATTTCATCAAGATACCTCAAAATTTACTCAAGTTATCGTGTTCATGGACAGACAGACGGACGGACGGACGGACATGGCTAAATGAATTTCTTTTTTCGCCCAGAACATTTTGATATATAGAAGTCTATATCTATCTCGATTAGTTTATGCCGTTACGGTGTACCGTTATGCAAACAAAGTTGATATACTCTGTGAGCTCTGCTCAACTGAGTCAATGCAATATGTTTTAATTGTTATTTATACATTTAAAGTGCTGTAGCTTTTTAGTTTATTGACTTAGGGAAATAGTGCAAAAGCAACATGGTCATGAATTTGGAAATACTTTCGTCTGGTAAAATACAAAGGATACTTTAGGGGGATAAAACCCAATTAAATGAACTAATCAAGTGAAAACGACTTCATAGCTCGAAAAGACATTAAAAGCAAATATGCAGATTTCCAAGACCAAAACAAGTAAGGACGGGACTGTCTTCGTCTATGCCGAAGACTTCATACCTTTCATGAATGGGGCTGAACAATAATCTTATGCCGTTCGTAATCTCCGAATAATCGGATGTATAAGATAAGAAATATCTAGTGAACAGATCTACATACCTAAACGATTTTTAAGATAAATATAAAATAAACAAGTAAGTACGGGACTGTCTCGGCTATGCCGAAGACTTCATACCTTTCATGAATGGGGCTGAACAATAATCTTATCCCGTTCGTAATCTCCGAATAATCGGATGTATAAGATAAGAAATATCTAGTGAACAGATCTACATACCTAAACGATTTTTAAGATAAATATAAAATAAACAAGTAAGGAAGGCTAAGTTCGGGTGTAACCGACATTACATACTCAGTTGAGAGCTGTGGAGACCAAGTAAGGGAAATCACCATGTTGTAAAAGGAACCTAGGGTAACCCTGGAATGTGTTTGTATGACATGTGTATCAAATGGAAGGTATTAAAGAGTATTTTAAGAGGAAGTGGGCCATAGATCTATAGATGGACGCCATTTAGGGATATCGCCATAAAGGTGGACCAGGCCTGACTCGAGAATTTGTTTGTACGATATGGGTATCAAATGAAATGTGTTAATGATAATCTTAAAAGGGAGTGGGCCTAAGTTCTATAGGTGGACGTATTTTCGAGATATCTTCATAAAGGTGGACCAGGGGTGACTCTAGAATTTATTTTGTACGATATGGTTATCAAATAAAAGGTATTAATGAGTATTTTAAAAGAGCGTGGGCCAAAGTTCTATAGATGTACGCCTTTTCGAGATATCGCCATAAAGATGGACCAGGGGTGACTCTAGAATTTGTTTGTACGATATGAGTATCACATGAAAGGTGTTAATGAGTATTTTAAGAGGGCGTTGGCCTTAGTTCTATATGTGGACGCCTTTTCGAGATATCGCCATAAACGTGGACCAGGGGTGACTCTAGAAGTTGTTTGTACTATATGGGTATCAAATGAAAGGTGTTAATGAGTATTTTAAAAGGGAGTGGGCCTAAGTTCTATAGGTGGACGCATTTCGGAATATCGTTATAAAAGTGGACCTGGGTTGACTCTAGAATGCGTTTGTACAATATGGGTGTCAAACGAAAAGTGTAATAAGTGTTTTAAAAGGGAGTGGGCCTTTGTTCTATGGGTGGACGCCTTTTCGAGATATCGCCATAAACGTGGACCAGGGGTGACTCTAGAATGCGTTTGTACAATATGGGTATCAAATGAAAGGTGCTAATGAGTATTGTAAAAGGGTGTGGGCCTTAGTTCTATAGGTGGACGCCTTTTCGAGATATCTCCATAAAGGTAGACCAGGGTGACTCTAGAATTTGTTTGTACGATATGGGTATCAAATGAAAGGTGTTAATGAGTATTTTAAAAGGGAGTGAGCCTTAGATCTATAGGTGGATGCCCTTTCGAGATATCGCCATAAAGGTGGGCCAGGGGTGACTCTAGAATTTTTGTGTACGATATGGGTATCAAATGAAAGGTGTTAATGAGTATTTTAAAAGGGTGTGGGCCTTAGTTCTATAGGTGGACGCCTTTTCGAGATATCGCCATAAAGGTGGACCAGGGGTGACTCTAGAATTTGTTTGTACGATATGGGTATCAAATGAAAGGTGTTAATGAATATTTTAAAAGGGCGTGGGCCTTAGTTCTATAGGTGGACGCCTTTTCGAGATATCGACATAAAGGTGGACCAGGGGTGACTCTAGAATTTGTTTATATGATATGGGTATCAAATGAAAGGTGTTAATGAGTATTTTAAAAGGGAGTGGGCCTTAGTTCTACAGGTGGATGCCTTTTCGAGATATCGCCATAAAGGTGGGCCAGGGGTGACTCTAGAATGTTTTTGTACGATATGGGTATCAAATGAAAGGTGTTAATGAGTATTTTAAAAAGGCGTGGGCCTTAGTTCTATAGGTGGACGCCTTTTCGAGATATCGACATGGAGGTGGACCAGGGGTGACTCTAGAATTTGTTTGTACGATATGGGTATCAAATGAAAGGTGTTAATGAGTATTTTAAAAAGGAGTGGGCCTTAGTTCTATATGTGGACGACTTTTCGAGATATCGCCATAAACGTGGACCAGGGGTGACTCTAGAATGTGTTTGTACGATATGGGTATCAAATTAAAGGTATTAATGAGGGTTTTAAAAGGGAGTGGCCCTTAGTTGTATATGTGAAGGCGTTTTCGAGATATCTACCAAAATGTGGACCAGGGTGATCCAGAACATCATCTGTCGGGTACCGCTAATTTATTTATATATGTAATACCACGTACAGTATTCCTTCCAAGATTCCAAGGGCTTTTGATTTCGCCCTGCAAAACTTTTTCATTTTCTTCTACTTAATATGGTAGGTGTCACACCCATTTTACCAAGGTTTTTTCTAAAGTTATATTTTGCGTCAATAGACCAATAAAATTACCATGTTTCATTCCTTTTTTTGTATTTGGTATATAATTATAGCATTTTTTTCATTTTTCGTAATTTTCGATATCGAAAAGTGGGCGTGGTCATAGTCGGATTTCGGCCATTTTTTACACCAATATAAAGTGAGTACAGATAAGTACGTGAACTGAGTTTAGTAAAGATATATCGATTTTTGCTCAAGTTATCGTGTTAACGGCCGAGCGGAAGGACAGACGATCGACTGTGTATAAAAACTGGGCGTGGCTTCAACCGATTTCGCCCTTTTTCACAGAAAACAGTTATCGTCCTAGGAGCTAAGCCTCTACCAAATTTCACAAGGATTGGTTAATTTTTGTTCGACTTATGGCATTAAACGCATCCTAGACAAATTAAATGAAAAAGGGCGGAGCCACGCCCATTTTGAAATTTTCTTTTATTTTTGTATTTTGTTGCACCATATTATTACTGGAGTTGAATGTTGGCATAATTTACTTATATGCTGTAAAGATATTAACTTTTCTTTTAAAATTTGAATTTAAAAAAAAAATTTTTTTAAAAAGTGGGCGTGGTCGTTCTTCGATTTTGCTAAATTTTATTAAGCAGACATAAAATAATAAGAGTAACGTTCCTGCCAAATTTCATCATGATATCTTCAACGACTGCCAAATTACAGCTTGCAAAACTTCTAAATTACCTTCATTTAAAAGTGGGCGGTGCCACGCCCATTGTCGAAAATTTTACTAGTTTTCGATTCTGCGTCATAAGCTCAACTCACCTACCAAGTTTCATCGCTTAATGCGTATTTGGTAATGAATTATCGCACTTTTTCAATTTTTCGAAATTTTCGATATCGATAAAATGGGCGTGGTTATTGTCCGATATCGTTCATTTTAAATAGCGATCTGAGATGAGTGCCCAGGAACCTACATACCAAATTTCATCAAGATACCTCAAAATTTACTCAAGTTATCGTGTTAACGGACAGACGGACGGACGGACGGACATGGCTCAATCGAATTTTTTTTTTCGATACTGATGATTTTGATATATGGAAGTCTATATCTATCTCGATTCCTTTATACCTGTACAACCAACCGTTATGCAATCAAAGTTAATATACTCTGTGAGCTCTGCTCAACTGAGTATAAAAATAGGTAGGTACTTTGTGTGAGGATGCAAAGTTTCAGGTTTTTTGTGGTATGCGCGTAAAAACTATAACTACGAATCACGTATTTCAACAATATATGAAGTAAACGTAACTATTTGATGAAATGTTTTGAATTTTGAAGCTTCTAGCCGTAAAAAAGGGGCAAAAAATACAGTTTATATGGGGTATATAATATATGTACCACCGATTTCTATGATTTTTTCAGACAACAATATATGCTATATACGTAAGCATTTGGTGAAATTTGAAGCTTCTAGCTGTTAAAACGGGGCAGAAATTGCGCAAAGTTTCTTATCTGAACAATCGGTTGTATGAGATATATACTATATATACCACCGATCTCAATGATTTTTTCAGACAACAATATATACTATACACGCAAGCATTTGGTGAAATTTGAAGCTTCTAGCTGTTAAAATGGGGAAGAAATTACGCAAAGTTTCTTATCTGAACAATCGGTTGTATGAGATACATACTATATATACAACCGATCTCAATGATTTTTTCAGACAACAATATATACTATGCACGTAAGCATTTGGTGAAATTTGAAGCTTCTAGCTGTTAAAATAAGGAAGAAATTGCGCATAGTTTCTTATCTGAACAATCGGTTGTATGAGATATATACTATATATACCACCAATCTCAATGATTTTTTCAGACAACAATATATACTATACACGTAAGCATTTGGTGAAATTTGAAGCTTCTAGCTGTTAAAATGGGGAAGAAATTGCACAAAGTTTCTTATCTGAACAATCGGTTGTATGAGATTATATATACCACCGGTCTCTATGATTTTTTCAGACAACAATATATGCTATACACGTAAACATTTGGTGAAATTTTAACATATCTAAACGATTTTTAAGATAAATATAAAATAAAAAATAGGTAGGTACTTTGTGTGAGGATGCAAAGCTTCACGTTTTTTGTGGTCTGCATGTAAAAACTACGACTACGAATCACGTATTTCAAAAATATATGAAGCAAACGTAACTATTTTATGAAACTTGATGAATTTTGAAGCTTCTATCCGTAAAAAAGGGGCAAAAATTACAGTTTGTATGAAGTATATAATATATATACCACCGATCTCTATGATTTTTTCAGACGACAATATATGCTATATACGTAAGCATTTGGTGAAATTTGAAGCTTCTAGCTGTTAAAACGGGGCAGAAATTGCGCAAAGTTTCTTATCTGAACAATCGGTTGTATGAGATATATACTATGTATACACCCGATCTCAATGATTTTTTCAGACATCACTATATGCTATACACGTAAACATTTGGTGAAATTTGAAGCTTATAGCTGTTAAAATGGGGCCGAAATCGCAAAAAAAATATATATATACTATATATACCATCATATATATATTATATATATCACCGATCTCTATGATTTTTTGACACAACAATATATACTATATACGTAAGCAATCGGTGAAATTTGAAGCTAATAGCTGTTAAAATGGGGTAGAAATTGCGAAAAGTTTCTTATCTGAACAATCTGTTATATGAGATATATACTATATATACAACCGATCTCTATGATTTTTTCAGACAACAATATATGCCATATACGTAAGCGTTCGGTGAAATTTGAAGCTTCTATCTGTTAAAATAGGGCTAAAATTGCGAAAATATATATATATACTATATATATATACTATATATACTATATATACCACCGATCTGTATGATTTTTTCAGACAACAATATATGCTATATATGTACGTAAGCATTCGTTGAAAGTTGAAGCCTCTAGCTCTTAAAATAGGGCAGTAATTACGAAAAGTTTCTTATCTGAACAATCGGTTGTGGGGGATATATGCTATATATACGACCGATCTCATCAACTTTTTCAGGCAACAATATGTGCAATATACGAAAGTATATGGTGAAGTCTGAAGCTTCAATCTGTTAAATTGAGTAAGATATTACAAAAATCCTCTTTTTTCTGAAAAATCGGTTGTATGGAGGATATATGCTATAGTGGTCCGATCCAGCCGGTTCCGACAAATGTCTAATCGGACACCCAAGTACACCTGCTCACCTAATTTTATCAAGATATCTCAAAAATTGAGGGACTAGTTTGCATACAAACAGACAGACAGACGGACATGGCTAAATCAACTCAGCTCTTCATTCTGATTATTTCGGTATACTTAATGGTGGGTCTATCTATTTTCTTTAAGGACTTACAATTTTGGGTTTCGTGACGAAATTAATATACCATTTCAAGTTCATGAAAGGTATAAAAATAGGTAGGTACTTTGTGTGAGGATGCAAAGCTTCACGTTTTTTGTGGTCTGCATGTAAAAACTACGACTACGAATCACGTATTTCAAAAATATATGAAGTAAACGTAACTATTTTATGAAACTTGATGAATTTTGAAGCTTCTATCCGTAAAAAAGGGGCAAAAATGACAGTTTGTATGAAGTATATAATATATATACCACCGATCTCTACGATTTTTTCAGACAACAATATATGTTATATACGTAAGCATATAATATATATACCACCGATCTCTATGATTTTTTCAGACAACAATATATGCTATATACGTAAGCATTTGGTGAAATTTGAAGCTTCTAGCTGTTAAAACGGGGCAGAAATTGCGCAAAGTTTCTTATCTGAACAATCGGTTGTATGAGATATATACTATGTATACACCCGATCTCAATGATTTTTTCAGACATCAATATATGCTATACACGTAAGCATTTGGTGAAATTTGAAGCTTCTAGCTGTTAAAATGGGGCCGAAATCGCAAAAAAATATATATATACTATATATGTACATACTATATATACCATCATATATATATTATATATATCACCGATCTCTATGATTTTTAGACACAACATATACTATATACGTATGCAATCGGTGAAATTTGAAGCTAATAGCTGATAAAATGGGGTAGAAATTGCGAAAAGTTTCTTATCTGAACAATCGGTTGTATGAGATATATACTATATATACAACCGATCTCTATGATTTTTTCAGACAACAATATATGCCATATACGTAAGCGTTCGGTGGAATTTGAAGCTTTTAGCTGTTAAAATGGGGCTAAAATTGCGAAAATATATATATATATACTATATATACCACCATATATATACTATATATACCACCGATCTGTATGCTTTTTTCAGACAACAATATATGCTATATACGTAAGCATTCGTTGAAATTTGAAGCCTCTATCTCTTAAAATAGGGCAGTAATTACGAAAAGTTTCTTATCTGAAGAATCGGTTGTGGGGGATATATACTATATATACGACCGATCTCATCAATTTTTTCAGGCAACAATATGTGCAATATACGAAAGTATATGGTGAAGTTTGAAGCTTCAATGTGTTAAATTGAGTAAGATATTACAAAAATCCTCTTTTTTCTGAAAAATCGGTTGTATGGAGGATATATGATATAGTGGTCCGATTCGGCCGGTTCCGACAAATGTCTAATTGGACACCCAAATACACCTGCTCACCAAATTTTATTAAGATATCTCAAAAATTGAGGGACTAGTTTGCATACAAACAGACAGACAGACAGACAGACAGACGGACATGGCTAAATCAAATCAGCTCTTCATTCTGATTATTTCGGTATACTTAATGGTGGGTCTATCTATTTTCCTTTAAGGACTTACAATTTTGGGTTTCGTGACGAAATTAATATACCATTTCATTTTCATGAAAGGTATAAAAATAGGTAGGTACTTTGTGTGAGGATGCAAAGCTTCACGTTTTTTGTGGTCTGCATGTAAAAACTACGACTACGAATCACGTATTTCAAAAATATATGAAGTAAACGTAACTATTTTATGAAACTTGATGAATTTTGAAGCTTCTATCCGTAAAAAAGGGGCAAAAATGACAGTTTGTATGAAGTATATAATATATATACCACCGATCTCTACGATTTTTTCAGACAACAATATATGCTATATACGTAAGCATTTGGTGAAATTTGAAGCTTCTAGCTGTTAAAACGGGGCAGAAATTGCGCAAAGTTTCTTATCTGAACAATCGGTTGTATGAGATATATACTATGTATACACCCGATCTCAATGATTTTTTCAGACATCAATATATGCTATACACGTAAGCATTTGGTGAAATTTGAAGCTTCTAGCTGTTAAAATGGGGCCGAAATCGCAAAAAAAATATATATATACTATATATGTACATACTATATATACCATCATATATATATTATACATATCACCGATCTCTATGATTTTTAGACACAATATATACTATATACGTAAGCAATCGGTGAAATTTGAAGCCAATAGCTGATAAATAGGGTAGAAATTGCGAAAAGTTTCTTATCTGAACAATCGGTTGTATGAGATATATACTATATATACAACCGATCTCTATGATTTTTTCAGACAACAATATATGCCATATACGTAAGCGTTCGGTGGAATTTGAAGCTTTTAGCTGTTAAAATGGGGCTAAAATTGCGAATATATATATATATATACTATATATACCACCATATATATACTATATATACCACCGATCTGTATGATTTTTTCAGACAACAATATATGCTATATACGTAAGCATTCGTTGAAATTTGAAGCCTCTAGCTCTTAAAATAGGGCAGTAATTACGAAAAGTTTCTTATCTGAAGAATCGGTTGTGGGGGATATATACTATATATACGACCGATCTCATCAATTTTTTCAGGCAACAATATGTGCAATATACGAAAGTATATGGTGAAGTTTGAAGCTTCAATGTGTTAAATTGAGTAAGATATTACAAAAATCCTCTTTTTTCTGAAAAATCGGTTGTATGGAGGATATATGATATAGTGGTCCGATTCGGCCGGTTCCGACAAATGTCTAATTGGACACCCAAATACACCTGCTCACCAAATTTTATTAAGATATCTCAAAAATTGAGGGACTAGTTTGCATACAAACAGACAGACAGACAGACAGACAGACGGACATGGCTAAATCAAATCAGCTCTTCATTCTGATTATTTCGGTATACTTAATGGTGGGTCTATCTATTTTCCTTTAAGGACTTACAATTTTGGGTTTCGTGACGAAATTAATATACCATTTCATTTTCATGAAAGGTATAAAAATAGGTAGGTACTTTCTGTGAGGATGCAAAGCTTCACGTTTTTTGTGGTCTGCATGTAAAAACTACGACTACGAATCACGTATTTCAAAAATATATGAAGTAAACGTAACTATTTTATGAAACTTGATGAATTTTTAAGCTTCTATCCGTAAAAAAGGGGCAAAAATGACAGTTTGTATGAATATATATACCACCGATCTCTATGATTTTTTCAGACAACAATATATGCTATATACGCAAGCATTTGGTGAAATTTGAAGCTTCTAGCTGTTAAAACGGGGCAGAGATTGCGCAAAGTTTCTTATCTGTACAATCGGTTGTATGAGATATATACTATGTATACACCCGATCTCAATGATTTTTTCAGACATCAATATATGCTATACACGTAAGAATTTGGTGAAATTTGAAGCTTCTAGCTATTAAAATGGGGCCGAAATCGCAAAAAAAAAAATATATATACTATATATACCATCATATATATATTATATATATAACCGATCTCTATGATTTTTTGACACAACAATATATACTATATACGTAAGCAATCGGTGAAATTTGAAGCTAATAGCTGTTAAAATGGGGTAGAAATTGCGAAAAGTTTCTTATCTGAACAATCGGTTGTATGAGATATATACTATATATACCACCAATCTCAATGATTTTTTCAGACAACAATATATACTATACACGTAAGCATTTGGTGAAATTTGAAGCTTCTAGCTGTTAAAATGGGGAAGAAATTGCACAAAGTTTCTTATCTGAACAATCGGTTGTATGAGATTATATATACCACCGGTCTCTATGATTTTTTCAGACAACAATATATGCTATACACGTAAACATTTGGTGAAATTTTAACATATCTAAACGATTTTTAAGATAAATATAAAATAAAAAATAGGTAGGTACTTTGTGTGAGGATGCAAAGCTTCACGTTTTTTGTGGTCTGCATGTAAAAACTACGACTACGAATCACGTATTTCAAAAATATATGAAGCAAACGTAACTATTTTATGAAACTTGATGAATTTTGAAGCTTCTATCCGTAAAAAAGGGGCAAAAATGACAGTTTGTATGAAGTATATAATATATATACCACCGATCTCTATGATTTTTTCAGACGACAATATATGCTATATACGTAAGCATTTGGTGAAATTTGAAGCTTCTAGCTGTTAAAACGGGGCAGAAATTGCGCAAAGTTTCTTATCTGAACAATCGGTTGTATGAGATATATACTATGTATACACCCGATCTCAATGATTTTTTCAGACATCACTATATGCTATACACGTAAACATTTGGTGAAATTTGAAGCTTATAGCTGTTAAAATGGGGCCGAAATCGCAAAAAAAAATATATATATACTATATATACCATCATATATATATTATATATATCACCGATCTCTATGATTTTTTGACACAACAATATATACTATATACGTAAGCAATCGGTGAAATTTGAAGCTAATAGCTGTTAAAATGGGGTAGAAATTGCGAAAAGTTTCTTATCTGAACAATCTGTTATATGAGATATATACTATATATACAACCGATCTCTATGATTTTTTCAGACAACAATATATGCCATATACGTAAGCGTTCGGTGAAATTTGAAGCTTCTATCTGTTAAAATAGGGCTAAAATTGCGAAAATATATATATATACTATATATATATACTATATATACTATATATACCACCGATCTGTATGATTTTTTCAGACAACAATATATGCTATATATGTACGTAAGCATTCGTTGAAAGTTGAAGCCTCTAGCTCTTAAAATAGGGCAGTAATTACGAAAAGTTTCTTATCTGAACAATCGGTTGTGGGGGATATATACTATATATACGACCGATCTCATCAACTTTTTCAGGCAACAATATGTGCAATATACGAAAGTATATGGTGAAGTTTGAAGCTTCAATCTGTTAAATTGAGTAAGATATTACAAAAATCCTCTTTTTTCTGAAAAATCGGTTGTATGGAGGATATATGCTATAGTGGTCCGATCCAGCCGGTTCCGACAAATGTCTAATCGGACACCCAAGTACACCTGCTCACCTAATTTTATCAAGATATCTCAAAAATTGAGGGACTAGTTTGCATACAAACAGACAGACAGACGGACATGGCTAAATCAACTCAGCTCTTCATTCTGATTATTTCGGTATACTTAATGGTGGGTCTATCTATTTTCTTTAAGGACTTACAATTTTGGGTTTCGTGACGAAATTAATATACCATTTCAAGTTCATGAAAGGTATAAAAATAGGTAGGTACTTTGTGTGAGGATGCAAAGCTTCACGTTTTTTGTGGTCTGCATGTAAAAACTACGACTACGAATCACGTATTTCAAAAATATATGAAGTAAACGTAACTATTTTATGAAACTTGATGAATTTTGAAGCTTCTATCCGTAAAAAAGGGGCAAAAATGACAGTTTGTATGAAGTATATAATATATATACCACCGATCTCTACGATTTTTTCAGACAACAATATATGTTATATACGTAAGCATATAATATATATACCACCGATCTCTATGATTTTTTCAGACAACAATATATGCTATATACGTAAGCATTTGGTGAAATTTGAAGCTTCTAGCTGTTAAAACGGGGCAGAAATTGCGCAAAGTTTCTTATCTGAACAATCGGTTGTATGAGATATATACTATGTATACACCCGATCTCAATGATTTTTTCAGACATCAATATATGCTATACACGTAAGCATTTGGTGAAATTTGAAGCTTCTAGCTGTTAAAATGGGGCCGAAATCGCAAAAAAATATATATATACTATATATGTACATACTATATATACCATCATATATATATTATATATATCACCGATCTCTATGATTTTTAGACACAACATATACTATATACGTATGCAATCGGTGAAATTTGAAGTTAATAGCTGATAAAATGGGGTAGAAATTGCGAAAAGTTTCTTATCTGAACAATCGGTTGTATGAGATATATACTATATATACAACCGATCTCTATGATTTTTTCAGACAACAATATATGCCATATACGTAAGCGTTCGGTGGAATTTGAAGCTTTTAGCTGTTAAAATGGGGCTAAAATTGCGAAAATATATATATATATACTATATATACCACCATATATATACTATATATACCACCGATCTGTATGCTTTTTTCAGACAACAATATATGCTATATACGTAAGCATTCGTTGAAATTTGAAGCCTCTAGCTCTTAAAATAGGGCAGTAATTACGAAAAGTTTCTTATCTGAAGAATCGGTTGTGGGGGATATATACTATATATACGACCGATCTCATCAATTTTTTCAGGCAACAATATGTGCAATATACGAAAGTATATGGTGAAGTTTGAAGCTTCAATGTGTTAAATTGAGTAAGATATTACAAAAATCCTCTTTTTTCTGAAAAATCGGTTGTATGGAGGATATATGATATAGTGGTCCGATTCGGCCGGTTCCGACAAATGTCTA
This sequence comes from Eurosta solidaginis, assembly GCF_040869045.1. Lineage (NCBI taxonomy): Eukaryota > Metazoa > Arthropoda > Insecta > Diptera > Tephritidae > Eurosta > Eurosta solidaginis. The sequence goes on along the minus strand of NC_090322.1, from coordinate 117,511,622 downwards.
ATTGGACACCCAAATACACCTGCTCACCAAATTTTATTAAGATATCTCAAAAATTGAGGGACTAGTTTGCATACAAACAGACAGACAGACAGACAGACGGACATGGCTAAATCAAATCAGCTCTTCATTCTGATTATTTCGGTATACTTAATGGTGGGTCTAACTATTTTCCTTTAAGGACTTACAATTTTGGGTTTCGTGACGAAATTAATATACCATTTCATTTTCATGAAAGGTATAAAAATAGGTAGGTACTTTGTGTGAGGATGCAAAGCTTCACGTTTTTTGTGGTCTGCATGTAAAAACTACGACTACGAATCACGTATTTCAAAAATATATGAAGTAAACGTAACTATTTTATGAAACTTGATGAATTTTGAAGCTTCTATCCGTAAAAAAGGGGCAAAAATGACAGTTTGTATGAAGTATATAATATATATACCACCGATCTCTACGATTTTTTCAGACAACAATATATGCTATATACGCAAGCATTTGGTGAAATTTGAAGCTTCTAGCTGTTAAAACGGGGCAGAAATTGCGCAAAGTTTCTTATCTGAACAATCGGTTGTATGAGATATATACTATGTATACACCCGATCTCAATGATTTTTTCAGACATCAATATATGCTATACACGTAAGCATTTGGTGAAATTTGAAGCTTCTAGCTGTTAAAATGGGGCCGAAATCGCAAAAAAAATATATATATACTATATATGTACATACTATATATACCATCATATATATATTATACATATCACCGATCTCTATGATTTTTAGACACAATATATACTATATACGTAAGCAATCGGTGAAATTTGAAGCCAATAGCTGATAAATAGGGTAGAAATTGCGAAAAGTTTCTTATCTGAACAATCGGTTGTATGAGATATATACTATATATACAACCGATCTCTATGATTTTTTCAGACAACAATATATGCCATATACGTAAGCGTTCGGTGGAATTTGAAGCTTTTAGCTGTTAAAATGGGGCTAAAATTGCGAATATATATATATATATACTATATATACCACCGATCTGTATGATTTTTTCAGACAACAATATATGCTATATACGTAAGCATTCGTTGAAATTTGAAGCCTCTAGCTCTTAAAATAGGGCAGTAATTACGAAAAGTTTCTTATCTGAAGAATCGGTTGTGGGGGATATATACTATATATACGACCGATCTCATCAATTTTTTCATGCAACAATATGTGCAATATACGAAAGTATATGGTGAAGTTTGAAGCTTCAATGTGTTAAATTGAGTAAGATATTACAAAAATCCTCTTTTTTCTGAAAAATCGGTTGTATGGAGGATATATGATATAGTGGTCCGATTCGGCCGGTTCCGACAAATGTCTAATTGGACACCCAAATACACCTGCTCACCAAATTTTATTAAGATATCTCAAAAATTGAGGGACTAGTTTGCATACAAACAGACAGACGGACAGACGGACAGACAGACAGACGGACATGGCTAAATCAACTCAGCTCTTCATTCTGATTATTTCGGTATACTTAATGGTGGGTCTATCTATTTTCCTTTAAGGACTTACAATTTTGGGTTTCGTGACGAAATTAATATACCATTTCATTTTCATGAAAGGTATAAAAATAGGTAGGTACTTTGTGTGAGGATGCAAAGCTTCACGTTTTTTGTGGTCTGCATGTAAAAACTACGACTACGAATCACGTATTTCAAAAATATATGAAGTAAACGTAACTATTTTATGAAACTTGATGAATTTTTAAGCTTCTATCCGTAAAAAAGGGGCAAAAATGACAGTTTGTATGAATATATATACCACCGATCTCTATGATTTTTTCAGACAACAATATATGCTATATACGCAAGCATTTGGTGAAATTTGAAGCTTCTAGCTGTTAAAACGGGGCAGAAATTGCGCAAAGTTTCTTATCTGAACAATCGGTTGTATGAGATATATACTATGTATACACCCGATCTCAATGATTTTTTCAGACATCAATATATGCTATACACGTAAGCATTTGGTGAAATTTGAAGCTTCTAGCTATTAAAATGGGGCCGAAATCGCAAAAAAAAAATATATATACTATATATACCATCATATATATATTATATATATAACCGATCTCTATGATTTTTTGACACAACAATATATACTATATACGTAAGCAATCGGTGAAATTTGAAGCTAATAGCTGTTAAAATGGGGTAGAAATTGCGAAAAGTTTCTTATCTGAACAATTGGTTGTATGAGATATATACAACCGATCTCTATGATTTTTTCAGACAACAATATATGCTATATACGTAAGCATTCGTTGAAATTTGAAGCCTCTAGCTCTTAAAATAGGGCAGTAATTACGAAAAGTTTCTTATCTGAACAATCGGTTGTGGGGGATATATACTATATATACGACCGATCTCATCAATTTTTTCAGGCAACAATATGTGCAATATACGAAAGTATATGGTGAAGTTTGAAGCTTCAATCTGTTAAATTGAGTAAGATATTACAAAAATCCTCTTTTTTCTGAAAAATCGGTTGTATGGAGGATATATGCTATAGTGGTCCGATCCGGCCGGTTCCGACAAATGTCTAATCGGACACCCAAATACACCTGCTCACCAAATTTTATCAAGATATCTAAAAAATTGAGGGACTAGTTTGCATACAAACAGACAGACGGACAGACGGACAGACAGACAGACGGACATGGCTAAATCAACTCAGCTCTTCATTCTGATTATTTCGGTATACTTAATGGTGGGTCTATCTATTTTCCTTTAAGGACTTACAATTTTGGGTTTCGTGACGAAATTAATATACCATTTCATTTTCATGAAAGGTATAAAAATAGGTAGGTACTTTGTGTGAGGATGCAAAGTTTCACGTTTTTTGTGGTCTGCATGTAAAAACTACGACTACGAATCACGTATTTCAAAAATATATGAAGGAAACGTAACTATTTTATGAAACTTGATGAATTTTGAAGCTTCTATCCGTAAAAACGGGGCAAAAATGACAGTTTGTATGAAGTATATAATATATATACCACCGATCTCTATGATTTTTTCAGACAACAAAATATGCTATATACGTAAGCATTTGGTGAAATTTGAAGCTTCTAGCTGTTAAAACGGGACAGAAATTGCGCAAAGTTTCTTATCTGAACAATCGGTTGTATGAGATATATACTATGTATACACCCGATCTCAATGATTTTTTCAGACATCAATATATACTATACACGTAAGCATTTGGTCAAATTTGAAGCTTCTAGCTGTTAAAATGGGGCCGAAATCGCAAAAAAAAATATATATATACTATATACATACTATATATACCATCATATATATATTATATATATCACCGATCTCTATGATTTTTTGATACAACAATATATACTATATACGTAAGCAATCGGTGAAATTTGAAGCTAATAGCTGATAAAATGGGGTAGAAATTGCGAAAAGTTTCTTATCTGAACAATCGGTTGTATGAGATATATACTATATATACAACCGATCTCTATGATTTTTTCAGACAACAATATATGCCATACACGTAAGCGTTCGGTGAAATTTGAAGCTTCTAGCTGTTAAAATGGGGCTAAAATTGCGAAAATATATATATATATACTATATATATATACTATATATACCACCATATATATACTATATATACCACCGATCTGTATGATTTTTTCAGAAAACAATATATGCTATATACGTAAGCATTCGTTGAAATTTGAAGCCTCTAGCTCTTAAAATAGGGCAGTAATTACGAAAAGTTTCTTATCTGAACAATCGGTTGTGGGGGATATATACTATATATACGACCGATCTCGTCAATTTTTTCAGGCAACAATATGTGAAATATACGAAAGTATATGGTGAAGTTTGAAGCTTCAATCTGTTAAATTGAGTAAGATATTACAAAAATCCTCTTTTTTCTGAAAAATCGGTTGTATGGAGGATATATGCTATAGTGGTCCGATCCGGCCGGTTCCTAATCGGACACCCAAATACACCTGCTCACCAAATTTTATCAAGATATCTCAAAAATTGTGGGACTAGTTTGCATACAAACAGACAGACGGACAGACAGACAGACGGACATGGCTAAATCAGCTCAGCTCTTCATTCTGATTATTTCGGTATACTTAATGGTGGGTCTTTTTTTTTCCTTTAAGGACTTACAATTTTGGGTTTCGTGACGAAATTAATATACCATTTCATTTTCATGAAAGGTATAATAATGATGTATCAATATTAATCGGATGCCAAATAACAAAGTTACGATAAAAAGTACCTTCATGAATGGAGCTGAACAATAATCGTATTCCATTCGTAATATCCAAATATTCGGCTGTATAAGATATTGTACCGAATTTCGAAGGATTCCGATTATTTATACACCTTTTACTTACGTTCGAATCGCTGAACTGTCGAATAAATAACTCCATTATTTTTTATTGCAAAATGGTCTTTATTAGACTATTTTGGGAGTAGTACTTCACAATTATACTTCACAACTAATAGCGTGTTTAAATCAAACTGATTAGTCATTCCTCAGCTTGCGCTGCCTTTATACTCTCTGTTGCCTCGTCCGCATATTTCTACTAAGGTCTAAAATTTTCACCTTCTAGAACTTCTGTATCTCCTGCTTGGTAATTGACCTATATGCGTGTGTATGTGTGAGCAGCAACCCTGCAAAAACGTGCGATTAATCCCTAGGGAGAGTGGTCTGCGATTGATCTCTTTTGCCACCATTGGGGTATAATTGATCCCCTCTATTCCCTTTTGGGTATATTTGGTATCAGTCAATTTGAAATTTATGTAGCTAATTGAAAAAAACAAACAGCAACGAAATTAGTAAAATAAAAAGATTAAATGTGATTGAATATAATTATTTAAGAAAAATGCGGAGCTCTATACCGAACCAAAATACTAGGACCATATATTCCATTATTGTAATATTTGTTTTGTTTTTATTATTCTACAACACTAATACAAAACAAAAGTTAAGAATATTGTATCAGAGTTTAAAAAATTATAAAATCCGTAAGAACAAAGAGGATCCATCCGACAGCACCCGCAGGGGTACAAAGAGGGCGTGTCGAACAGTACAAAAATGATCTGTTCCACAGTGCCCGTAATGGTATAAAGAGGACCAGTCCGACACTACCCGTTCAGGCATAAACACTAACAATTGGTCTCTCCATAGGGCATGCTCAAACAAAAGGGATCTCTCCAACCCATATAAAGAGATCAGAACTGGCTATAGTCGCATACTCATTTGCGACTCATCCCGGATTCATCCAAGACTAATCGCATTTTTTGCAGGGAACTTCGGCTGATGACTACATGTGTGTGTGTGAGATATCTCTACACTTCGAGCTGCTGGTTATGTGTGTGCATGTACATAAGTTTGGCTGCTTGCTGGATTTGTTGTTGTGATTATTTACTATACATATAAATACATATAAAGAACATTTTGCAGAAAACAAAATTTGGAATTTTGTACAAAAAATGAAGCAATCAAAATTTAATACTTTTGTAATACTAGTAAATACTGGAAAATAGAGCTACCGAAAAAGTGAGGTTATGTTGTTGACATCACCTTAATTATTACATCATGTTACAAAGCAACGTTCTTGATAAATTTTTCATTTCGGGCGACGTTTTCAATTTGAAATAAGAAATAAATTTAGTATCTGTTTAAAATTACTATTAGGTAGCAACAAAGTAGAAGACAAACACTTGCATTTTGAACAATTTTCTTTTAATTTGATACAGCGTCGACAACAAACTACTATTCGATTCAAAACTAGTACATAACAGCGATCAGCTGTCATAATCAGACTAATTCTAAATATTCTCGCGGAATTTTGTTCTCGCGGATTTTTTTATTCCCGCGGAAAAATTCCTCCAATTCTTTACTCCTAGGGAGAAGAATAATTGGGGAATGGGAATTTCGAATTTTCGAAGTCAGCTGTTTTGTCAATTGAAATTTCGTTGCGGATTTCTTATTTTGTTTAAAAAATTGTAAAGTTTAATTATTGTTGCCAATTTGTTTGAAATTAAGAAATAAGGTATAAACAATGCACATTATTGCATTTCGAGTTGAGCTCGCCTTTCGCCATATGCCAAAATCTATTTAAGCCTTCTTAAAAAATACTTGCGCAATTTCTGGATGGTTGCATCAAATATGTGAAGAGCTCTTCCGTTGCTTATGATATACTTTTCGACTTAAAATAAAGAATATTGTGATTGTTGTTGTATTAACAGTGAGAATATTGTGGTAGAATGTAAATACATATTTTAGCACAAATTTGTACAAATAAGTGTTCTTTCTTAAAATAACCAATTTCCTTTAACTATTTTGATGCATTCCCTTTAATTTAACTAGTGAAAAAACTCCTATGAAATGGCAGATAAATCTCCCTCCCCCTCACATTCATAATACCTACTTTTCTCCCATAACCGGTTTCCGCTTTTTCGAACATTGTTCAGAATAGGAGGAAAGGGAGAAATGAAAAAACTCACAAGGAATTTTTATTTAGAATACGAGGAATGGGAGAAGGGAAAAAACTCGCACGGAATTTTCGTTTAGAATTGGGCTGAATAAGAATTTGAAACTCGATGTTTGGTAGCCAACGAAGTTCAAAGATCCAAAGAATCTCATAATAAGAGTCTAAATTTAAATATGCTCACCTTCCGCTACATTTGAAGACATGTATATGGGCGCACCCGAATAATCGACGATATTACCATCATCATCAAAGAACACCGTTATATTACCAACATATTTAGCGTATGCACCGGCTTGAACAATTAACACACGATGACCATTTTTATGGACTACTTCCGTGGGATAAGGACCAGCAGGCTTATCTGGCCCAGGTGGTGTATCGCCAGTGTAGAGGAAAGTATGTGAATGTGCACCCACAATAACATCCACATCATCAGCAGCATGTTTAGCAATTATTTTATCGACATCATAGCCGCAATGTGTGATAGCGATTATGATGTTTGCGCCCTGTTCTTTTAATTTTTTAGCTTCCTCACGAATGGCAACGCTTTCATTGCGAAAAATCAAATTGCCGGTGTTGGCCAAATCCTGGTATGATAAAAAAGATATTATATTAAAACAAATACTCCACATATTTAGCAATGATAAAGAAAATAAACTATGGATTACCTACAATACTTAATAACAAAAAGTGGACATGGGCAACTCCGTTGTATAAAAACTTTTTGCGAAAGCATTTTTTATATCACTAGGACCTGACCCTCGTACCTTCGGTATGGAAGGCGTCTACCTCCAAACAATACCAATCATATGATTAATCACATACCAAAAAAATACTCCGATTATATCTACTGCTGAGTGGAATATCCCCTAATCTCAGTTACGTAAATGCCAAATTAAAGCTCAACCTATAAAAAAGGGGTTTTTGGCTCCTAGATTTTGAGAGTACGATGGAAATTCTGCATATGCGGTTTTTGTTGCCGAGAAGACCTACAAGTTGATGTGTGTCTCGTAAGAAACACCAATATTAAATTTTTGTTATTTTGTCGCACTGTGCATCGAATAGAATTCACAGATCAATAGAGATGTTCCCACGGTTGCAACACTGTGTTTTCATTTGGGACCAAAATTCATCGAAAAGAAGGACCAAAAGAAACGGAACAAATTTTTTTATTCTTTAATTGAATTACAACAATTTTGCAATTCACAAATTTGTCGAACGCGTTGTAAAACCTTAAATTTTAGGTTGTTTTCATAGTTTCCTACAAAAGATTTTAATTAAACGAATAAAAAAAAATTGCCCAAATATGTATATGTCAAAAGTAACAAAATGTTGCACAAACAAAGATAAGGAGTATTTTTTTATTAAACGGTTTTATTTAGCTTGCCTTTTTTTGTTCTTGTTATGAAAATAAAACCAAAAAATAAAAATTGAGCTAAGTGAGTTTTAAAATTTTTTAAACGTCATTTAGGTCTAACCGGTTTTACCCATGATACAAACCAAAGCGAATCCATACCGGTGGCAAAGCGAATTCAACCAATTCGCCGTGCCAAAGAATGTCCAGTCAAAAGAAAATTTTCATTGATCTCGATTAACTGACATATTGTAGTACAAGCTGTCGGGATAACAACACCTGGTACTGAATTCGCCTTGATACAAATCATGGCTCAATTACATGGTTGGCTCACCTCATCAGCTGATTTTATTTTTATCTTGCATGGTCGATGGGATTGTCAAAAGGAGATGGCAAACTCAAAATTAAACCAACACATTGACAACATTTTTTTACCACACACAAAAACTGCTATGTTTTATGTTTTCATTTCATTCCATTCGCCTAATACCAATACACAGATTTTGACAATTTGAACAGACATAATTTGTTGCTGTACAGATGAGCCAACCATTTAGTTGAACCATGATACAAATATTACAAGGTAAAACCGGTGAGAGGAAAATGGCAATTAAAAAGATTTTAAATTCTCTCTGCGCTCTCATAAATTTTATTTTATTTTGATTTTGTTTTCTTAAAAAAATAACATAAACAAAATTTTGTTGTCGCAGAAATGCAAATTACCACCATAACGGCCATGCTCAACCCTAACTCTTCCGGCCTCATCCTACATTAAAGGAATCATAAGCAGTTAACGTTGTGGAAGGGTAACAAAAGAATAAACATATAAATCAATTGGCTACGCGATCTTGTAAGTACTATGATTCGCCAATATGGGCTCCTAACCATAAAAACACCTCCCCACATAGTGGTGTGTTATATTGAACCACGTAATAATAGGCTGGGAAAACAGTTCCTACTAAACTTTTCTAAGCCGAAGTAACCCAGCAGAATTGCTTGATGCAGCCTCGCCTCCAAAAAGATAGGCGGACATCACCGTAACTATATGGATCACATTGTTGTTGCATTTGCATGTTAAATCTCTATCCGTATCTGGTTCACGTACCATTGGAACACGAGGACTATTGTGCATATATCCCAGCCAGCATTTTTTGAAAATTTTGATCGAAAAATATTTAAATATCATACCCCAAGATGATTAAAAACGTTCAAATTTAAAAGCATTTTCTGTTCGAAAATTAACGTATCGTCGGGAGAAAAATGTACCATAAATGTATTATTCTTGAATAATGATTTATGATTCCTATTTCGAAACCCTTTTTATTCATATTTGATATTATTGTAAAATTGAGCTTTAATAGTTCTAGAGTAATATTTGACTGATTTTCACAGTCATTTTCTGATCATATTCGTGAATATATTTCAATCATTTTGGTTGAAATTTTTGAATTATTTTTGAATGTCATTATAATGCATTTATTCTTCATATCTTATTCAAAATAGGACACTACATAATATTCTTATTTCATCAGGGGAAGAAAGCATGCGAAAGTGAGCTATTCGAACCACAGCTAACTCGCAAACAAATTTGACCGATATACACCTGCGACTACAACATCTAACATCAGCATTATCGTCTGCATCTTCAAATACGGATACAATACGGGATGTTGAAGCCGTATCCAGGTATGCCAAGATAGTTTCACTTACCTGGGGTTCAAATAGCTCACAATCTATGTATTGTCCAATCATTATGTATTTTCTGGGAAGCTGAAGGGGAGAAATGGTTGGGGAAATCTTCGTTCACGAGCAGCATTACATTATTTTTGTCTTGAAGAATATCTTTTGCATAAATAATAAAATTTTTATATATTTTTTTCTTAGCTTCATGAATGAAAAAATATGATTTTCAATGAAAAGTAAAAATTTAACAAGTATAAAATTAATTATTCAGACAACAAATATAGTCAGAAAAGATTAAGAAAGCTGAATTAAAAATGATTATAAATTTTTGATCACCTAAAGTAAACAAATTTGATTCAAATATGATTCCAAAATGTGATTGAAAAACTATATTTAGTTTTTGATCATCAAAAGTAAACATATTTGATCATTCTTTTTGTTGGTTTTTATGAAATATTAAAATTTAGTCATTAAAGGACTTCAAAAATGATTCCAAAAAGTAATCGAAAAATGCTTTTTAGTTTTTCATTATCAACAGTATTCATATTTGATTATTTCTTTTGTTCAATTTTATGATAACTCATTATTTAGTCAGAAAGAGTAATCAAATTGTACTGATATGTAGGGAAATTCAAAATTGAATCACCTAAATGCTGAGTGGGATATTGCTAATAGAAAATGCTCGCAATGTGTTTTCAATTTGAAAGCAAAACAAGACAGCCTATAAAATTTTTGTGATTGTGGCAGCATCAGTGTGACAAGAAAAAATTTTAATTTAGGTACATTCGATTATTGAATAAAAAACAAAAACGTTTAAACAGAAATATATCGGCACTATGATGTTTGGGAATGTACCTCATATTCGAATGAGCTAAGATCCCGCATTCCGGAATTGTTGTATTTGTAATCGAATTTGAAAAAAAAAAAGTTTGATGACGTAGCGCTTTTGAAATTTTTCGATTTCTCATGTTTCGCTACCAGTGTTCGGAGTATTTAAAACTGTTACCTGAACAAACGACTACGCCGGAGTACAAATTAAATTTTCGGAGTATATTTTTTCTTCCTTTTTGAAAGCGGGCGAACAACTAACATAAAATTGATTTGGTGGCTTGGCAAACCTTTGATTATGTTTTGGCCATAAAATGTTTATTAGTAAAAAAGTTATCTGCCTTATCAGATGCGCATGGAGTCGGCCTAGAACGTGTAGGATGACCAATTAATGCTTCCATAAGCACACCACATTCTGGAAGAAAAGTGGGCTCTATCTCCCAGGATATTTATCTCGAAAAAATAGTATTATTATTATTATATATTTTATATTATTATTTACCATACATATTTTATGCTCTTTTAGTGATAGATGGTTTCAAGACCGGGTCAGATTCCCGTAGGAACGATAATGGCGACCTGGTAACTGACGTACAGAGTGTGGGGGAAGACGAACCCGATACCCCGATCGCCGATGATGAAAAACACTCCCGGCATCCAATATCATGGCTAAAAAACCACAAGGTGCCAAGTAATGACGGTATACCCGCCGGGATGTTCAAACATGGAGGCGAAGATAAAGAAGCAAGAAAAAGTGGGTCTTGCAGTAAATTTGGACAAGAGGAAGTACTTGCTGTCATCGTGGCTTTTGTAGCTACGTCACTGTTGACGGATATAAATTCGATACTGTGAAGGATTTCGTTCATTTGGGAAGCAGCATTAAAAAAAAATGTCGGCCTAGAAATCATGATTTGCAAACCGAGAATAACTCTTGCCAACAAGTGATTCTTCAGGCAATTGAAAAGTAAAGTCCTCTCTCGACGAACAATATTCTCGCTCTACAAGTCACTCATCATACCTGTCCTGATGTATGGCTCGGAATCATGGAAGATGTCGAGAGAAGGTGAAATGGCTCTTGGATTCGAGAGAAAAGTTCTCCGGAAGGTTTATAGTTCTATCCGTGATGTCAACGACGAGTGTCGAAGGAGGTATAATGATGAGTTATATGAGCTTTACGCAGACATGACGATAGTGCAGCGATTGAAAATCCAAAGGCTTTGCTAGCTAGGGAATTTTATGCGGATGAACGAATACGCTCCGGCAGTTTGTAAACACAGGAAAGAGAAAACCTGCACTGGTTGGCAGAGAAAGTTGGAGGAAGATTTTACGTCGGTTGGTGCCCCCAATTGGCGACTGTTATCGCAAAACAGGGTTAGCTGAATTCACTGACTCAACGTACTTCAAGAAGTGCTGTATGTTGAATCACACCCGAACACATTTTTTGCTTACATTTTACTTCTTCTTTTCTCATTCCGTACGAAAAAAGTACAAAAACTGTGAGTAAAATGTGAACAAACATGTCTTAAGACACAAACAATGAATTCACGTATTTCATCTAATCGTCACTTGTAAACCATCAGCTTTTCATAGGTATACAATAAAAACTTCAACCAAAAGATATTAGGTAGTAATACTATTTGGTTTTCAACTCGACCCAAATAAAACTTTGAGATAAAAAATGTAGTAGGAGGTAAGAACGGAGAAAAATACTCCGATTGGAATAAAGTCTGAACACTGCGTCAGTAATAAAACATGTTGTCAAAAGCGTGACGTCACGCTGAGAAAATTTATTTCACGGCTAACTATGATTTTTGCTCTCTCATTTTTTAATGCGGGATCTGTTTATTGGTTCATGAATGTGCCTAGCCGTTTGTAGCAATATAGGAGTACTTATTACATATATGCTATTGTGAAAGTACTGGCTTTCTCCACTAAGACTAAAAAAATTGATTGGAGTAATTTTATTTTTTCACTACACTCAGCTGAGTGAAAAACAAAAAATATCATGTATGGTCATAATTTGCTCATACCAGCATCCAGCTACTTCCATCATTACAGATGTTGCGCATATCCTTCGGAAGTGTGCATTCTTCTTCGGCGATGTCTGCAAAGGCGGGAGCCTGAGTTTGAAGGAAGACTCTTCGTTCGTGTTGCTCTGGATCATACTACACCAGATCTCGTAATAGGGCTTATGCAGATGTCTTCTTAAATGCCTTAGAGGCGCAACTACATCAACCAATGGGCTTTTGGATGCCTCGGTGCTCAGACGTCTTAAGAAGATATTCCTTGGCAGTTCTATGTGGGAAATTTGGCAGCCCTGCAAGTTTCTCTGTTGCAGCGTTTTGAGGATTTTGATGCATCTTTGTGCATTGTAGGCAATTTTTTCCCTGAGCGGAAGAGAACCTCACTACGCCACTGCCGAAGCCCCAACAATTCTGGATTTGACACCCGATCATAGAATCGGCTTCCAACACACATGCATTCTCGATTGCATTCAAAATAAAGATCCGCAACAATTCGCTTACTGGCAGAACTTGGGGTTAGGTTAGGTTGAACTGGCGTCCATGAGGACCTCACATAGACTGAATTAATCCGTAGTGTCAAATATTTTTGTAGAATAAAGATGTTGCATGCGCGAACTTCAGTGGAAAGCAGCGGAAATTCTAGTAGGTCACTTCCATCGCACCACAAACTTTACCACAATTTTTAACATATTTTAAGCACACAAAGTACACTGATTGGAGTTTTAGAAAGTAAAAATAAAAATTCTGAACAGATTATCTGAATAAAAAATGTACAAATAATTGTTAAATAATAAATACAAACAGTGGTAGTTTAACACATTCTGCTGTGGTGAGTGGTGAATGTGACCTACTAGAGTTTTGTTATTTTTCGCGCATCAACGTACTCGAAAACATGGAAATCTACAAACAGAAAACATTCGACGGTAGAATAATAAACGAACAGATAAACACAATTTCTGACACAATATTCGAGCCTTTAAAACTTGTTTACAGGAAACAACTTAATCACACAGGTACAACAGACAAACACACCAACAAATAAACACAAAACAATTAACACACCAAAACAAAAAACCGACAAAGAAGATCAAACGACTAAAATGACAGATTTCTACCTACCCCAGTCAGCCACACAAATCGATTAGTAAACCACCCTCGGTTCTGAATGAACACACAGCACATACACATAACTAAATATACACAAGCATCAATTTGACAATACCTGCTCATATACCTACGAACTATAAATACAGGACAAACGAAAACAACAGATCAGAACGAAAATCGATACTGATTATGGCACAACGTCGAAACCGGTTTGTCTCAAAACCAAATTTGACAAGGGATGACGGAACATCGTTCCAATATACATCATTTATCCACCCTGTCGGAAAATCAACCAAACAAGATAAGTCAGTTATTGCTTGTCAGGCTTTTAACTTGAACGCGAACGGACTACTAACAATTTACAAGCGACGCCTACTGAAAATATATAAAGCAAAGGCGAGCATTTGGTTCAACAAACAATGCCTGGAATTGAATGTTACTCCGAAATTCGCAAAAATAACAATAAAGGCAAATACCAAATCTAGCAGGAAAACAGTTAGAAAAGCGGAAAAGGATTTTTTAAAATATGAGTTGGAAAGCTTATACTCGAAGAAGGATGAGATAAATGCCGAGTTATTATCTATCCATTTAAGATTGGCAGAACAACTACCTACGACTGCATTAATGGAACGTTTCGACCGCATTAAGACAGAGGTCAATCAGGAACTACAACAAAAATACAGGTCGCTGAACCGAAAATTGGACAAGCTGGCAGGACGACGAGTGGGTAACCAAAACAAAAATACTCACCAGTTTCATGACAAGTTCGTTAACCTCACAACAGTGGCCATTACCAAGGAAGAGGCACAACTTCTCGAAAAGGGCCTGGAGCACAATATCATGGACCAGAATACAGTAAGAAAAACGGAACAAGCGATTGTAGATGCGGAGATCGCAATATCATTGATACCACAGGAAGAATAGGAGCACGCAAGACACATGTGCAGGGAAATCATAAAAAAGGAGGTGAAAGCACAGGAAGGACAAAAATCGAATACAGAGGAGAAAACAATAAATAATCTACGGCATAAACTAAGGAAAAACAATATTGTCACAACGAAAGCGGACAAAGGAAACACCACTGTGCTTATCGAAAAAGAGCAATATATATCCAAAACCGAGGATCTCATAGAGGCAATGAAATGTCGTAGAATGGGAGAGGATCCCACAAATGAATACCAAAAACAAATCAAAGTTGCTAATAAAAATGCAACCAAAATAGTAGATTCTAACATGGCACATAGATTGGTCCAAATTAACCCTTCGGCTCCTCCACTGGTTGCGCTACCAAAAATACACAAGCCGGACACGCCAATGAGGCCCATCATTAATTTTAAATCGGCACCATGTTACAAACTGTCCAAATATTTAAAAACGATATTGATAGATACTCTGGAGTTAAGGAACGAATATGCAATAGCTAACACAACAGAACTAATAGAGAGACTCGAGACCGTAGAGCTAACAAGAAACAGCAAATTGGTATCTTTTGATATAAAAGATTTATACCCATCTATACCACTATCGGAGACTTTGGACATAGTTAGCTCAACAATAGTTCATAACACAAAAAACAAAGTGAAAAGTATGCAAATCACAAATACGCTAAGAACCAATTTACATCAAAACTATTTTCAATTCAACAATAAAATATATAGACAAACAAACGGTCTTGGAATGGGAAGCCCCACATCAGCAATTCTTATGGAAGTGTACATGCAAAATCTGGAAGAAAAGTACATACAGGAGCTGAAGTCCAAATTAGGCGTGTCATTTTATGCTAGATACGTGGATGACATAATATGCGTTTTAACTACTAATAACGAAGAGCTTGTACTGGAGTACCTCAACAAGCAGCACGGAAATATAAAATTTACAATGGAAACCGAAAAAGACGGAGGAATCAACTATCTAGACCTCACGATAAATATTGATAAAGAAGCCAAAAGATTTAACTATGACATATATAGAAAGTCAACGGCCACCGACACAATAATACACAATACCTCAAATCACCCTCAACAGCATAAATATGCAGCATTAAGGCACTTGGTACATAGACTTGAAAGAACACCTCTTACACAAGAAGCATATAAGAGAGAACTTGAGGTCATATATAATATCGCTGCAAACAACGGATATAAAAAAGCACTAGTAGATAAGCTCAGAAGGACAAATGGAGAACCAAAAAGAAATAATGAAAAGGAAAATAATAGCTGGACGACTATGACATATACTGGAAAAGCAACATATAAATTGGCAAACTTCTTTAAAAAATACAACATTAACATAGCATTCAAAACATCGAAGAATCTAGGGCGAAAACTAAGAACTAACATTAACTCAGAGGATCCGTTTAGCAGCCACGGCGTATACAAGCTTACCTGCGGATGCCAGCATAGTTACATAGGACAAACAGGACGGCAAATAAGAACGAGGTTCAGAGAACATATTAGAGATTACAACAAAAAAATACGGAATCCAAACATTATACCCGAGTCTAACTTCGCGAATCACATGGTCGAGAATGAATGTTCCCCAGCAAACATCAATAAAACAGTTAGGGTTCTTCACATACAGGAAAAGGGCCGAGGTCTCAACGTACTCGAAAACATGGAAATCTACAAACAGAAAACATTCGACGGTAGAATAATAAACGAACAGATAAACACAATTTCTGACACAATATTCGAGCCTTTAAAACTTGTTTACAGGAAACAACTTAATCACACAGGTACAACAGACAAACACACAACAACAAATAAACACAAAACAATTAACACACCAAAACAAAAAACCGACAAAGAAGTTCAAACGACTAAAATCACAGATTTCTACCTACCCCAGTCAGCCACACAAATCGATTAGTAAACCACCCTCGGTTCTGAATGAACACACAGCACATACACATAACTAAATATACACAAGCATCAATTTGACAATACCTGCTCATATACCTACGAACTATAAATACAGGACAAACGACAACAACAGATCAGAACGAAAATCGACACTGATGATGGCACAACGCCGAAACCGGTTTGTCTCAAAACCAAATTTGACAAGGCATGACAGAAAATCGTTCCAATATACGCATGCAACATCTTTATTCTTCAAAAATCTTTGGTAGTGTTGCCAGAAGTTTGTTTTAACAACCAAACTGAAAAACCCTATTAAAAACCAGGACCTATGTTATGAAATAAATCCATCCTCTTGGCAAATACTAGAAGCTTCCTAGGACTCTAGGACTTAAGCAACTTGCTGCTTCTAGATCTGATAGCTGTATCACTCCTAACAGCTGGAGTCTTAGCCTGGCAAGCGCAGGGCATGAGGACACAACGTGCTCGATCGTTTCCTCCGACAACCCGTACTTCCTACATCTGCTATCATTGACCAAGCCTAATTTAAAGGCAAGCACCAGAAGGCAGTGTTCAGTTAGAATACCCAAACTTGGGGAAAAGATAAACAAATGCTGCTAACTCTTGTGTTAGCCGTCGCCAGCATTGGCCCCAAATCTGCACAACCCCACTGACGAAAATTGCACTGTCCTCAGGTCCTGCTAGTAATGGCAAGTAAGTTAGATGCTCGTGTGGCAAATCATAGTTAACTTAGAGGTCCCTGTGCATTCTCAACAAAAAAGGATTGGGCAGCTATAATCTTTAACATTTAAATATTGTTGCACTGGTCGTCGCTACAAAAGTCAAGCTGATGAAAAAATAAAAAAATAAACCATTTCAGGCATGGTTCAATTATATGGTTGGCTCATCTCAGCAGCTGATTTTATTGCATGGCCGATGGGATTGTCAAAAGGAGATGGCAAACTCAAAATGAAACCAACACATTGGCAACATTTTCTTACACATACAAAAACTGCTAAGTTTTATGTTTCCATTCCATACCATTCGCACCAACACCAATACACAGATTTTGACAAGTTGAACAGACATATTTTGTTCCTTTACAGATGAGCCAACCATATAGTTGAACCATGCATTTCAGGTATATTTTTATCCCCGACTGTCAAAATCGTAGGCATTTCAAGGGTTTTGATTTTAAATCCTATTTAGTTTAATCATGTATGTATGTAGCATGAAAAAGTTTTAGCTTTGGGCTTGAATTTGTAACCCTTAAGGAATACTGAGCTTTACAAAGAACCTAAATAATGACGGGTTCCCATCGCAGTTTTGTACCACCATGGAACATTACTTACATATGTAGTCTCGAGAATTACTCCAACAACACCAATTTTCCTATTGCTACGTTCGATTATCATGGAACTTTGATATTTTCCCTGCATATCCGGCTCATCTCTTGCATCCATATTTGCAACCAGCATAGGCGATTTAATTGTTTCAAGAAAAGGCACTACACCTTCGATGCCATGATCGAACTCATGATTACCCAGTGTCTACAAATATATCTATATTATAATAAACAGTTATGGAAGATAAGCAGTCGAGTTAATTAAAGGTCTGGAAGTTTACCATTGCGTCTGCGGGCAACATGTTAAGGAATTGACTTGTCACATTCCAACGTCCAATGTTGTACCAAAGCGTTCCTTGAAAACTATCACCTGCATTGAAATAAACCGGGTTTTTATCCTTTTGCTCTTCGAGCAAACGTTTGACCGTATGCACGGTACGCGCTAAACCACCAATGCATTCGGTGTCGGGATTACAGATACCACCGGCGCTATCTGAAGCCTCGAATCTGTAATTTTATAATTCATTAGAAATAGTTGTTTAGTTGTAAATGCGTGATATTCGATTGGGGCATTCAAGTGACTGGTTATCAGCTTGACTGCTTATGTGATTATAAAGAGCTGAAGGGAATACTCAAATGTATTTATATTCCATATTTCTACGAATAATGTCCGAAAAAATCGAAATTTTTTCCAACTTTTGTGGCTATAGTGAATATATTTAGCTTATGAAATGAAGGGCTAGTCCATACTTTTCTTATGTGCCGTATCTGCGTATCTTTTCAGCGATGAAAACTAAGCTCACAATCAACCGAGACGAGATGAATGAAAATTGAGCGACTGAGCTTTAAGCACCGATTTCCCGAAAAAGTTGTATGAAACTCGATCAAATGTATTTGATATTTTTTGTTCACCTTGTTCCCAGAAAGGCGTGGGAAAAGTATACATATAAACGAAATTTTCTATCACCATGTATATTTACTAGAATACCCGAAAATTGGCTTGCCTAAATTTAAAAAATTTCTGTATTTTGTCTCTTTTTTACTCTCTCACCCCTGCCCCTTCATCCACATTTTCTTCCTTGTCCTGTCCTTCTAGCATTCCCTCCACCTGCCACTCAAATTCACTCACTCTACACCAAATATTGGATACCCGTGTCCACCTTCAAGGCATAACCTTTTCTGACATTATTGACGTTTTTCCGCAAAAAAAGCAAATTTAAAATTTCTCAATTGCACACATACTGCTTGGCACCGCCAACCTTTCCAAAATTTTGTACAGATTTATATATGTACATATTAGAGGTTTACGCCGGTCACTTAATCGGCGGCGGAGGCGTGGCCGGCGCGCCGACAAAGTGATCGGCGTAAACCTCTGAATTGAATAGCTGGACTTCAGAGTATCACATTGTTTACAACTAATGAATATGGAAACATACTGCTGACATTAATGGCATGGTTGACGATCTGGGACAATATCGTTAACTTGCGGATGAGTATCTGGGAGTTTTGTAAAGCGAAAATTTAAAAAAATGATATTTAGAAAGGTTTTGTGTATATGTACTATTTAAGGAAGCCGACGTTTCGACCATTTCGGAAAGATCCGCGGTTTTTGCTCAAAATCTCGTGGATCGTTCAAAAAATTTCGGGAGTAGCTCCTTGCGGAGAGAGGGAGAAATACTTAAAATGGTCACACTTTTTTAGCGTAGTTTCACAGAAGGATATGTTCTGGGCTAACTCTGCTGTTGTTGTTGTTGTAGCGATTAGGTTACTCCCCGAAGGCTTTGGGGAGTGTTATCGATGTGATGGTCCTTTGTCGGATACAGATCCGATACGCTCCGGTAACACAGCACCATTAAGGTGCTGGCCCGACCATCTCGGGAACGATTTATATGGCCACATTGAACCTTCAGGCCATCCCTCCCTCCCCACCCCCAAGTTCCATGAGGAGCTTGGGGTCGCCAGAGCCTCGTCTGTTAGTGAAACGGGATTCGCCGCTCGAAGGTGAGGTTGACAATTGGGTTGGAGAAGCTATATGTTGCGCTACACAACCCCTTGAATCCCCTGGGCTAACTCTAATACGCGTCGTCGGCACTATTTTTTTAAATCATTTGTGGCTACATGCTGGTAACGCACAAAGGCGACTTACGGTTGCTATCAATTATCTACTAATAGTCATGACTCTCGTGGCACAGTTTTAAGGATTAGCATCAATGCTGGCTTATTTTTGATCGCGTCAAAGGGCTCCTTCAGTTTTTTCGGCTGTTTTTAAGAGCTACAATTCCCGACATGCGAACAGTAGCAATCCCGACCACCAATCGCTTACCACGCATCCTGGCTCTTATAACATATGCCAGCACAGAAGCTATAGGACTGCGACTTCGCACTCATACCTTCGTCGACGTCACTTTCCTAGAAGCTCTATGTGTAGCTCCGAAAACTTTCTCACGGATGTTTTTGTCGCGCTATTCTTCCGAGTTACACCACAAAAAAACGGCTTGAAACGTTAGGGAGTAACTATTCGGTCAAGGATGCCGCCCTCGAAATCAAAAGCAGTCTAAGTGGATATCATTACGTAACTCATGGGTGAAAATCGTATAATCCTTGGCGCATCTGTATAACTTAAACTTTATAAGGACCGTGGATAAAAGTTTAAAAACGAAGACCAAAATTTGCAGACGTTTGTGTTCGATACATTGACCTCAATAGTCTTCGTTTACGGCCTTATGATATAAGAGCTCATTATGGATGACCGCCTTCAGTTTTCAGACAAGTTCGACTATCCCCTACGCTAGG
This sequence comes from Eurosta solidaginis, assembly GCF_040869045.1. NCBI lineage: Eukaryota > Metazoa > Arthropoda > Insecta > Diptera > Tephritidae > Eurosta > Eurosta solidaginis. Next base: position 117,491,090 of record NC_090322.1, on the reverse strand, counting down.
GTACTAGAGCACCCGGTAATTTGTTCGACTGTCTTGGGAAAGCTTTTGCTTCACCACTTTGAATGTTCTTGCGAAGGACAAAGCTTAACCTGGTGTTGATCATATTTAAACATGGTTGATAAGCTATAATCAATGTGATTCACTCTAAGGGACTAGTTGGGGATAGGGCCGCCAACTTTAGGAAATGTCAAACCGGGAGACTTGGGTGTTGAATGATGAAATGTGAATATCAAAATTAAGATTTCAGACGCTATTTTATAGTTAAGCAAATAAAGTGATTTTTCAAACCCTTCTCACGGTTGTTGAAGATATATGCAACTTAAGTATGAGCTGAGAATCATTTCAAAGGAGAACTTAAACCACTGGAGCCTACTAAAGGATTTTGCATCACTGTTTCGCTTATTCTTTCAGCTAAGCGGGATATAAAATTCGGCACCTTTTTCGGGTAACTTGCTTTTTTCACAACTTGAGGACAATTTGAAAATATATTCGACTTGGGACATTTTATTCAAATTCATTGTACTTTAATTTTTTGCAAAAATTATTATATAACTTTTCTTTAAGTGTTTTGTTTTGATAACTTGGTGAGTTCTGTGATACTAAATCCGTGTTAACTTGGCATTGAAATCGCCTGTTTTCCCAAATAACTATTGAACGATTAGAAAGTGTTAAATTTCGCAATTGGATTTTTATAACTGGCAGTGATGCGAATCCCTTGATATCCCTTTCGACAATATCGGACCAATTTTCGACATGAAAAATAAATGGCCCAAACAGTCTTAAACGAGAAAATATAGTAACGCGCCGGACGCCGCCGCCGCCACGCCGATATTTTTGACATTCGGCGGCGGCGTTTATCGGCGGCGTATGTCTCTAGTACATATGTGTAGGGCATCTTTATATATATACATACGTATGTGACCCGGTCTATGAAAAGGTGGCTTATGACTCAAAAAAGAAATTGCGTGAAACACTTGTTAACAGCTGTTTTTTTTTTTCGAGAAAGCTACCTTTTCATAGACCGGGTCACATATATTTCTTCTGTACCTGTGTTTGTGACTGAACTCGTCCTAAATGACTGGACCGATTGTGATGAAATTTTTTGTGTGAGTTCAAGGGGATTTGAGGGTGGTATAGATTCACAATTTGGTCCGGAAAGTGGATCAGGGGCCGATCTATTCCAAAAAAATAGTTATTGGGTCGATTCGCTTGAAATTTGTTACATCGGTACTAGAGATATACGCCGCCCATTTGCGACGTGTTTCGCACGCCGCCGCCGAATTTCAAAAATATAGGCGCGGTGGCGTTCGGCGTGTTACTATATTTTCTACTGTTGTTGTTGTGGTAGCAGTGCTTCTCCCCATCCAATAGGTCTGATCGATCACAAATTGTCATCAATGTCCTCTAAGGGGAGTCCGAGGAAACTTGCTGTTTCAACAGGGGTGGACCATAATGAGAAAGGTGTTAGAGGCGTTGGTTCCACATTACAATTGAAGAGATGGTTGATGTCATGTGGGGACACATTGCAAGCAGGGCATACATTTTGTATGTCGGGGTTGATTATGGATAGGTAAGAGTTTAACCTGTTACAGTATCCAGATCGAAGTTCGGCTAGAGTGACTCGCGTTTCCCTAGGGAGTGTGTGTTTCTCTTCTGCAAGTTTAGGGTATTGTTCTTTGAGTACTAAATTCACCGGACAATTCCTGACATTGAGGTCCGACGCCTGTTTATGGTGTTCACCAAGGACCTGCTTATGTTTTTTGGCTTCATACGGCTGTGTCCTCAGGTGCCGTATTTCCTCATAGTGCTTACGAAGGTGACTCCTTAAGCCCCTGGGCGGTGTTGGCTCATCAATCAGATGTCTGCTGGGATGTCCAGGTTTCTGGGTATTCAGCAGAAACTGTTTGGTTAGCATTTCATTTCTTTCCCTTATTGGGAGTATTCTCGCCTCATTATGTAGATGGTGTTCTGGGGACTTAAGGAGACAACCCGCGGCGGTTCTGAGGCCAGTATTTTGGCAGGCCTGTAGCTTCTTCCAGTGGGTAATCTTTAGGATTGGCGACCATATCGGGGACGCGTAGCATGCAATTGGCTGGCCAATTGCTTTGTAAAGGCTTGGTTTCCTCGAAAGCGGTGCCGCTATATAGCGGCCGTTACATAGCGGTAGAGTACGTTGTCAAAAATATTGCAATGCAAAAGTAATTATGTGGAAACTAAGATGACGGTGAAGTTCACCGTAACGTAATATAGCGGCCGAGCATAAAACAACCCTGCCGTCAGGACGGTAGAAACTCGTTCATCACCGTTTTTCCCCACCGCTATTGTCAAAGCGGTGAATTACTTACTTATTTAATTGGCGCTTAACCGTCTAAACGGTTATGGCCGTCCAACAAGGCGCGCCAGTCGCTCCTTCGCTCCGCCAACCGGCGCCAATTGGTCACACCAAGGGAGTTTAAATCGTTTTCCACCTGGTCCTTCCAACGGAGTGGGGGCCGCCCTCTACCTCTGCTTCCATAGGCGGGTTCCGATAGAAACACTTTCTTCGCCGGAGCATCATCTTTAATTCGCATAACATGGCCTAGCCAGCGCAGCCGCTGCGTTTTAATTCGTTGGACTATGTTGATGTCTGCATATAGCTCGTACAGCTCATCATTAAATCTTCTTCGTTACTCGCCATCGCCAACGCGTAGAGGTCCATATATCTTTCGAAGAACTTTTCTCTCGAACACTCCCAAAGCCGCTTAATCTGCTGATGTCATGGTCCATGCTTCTGCCCCATATAGCAGGACGGGTACGATAAGTGACTTGTAGAGTATGATTTTCGTTCGCCGAGAGAGGACTTTACTTTTCAATTGCCTACCTAGTTCAAAGTAGCATTTATTGGCAAGATTGATTCTTCGCTGGATTTCAGTGCTGATGTTGTTGCTAGTTTTGATTCTGGTTCCCAAATAAACGAAGTCTTTTACTATTTCGAAATTATGGCTGCCAACAGTAGCGTGGTTGCCAAGGCGCGTATGCGCTGACTCTTTGCTTGATGACAGCAGGTACTTCGTTTTGTCCTCATTCACCATCAAACCCATCTTACCGCTTCTTTTTCCAGTTTGGAGTAAGCAGAACTAACAGCGTGGGTGTTTAGGCCGATGATATCAATGTCATCAGCATATGCCAGTAATTGCACGTTTTTATAGTATATTGTTCCAGTGCGGTTAAGTTCTGCAGCTAGTATAATTTTTTCCAGCATCAAATTAAAGAAATCACACGATTAAATTAAAGAATTCACCTTGTGTGAAACCTCGTTTAGCTTCGAACGGCTCGGAGAGGTCCTTCCCAATTCTGACTGAGCTGATGGTGTTGCTCATCGTCATTTTGCACAGCCGTATAAGTTTTGCGGGGAAACCAAATTCAGACATAGCGGCATATATGCAGCTCCTTTTCGTGCTGTCGAAGGCGGCTTTAAAGTCGACGAAGAGGTGATGTGTGTCGATTCTCTTTTCACGGGTTTTTTCCAATATTTAACGCATTGTGAAAATCTGGTCGATGGTAGATTTACCAGGTCTGAAGCCGCACTGATAAGGTCCAATCAGCCGGTTCACGGTGGGCTTCAATCTTTCGCACAATACACTTGAAAGGACTTTATATGCGATATTAAGAAGGCTGATTCCACGATAGTTGGTGCATTTTGCAGTATCCCCCTTATTGTGGACTGGGCAAAGAACACTTAGATTCTAACCGTCGGGCATGCACTCGTCCGCCCATATTTTGCTAAGAAGCTGCTGCATGCGCCTTACCAACTCCTCGCCGCCATACTTGAATAACCCCGGAGGCAATCCATCAGCGCCCACGGCATTGTTGTTTTTCGATCTGGTTATTGCTATTCTGACTTCGTCATAATCGGGCGGGTGGACATATATTCCATCATCATCGATTGCGGGATCGGGTTCTTCATCTCTGCGCGGTGAATTGTTGCCTCCATTTAGGAGAGCAGAGAAGTGTTCCCTCCATAATCTAAGCACTCTCTGAACATCAGTTACAAGGTCGCCGTTTTCATTCCTACAGGAGTTTGCCCCGGCCTTAAAACCTTCCGTCTGTCGCTGAATTTTTTGGTAAAATTTTCGGGCGTTATTCCTGGTGGCTAGCAGCTCAAGCTCCTCGCACTCACGCCTTTCTGCTTCTGCTTTTTTCTTCCTGAAAAGGCGTCTCGCTTCCCTTTTCAACTCACGATAGCGTTCACACACTCCTCTTGCCGCGCTCGCTTTTAACGTAGCCCTGTAGGCAGCGTCTTTTCTTTCGGTTGCAACGCGACATTCTTCATCGTACCAGTTGTTTTTTCGTGGCCCCCGGTAAGCAATTTTTTCCTCGGCGGCAGTACGAAATGCTTTTGAGATATGCTCCCACTGCTCCTGTATTCTTTCAGGATGAGTTGTGCTCTCAGAGAGCAGGTGTGAGAGTTGAGTTGCGAAATCATTGGCAGTCTGTTGTGATTGAAGCTTTTCGACGTCTAGCTTTCCTTGTGTTTTTTGTTCCTTGGTTTTAGCCGCGCTGAGGCGGGTGCGTATTTTGGCTGCAACGATATAATGGTCCGAGTCGATGTTAGGTCCTCGGATCGTGTCCGTCTATCACAACGTGATCGATCTGATTGCGAGTATTTCGATCAGGAGACAGCCAGTATCTTTTTATGCATGAACCTCGTGCTGGGTAGTACCATGTTTCGAGCACCGGCAAAGTCAATCAGCCTCAGTCCGTTAGGAGAAGTTTCATTGTGTAGGCTGAACTTTCCGACTGTAGGGCCAAAAACACCTTCTTTGCCCACCCTGGCGTTAAATTCACCAAGCACGACGTTTATATCATGACGGGGGCAGCGCTCGTATGTGCGTTCTAATTGTTCATAAAAAGTGGGTTTCACCTCATCGTCTTTCTCCTCTGTCGCCGCATGGGCGCAGATGAATGATATATTAAAAGATTTTGCTATTATTCGGATAGCGGCGAGACGCTCGTCCACAGGCGTGAACACCAGAACGTGGCGACAAAGTCTCTCTCCCACCACGAATCCGACGCCGAAACTGCGCTTATTCCAACTCCAATAGATGTCACAATTTTTAATCTTCTTTCTTCCTTGCTTCGTCCAACGCATTTCTTGGATGGCGGTGATGTAAGATTTTGCTTTGACGAGGACATCAACCAGCCGGGCATCTGCAGCAATCCCATTCAGGGAGCGGACGTTCCAGGTGCATGCCCTCAATTCATTGTCCTTCAAACGTTTGCCATGGTCGTCATCAATAGAGAGTGTATTTAACCGAGGCTTGTTGTTATATTTCATTGGAGTATGGTTTTACGTGGCGGGTCCCAAGCCCAGCGCACAACCCGCTAAGCGGGGGTGAAAATATTACTTCCACGTTTATATAGCGAGCCGCTTGCTACAAGACAGACGCCCGCTTGCAGCCGCACCTAGAGGTGTACAGACGCTGCCGATGAGATCTCCCCCGGCTAGCCCTTAAACCGATTATGTCAGAGTGGCCTAGCCAGGTTGTCGCCTTCTCACATTAGCTCACCGCTAAACGGATGTTTAGCGGCTACCCAGAGGATACTTGGCCGCAAGCGACCGGCAGTAGTGAGCTGCTTGAACCGCATGCAAAAGAATCGCTCTGGCCATTCCCAGGTGAATGGCAGTCAGAAGCTTTCCCCATTTTCGTGGACTTCTACACACGGCTCCACCCTCCAAAGCGGTGAATATTTTTTGTCAAATATTTCAAATTATTTATAAAATAAACAACATTTTTGAATTGAAATTTATTTCTTGTGAGTTTATTAAAAGAAAATTTATAAAAAAGAACTAAAAACAAACATGCAAAAATGTAAAATTATCTTTTGCAACTCGTCTGCCGTAACAGTTCGTAGTTTCCAACAAAGCATTGCCGCTAGAAACGGTGAGTATACCGGCCGCTCTTTAGCGGTCGCAACATAGCGGTACCGCTTTTGGAGGAACAAAGCCTTAAGTGGTAAGGAGCGTTTCTTTATTTTTTCCGCAAGTACTGCCAGCAAGAGATTTGAGAATTTTATTACGGCTCTGGATTTTCGGTATAATTGCGGCTGCATGCTCACCAAAATATAGATCCTGATCGAACGTCACACGGAAGATTTTGGGGTGTAAGACAGTCGGTAGCGTAGTGCCATTGACGTGGACGTTCAAAATGGTCGACATTTGGGACTTTCATGTTGTAAATAAGGTCGCCGATGATTTAGTCGGTGATAATGTCAGGTTTCACGAGGTGAAGAAACTGGAGAGATCAGGGAGGTAGCCGTTTATTTTGTTGCATAGCTCATCAACCTGTGGGCCTGTGCCTGTGGCCATTATTGTGCAGTCATCGGCGATAGTAACTCCTTTTGGTGGCGAAGGTAGCTTTGGTATGTATAACTTAAACAAGAGTGGGGATAGGACACCACCCTGTGACACCCCCAGTTTAACTCTCCTTGGTTTAGATGTTTCGTTTATAAATTGCACCGATGCCTGCCATCCACCCAGATAATTTGCGGTCTACATTTTAAGACTTGGGGGAAGGGTAGATCCTTCCAGGTCTTGCATGGTTGACCGTATTAAAAGCTTTTGATAGGTCTAGCGCAACGAGTACTGTTCTAAGGTGGGGGTGTTGATTTAAACCGCACACCGCTTTAGATGGTTTAGCTTCACCGATGTCATCCTCAACCTCTTTGGCGGTAATGGTAATTGGGGACGCGCTGAATTTATGTTTGTGCGCGTGTCTGTTGGCCCTCCGTCTGGCTTTGTCAACCGTAGAATGCATTATATATTGGCGGCAAAAGGCGCTCACGAATTTTTCGCATCCGACAGCACTTTATCGCCAAAGGCGATGGAAATTTTGTCGTTGTGCGTGGACGGATTCGATAGGGACTTTACGGTGGACCAAAGCTTACCCACACTGGCAGAGAGGTTACAGCTTCTTAGATGCTCCTCCCATTTCGCCCGCTTGTGTTCATCCACAAGCAATCTCATGTGTTGGTTTATGTCCGTTATTTGGGGGTCGCCGGGATCGAATGGTTTTATAAGGTCACGTTCTCTCGCTAAATTTGCGACCTCCGGCGGAAACTGAAGCCAAATTTCGGGAATTCTCTCGGCGGGAATAAAGCGAGCCGCGGCGGATTCAACGACCTTGCGGAAAGCACGCTCCTCTTGGCGAGCATCAGTCGGGATAGCGAGGGCAGCAAAGCGGCTGTCTGTAAAGGATTTATATTCTTCCCACTTTCCTTTTTTAAAGTTTATGAAAGTGCGTTTTTCAGAGACGATGAAGTCGGCGGTACGCTCGAGCGAGATGAATATTGGCAGGTGGTCAGATGCCAATGTTGTCATCGGCTGCCAGTTGACGCAGTTTACGAGTCCTGCGCTCACGATTGATATATCTGGCGAACTGTGACAGCTTCCTACCATACGAATGGGGCGTCTCCGTTTATTGTGCAGAACGTCATTTCTTCTATTCGATCCGCCAACATCTCACCTCTGCTGTCCGCCTGCGAGTTTGAATGTCATAGGTCGTGATGGGCATTGAAATCGCCTAAGATAATGCGATTGTCGCCAAATAGCAACGCACTAATAGACCGGACAGATAAGCCATGACGTTCCAGGACATTGTCCCTGCGGCCGATGTCGGGATCAAATATATGATATTGCACTGAGTGGTGTATGATAAACGCGAGACCGCCTCCATTTCCGTTCTCGCGATCTTTTCTGTGGACATTGTACCCAGAACAGGTCTGCAGAGCAGATCTTGCTGTGAGTTTAGTCTCTTGAATCGCAGCAATGCGGATGTTGTGCCGCTTCATGAAATCGACTACCTCCGTGATCTTACCAGTTAATCCATTAGGGTTTAACTGCAGAATTCGGAAGTGCAACGGGGGAGACGTCGTCACTCTAGGAGTAAGTGACGGGTGACTACGCCTGGGTTGTGAGAGGCTAGGACGCAATTGCTGTTGTGGCCCTGGGACTGGTCGTTCCTGGGTAAACATTGGGGTGCCCGGTGTATTTGGGTTTGGGGCCTGGCAACACGGCGCAATGAAGCCCGTCGGGGGGTTTCCGTCGGGAAGACCAGAACATCTAGGAAAGTGGCACCAACCGCGGCAGCAGCTACATTGGGCGGATGTCGCAAGCATATATATTCTGTGCTTGCAGACAGTGCAAAAGGTGATAGGGACTGGGAGTCTGTTTCCCTGACCTACACGATTGCTGCCGGAAAAGAAGGGGAAGAAGACGGGGCCGGGGCTTATATAAGGCATTGCTGCCTACTCTACTACGGAGATTGTAGTTACGAACGGGAGCGACAGTATGAGCTGGAGGCACCATAAGGCGCGAGCAGCTGTGGGAACTAGTAGTGGCTTGCTGAGCAGCGGAGCTGCTGGAATGTAGTGGGGCGCTAAGGCGCAGACTACGGGACGCCCTTGGGCGTGAACAGCAGGGAGCCACAAAAGATTTATAGAAATTACGGGGACGTCTGGTTTTAGGGTCTAGCCCTGAACAACCTGCCCGATGCAATCATTCCTTGCGCGAGACACCCTGACAAGAGTATGACCGTCCTAAAAAGATTATTTTCCGGCAAACGCAGCAAAACCATTTTTCAGATCCGGGGCCAGGAGACGGGCCCGAATTGGGTTCGATACCTGCCCGGAGCATGAGATTATGGAGCAGTCCCGCTGCGAGGGGCTGCTGGAGAGATGACAATTTGTGGGAAGGACATTACGAGTTAAATGGGGGGAACTGCAATGACAGTCCTTGTTCGGGAAAAATCCCGAGTCGCTCCGCTACATAGAACCGACCTTCTACTCTTTTAAGACTGGTCGAAAGGGATATCAAGGGATGAGCATCACTGCCAGTTATAAAAATCCAATTGCGAAATTTAATACTTTCTAACCGTTCAAAATTTATTTTAGAAAACAGGCGATTTCAATGCCAGCTTAACACGGATTTCTCATCACCGAATTCACCAAGTTATTAGACGGCTTTTGTTACAAATGTGAATACGTGGGCACATTTTTTAAACAGGTTATACTTTGTCCTTCGCAAGAACACTCAAAGTGGTGAAACAAAAGCTTTCTCAAGACATACTAAGAAATGAACGGGTGTTTTACTACCCTAACGTAGGGGAAAGTCGAACTAGTCTGAAAACTGAAGGTGGTCATCTATAATGAGCTCTTATGTCATAAGGCCGAAAACGAAGACTATTGAAGTCAATGTATCGAACACAAACATCTGCACATTTTCGTCTACATTTTAAAACTTTTATCGCCAAGGCTTATACGATTTTCAGCCATGTGTTACCCAATGATATCCACTTAGACTGCTTATGATTTCGAGGGCGGCATCCTTGTCCGAATAGTTACTCCCTAAGGTTTCAAGGTATTTTTTTTTGTGTAGCTCGGAAGCATATCGCGACAAAAACATCCGTCAGAAAGTCTTCGGAGCTACACCTAAAGCTTCTAGGAAAGTGAAGTCGACGAAGGTATGAGTTCGAAGTCGCAGTCCTATAACTTCCGTCTTGGCATATGGTATAAGGGCCAGGATGCGTGGTAGCGACTGATGGTCGGGATTGCTACTGTTCGCACGTCGCGAATTGTAGCTCCTAGAAACAGCCGAAAAAACTGAAGGCGCCCTTTGGCGCGATCAGCTGTTGTTGTTGGTTGGCTCGGCAATTTTAATTTGAGACTTTGCTACAAGTGGTTGTGCCTAAAGAGAAAATTTTACAATATAAGTTGGAAAACATTAAAGATAGTTATATATAATTTCCTTCCGATCTGTTTGAATAATATTTATGTATATTTTAAGCTAGGCAGATCTATTGTGTTGGGTGCAAATAAAACAAAGATTATTCCACCTTTCAGCTCGACGTTTCGCCAATTTTCCTTGGCATCTTCAGGAGCGTGATACTGTATTTATTTAATAAAACAAAAAACAACAAAGAACCCAATCAGATACATATCGAATTAAAATTTAAAATATTGCAATTAAATATTGTTTGTACAAGAAGTATTTTCTTACTTACACAATTGGAATTAAACGAAACACATATTTTTCACTAAAACATTTAAAAATTTAAAAATATTTTAATATTAAAAAATTGTGTGAAGTTAATTGAATGGAAAAATCGATACCACCTACATGCGGTAAACTTGTCATACTAAAAACTAAATTACAAACATAATAGGTACGCGGCGGCGATATTGTCTGTATCTTCTTTTTTGTTTATTGTGTTTCCTCTTTTTTGCAAAATTCTTAGGCTTTCTAAGGTGTAACGCGCTTTTTCTCTCCTTTCGGTGTCTATTATTTTTATGTTTTCAAAATCAGCTGTGTGTTTATTTTCTATTGCATGCTGTGCCAAAGCTGTGCTTTGTTTTTGTTTACGTATATCGGATTCGTGCTCAGCTACCCGCGTGCCGTGCGCCCGCTTTGTGGTCCCAATATACACCTTATTGCAGCTATCCTCTTCATTCCTTTTACATTTAATTTCGTAAACTACATTGCTACGTTGTTGGAGATCTATGGGTGTTTTTGTTTTTGTAAAGCACGTTGCCAAAGTGCAGTTCGACCTGTATGCTAGTTTAGTGTTTGTGTTTGATGTTTTTGTCAAGTCATGTGTGAAATTTTCTGTGAGCCTAGGAATGTAAGTGACACTGAAGTATCGCTTTGTCTGGTTATTTGTATCTGAAGACTGTGGTTTTTGGGTTATATTTACTATTTCCATTTGTTTCTGATATATTAAATTTGATATGATATGGTCCGGATAATTATTCTTTTTAAGCGTCAATTTAATTTTCCTAATATTTGCGTCATGAAAACTTTGATGGCTGATAGATAGTATTTTGTCTATAAAGTTCTTCGCCGTATTTATTTTGTATTTGAAAGGCTGTGAAGATATAAAGTTTATGAGGCGCCGAGAAGAGGTTGGTTTCGAGTACCAATTCAATATGAGTTTATTGTTGAGCCTGTGTATACGTGTGTCTAGAAAGGGGATGTTGTTGTTATCTTCTTTTTCGATCGTAAACTTTAGTCGATTATGGTATTTATTTAAAACATCTAATATTGTATTTGTGTATTTTCTTGGGATGATGGCGAAAATATCATCTAAATATTTGACTAGTAACTTTATTTGTATGTTTTGTTGTTTTTGTAATTCAATAAAAGTGTGTGAAAGCGCGTCGTCCATTATTATATCGGCAATGGTTGGGGAAAGGGGTTTGCCCATAGGCATTCCATATGTTTGTGTATATATGTTGTTGTTGTGCACGAAGTAATTGTTGTCTTTTAAGCAGAACTCTAAAATATTATGAAACTTGCTCTTATGTATATTCGTATTTTCCTTTATTTCATCCCATTTTTGCATTATTATTTTGGAGGCCATATTTGTTGGTATATTAGTGAATAACGAGACGACATCAAACGACACTAACAATTCATCATCACGTATAGTTAAATTTTGCAGTCTTTCTTTTAACTCAAACGAGTTTTTAATGTTATATTCGGTAGAAATCAACGACTTGAGAATTGTTCCTATGTATTAGGACAAGTGATAACATGGAACATTGATAGACGAGACAATCGGACGTAAGGGACATTCTGGCTTATGGATTTTTGGCAGTCCATATAAACGAGGTGCTGTAGCTGCTGTGCTAGTTAATTGTAGCTCGAGTATTATATTGTTGTTTTTCCTTTGAAGTGTGGATGTTGGGTCGGCTCTTATCGCTTTATACGTATTCTTATCTCCTAGTAGTTTTTCAATTTTCGTGTTGTAGTCCGCTTTATATAGAACGACTGTTTTGTTCCCCTTGTCCGCGTCTGTTACGATTGTGTCATCTTTGTGAAGTTTTAGAAAAGCTTTTGTTTTTTTGTAAGTCTCTAGTACAAATTTCTCTACGGAATTATGTTTAATGTTGCGCTTAAATTGAAGAATCCTGCTGCACAATTTGTTTCTTGCTATTCCTTTTTCATTCTCAGTTTCTAATGTTTCAAACATTTGTTCCATTTCTGCTATAGTGTGCATAGGTGAGAAATTATTGTTTGTTGTAGGGACTGTAAATTGTTTACCTAAAGACAACAACCACTTCACATCTTCGGGAAAATCTATGTTTGTAGTGTTGACAAACCATTCGCTGTTAATGTTGATTCCCAGTTTTCGTATTTGCTCGTGCTTAAGTTGGTTAATCTTAGAGGATAGCGTCGCTGCTTTCTGTTCTCATATATTTTTGCTGAGAACGTTTTGCTTGACTATAACTGAATTAAATTCTTCCTCACTAAGAGCTTTACGTATTTGTTGTTGAGTGTGGTATATTGTATCTTTGGTGGTTTTTATGTTCATATTTGTTTGTGTTATCTCAATGTTAAGTATTTTTAAGAAGAAATTGTGTTTGGTTTTTTCTATTTGTTGTGTTATTTTACCTGACGTTGTGTCAACTATTATACTATTTAATGTGTTGGATAGATGTTTGGGAATAAGCGCGTACCTTTTGCATTCTAACAAAAATTTAAGAGTTTCTGTTTGTTTCGAAAGCTTAATTTTCTGTTTACTAAAATGCTTAAGATTCATACAAATATGTTCACCATATTTATATTTCATGTGGTTGTAGTAGTTCTTCATGGTTCGGCTATGTTGTTCTTTATTGTTGTTGTAAATTATGATGTAATATAGAATCTTTATTATTACCGGCAGGCTTCCCGTGAATAATATATATAATTTCCTTCCGATCTGTTTGAATAATATTTATGTATATTTTAAGCTAGGCAGATCTATTGTGTTGGGTGCAAATAAAACAAAGATTATTCCACCTTTCAGCTCGACGTTTCGCCAATTTTCCTTGGCATCTTCAGGAGCGTGACACTGTATTTATTTAATAAAACAAAAAACAACAAAGAACACAATCAGATACACATCGAATTAAAATTTAAAATATTGAAATTAAATATTGTTTGTACAAGAAGTATTTTCTTACTTACAAAATTGGAATTAAACGAAACACATATGTTTCACTAAAACATTTAAACATTTAAAAACATTTTAATATTAAAAAATTGTGTAAAGTTAATTGAATAGAAAAATCGATACCATCTACATGCGGTAAACTTGTCATACTAAAAACTAAATTACAAACATAATAGGTACGCGGCGGCGATATTGTCTGTACCTTCTTTTTTGTTTATTATGTTTCTTCTTTTTTGCAAAATTCTTAGGCTTTCTAAGGTGTAACGCGCTTTTTCTCTCCTTTCGGTGTCTATTATTTTTATGTTTTCAAAATCAGCTGTGTGTTTATTTTCTATTGCATGCTGTGCCAAAGCTGTGCTTTGTTTTTGTTTACGTATATCGGATTCGTGCTCAGCTACCCGCGTGCCGAGCGCCCGCTTTGTGGTCCCAATATAGACCTTATTACAGCTATCTTCTTCATTCCCTTTACATTTAATTTCGTAAACTACATTGCTACGTTGTTGGAGATCTATGGGTGTTTTTGTTTTTGTAAAGCACGTTGCCAAAGTGCAGTTCGACCTGTATGCTAGTTTAGTGTTTGTGTTTGATGTTTTTGTCAAGTCATGTGTGAAATTTTCTGTGAGCCTAGGAATGTAAGTGACACTGAAGTATCGCTTTGTCTGGTTATTTGTATCTGAAGACTGTGTTTTTTGGGTTATATTTACTATTTCCATTTGTTTCTGATATATTAAATTTGATATGATATGGTCCGGATAATTATTCTTTTTAAGCGTCAATTTAATTTTCCTAATATTTGCGTCATGAAAACTTTGATGGCTGATATATAGTATTTTGTCTATAAAGTTCTTCTCCGTATTTATTTTGTATTTGAAAAGCTGTGAAGATATAAAGTTTATGAGGCGCCCAGAAGAGGTTGGTTTCGAGTACCAATCCAATATTAGTTTATTATTGAGCCTGTGTATACGTGTGTCTAGAAAGGGGATGTTGTTGTTATCTTCTTTTTCGATCGTAAACTTTAGTCGATTATGGTATTTATTTAAAACATCTAATATTGTATTTGTGGCGAAAATATCATCTACATATTTAACTAGGAACTTTATTTGTATGTTGTGTTGTTTTTGTAATTCAATAAAAGTGTGTGAAAGCGCGTCGTCCATTATTATATCGGCAATGGTTGGGGAAAGGGGGTTGCCCATAGGCATTCCATATGTTTGTGTATATATGTTGTTGTTGTGCACGAAGTAATTGTTGTCTTTTAAGCAGAACTCTAAAATATTATGAAACTTGCTCTTATGTATATTCGTATATTCCTTTATTTCATCCCATTTTTGCATTATTATTTTGGAGGCCATATTTGTTGGTATATTAGTGAATAACGAGACGACATCAAACGACACTAACAATTCATCATCACGTATAGTTAAATTTTGCAGTCTTTCTTTTAACTCAAACGAGTTTTTAATGTTATATTCGGTGGAAATCAACGACTTGAGAATTGTTTCTATGTATTTGGACAAGTGATAACATGGAACATTGATAGACGAGACAATCGGACGTAAGGGACATTCTGGCTTATGGATTTTTGGCAGTCCATATAAACAAGGTGCTGTAGCTGCTGTGCTAGTTAATTGTTTAGTTTGTAGTTTACGAAATTAAATGTAAAGGGAATGAAGAAGATAGCTGCAATAAGGTGTATATTGGGACCACAAAGCGGGCGCTCGGCACGCGGGTAGCTGAGCACGAATCCGATATACGTAAACAAAAACAAAGCACAGCTTTGGCACAGCATGCAATAGAAAATAAACACACAGCTGATTTTGAAAACATAAAAATAATAGACACCGAAAGGAGAGAAAAAGCGCGTTATACCTTAGAAAGCCTAAGAATTTTGCAAAAAAGAGGAAACACAATAAACAAAAAAGAAGATACAGACAATATCGCCGACGCGTACCTATTATGTTTGTAATTTAGTTTTTAGTATGACAAGTTTACCGCATGTAGGTGGTATCGATTTTTCCATTCAATTAACTTTACACAATTTTTTAATATTAAAATGTTTTTAAATTTTAGTGAAAAATATGTGTTTCGTTTAATTCCAATTTTGTAAGTAAGAAAATACTTCTTGTACAAACAATATTTAATTGCAATATTTTAAATTTTAATTCGATATGTATCTGATTATGTTCTTTGTTGTTTTTTGTTTTATTAAATAAATACAGTGTCACGCTCCTGAAGATGCCAAGGAAAATTGGCGAATCGTCGAGCTGAAAGGTGGAATAATCTTTGTTTTATTTGCACCCAACACAATAGATCTGCCTAGCTTAAAATATACATAAAACAGATCGGAAGGAAATTATATATATTATTCACGGGAAGCCTGCCGGTAATAATAAAGATTCTGTATTACATCATAATTTACAACAACAATAAAGAACAACATAGCCGAACCATGAAGAACTACTACAACCACATGAAATATAAATATGGTGAACATATTTGTATGAATCTTAAGCATTTTAGTAAACAGAAAATTAAGCTTTCGAAACAAACAGAAACTCTTAAATTTTTGTTAGAATGCAAAAGGTACGCGCTTATTCCCAAACATCTATCCAACACATTAAATAGTATAATATTTGACACAACGTCAGGTAAAATAACACAACAAATAGAAAAAACCAAACACAATTTCTTCTTAAAAATACTTAACATTGAGACAACACAAACAAATATGAACATAAAAACCACCAAAGATACAATATACCACACTCAACAACAAATACGTAAAGCTCTTAGTGAGGAAGAATTTAATGCAGTTATAGTCAAGCAAAACGTTCTCAGCAAAAAGATATGAGAACAGAAAGCAGCGACGCTATCCTCTAAGATTAACCAACTTAAGCACGAGCAAATACGAAAACTGGGAATCAACATTAACAGCGAATGGTTTGTCAACACTACAAACATAGATTTTCCCGAAGATGTGAAGTGGTTGTTGTCTTTAGGTAAAAAATTTACAGTCCCTACAACAAACAATAATTTCTCACCTATGCACACTATAGCAGAAATGGAACAAGTGTTTGAAACATTAGAAACTGAGAATGAAAAAGAAATAGCAAGAAACAAATTGTGCAGCAGGATTCTTCAATTTAAGCGCAACATTAAACATAATTCCGTAGAGAAATTTGTACTAGAGACTTACAAAAAAACAAAAGCTTTTCTAAAACTTCACAAAGATGACACAATCGTAACTGACGCGGACAAGGGGAACAAAACAGTCGTTCTATATAAAGCGGACTACAACACGAAAATTGAAAAACTACTAGGAGATAAGAATACGTATAAAGCGATAAGAGCCGACCCAACATCCACACTTCAAAGGAAAAACAACAATATAATACTCGAGCTATTGAAAGGAAAACACATTAACCAAAAGATAAACAACAATTAACTAGCACAGCAGCTACAGCACCTCGTTTATATGGACTGCCAAAAATCCATAAGCCAGAATGTCCCTTACGTCCGATTGTCTCGTCTATCAATGTTCCATGTTATCACTTGTCCAAATACATAGGAACAATTCTCAAGTCGTTGATTTCCACCGAATATAACATTAAAAACTCGTTTGAGTTAAAAGAAAGACTGCAAAATTTAACTATACGTGATGATGAATTGTTAGTGTCGTTTGATGTCGTCTCGTTATTCACTAATATACCAACAAATATGGCTTCCAAAATAATATTGCAAAAATGGGATGAAATAAAGGAAAATACGAATATACCTAAGAGCAGGTTTCATAATATTTTAGAGTTCTGCTTAAAAGACAACAATTACTTCGTGCACAACAACAACATATATACACAAACATATGGAATGCCTATGGGCAACCCCCTTTCCCCAACCATTGCCGATATAATAATGGACGACGCGCTTTCACACACTTTTATTGAATTACAAAAACAACACAACATACAAATAAAGTTCCTAGTCAAATATGTAGATGATATTTTCGCCATCATCCCAAGAAAATACACAAATACAATATTAGATGTTTTAAATAAATACCATAATCGACTAAAGTTTACGATCGAAAAAGAAGATAACAACAACATCCCCTTTCTAGACACACGTATACACAGGCTCAATAATAAACTAATATTGGATTGGTACTCGAAACCAACCTCTTCTGGACGCCACATAAACTTTATATCTTCACAGCCTTTCAAATACAAAATAAATACGGCGAAGAACTTTATAGACAAAATACTATCTATCAGCCATCAAAGTTTTCATGACGCAAATATTAGGAAAATTAAATTGACGCTTAAAAAGAATAATTATCCGGACCATATCATATCAAATTTAATATATCAGAAACAAATGGAAATAGTAAATATAACCCAAAAAACACAGTCTTCAGATACAAATAACCAGACAAAGCGATACTTCAGTGTCACTTACATTCCTAGGCTCACAGAAAATTTCACACATGACTTGACAAAAACATCAAACACAAACACTAAACTAGCATACAGGTCGAACTGCACTTTGGCAACGTGCTTTACAAAAACACAAACACCCATAGATCGCCAACAACGTAGCAATGTAGTTTACGAAATTAAATGTAAAGGGAATGAAGAAGATAGGTGCAATAAGGTGTATATTGGGACCACAAAGCGGGCGCTCGGCACGCGGGTAGCTGAGCACGAATCCGATATACGTAAACAAAAACAAAGCATAGCTTTGGCACAGCATGCAATAGAAAATAAACACACAGCTGATTTCGAAAACATACAAATAATAGACACCGAAAGGAGAGAAAAAGCGCGTTACACCTTAGAAAGCCTAAGAATTTTGCAAAAAAGAGGAAACACAATAAACAAAAAAGAAGATACAGACAATATCGCCGCCGCGTACCTATTATGTTTGTAATTTAGTTTTTAGTATGACAAGTTTACCGCATGTAGGTGGTATCGATTTTTCCATTCAATTAACTTTACACAATTTTTTAATATTAAAATGTTTTTAAATGTTTAAATGTTTTAGTGGAAAATATGTGTTTCGTTTAATTGCAATTTTGTAAGTAAGAAAATACTTCTTGTACAAACAATATTTAATTGCAATATTTTAAATTTTAATTCGATATGTATCTGATTGTGTTCTTTGTTGTTTTTTGTTTTATTAAATAAATACAGTGTCACGCTCCTGAAGATGCCAAGGAAAATTGGCGAAACTTCGAGCTGAAAGGTGGAATAATCTTTGTTTTATTTGCACCCAATACAATAGATCTGCCTAGCTTAAAATATACATAAATATTAAAGATAGTTATTTAAATAAACTTTTAAATAAAGTGAAGTATTTTTAACAGCCGATTTGTGTATTAATACCACTTTGGAGATAAAAATAAAGTTTTCAATATAGGCATATGCTAAAATGTGCTAAATGGCGAGCGTGACGCGCGGGCCAGCCGCGAATGGAAATTAAAGGCATACACAAGGGCGTGGAGACAAAATGGTGGCATACGCCACCACCTCTCGTTTTTTTGAAGCTTGCAATTTTATTCGGCTGCATCGCATACATCATGCCACTGACAAAGAATATATTCACGTTTAATTACGGGAATAATGAAAACTGTGGTAAGCATCTAAAATAACCTAAATTTTTGTGACTGCGACGCGGGAGCACCTAAAATAATCTCAATTTTTGTGACTGCGGTGCGGGAGCACCTAAAATAACCTCAATTTTTCTGACTGCGGCGCGGAGCACCCAAAATAACCTAAATTTTTATAACCACATTGATTTTCACATTTCACAATTTTTATGACTACATTAGTTTAAATAAGTGATTAAGTCTGCAATATAGTTAGCGACATCTATTCGAACATACTACACTTGTTTTGCTTGCATGTGTACAATTATTATTACACACGTATATTTTCTTTTGCATGTGAACTTTACAGGTTATGTATGTTATAAAGCGATTTAAAGTGAATCCAAAAGTGCGATTTTTGCAAACGGTATTTCTCTAAAATCTTAACGTGTTCTTAAACCAATTTTTCAAATAGTCTTTTACAAATATTTTTCTTTTCAAATTTTCGGGCATTTTGACCTATTTCCACGTACATATGGTAAAGTTTGGATTTTTTTCACTACATACGGTGGTTTCAAAAAAAAAAAAACCAAATGAGATTTTTCATATAACACGATGGTTCCGGAAAAACCAATTAAGATATTTTTAATAAACCGGTGCGTCTGTGATTACCACATACCTATATACTTTTGAACCAATTTCAAATTCAGTTACTTGCTACAGATTTTTCATACCAATAGTGCAGTGTCAATCAAATTTTCCACTGAATTTCTAAATATTTCGTCAGCGACAATTCACTGTAAATAAGTTCTTTTTTTCAAATTTCTTCTGCTCAACATTTCAACTTCAAATATAAATTTTGACATTCAAACAAGTGCTTCTATAATTCCATAGTTTGAACTGAACTTTTTTGCTATTCCGATAACTACATATGTACAACCTTAGATATAGGAAGCAAGTGCAAAAAACTTCAGATTCAGAATCCGATTCCGATAAATCAGCTTCAAGCTACAAAAGTTTAACGTCAGCTTCGACCGAAACCGTCACAAACCAGAAAATTAAATTATCTTTGTCGACAGATTTCGCAGGCTTCGAAGGTTCCTCTAGTAAAATTTTAACTTCTACTTCAGATCCAAATCTTAACGATACAAACAGTGCAAAATTAACTTCACCTTTTTCTAATTTAAAGTCAAATCCTGACGATTCAATTAATACAAAAGTTGCCTCACTTTCTTCTAATTCAGCTTCAGATCTTAACGATCAAATCATGGCAACACTTGAGGAAAAGAAAACTTTCATTAGCATGTGTGCTACTTCGATTAGAGAAAACTACAGCGGCGATCCTCTAGCACTCGAGACATTTATAGATAAAATTGAATTACTCGAAGAGTTTGCCGATGAAACTTTAACTGGTACTTTTATAGCATTCCTAAAATCAAAACTGTAGGGTAAAGCTCGTGAAGCAATACCGACGCAAGTAACTTCAGTTAACGAAATCAAAATAGCTCTACGTAATAGGATAAAACCAGACATCTCGAAGGTCGTGGCTGGAAGAATCGCGGCGTTACAAGTCAATAACAACAACTATACTGATTTTGCTAGACGTATTGAGGAATTGTCGGCCTCATTGGAGCGTTCGTTAATTATTGAGGGTATAACCCAGGCTAAAGCGCATGAAATGGCGATTGAGCAGACTGTAAACGTTTGCCGGTTGAATGCAAAGTCAAGCCTCGTTAAGTCAATTCTCGCTTCTACTTCATTCACCAACTCAAAAGATGTCGTAGCAAAATTAATAGTTGAACAGTCTAACGAAGTTTAAGAACGCCAAGTACTCGCTTTTAGGTCTCGCAGTAACAGCAATTTTCGAAATTTTCAAGGTGGCTATCGGGGTCGTAATTTTTCCAATCAAAATAATCGTAACTTCAATGGTTACAGGCAAAATAGGCAAAATTTCAATAACTTTCACAATTCAAATCGTGGTAATCAACGTCAAAATTTTCGTTTTTCAAACGGTAACCGGTATCAGAACAACAACAGCAACAATAGTAATAATAACGATCGCGTGAATAATGCGAATCGACGAACTTCCACTCCTAGGTGTACTAACAACGAAAACGTGCGTGCTTTAAACGCTCATGCCCCTCAGCAGCGAACACTGGGGGAGCTAGAGACCTAGATTAACCGATTCTTCAAAAAATTTTTCTACAAAAACATTTAATGTCTAAATCTTAATTTCTCAGACTTTACCCTATTAAACATAACCGGATCTAACAAATGTTGCACCTTTTTAGTCGACACGCAAGCCGACATTTCATTAATTAAAATCTCATGCATTAACAAAAATTTATCAATCAATGATAATGATATAATTAATATTACGGGAGTTACCTCAGATGTGGTTCCTACCTTGGGAACGTTCACAACAAATTTACATAATCCAAATTTTTTTATTAAGCATACGTTGCACGTGGTGAATGACGATTTCAATATTCCGTCCGATGGAATATTAGGTAAAGACTTTTTGAAACAAAACCAATGCGAAATCAGCTATGCGACAAATAGTTTTTCTTTTTGGATAAAAGGCAAAAAAGTCTCACTTCCAATCCTACACGGTACGGAAAGTGACTCTTGTGTTATTCCGCCAAGATGCGAAGTTTTCAGAATTTTTGACTTAGGAAAGTCACCAGAACCACTGTTCGTGGACTCACAAGAAATAGCCGAAGGCGTCTTTACTGCAAGATGCATCATCGATACCGATAATCCGATAGTAAAATTTATAAATACCACAAATACAATTAAATGCATAAAAAGTTGCAACATTCGTACAGAAAAACTATCTAAATATAACGTTTACAAAATCAATAAAACAGACCGAACCAATCGTGTTAGCGAACTAAAACAAATTTTACAAAACCAAATGCCCAAATATGCAGAAAGTAATTTGCTTGAGTTATGTTTAGAGTATTCGGACATTTTTGCGTTAAATAATGACAAAATGACACAAAACAACTTCTACGAACAAAACTCCGACTTTCAGATACAACGCCAGTGTACATCAAAAATTATCGCCTTCCACACTCTCAGCGCGAAGAAATAAACAACCAAGTTAGTAAATTATTGCAAAATGATTTAATCGAAGAAAGCTTCTCAAACTATAATAGTCCACTTATAATTGTGCCGAAGAAAGATACAAACGGCGAAAAGGCGTATAGAATGTGCGTAGATTTTCGCGCAGTAAACAAAAAACTAATAGCCGACAAATTTCCGCTCGCTCGAGTAGATGATATTCTTGACAATCTTGGCCGTGCAAAATATTTTTCAACGCTTGACCTCTTTTCGGGTTTCCACCAAATACCTCTACACCCCGACTCACGCGACATAACCTCGTTTAGCACTGACCGTGGATCCTTCAGATGGAAAGTATTACCTTTTGGGTTAAACGTTGCACCTAACTCTTTTTCTAGAATGATGACGATTGCTTTTTCAAGCATTTCGCCTAACATAGCTTTTTTGTATGTGGATGACATTATAGTGATTGGATGTAGCGAAAAGCATCACATTAAAAATCTGTCTCAAGTATTCAGCACATTTAGAAAGTTTAACCTTAAATTAAATCCTAATAAATGTCATTTCCTTAGACCAGAAGTAACCTTTTTGGGTCACAAATGTTCGGCAAAGGGCTTGTTGCCAGACCCGTCTAAAATCGAAGCAATTAATAAATATACAAAACCAACCGACAAAGACGCTGTGCGACGCTTTGTAGCGTTTGCGAATTATTATAGAAGGTTTATACCTAATTTTGCTTATCTGGTAGCACCTTTAAACCGCTTGAATAGGAAAAAGGTAGACTTTATTTGGGATAGTGCTTGTGAAAACGCATTTCAATCATTAAAATCCGCTTTAATGTCACCACAGTTACTACAGTATCCTGATTTCAAAAAGCAGTTCATAATTACGGTAGATGCATCCACGGCAGGTTGTGGTGCTATATTGAGTCAAGTTTATGAAGATAACGATTTACCCATTTGTTTTGCGTCTAAATTATTCACTAAGGCGTAGCAAAAGAAACCAATTATTGAATAAGAGTTATTAGCGATATATTTTGCGATAAAGCAATTCAGACCATATATTTATGGAACCAACTTTCTAGTAAAATCAGATCATAGACCCTTGGTTTATTTGTTTAATATGAAGGATCCGACGTCAAAATTAGCAAGGATACGTCTCGAACTAGCCGAGTACAACTTCACAATAGAGTATATCAAAGGAAAAAGTAATGTTGGTGCTGACGCACTCTCACGAATCTCATTTGACGAAATAAAGGACTCGACTAAACAAATTCTTGCGGTAAAAACACGGGCGATGTCAAAACAACAAAATGATACAAATTTACCAACTATTTCTAACGACTCAGACAATACAATACAGACAGTCAAGATTTATGACAAATTTTCATTTACATTTCCTAATAAAATTCCACGTATTAGATCCACAATTTTCTATGATGAGAAAACTAAAATTTCAAAATTACAAATTCATGCGCATATCAAACATAAGAAATTTGAACTTGTTAATACTGAGATTGCTAACGAAATAACAAATCTAGACGAGTTACTTTCGAGGTTACAATCGGAAGCCGACAATCACGGTATTAATAAGATAGAATGGCCAAAAGATGATTTATTTTTCATATATTGTACTATTTTAAAGTTAAAACAAAGTGGAAACAAAATATTAAAGACGTCAGAGATAATACTGACCGACCCGGTAGAGATCATAACAACGGAAGACAAAAAACTCAAAATTATGTCAATTTATCACAACGATGCTATCTCAGGTGGACATTGCGGTGTTAAAAAGCTGTACGCAAAAGTTCGTACTAAATTTTATTGGAGAAACATGACCCGAGACATTGCCAAATTTGTGAAAAATTGCCAACACTGCCTATTAAACAAAGTTAAACCAAAAACTAAAGAAAAACCATTTGAAATAGTAGTCATTGATACAATAGGACCGTTGCCAGAATCGAAGTATGGTAACAGGTTTGCAGTTACCATAATTTGCGATTTAAAGAAGTACTTAGTAACAGTAGCGGTTCCGGATAAAAGTGCGAAAACCATAGCTTCTGCGGTATTCGAGTCATTTATTTTAACATATGGTCCAATGAATTCTATCGAATCTGATCTAGGCACGGAATATAAAAATGAAGTGTTTTCAGAGCTGACAAAACTTTTAAAAATCAAACACGATTTTCCCACAGCGTATCATCATGAAACATTAGGTTCAATCGAACGAAACCATCGAGTATTTAACGAATACTTGCGCGCATATCTTAATGCCACGTTGTCGGACTGGGATACTTAATTGAAGTATTTCACGTTCTTTCACAATACCACTTCGAATACAGTTTTTGATAATAAATTTACACCGTTCGAATTAGTATTCGGTAAAAAACCCATTTTACCTAGTGAACTTCAAAAAGCAAAAGTTGTTCCAATTTATGATGTAGAGAATTACGCGAGAGTCGAAATACCGCATGCAAAAATCACATGTATTGGCGCAAGAACTTTTAAACAAACATAGAGTTCGAAATAAATATTATTATGACAAACATGCCTGTCCGTCAAAAATTAGCGTAAATGATAAGGTTCTAATACAAAAAGAACCGAGCGATAAACATGGAAGTATATATCAGGGACCATACGTAGTTAAAGAAATAGATGAGACGAATGTAAAAGTTTTTGATAAAGAAAAGAAAAAATTAAAAACTGTTCACAAAAACCGTGTACAAAAGGTACAATAAATCTTTAGGCAACTCACATTTCATTTAAAAATACAAGTTACAAATTTAGAATGGTAATATTTACATAATAACTTATTTTAAACGTATTTCTATACAATGATGAAAAAAAAAACTTGCAATGTATCAAATTTACAAATAAATATAAGATGTAAACATACGACTTAGTAGCTAAAATAAAATTCCACACAAAAGCTAAACCATAAACATATGCGATTTAATGATGAATTATAACTTTTTAAATATAAACGAGCTCTAGGCCAAATATTTGTATATTCTTAATAAAACACAATACGTGAATTTTTGATATACAATTATATTATTTAATTTATCGATATTTCGACTTCAGTCTGAAGTCATCATCAGGACTAGGTACGAAAAGAACAAACATACATATTAAAATCATAAAAATACACATTTGCACAAGTACAGAACTTACATTTTTGAATGCAATATGTCGACTAGTGTAACAAAAATATAAGTTTACGAACAGTGCAAAGCAAATAACAATAAAATGTAAATAACACACAGCCGTTATCATAAACAAAAAATGAACATAAGCAGAAAGTTATCTAAATGAGTAGTGAGCGCCGCTCAAGTGATATCAGCTGCAGCCTGCAGGTGAACTCTTTGGTAAACAGTGGGAGATGCTCTTATCTATTATTGTTGTTGTTGTTGATGAGCTGCCTAAAGGCAGAGGCAATACCAATTGTATCAGATTTGAAGTTCATGCGTTTGTCGCTGAGTGTATTTATTATGTGCAGCGTCTCTAATATGTAGCGTTTGTTGTAATTCCTCTCTTGCTGTAGAATTTCTACATTTTCTAAATTGGGAGAGTGTCCAGTTTCTCTGCAATGCTGTGTTAGCGCCGTTTTGCCATCATTAGGGTCGTTGCGATTTTTAATATTCGTTTTATGCCCGGAATTCCTCGTTTTTAGTTTCGATTTAGTAGTCCCCACATATACTTTGTCGCATACGTGGGACCCGTCACCATTACATAGAATTTTATATATCAAGTCCGATTTCTCATATTTATCTATTCTACTCTTGGTATTACTGAAAATTTGTCGCAACGTATTATTGTAGGTAAAGGCTAAATTACATTTCTCTTTGTCATAAATATTTGAATATTTTATTCTGTTAGAAAGGCCTGACACATATGTAGTCGATTTATATATTTTATTATTTTCGGCATTTTTCCTCGCAGTAAAAGATATATACATATATGATGATGAGAGTCTCGCATCATTTGATGTCATCTCACTTTTTCCCAGCATTTCCGTAGATCATGCCTTAGAAATTATAGCATCTAAGTGGAACCAGATAAAGAACCACACCACACTCACAAAAGAACTTTTTCTAGAAGTTGTTCGTTTCTGCATTAGAGATAATAGATATTTTAACTTAAACAATAAAATTTATGAGCAACGTTGCGGTATGCCCATGGGTTCCCCAGCATCCCCCGTCATAGCAGACATTGCGAGGAAAAATGCCGAAAATAATAAAATATATAAATCGACTACATATGTGTCAGGCCTGTCTAATAGAATAAAATATTCAAATATTTATGACAAAGAGAAATGTATTTTAGCCTTTACCTACAATAATACGTTGCGACAAATTTTCAGTAATACCAAGAGTAGAATAGATAAATATGAGAAATCGGACTTGATATATAAAATTCTATGTAATGGTGACGGCTCCCACGTATGCGACAAAGTATATGTGGGGACTACTAAATCGAAACTAAAAACGAGGATTTCTGGGCATAAAACGAATATTAAAAATCGCAACAACCCTAATGATGGCAAAACGGCGCTAACGCAGCATTGTAGAGAAACTGGACACTCTCCCAATTTAGAAAATGTAGAAATTCTACAGCAAGAGAGGAATTACAACAAATGCTACATATTAGAGACGCTGCACATAATAAATACACTCAGCGACACACGCATGAACTTCAAATCTGATACAATTGGTATTGCCTCTGCCTTTAGGCAGCTCATCAACAACAACAACAATAATAGATAAGAGCATCTCCCACTGTTTACCAAAGAGTTCACCTGCAGGCTGCAGCTGATATCACTTGAGCGGCGCTCACTACTCATTTAGATAACTTTCTGCTTATGTTCATTTTTTGTTTATGATAACGGCTGTGTGTTATTTACATTTTATTGTTATTTGCTTTGCACTGTTCGTAAACTTATATTTTTGTTACACTAGTCGACATATTGCATTCAAAAATGTAAGTTCTGTACTTGTGCAAATGTGTATTTTTATGATTTTAATATGTATGTTTGTTCTTTTCGTACCTAGTCCTGATATGACTTCAGACTGAAGTCGAAATATCGACAAATTAAATAATATAATTGTATATCAAAAATTCACGTATTGTGTTTTATTAATATACAAATATTTGGCCTAGAGCTCGTTTATATTTAAAAAGTTATAATTCAAAGGCCGTAAACAAGAAAAATAATGATGAATTATATAAATCCAAAAATGTGAAATTTCAAACAAATTATATTATTTATATACATTTGCATATCAAATTATCATTATAAGTTTTGCTTCAAAAAAAAAGGAAAAAAAGTCTTACTTACGTAACAAAGAGAGAAACACAAATAATTATATTTACATACTTAAACATATGTTAAACTATACACCCAGATAAATGTTGTGTTACAACGAAAATACTATATTATAATTTATAATACTTAAAACTTTCCAAAATAATCTGAGTAATTAATTGAAACTGAATACTTATACCAAAATTGTATACATATACCATAACTATACTATATTTGCATATTGCAATGTAAAATTTTCAATTACATTGTACATATACATTTAATCACCAGTAATTAAAACTTTAAACAACTTCAATAACATGTATAAGTAAATTTCATTATTATTAACTGAAACTACTCTACATATTAAAAAAGTTTATAAATTTTTGTATCAACTAGAAGATAAGGTGATGTATGTTTGAGTTCATAAATGTAACACTATTCAATCACATAATGTCAGGTAAGAAGAAGCCAGCAGAATTGATCACTCTGCCGACTTCTTCTTTAAAAGGAGGGTGGTGTAACGGCGCCCTAAACTCAAACACACCACATCAAACATGCATCAGCTGTTCATGTACAATGCAACCCAACGTTTGGTTGGCTCGGCAATTTTAATTTGAGGCTTTGCTACAAGTGGTTGTGCCTAAAGAGATAATTTGGCTTAAGTGCAGTATACGGACAATTCCAAAATCAAAAAAAGAAGTATGAGGATTGATAGACATGGTCAAGGTGAGTATAACTACACAATTTTTTTTGTGGGCAAATGACAATAACAGGAGTTATTAGGGGCAAAGTTCATATGAAGCATTTTTTTAAATCTAAATTTCTCTTTAATTATCTAACCGATTTTCAAAATTTTTTTCCATTGTATAGGTAGTACAATTACCTTTCATTTGGTATGCTGTTTGTATTCCTATCCTGTAAAATACTTAAAAAATTCGATGTTTAAAAGTGCTATATTTACTAAGTAAATTACGCATATTTATTTGTATATATGTATGTATGTGTATGTATATTTCGTTAATACGTTGGTATTTAAAGCTTAAATTAATTTTCTATAGCGTTAACCAACAATTTTCTTGAAATAAATGTTTTCGATATGGCGTTATGGTAAGGCGCCATTAATCGATTTTATTGATTTCTATAAGGTTGGTTGGAAGATTAGCTGGACCTTAACAGATGTTTGGAAAACAACCGTTATTTCAATTTATTGAAAAGTGTTAATTTAAACTGTTAAATACAAGTGCAAATTATTATGGCAAATATAAAGTTGTTGCAAATTTATCAAATATTTGAGTGCTGTGAAAGTGGTCCCATAAGTGAGTCAGCCCTGCATACACTGCAAGAGTGGAGATTGATTCCCAGCGTGGGCGAGTATTTGTGCAGTGCAGTGCTAATGGAAATAAAGCCAGTATGGCCTTGTTGGCATTTTCAAAACATGGTTGTGGTAATTTTATTAGGCTGTACCTAAAAACGCGCAAAAGAGTGTGTACCGTGGCCGAAGGCCGCCAACTCGGAAAGGTGTTCTGCACATAAAGGAAACAAATACCAGGTGTTCTGCGCAGAATTACTGTTAATTTGCCCAAAGTAAGTTTTGGTATACCAGGAACAGGACAGTTGGTATTGCATTGATGGGACTAAGGATATTATATATAATGTTAAATGAAAGCTTAAATTATTTTCCATCTACCAAACTATATTTTCATATATTTAATACAGCAATTAAATTTAAAAAAAAAATTATTTTTTTAAAAATTTTGATGTTTTTTAAAAAATTATATTATTTCAGGATATTCTTTGCAGTTATATACTTAAGATATACATCAAATGAAAGGTATTGGAAATACCTATCCAACGACGTTGATAATCGGTTCAATACTTTAGAAGTAATTTAGATTTAAAAAAAAGCTTATTATGAACTTTGACCTTTAATAACTTTTGTTATTGTTGTTTGCCCAACAAAAAAAATATATCGTTATGTTTCTTTTATTAATACCTATCGATCTCAATTTTTCGTTTTTTTATATCAGCATTGTCCGTATACTGCACTTGTTTCGATAATTTTACAATATAAGTTGGAAAACATTAAAGATAGTTATTTAAATAAACTTTTAAATAAAGTGAAGTATTTTTAACAGCCGATTTGTGTATTAATATCACTTTGGAGATAAAAATAAAGTTTTCAATATAGGCATATGATAAAATATGCTAAAGATCAACAATAAGCCAGTATTGATGTTAATCGTTCAAACCGCAATAGTCATGACTATTAGTAGATAATTGATACCAACCGTAAGTCGCATTTGTGCGTGACCAGCGTGGAGTCACAAATGATTTAAAGAAATCCAGCCGACGACGGGTATTAGAGTTAGCCCAGAATATCTCCTTCGGTGAAGCTACACTACAAAAGAGTGACCATTTTAAGTAAATCACCCCTGAAATATTTTCGGAGCCGTCTTAATTATGAGTCCGATATTCCATATAACATACGCTTGGGAAATATCGACCAAATTGTAGACCAAGGGTGACGTTTTTTGGAACGATTTTCCTTCATCCTTTGTCAAATAAGGAAAAATCATCATCTAGGAAAATTAACCCAGGGCAATCCTGGAATGTGTTTGTATGACATGGGTATCAAATGAAAGGTATTAAGGAGTATTTTAAAAGGGAGCGGGCCTTAGTTCTATAGGTGGACGCCTTTTCGATATATCACCATAAAGGTACCAGGGGTGACTTTAGAATGTGGTTATGGGCATCAAATTAAAGGCATTAATGAGGGTTTTAAAAGGGAGTGGCGCTTAGTCGTATATATGAAGGCGTTTTCGAGATATCGACCAAAATATGGACTAGGGTGACCCAGAGCATCATCTCCCTTTCTCCGCAAGGAGCTACTTCCGAAATTTTTTGATTGATCCTCAAGATTTTGAAACAAAAAACGCGGATCTTTCCGAAATGGCCAAAACGCCGATTTCCTTATATACATATAAACAAAGTCTTTCCAAATATTATTTTTTTAAATTTTCGCTTTACAAGCCTCCCAAATACTCATCCGCAAGTTAATGATATTGTTCCAGATCGCCAAATATACCATTGCCGTCAGCAGTATGTTTCCATATTCATTAGTTGTGGACAATGTGATACTTTGTAGTGCAGCCATTCAATTCAGAGGTTTACGCCGATCACTTTGTCGGCGCGCCAGCCACGCTGCCAAGTGATCGGCGTAAACCTCTAATGGGTACAGCTTTGACCAAGATAATATTTGAGAAACTTTTCATACCGGGAAGTGGACCAGGGGCCGACATCTTCTAAATAAAAAAAGTGCATGTTGAGAATTGATTTAAATTTGGTAGAGGGATACCTCCGTGGTTTGCTTATTATTTGGGAAACTTTTCCTTCCGGGAAGTAGACCAGGGACCGACCTTAAGTTGAACTGGCCGGTCCATGAGGACCTTACATAGACTGAATGAGTCCGTAGTGTTACCAGAAGTTTGTTTTAACGAGATAACTGAAAACCCCTATCAAAAACCAGGACCTACATATGTTATACATAAAATAACTCTGTCCTCTTGGGACTTCCTAGGACTTAAGCCACTTGCTGCTTCTAGATCTGACTGGAGTCTTAACCTGGAAAGCGCAGGAAACGAGCACAGAACGAGCTCGATCGTTTCCTCCTCCAACCCGCACTTCCTACATCTGCTATCACTGACCGAGCCTAATATAAAGGCATGTGCCGCCAGAAGGCAGTGTCCAGTCAGAATACCCGTCATGAGTCTACAGTCCTCTCTTTTTAATGATAGAAGCAACTTTGTTAGTCTAAGATTGTAAGACCTACACATACTCTTCGAAAATTTACAACCCCGCGCTTGAACCCACGCCTTTCCCGCTTGGTCGATCATGTGCACCTCTCGCCTTCGCTTAATCTCGCTTAGTCTAATTGGGACGTCTACGTAGCAAGCTTCAAGGGACCCAATATAGATATATGCTTCTCCCTATCCCGATTCTCTCCAGAGACTGCTTACACTATAACACGCATTTAGATGCTGTGCTATGCGAGATTAATGCCTTAATTGCTGCTTGACTGTCAATATAAAAGTTAACACGGTTGCAGCTCAAGCTATTCTCTTCCAGAGTATATCGCAGACCCTACTCCTTCCACTACTTTGGAACCATCTGTGTACACATGTATCGCCTCGTCCGTCATTTGAGCTCACTTGCGCCAACCGTCCACCTCTATTGTAGCCTTAAGATCTCCCTCGAAGCGAAGATAGGGAATCAGGTAGTGTTTTCGTCTTATGATTGATGACGCTAAACTACATGTTCGGCGCTCAAGCTGACCCGAGGCACCGAGCCTGGTTGCAGTCGTTAGCGCTATGTTCTTTGCTACCAGGTCTACAGGTAGAATGTGCAGAATGCAGGGACCGACCTTGGTATTCCAAAAAATATGATTAACGGTTCGATTCGGTTGAAACTCGGTACAGGGGTACTTCTTTGGCCAAGATAATATGTAAAACACTTTTCATACCGGGAAGTGTACCAGGGGCCGTCCTATTCTAAAAAAATATAATTTTTGGTGCCATTTGCTTGAAATTCGCAACAGGAGTACTTCTTTGACTAGCTTATTATTCGAGAAACCTTTCTTTCCGGGAAGAGGACCAGTGGCCGACCTGTTCAAAGACATCTTGTATATGGTGCGATTTCTTTGAAATTTATTATATAGGCCGATTTATCTTATATGTTAATAAACCAATGCAAAATATGTTAGTAATTTTATAGCTCATGGTCATATGAGCCAAACAGTTGAAGACATGAAACAGCCCAATGGTGCTGCGAGTCCTACAGATAAACCTCCAACAAAGTCGAGCGAACTCTTCCTAACCCTTGAGGAGGGTTCGTTTGACGTGGCGCTGATCCAGGAGCCCTGGCTCTCATCGGGAGGAAAGGTTTCTGAACTTAGAGCGCGCGGGTTTGGCGTTTACTATGCGCAAACGGAAGGACGGGTGCGAGCTGTAGTAATGGTAAGGAAAGCTGCATTCATATATGCTGCCTAATTACACCACTGAGGATCTCGTAGCGGTGACCGTTGAGCAAAGGAATAAGCAGGCATTTATCCTGGCGTCCTGCTACATGGCCCATGCTGCGGAGGTTCCACCGATGGAGTGCAAAAGGCTAGTACAGGAGGAAGGGCGCAAAGGGCGGTTGGTCATAGGCGCAGATGCAAATGCGCACCACAATGCGTGGGGAGGAGCAGATACGAAGGAGAGAGGCGAATCTCTGTTTTGTTACATCCTGCAAACCAATTTGCAGATAGCCAACAGGGGGAATGTCCCTACATACATTGGTCCAACATCCAGCAATGTTCTGTATATTACATTGAGCTCCGAGCGTGATATATCAAGATATGATTGGATGGTTCTTGATAGACCATCCTGCTCCGACCATGCGTATATCAGCTTCAGCATCCCCCTAAAGAGGGTAAAGAAGGGAGGAACCTTTAGAAACTCTAGGTCAACTTTCTGGACTAAATTCCAGAAACATGTAGAAACAAAACTGGGACAACCCAAAGAGGTTGCTAATGTAGAGGAACTGGAGGAGTCGAATGAATTCCTAACAAGGACGCTTATGACTGCGTATAACAAAGCTTGCCCTCTAAGAAGATTCAGAGGAAAAGCAAAGCCGCCATGGTGGAGCAATGAGCTGAGTCTTCTAAGAAGACAGGTAAAAGAAATGTTTGAGCTCGCAAAGACCACGGAAAGCGAAACGTGTCGGGACGAGTACAGGGATCTAATGAGGAACTACAAGCGTGAAATTACTAGGGCGAAGAGAAACTCATGGAAAAGTTTCTGTACTGACATAGAGTGCTCCAGCGAAGCAGCACGGTTGAAAAAAGTCCTAGCAAAGGGAAACATAGTCCAGGGACTAATAAAGAAAGAGAACGGGGAATGGTCACGTAATAGTGAGGAATCCCTTGAGCTGCTTCTCGACACACATTTCCCACCGGGAGACGGTTTAGAAAAGCCAGCAGACATCACTCACACTTCGATCACGGAGCTAGTAGTGCCGGGCTTGGTGAATGATACCAAGATCGAGTGAGAAGTGAAGACGTTTTCTAAGTTTAAATCGCAGCGCCCAGATGGTATATTCCCGGCCATACTACAAGTCTCAAGTAGGGCGGTCGTGGAATGGCTTAAAATAATATTCGACGGGTGCATAAGACTGAATCATGTACCGCACTCTTGGAGAACTGCTCGTGTAGCTTTTCTACCAAAGGCGGGGAAGATCGGTCACGTGTATCCCAAAGACTATAGACCTATAAGCTTAACATCATTTCTGCTCAAAACCTTTGAGAGGCTGATAAGTGTGTACATAAAGTAAAATGTGGATGAAAAGCTGCTATCCACAACACAGCATGCGTACACCAAAGGTAAGTCGGTAGACACCGCATTGCATAGGGTGGTAATAAGCATAGAGAAATCCCTGGAATATAAGGAGTATGCTCTAGGAGTCTTCTTGGACATTACCGGGGCTTTCAATAATGTTGCAAAATGGGCGATTATGGATGGTCTTAATTACATTAAAGTACATCCTGCCTTAATCAGATGGATCGGCTGCATGTTAAATTGCAGAAAGATTACATCACAATGGGGATTGTACGAGGCCACAAAATCAGTGGACAGGGCACGCCGCAGGGAGGGGTGCTATCACCTCTGCTGTGGACGCTGGTCATCAACCAACTGCTCAGGCAATTCGATGAGGGACCCATAAAACTTACGTCTTACGCAGATGACGTTGCAATTGTCATAAGTGGAAAGTGCCTTCCAACGATTAGTTCTTTGATGGATCGTGCCTTTCGGGATATTCATACATGGGCATCTAATGTCGGGTTGAAAGTCAATGCGGAGAAGACGGATATGGTCTTGTTTACAAACAGGTACAAGGTCCCAAATTGGACCAGGCCTAAGTTAGGAGGGGTGAGCTTACAGGAGAAACCTTGCACAAAATATCTAGGAATCAACCTAGACAGTAAGCTGTCATGGAAGCTGAACGTGGAAGAGAGGGTCAAGAAGGCCTCAACGGCACTCTATGCATGTAAAAGAATGCTGGGGTGTACGTGGGGCCTATCGCCCTCTCTTTCTCATTGGGTTTTTACAGCGATTGTATTATATACTATGGAGTTCTTGTTTGGTGGAAAGCCACACAAAAAACAACATACCTCAAAAAATTAGAGGGGGTATGCAGACTATCGATGCTTAGCATTACGGGCGTCCTGAAAACAACCCCGACGGCTGCACTGTATGCCATTCTGCCAATCCCACCTGTAGACCTGGTAGCAAAGAACAAAGCGTTAACGACCGCAACCAGGCTCGGTGCTTCGGGGCAGTTTGAGCGCCGACCATATGGCCATAGTAGTATAGCGTCATCAATCACAAGACGAACAGACTACATGATTCCCTATCTGCGCTTCGAGGGAGATCTTAAGGCCACAATAGAGGTGGACGGTTGGCGCAAGGGTGCGCAAATGGCGGACGAGGCGATACATGTGTACACCGATGGTTCCAAAGTAGTGGAAGGAGTAGGGTCTGCGGTATACTGCGCTGATCCGGAAATAAGCAGATCCTACAGGCTGCCGGATTACTGTAGCGTTTTCCAAGCGGAAATATTAGCCGTAACAAATGCAGTAGAAACCCTGGAAGAGAATAGCTTAAGCTGCAACAACTTTTATATTCACAGTCAAGCAGCAATTAAGGCAATAATCTCGCATAGCACAGCATCTAAATGCGTGTTAGAGTGTAAGCAGTCTCTGGAGAGAATCGGGACAGGGAGAAGCATACATCTATATTGGGTTCCAGGGCATATGGGAATAGATGGGAATGAAAAAGCGGACGAACTAGCTAAAAAGGGTGCAACCCTTGAAGCTTGCTCCGTAGATGTCCCAATTAGATTGGGCGAGATTAAGCGAATGCGAGAGGTGCACATGATCGACCAAGCGGGAAAGGCGTGGGTTCAAGCGCGGGGCTGTAAAGCGTCGAATATTAAGTGTAGGTCTTACAACCTTAGACTAACACAGTTGCTTCTATCATTAAAACGAGATGACTGTAGACTCATGACGGGTATTCTGACTGGACACTGCCTTCTGGCGTCACATGCCTTTAAATTAGGCTTGGTCAGTGATAGCAGATGTAGGAAGTGCGGGTTGGAGGAGGAAACGATCGAGCACGTTCTGTGCTCGTGCCCTGCACTTGCCAGGCTAAGACTCCAGCTATTAGGAGTGATACAGCTGTCAGATCTAGAAGCAGCAAGTGGCTTAAGTCCTAGGAAGCTTCTAGTATTGGTTTTTGAGTTTGGTCGTTAAAACAAACTTCTGGTAACACTACGGACTCAATCAGTCTATGTGAGGTCCTCATGGACCGGCCAGTTCAACCTACCTACCTAATTGCTTCATTTTTTGGTACAAAATTCCCCAAAAAATTTGTTTGATATTCTTTTGGGGAACACATAGCTACGTTAAACTTTTTGGCTAAACAATTCTAGTAGCGGCTTATATAGTTATAATATTTCTAAATGTATAGTAAAATCTACTCCGATTGTAGTAGAACTCAAAGGCAGTTCTGTATGATAGACACCCTCTAAAATATGCATGCCGAATAAGGGAAAACGTCAACGGGACGAGAACACCTGAATATTCATTTCATCATGGGTTGAAGATATTGTGATATTATTTATATCCATTTCTCCGTTTCAAAATAGAATTGCTCTACACCATGATGAAATGAATAAACAGGTGTTTTCATCCCGTTGACGTTTTCCCTTATTCTGACAAGTTCGGCATGCATATTTTAGAGGGTTGTCTATCATACAGAACTGTTTTTGAGTTGTACTACGATCGTATTCCATTTTACTATACGTTTAGAAATACTATAAATATATAAGCCGCTACTAGAATAATTTAGCCAAACAAAATTACGTAACTTTGTATTCCCTAACAGAATCCAGACAAAATTTTGCAGAAAACTAATTTCTTTGAAGAGTTTGTACGAAAAATTAAGCAATCCAAATTTATTACCTTTGAAATACACGTAAATACTGGCAAATATAGCTGCCGAAAAAGTGAGGTTATGTTGTTGACATCACCTTTATTATTACATCATGCCCTAGACAAAAATCAGAAGATCGGTTAATTACCACGCCTACTTTCTGAATAAAAATGTAAAATATACATACAATTTCGAGATCTGTAGAATCTACTGTTTTTCCACTATATTTGGCGATGATGTTCATAAAAATACATTTACACAGCAATTTTAGATATTAATTAATATGGAGTGAGGATGATCGACTTAAAAGATCCATAAAGATATATAGCTACCACCCGATCGATAAATACGACACAGAGTATAAGAACAATTTAAAATGTTCACAAAACTTCGGCGAAACACGGAAGATTTCAAGCCCGGGTAAAGTTTCGAACGAAAAGGGCGACTTGGTAACCACCCAGCCAGCATTTTTTGAAAATTTGTATCAAAAAATATTTAAATATCGTACCCCAAGATGATTAAAAACGTTCAAATTTAAAAGCATTTTCTGTTTGAAAATTAATGTATCGCCGGGAGAATAACCATTTATGATTCTACTAGCCTTTACCCGCGGCCCCGTCCGCAAGGAGAAATTTAAATATATGGGCTATTCGCGTTAGCCTACTTATTATCTGTTTAAAATTTTGTTTTCTGTCTAATGCATTTTATTTTTGTAATTGAGTAAAAAAAAGAACTAAATGAGCTGATAACCTGATAGGATCCCAAATGATCCCGAAATTATCCAGAAAAAGCTATGAAATTACCCCCACGCTATCGCGGACGGATCCCGAAAACCATCCAGAAATGCCCCGAAAGGGTCTCCAAAAGTTCCACGAATAGTCCCAAAAAAACCCGAAATGACAGCGACACGATTCTAGACGTATCCAGAGAACCACACAGAAATGATCCCTGAAGGTGTTCCAAAATGATCCCGAAAAGGTTCCGAAATGACCCTGACGGGCTCCCGGGCGGACTCAAAAACCATCCAGAAAATATCCAGGAAGGGTCCCTAAATTATCCCGACATACTCCAGAAAAAGTTCCGAAATGGCTCCCAGGGGATCCACCACGGATCGCGAAAACCATACAGAAATGATTCCGGAAGGATCCCAAAATGGTCCCGAAAAAGTCCGGAAATGACCCAGATGGGATCCCGCACAGATCCAGAAATGATCCCGGAAGGGTGCAAAAACAATCCCGGAAAAGTAACAAAAAATCTGGAAATGGCTCCTACGGCATCCCGGACGGATCCAGAAATGATCTCGAAAGTTCCCCAAATGTTCCCAAAATGGTCCCGAAATGACCCTGATGGATCCGTCAAACCATCAAGAAATTATGCCGAAGGGTCCCAAAATGATCCCGAAATAATACAGAAAAAGTCACAGAAACGACCCCTACAGGATCCCCAAATGATCCCGTATTAGCCCCGAAAAGGTCCCGAAATAACCCCGACGGGATCCCGGACAAATCCCGAAAACCATCCAGAAATGATGCCGGAAGAAATCCCAAATGATTCCGAAAAAGTCCCGCATTGATTCCGACGGGATCCCGAACGGATACCGAAAATCATCCAGAAGTGATGCCAGAAAGGTCCTCAAATGATCACCTAATAGTCCCGAAATTACCCTTAAGGGGTCATGGACGGATCCCATAAACCATCCAGAAATGATCCCGATATAGTCCCGAAAAAGTCCCGAAATGACCCTGACGGGATCTCGAACGCACCCCTAAGTGACCCCGACCGGATCCTGAAAGCCATCTCTAAATTATCTCGAAATGACCCTGACTGGACCCCGAAAGGATCCGAAAACTTTTCAGAAATGATGCCGGAAAGGTCCTCAAATGATCTCCTAATAGTTCCGAAATTACCCTGACGGGATCCCGAACGGATCCCGACAACTATCTAGAAATTATGTCGAAAGGGCCCGCAAATGATCCCGTATTAGTCGAGAAAAAGTCCCGAAATGACCCCGACGGGATGCCGAACGAATCCCAAAAACCATCCAGAAATGATGCCGGAAGGGACACCAAATGATCCCGAAAAAGTCCCGCAATTACTCCGACGGGATCCTGAACGGATACCGAAAACCATCCAGAAGTGATGCCGGAAAGGTCTTCAAATGATCACCTAATAGTCCCAAAATGACCCTGACGGCATCCCGGACGAATCCTGAAAACCAATCTTAAATGATGCCGAAAAAGTCCCGAAATGACCCTGATGGGACACGGAAAGGATCCCGAAAACTAACCAGAAATGATGCCGGAAAGGTCCTCAAATGATCTCCCAATAGTTCCGAAAAGACCCTGACGGGATCCCGAACAGATCCCGACAACTATCCAGAAATTATACCGAAAGGGCCCGCAAATGATCCCGTATTAGTCGAGAAAAAGTCCCGAAATGACCCCGACGGGATGCCGGACGAATCCCAAAAACCATCCAGAAATGATGTCGGAAGGGACCCCAATGATCCCGAAAAAGTCCCGCAATTATTCCGACGGGATCCTGAACGGATACCGAAAACCATCCAGAAGTGATGCCGGAAAGATCCTCAAATGCAAACCTAATAGCCCCAAAATTACCCTGACGGCATCCCGGACAAATCCCGAAATCCATCCAGAAATGATCTTGGGAAGGTCCCAAAATGATCCCGAAATAGTCTCGGAAAAGTCCAGAAATTACCCTGACGGGTTCCCGGACGAATACTGAAAGACATCCTTAAATGATCCCGAAAAAACCCCGAAATGACCCTGACGGGATCCCGAAAGGATTCCGAAAACTATATAGAAATGATGCCGGAAAGGTTCTCAAATGACCCCCTAATAGTCCCGAAATGACCGTGACGGGATCCCGAACGGATCCCGGCAACTATCCAGAAATGATGCCGAAAGGGTCCGCAAATGATCCCGTATTAGTCGAGAAAAAGTCCCGAAATAACCCCGACGGGATCCCGGACGAATCCCAAAAGCCATCCAGAAATGATGCCGGTAGGTATCCCAAATGATCCCGAAATAATCCCGAAATAATCCCGAAACGACCTCGTCGGCATCCCGGACGGATACCGAAAATTATCCAGAAATGATGCCGGAAAGGTCCACAAATGAGCCCTAATATATCCGAAATTACCCTGATGGGATCCAGGACGGATCCCGAAAACCATCCAGAAATGATGCCGAAGGGGTTCCCAAATGATCCCGTATTAGTCGCGAAAAAGTCCCGAAATGACCCCGACGGCATCCCGGACGGATCCCGAAAACCATCCAGAAATGATGCCGGAAGAGCCCCAAATGATCCCGAAAAGGTCCCCAAATGACCCCGACGAGATCCCGGACGGATACCGAAAACCATCTAGAAATGATGCCGGTAGGTATCCCAAATGAACCCGAAATAGTCCCGAAATGACCCCGTCCGGATCCCGGACGGATCCCGAAAACTATCCAGAAATGATGTCGAAAGGGTCCCCAAATTATCCCGCATTAGTCGAGAAAAAGTCCCGAAATGACCCCGACGGGATCCCGGACGGATCCCGAAAACCATACAGAAATGATGCCGGAAGAGCCCCCAAATGATCCCGAAAAAGTCCCCAAATGACCCCGACATACTCCAGAAAAAGTTCCGAAATGGCTCCGAGGGAATCAACGACGGATCGCGAAAACCATACAGAAATGATTCCGGAAGGATCCCAAAATGATCCCGAAATAGTCGGGAAATGACCCAGATGGGATCCCGCACAGATCCAGAAATGATCCCGGAAGGATCCCCAAATGATCCCAAAATGGTCCCCAAATGACCTTGATGGATCCGGCAAACCATCAAGAAATTATGCCGGAAGGGTCCCCAAATGATCCCGAAATAAAACAGAAAAAGTCACGAAACGACCCCTAGGGGATCCCCAAATGATCCCGTATTAGCCCCGAAATAGTCCCAAAATGACCCTGACGGGATCCCGAAAGGATTCCGAAAACAATCCAGAAATGATGCCGGAAAGGTCCTCAAATGATCCCCTAATAGTCCCGAAATGACCGTGACGGGATCCCGACAAC
Organism: Eurosta solidaginis; assembly: GCF_040869045.1. Taxonomy (NCBI): domain Eukaryota; kingdom Metazoa; phylum Arthropoda; class Insecta; order Diptera; family Tephritidae; genus Eurosta; species Eurosta solidaginis. The sequence goes on along the minus strand of NC_090322.1, from coordinate 117,451,054 downwards.
TATCCAGAAATGATGCCGAAAGGGTCCGCAAATGATCCCGTATTAGTCGAGAAAAAGTCCCGAAATGACCACGACGGGATCCCGGACGAATCCCAAAAACCATCCAGAAATGATGCCGGTAGGTATCCCAAATGATCCCCTAATAGTCCCGAAATGACCGTGACGGGATCCCGACAACTATCCAGAAATGATGCCGAAAGGGTCCGCAAATGATCCCGTATTAGTCGAGAAAAAGTCCCGAAATGACCTCGCCGGCATCCCGGACGGATCCCGAAAATTATCCAGAAATGATGCCGGAAAGGTTACCAAATGATCCCCTAATAGTCCCGAAATTACCCTGATGGGATCCCGGACGGATCCCGAAAACCATCCAGAAATGATGCCGAAAGGGTTCCAAAATGATCCCGTATTAGTCGCGAAAAAGTCCCGAAATGACCCCGACGGGATCCCGGACGGATCCCGAAAACTATCCAGAAATGATGCCGGAAGAGCCCCAAAATGATCCCGAAAAAGTCCCGAAATGTCCCCGACGAGATCCCGGACGGATCCCGAAAACCATCCAGAAATGATGCCTGTAGGTATCACAAATGTTCCCGAAATAGTCCCGAAATGACCTCGTCGGCATCCCGGACGGATCCCGAAAATTATCCAGAAATGATGCCGGAAAGGTTACCAAATGATCCCCTAATAGTCCCGAAATTACCCTGATGGGATCCCGGACGGATCCCGAAAACCATCCAGAAATGATGCCGGAAGAGCCCCAAAATGACCCCGAAAAAGTCCCCAAATGACCCCGACGAGATCCCGGACGGATCCCGAAAACCATCCAGAAATGATGCCGGAAGAGCCCCCAAATGATCCTGAAAAAGTCCCCAAATGACCCCGACGAGATCCCGGACGGATCCCGCAAACCATCCAGAAATGATGCCGGAAGAGCCCCCAAATGATCCCGAAAAAGTCCCGAAATTACCCCGACGGGATCCCGGACGGATCCCGAAAACCATCCAGAAATGATGCCGAAAGGGTTCCAAAATGATCCCGTATTAGTCGCGAAAAAGTCCCGAAATGACCCCGACGGGATCCCGGACGGATCCCGAAAACTATCCAGAAATGATGCCGGAAGAGCCCCAAACTGATCCCGAAAAAGTCCCGAAATGACCCCGACGGGATCCCGGACGGATCCCGAAAACTATCCAGAAATGATGCCGGAAGAGCCCCAAAATGATCCCGAAATGACTCCGACGAGATCTCGGACGGATCCCGAAAACCATCCAGAAATGATGCCGGTAGGTATCCCAAATGATCCCGAAATAGTCCCGAAATGACCTCGTCGGCATCCCGGACGGATCCCGAAAATTATCCAGAAATGATGCCGGAAAGGTTACAAAATGATCCCCTAATAGTCCCGAAATTACCCTGATGGGATCCCGGACGGATCCCGAAAACCATCCAGAAATGATGCCGGAAGAGCCCCAAAATGACCCCGAAAAAGTCCCCAAATGACCCCGACGAGATCCCGGACGGATCCCGAAAACCTTCCAGAAATGATGCCGGAAGAGCCCCCAAATGATCCTGAAAAAGTCCCCAAATGACCCCGACGAGATCCCGGACGGATCCCGCAAACCATCCCGAAATGATGCCGGAAGAGCCCCCAAATGATCCCGAAAAAGTCCCCAAATGACCCCGACGAGATCCCGGACGGATCCCGAAAACCATCCAGAAATGATGCCGAATGATCCCGTATTAGTCGCGAAAAAGTCCCGAAATGACCCCGACGGGATGCCGGACGAATCCCGAGGACCATCCAGAAATGATGTCTAAAGGGACCCAAAATAACCCCGAAAAAGTCCCGTAATGATCCCGGAAACCATCAAGAATTTATCTCTCGAAGGTACGCAAATGATCCCGAAAGTACCCCGACGGGATCCCGGACGGATCCCGAAAACCATCCAGAAATGATGCCGGAAGGGTCCCCAAACGATCGCGAAATAGTCCCGAAATGATTCCGGAATAGTCCCGAAAATGTCCCAAAATAACCCCGACGGGATCCCGGACGGATCCCGAAAACTATACAGAAATGATCCCGGAAGGGTCCCAAAATGATCCCGAAATAGTTCTGAAAAAGTCCCGAAATTACCCCGGCGTAATCCCGGACCGATCCCGAAAGCCATCCAGAAATGACAATTTACAAATAAGGTGAAGCTAATTATAAAACCATGTTAATAAGGCAGCAGGCGCATTGGAGCGAATAAAAAGTTACATAGAAACATACAGGTAAAGCTAATAAAAGCGTGCTAATAAAAACAATTGATGGAGGGCGGATGGCGGGAGTAGAGGAGAGGACCACTGATCGTTCCTCCAAAATTGTCTAGATCTCGTTCTGTATGTACCAGATGCCAAAAACTATTGATTTAGGAGAAAATTTAGATTGAGTTATAACAATTTATGGATTTTACACCAGAGGAGGAGATAAAGGGGCGGGCGGAGGGTGTCACTGCTTACTTTGTAAGCCCTCGACTTATTTGACCTTGACCCCTTGAGTCTGTGATATTGGTGAAGGCCAGTATACGTAAAGTTATAATGTGTAAAAATTATGAAAAATAATTTCTCGAAGGGTCGTGGGACCCCCACCCCTCTTTCCATGTTCGAAAAAAATTTCGCTAGTAGACTACTGTCTGTGTCCCAAATTTCAACAAAATCCGTGTAGCCATTCTGGCGTGATTCAGTCGCAAAGACGAAAAAATATAATAATTACATTATAACTGTTCCTAGGGGGCGGGGACCACGCCCCTTTTGAAAAATATATAGCTAGTAGATCCTTCTAGACTATTGGCTATATGTGTGCAAAATTTCATCCAAATCGGTCCAGCCGTTCTTGCGTTATTGAGTCACAAAGACAAACGTCTGGACAAACATCCAAACATCCAAACATCCAAACATCCAAACATCCAAACATCTAAACATCCAAACATCCAAACATCTTAACACCCAAACTTTCCCATTTATAATATATATTAGATTTCGAAACGCTTTTTATTAATATTTGATATCATTGTAAAATTGAGCTTTAATTGTTTTAGAGTAATATTTGACTTCTTTTCACGGTCATTTTCTGATCATATTCATGAACATATTTCAATCGTTTTGGTTGAGAGTTTTGAATCATTTTTGAATGCGATTATGATGCATTTATTCTTCATATCTCATTCTAAATAAGGTACTACATAATAATCTTATTTCGTCAGGGGAAAAAAGCATGCGGAAGTGAGCTATTTGAACCACAGGTCACTCGCAAACAAACTTGATCGATATCCACCTGCGACTACAACATCCAACATCAGCTATTATCGTCAATACGATACGGTACGGGATGATGAAGACATATCCAGGTACATATGTCAAGTGACTTTCACTTACCTGGGGTTCAAATAGCTCACAACCTTTGTATTGTCCAACTATTATGTATTTTCTGGGAAGCCGAAGGTGGAGAAATGGTTGAAGAAATCTTCGGTCACGAGCAGCATTTGCATTATATTGTCTTGAAGAATATCTTAATAATAAAATTTTTATATACATACATATTTTTTCTGAACTTCATGATTGAAAAAATATGTGTATGTGAAAAAAAAATAAGATTTTCAATGAAAAATAAAATTTTAACAAGTATAAAATTAATTATTCAGACAACAAATATAGTGAGAAAAGATTCAGAAAGCTGAATTAAAAATGATTATAAATTTTTGATCACCTAAAGTAAACACATTTGGTTCAAATATGATTCCAAAATGTGATTAAAAAACTATATTCAGTTTTTGATCATCAAAGTTAAGCATATCTGATTATTCATTTTGTTGGTTTTTATGAAATATTAAAATTTAATCATCAAATCACTTCAAAAATGATTCCAAACAGTGATCGAAAAATGCTTTTCAGTTTTTGATCATCAAAAGTATTCATATTTGATTATTTCTTTTGTTCAATTGTATGATAACTCATTATTTAGTCAGAAAGCGTAATCAAATTGTATTTATCTGTGGGGAAATTAAAAATTTTATCTTAGTGGGCAATGTTCAGAGTGCTCAGATTGTAGAGGGGAGTTATCTACGTCATCTTGAACGCAGGTGATAATGTTCCACCCGCTCTTCACAAACTATTAATATTAAAAAAAGAAACAAATACTAAATTTGGTAGTACTTGTATTAATATTTGTAAATACGTTTATTCCAAAAAAAATTTTTTTTTTAATTAATTGTTTTTACGGGACACGCTTACCTATATAGCGTAGCGTGCTCCGCCTACCACACCGATAATCCTGGGTCCAAATCCCGGCAAAGCAATATCAAATATTTAGAAACAAAAATTTCTCTGTGAAAATTCATCTGCCTTGTAAATGTCGTTGGGAGTCGTCGTAAAATAAGTATTAACCCTGGCCTTTATTAAAGTACTTCACAATAACACTGATACTTCAGAACCAATAGCTTGCTTAAATCAAACTGATTCCATGATTGCTCAGCTTGCGCTCTTTTATACTCTTCGATTCCCTCGTTCGCATACTTCTAGGCGTTTCTACAATTTACTACTTATTTACCAGCTATAAAATTACCAGCTACAAACCACGTTTCTAGCTTCCCATATGCGCGTGTATATGTGAGTGATACTTGCACAAATGATTGCCTACTTTTGTGAGCATCTCAGATAAGATATATGCATGTGTTTGTGCGTTTCTCTCCGCTGCGTGTACGTACATATGTGTAGACATAATGATTGATTTGTTTATGTAGATACAAGTGACTGCTTAGTATCGGCTTAGAGATGATAGTATCCCTTAGTGTTGCTAATATTCGTCGCACTGCCATCCACCTAAGTCACATCGTCCCGATCAGACAAATTTCTTGATCTAAACGCCGCCAGCCTTTCCAGATGATCCATTTTCATTTTGGTTCGTGGTTTACCAATGGTTTGTATGCGTTAAACTACATCCTTGATCCGTTTTACAACTTTGTATGGGCCTTCCCAGTTACACTGCAATTTCGGGGACAAACCTTTTTCCCGTTGTGGGTTGTATAACAGCACCAAATCTCCTTCCTGAAAACCTTCCGAATTGATTGCTTTATCGTAGCTGGCTTTCATCTTGTCAGTCATAATCTTTGTTCGTTGCCTTATCAGATCGTGTATTTCTCTCATCTCTTCTTCCAAAACACCAGTGGATTTCTTGATATTTCTCTCCGCATCGGCATCTATCCCAAACTTCAAATCAGCTGGCAGTCGAAGGTCATTGCCAAAAATTACTTTTGCAGGGGTTTGGCCCTTTGTCTCGTGCACTGCTGATCGGTAAGCCATCAAGAATAATGGTATGCGGGTATCCCACTCTTTATGGAACATGTCCATTACTTTCCTTAAATGCTCCTCCAATGTTCTATTGAATCGTTCCATCATACCATCGGACTGAGGAATCAATGCAGTTGTCCGTGTTTTTCGAATGCCCAATGATTTACACATTTCCTGGAACATAGCTGATTCGAAATTCCTGTTTCCGCTTCTTGATTTGGGATTGGGTATACCTCTGGCCATTTGCTGAAATAGTCCATAACCACCAGTACATATTTGTTTCCGCGGTTGCTAGTAGGAAATGGGCCTGCGACATCCATAGCGATCCTTTCAAATGAGTTATATTGCTTCATCTGGCCATGACTTCGGGTCTTGGGCCCTTTCGCTCTGCTGCAAACTTGGCAGTTCGCAATCCACTCAGTGACCGACTGACGGCAGCCAACCCAATAGAATCTCTGTATAATCTTCTCGAGCGTCTTCGTGATTCCCAGATGACCTCCACTTGGACCATTATGCAGCTCGTCGTCAGAAATCCTCTTTCTGGGAACAACTATCAGTTTCTTCTTGCATTGACCATCCTCACTCTCCCATACTCGATGCAAGCAACCGGATATCAATTCTAAACTGTTCCACTGTGCCCAATATGACTTCGCAATGGGACTCTCTGCTGACATCTCCTCTCTATTTGGTCTTTCGTTTCATTCGAGCCCTTGCATAACATGTGACAGATCTGTATCTTCTAACTGACACTTCCTTAGTTGTTTCCTTGTCCCATTCATCCGTACATGTTATAGTCATTAGCCGGACATCTATAATGTCTTCTTTAGCATCGGCCTTTGAACAGTGCTTGCATTCCAAACTACATGGTCTTCGTGACATTGCATCAGCATTTCCATGGGTACTACCTTTTCGATGCTCAATGGAAAAATCATATCTTTGTAGTCGCTCGATCCACCGTGCCAATTGTCCTTCTGGATTACGGAACTGCAAGAGCCATTTCAACGCTGCGTGATCTGTCCTGACGCGGAATCGCTGCCCGTAGAGGTACTTGCGAAAATGTTTAACGCACTCCACCAATGCAAACAGCTCCCTACGTGTAACGCAATAGCTCCTCTCTGGTTTTCCAATTGATTGGCTGTAATATGCAACTACCTTCTCCTGTCCATCGGCCAGTTGTGATAAAACACCTCCTATAGCATATCCACTCGCATCTGTATCTAGAATAAATGTTGGAATCGGATATGCCAACATTGAGGCAATGCACAAACGCTCTTTCAATGTTTGGAAAGCCACTTCTTGCTCCTTCTTCCATTCAAAAGCTTTATTTTTTCTTGTAAGCTCGTGGAGGCTATCGGCTACGCTTGCAATATTTGGTATAAAACGGCGGTAATATGTGTACAGCCCAAGGAATCTTCTCAATTCATGTATGTTCTGTGGTCTTGGCCAATCCTTTACAGCCTCTATCTTTTCGTTCGCTGTGCAGATGCCCTCTGTCATTACCTTGTGACCCAAATAACTTACTTCCTTTTTAAACAGCGAACACTTTTTTGGGACTTAGTTTCAGACCAGCGCCAGCTATTCTCTGGAAAACTTCCTCCAAGTTTTTAAGATGTTCATCAAAGTTCTTGCCCAATACGATGATGTCGTCCAGGTACGCCAAGCATGTTTTCCAATTTAGTCCTTTCAATACCTGATCCATGAGTCTCTCAAAAGTTGCTGGTGCATTACAAAGCCCAAAAGGCATTACTGAAAATTGCCAAAGACCATCTCCGACGCTGAAGGCTGTTTTCACTTTGTCTTCCTCCTTCACCACCACTTGCCAGTAGCTACTTTTCAAGTCTAGTGTGTGGAAAACCATTTCGTACCAGAGAGCGAGTCCAGAGTGTTGCCAATTCTTGGCAATGGGTAGCTATCCTTCTTCGTAACGTCATTCAACTTGCGTTAGTCCACGCAAAACCTCATTTTCCCATCCTTCTTCTTTAAAGTATGACCGGTGAGTTCCATGGACTAGCTGGTGGTTCGATGACGCCGCTGTCGATCATTTCTTGTACGATTTTACTCACAACTTCCCGCTTCGCCAGTGGAACACTCCGAGGAGCTTGACGGATTGGCCTCGCATCTCCAGTGTCAATTTGATGTTTCACAACGTTGGTGTGGCCCTGTTTGGAGCCATCTTGGTCAAATATGTTGGCGTACTTTGTGAGCAGTTGTTTTGCCTTACTCTGATAGGCTTCCTCTAGTCCCTCCGTCCATGCCGTGATGTCATTTGAAAGATCAGTATAACTAGATGATACGTGTTCCTGGAGCTGTTCACAGTTAATAACTGCTTCAGCCTGTTGGCACCTTCCCAAAATAGCTCCTTTGGTCAGCTTGAGTGGTGACTTGAACTCATTGAGTACTCTTACCGGAATACGTCCATCTTGTTTTGTCATAGCCAGGGTTTTTCCTACAATTATGTTCGGTGCTGATTTGTTTGCTGCTTCGACAACCCACAATTTATTTGTCCCACAATCTCCATCAACCTTTGCCCAGATGACTGCTTCTGATTTTGCATTGATTTTGTATTTTCTGACTCTCTCTCCCTCTCGTAGCCGAAATTAAGTGGCACCTCCATGCTCTTATATCTCATCGTCTTGCTTTGCATATCGATCTTGATGCCTTGGTCGATTAAGAAGTCCACTCCAAATATGATTTCATCAACATTTCTGCAACTATACAATTGTGTACTACCGTGACGTTCCCAATTGCGACTTCACATGATACTTCTCCTAGAACCGTGCTGTCCTCTCCAGTGGCTGTACGCGATCTTGCTCCTTGGTCTTATCTTCTTGTTGACTAAATCCGCTCGAATGATGGAATGAGATGCACCCGTATCTACAGTCAGTAAACGTTCCTTTCCATCCACATGTCCTCCGACAGTAAGATTATCTGACCTTCTTCCAATTTGTGAGATAGAGATTATGGGGCATTCAATTGAGGGAGCTAGCTGTCGACCCTTGCGGCTGACTCTCTTTGGTTTAACGATTGAGTGGACTTGGAGATTTGCTCATCTCCGTCAGCTCTGCGTTTACGGCCACCCACATTGTTGGAAGTATTATGACCGGTGAGGCAATGACGTGCAATGTGACCTGGGTTACCGCACTTGAAACATTTCATAACTCCCGCATTTTTCTGCTGTGATCCCTTCAGTGCTTCCAAAATTGTGTCTACCCAATCTGGCCTTTCCACTTCCACACGATGGGCTTTGTACGCTGGCTTGCTTAGAAGTGAGGCTGTTTCCTGAGTCAGTGCATGGGATACCGTTTCAGAAAATGTCAGCTTTGGGTTTGTGTATGTAGCTCGCTTCGTTTCCACGTCCCGTATACCATTTATTAAACTCTGGATTTTTGCCTTCTCGGTGTATTCCACGGATGCGTCCGCATTTGCGAGATGAGCCAATCTTTCAACGTCCGAGGCATACTCCTGCAAAGTCTCATTCGCTCTTTGGTGACGGTTTTATTTATTTATTTATTTACTCATCTTGAAATTGTTACATTTCTTACAGACTAATGACATATATAAAGACTTAACCACTAACTTAGTATTTGGTTAAGTAACAATTTAAAAGTATTTTCAGAGTAGGAAAAGTCCAAAATTGACGAATTTGAGAGCAAGTTAAACTCTTTAAGAGCTCTGGAAAGAGGAGCATTTGCAGCATAATTAGTTCTTGCCAATCCCACAAAAAAATACGCATTATTTCTTAGGCATATATGTGGAATAGCAAGGAAAATGCGTTCTAACAGGTACGGACAATCAACAGCCCCACGGATTAAATTAAAAACAAATATTAAAGAGAGAAAAGTTCTCCTGCAGTTCAAAGTCTTAATATTGATAAGCAAACATCTGGATTCATAGGAAGGAAAAGGAGGATCAAAATGAAGGGGAAGTAGAGCATACTTAATAAATACTTTTTGAATTTTTTCCAGACGATAAATATGACAAGCATAATACGGCCGCCAAATAAATACGGCATATTCCAATTTCGAACGTACGAAAGTAGTATACAGTGATTTTAAAGTATATGGGTCAGTGAAATCAGAACTGAATCGTCGAACAAAAGCCAACATCGAGTAAGCCTTAGCTATTGTAAAGTTTAAATGACTATGAAAAGAAAACTTAGAATCAAAGACCACCCCAAGATCAGTGACCTCGGACACAGTGCTTAGTTGCGCGCCCCAATGTGGTAGGAAGTAGGAATGAGTAAACGGGATTTATAATAAGGGACATGATAGCATTTTTTAATATTTAACGCAAGTTTATTATTTTTGCACCAAGTAACTACATTATCTAGGTCCTTCTGAAGTTTAATTGAATCGGAGGGGCAAGTAATCTTTTTGAAAATCTTCATATCATCTGCGTATAGCAGGAATTGCGAAGATTCAAAACAGCTGGCAATATCATTAATGAAAATCACAAAAAGAATAGGGCCAAGTATGCTTCCTTGAGGAACGCCTGAAGAAGCTACGAAGGGATATGAGGTCATACCATCAACTACCACGGTACAACTACGGTTGGAGAGATATGATTTAATCCATTTCAAAAAAACAGAATGAAAACCAAAACAATGTAATTTCGATAGTAGAATACTATGATTAACTTTATCGAAGGCTTTTGAAAAGTCAGTATACACGGTATCTACTTGGGCTCGATTAGTAAAAGCGTCGATGCAGTATTCCGAAAACACTGCCAAGTTAGACGTGGTTGATCTTCCCGACATGAAACCATGCTGATCTACAGAGATTAGACGACTTATTGAGAAAATAATTTTTTCTTTTACAATACATTCGAAAATTTTTGAGACAGTAGATAATTTAGAGATCGGTCTGTAATTAACAATATTGTTTTTATTACCAGTTTTGAAAATGGGAATGATAAATGTAATTTTCCATGCATCAATGAACTCCCCTTGCGCGAGGGATTTATTAAAAAGCAGCCATAGAGGGTAGGCGATAGCAGAACTGTTTTTGAAAAGGAGAGACGACAATCCATCAACATCCGTCTGTGATGACAATTTTACTTGTTGAATCCCCCTTTCAACATCGTCTATAGTGAGCTCGAGACCACCAAAATTTAACATAGAATCAGCAGGAGGAAGCCAGTTATTACTCACGGCCGAGTCTGGGTCAAAATTTGAACTAAAAAAATCAGCGAAAAGATTCGCAGCATCAGATGAAGAGTCTGCTTGCTTATCAGTGAAGAACACAACGGAGAGAATACTTGAACAGGATTTTATAGACTTAACATAACACCAGAAAGCCTTGGGATTCAATTTTATATCTGCCTCAAAGTTACGCACATATTTCTTCTTCAAATCCTTGCTCAATGACTTAAACTCTTTTAAGTACTGCAAATACTTTTCTTTATGAGAACGCAAGTTTGATTTTTTAAATTTTTTATAAAACTTGTTCCTTAAATTCTTAAGTTTTTTCAACTCCTTAGTAAACCAAGGAATTTTATAAGCCCTTTTTTTGGCTCTCGGGATGTTGTCACTACAGATAGTGCTTAAATTATTCTTAAATATATCAAAACAACCTGAGACTTCAACCCCAGTAAATAGCATATCCCAGTCAATAGAATCAATTGCCGTATTGACAACATCGACATCGTAATTTTTAAAGTAAAATTTTGAAAAAGAGTCCTCACAATAAGTATTAAATTCATAAAATTCCAAATGAAGAACAAGCGGTACATGATGCAAACCAGGAGTAGACAAAGGGTCGAGGCACTCCTGGATAGAAAAATTTATATCGCTTAAAAAGATAAGGTCCAAAATTCTATGAAAAGTATTATAAAAACTGTTGACTTGACTAAGGTCACATTTTGAAAAATTATCAATCAAGTATGTTTCAGCAAAAGTATTAATAGATTTTGGGTAGAGCCCAAGGCCACCTTTTATATTAGACCATTCTAATTTGCTAAGGTTGAAATCTCCGATTACGCAAACATTTTCGTGATCAGATGCTAAGGCTACAATATTATCAACATGATATTTGTAAAGCAAATCCCCACTAGTTGGCGGTATATAAGAAGCACAAATAAATAGTTTGGAAGATCCATGTACTGTAATGCATAGCTGATCCAAGAGAGTATCGTCATTGGGTAGTGGCATCAATGTTGAACGATATTTTCGCTGAACAACAATTAAGACGCCCCCTCCTCTTGAGAGACCAGTTTAAAAAAAATCACGAATTTTACGAAAAACGCAGTATAATTTCTCATCAAAAAACTCACTATCCAGGAAATTGTCATTTAACCACGACTCTACAAGAACAAAGATGTCGTAATCCATGTGGGAACTCATAGTATGAAGATCGTAAGACTTGGTCCTGAGGCCTGATACATTTTGATAATAAATTTTAAGGTCCTTAGGAGGAATAATATGCGTCACATCACTAAATACGGCACTTGACGAGGTGTCCCCTCCTTGCGAAAAGACCGGAACGGCCGAATTTGGACATTTGTAGGCCAGATACTAGCATTAACTATCTTATTATAGTAGCAGTGCGGTACGCCAAGTTTAAAGTTAACTTTAAGTAGTTCTTTTAAGCTGGTATCTTTTTTGACAAGTGCATAACACACGACAAATTTTTTGTCAATTTCAGCGTGCTTTGAAATATACGTTACAATTTCTGCACTGGTCACATTTGGAGAGAATGATGATAGGTGCAGCCATGCCAATCTGGGGGCAACAAGTAATTCCTGGGTGCCTACTCTGTATTGCGATGCGAAAGGCAGTGCGATGCGAAAATAAATTGCGATGCGAAAGGTAATTGGAACTCTGTAGCGCTATCGCATCGCTAACAATGTCGCTTTTTTATTTTTCGCTAATTTTTTGCTTGAGTATGCATCACTGATCAAACTCAAAGAAAGAGAACAAAAGAAACAAGGCGATTACAATTTCGGCAAACGATTAATTGTTGTTGAACAAATTAAAAAAAGGATTCTGTAGCATTATGGAACGATTTAAATGAAGAAAGGATTGATTTAAATGAAGAAATCCTCCCAGTTCAGAAATTGAACTGGAAGAAGTGAACGTGATAAATATGTGGAAAATCATAGAATGGGAAATATTGCTAGTTGTATCAGAGAACAAATAAAAAATGACATGATTTCAAATAGAAATGCTTTATAAAAAAGTGGTTTCGATTTGTTATTTATTTATGTATTTTAAGTCCACTAGGATTACAAATTGTTGCTTTTGTGTTTGTTTTGTTTTTTGAGTTGTCCTATATATTTTTAAATGAATATAAAGATATCAATTTATAAAATCATCAATTAATACTTACATATTTGAACAATGCGAATGCCTATTACTTGTAGCAAGAAAAATGCGAAAATGAATGATGTTTGACATTCGTTTTCGCTTTACAGAGTGCCGGCAATGCGAAAAGGGAGAAAAATTGCGAATGGGCAAAATGTGAATGCGAAAGTCAAAATATACATGCGAATGTCAAGATACAGAGTACCGATTTCGCGATTTCGCGTATTTTTTCTTTCGCATCGCAATACAGAGTAGGCCCCCTGATTTTCACTAGATCCAATCACAAGTGGCTTACTTAAGGTTATTTGTGAACTATGCACAGATTTCCTATTGGGTACTTTTGAAACAGAAGATGTAGCCGAATTGACTACGTTAGCATTCTCCACCGTATTCAGTTGAGCAGATGGATCAGGAGAGACAGGCATAACTGAGGCAGCAGCAGAGGTAGTCGGCTTCGACGTCAGTTTCACTTGTGACGAAGCAGGGGCCAAAAGCAAATGCGCATTACTAAGAGAGCCGGCCACAGTAGCAAATGTTTGCATATTATTGTTTAGAGCAGCGACGCCGACAGCGGCATTAACAGCAGAATCGATTGCACTGCCAGCTGCAGACGGCGAAGGCAAACTTTGCGTATTTGTACAAACAGAAATGTCACTATCCACGTTAATATGCTTTGGTCGATCAACATTGTTTGGTTGTTTTGCACCAACACTGGATTTTGATGTTTTCAAATTAGCACCAACCTCAGCAGTATCACCATCAACAGCAGCAGTAGCTGGCTGAGGTGAGAAATTAGCATTTCCCGTTGAGACACTAGCAGAATTTTCACTGCCTTTAACCATCGAGCGAGTAACAATAGTTTTTTTGTTGTTATTTGCATTTAAATTAGACAAACATCTCTCGCCCACACTCACAGACAATGATTTAAAAAAATCACATAAATTATTTAAGTTTGATAAAGTTTCTGCAATTGACTCTTTACTTAATGAAAAACCCAAACACTGGGCAGCACAATTAGAGCAAATTGGCATTATTTTGAAATTTATAAATAACAAAGTTTAATAAAAATTTGCCTCTAAAAGGAGAGCAAAAAAACACACATGCGTTCGCTACAAACTCAATTTGGTATATCTGTTTTCTATGCTCGCTTCCGTATCGCCTCTCTAGAGCACTCATCAAAATCGCCGTCAAAAGATGGAGTTTTTACCTTCGTATTGCTTGCTGAAACACCTGGGCGATTTAATTGCAACTCCTGTATACGACCTCTCAAAGCATTCACCTCGGCTTCGATTTTTTCCGTTGTTGTTGTTGTTGTTGTAGCAATGTTTCGCCCCACCTAATAGCTGCGACCGATCACAAATTGTCATCAATATCCTCTAACGGGAGTCCAAGGAAACTTGCTGTTTCGACAGGGGTGGATCATAATGAAAGGGGTGTTAGAGGCGTTATTTCCACATTACAATTAAAGAGATGGTTGGTGTCATGTGGGGACACATTGCAAGCGGGGCATACATTTTGTATGTCTTGATTCTGGATATGTAAGAGTTTAACCTGTTACAGTATCCAGAACGAAGTTGAGCCAGAGTGACTCGCGTTTCCCTGGGGATTATGCATTACTCTTCCGCAAGTTTTGGGTACTGTTCCCTAAGTACTGGATTCAGCGGGCAATTCCTGGCATAAAGGTCCGACGCCTGTTAGTGGAGTTCACCAAGGACCTGCTTGTGTTTTTTTGCTTCATACGGCTGCGTTCTCAGGTGCCGTATTTCCTCAAAATGCTTACGGAGATGACTCTTTAAGTCCCTAGGCGGTGTTGGCTCATTAATCAGATGTCTGTTGGTATGCCCAGGATTCTGGGTATTCAACAGAAACTGTTTGGTTAGCATCTCATTTCTCTCCCTGATGGGGAATATTCTCGCCTAATTATGTAGATGGTGTTCTGGGGACATAAGAAGACAGCCCGTGACGGTTCTGAGCGCAGTATTTTGGCAGGCCTGTAGCTTCTTTCAGTGGGCAGTTTTTAGGCTTAGCGATCATATAGGGGACGCGTAGCACGCAAACGGCTGGCCAATTGCTTTGTATGTGGTAATGAGTGTTTCTTTGCCTTTCCCCAAGTACTGCGAACAAGGGATTTGTGGATTTTATTACGGCTCTAGATTTTCGGAACAATTGCGGCTGCGTGCTCACCAAAATGTAGATCCTGATCAAACGTCACACCAAAGATTTTGGGGTGTAGGATAGTCGGTAGCGTAGTGCCATCGACGCGGATGTTCAAAATGGTCGACATTTGGGACGTCCATGTTGTAAATAAGGTCGCGGAGGAAAAAACTGGAGAGATCACGGAGGTAGCCGTTTATTCTGTTGTAAAGCTCATCGATCCCTGGGCCTGGGCCTATTGCCATTATTGTGCAGTCATCGGCGTAGGAAACGATAGTAACTCCTTCTGGTGGCGAAGGTAGCTTAGATATGTAGAAATTAAACAAAATTGGGGATAGGACACCACCCTGTGGCACCCCCTGTTTAATTCTTCAATTTGTTGTCGATTTTTTCCTCAAACTGCGTTATTATCTCGTCCATACGCACTTCGAGTTTTGATGATATACGCGCCTCCTGAGCTTCGAGTTGTACTGTTATGCGTGCCTCTTGTTCTTGCAGTTGTGTTTCCATCTTTGATGTAATCTGTGTCGACATTTCTGAAATACGCGTTTCTCGTGCTTCAATCTTTTGTGTTATGCATGTCTCCTGCTATTCTAGTTGGGATGCCATTTGTGACGTCATATATGTCTTCTGTTCCTCCAGGTGAGATGACATATTTCTTCTGTTCTGCCAGTTAAGATGACACTGTCGATGTGTGTGCAGATATTGCAGCCGATATCATGTTCAAGTCTGTGCTGGTCCTGCGATGTTTATTTTTTCTCTTAAATTTTTGTTGTTTCAGCGTCATCAAGATGAAAGACATACTCTTCCACGTTAAATCCTTCTGATTCCATTGCCTCTCGTAGTCGTGCCTGCAGTTCGAGTTTAGTGCCGGTTGTATTCAACCCACGGCTCTCCAACTCAGTTGCTGGATCTTCAATTCACTCCACTTTGCCATGTCCTTGTTATACCTTAAATCTGCAGAATTTATTCAACAATTCCTCATCTGACACCAATCGTAACGAATTTATCATGTTCAAGTCTGTGCTGGTCCTGCGATGTTTATTTTTTCTCTTAAATTTTTGTTGTTTCAGCGTCATCAAGATGAAAGACATATTCTTCCACGTTAAATCCTTCTGATTCCATTGCCTCTCGTAGTCGTGCCTGCAGTTCGAGTTTAGTGCCGGTTGTATTCAACCCACGGCTCTCCAACTCAGTTGCTGGATCTTCAATTCACTCCACTTTGCCATGTCCTTGTTATACCTTAAACCTGCAGAATTTATTCAACAATTCCTCATCTGACACCAATCGTAACGAATTTACTGCAATTCTGCTTATTTGCAACCTTTTACTAACGTTCGTATCGCTAAACTATTGAAAAAATAACTCTAATATGCAATAATGCAAAATGGCCTTTAAACTACGTTTATAGCTTCTCATATGCGCGAGTATATGTGAGTGATACTTGCACAAATGATTGCCTACTTTTGTGAGCATCTCAGATAAGATATATGCATGTGTTTGTGCGTTTCCCTCTACTGCGTGTACGTACATATGTGTAGACATAATGATTGATTTGTTTATGTAGATACAAGTGACTCCTTAGTATCGGCTTAGAGATAAGAGTATCCCTTAGTGTTGCTAATATTCGTCACAATATTATTAAAAGACTTCATACTCAAAAAAAGTGGCATTGACAAAACAAATGAAAAAATCAAATAAGCACCTACCATAGTTTCCTTAGCAACCGTTTTTTTTTTTTTATTCGTTCATATTAATGTCCAGTTTTTCAGTGCGAGTTTATACTGCAGATAAAATTGACTAGAGTTTAACCCTGCCACTTCGGCCGCTTAAGCTGAGATGCGCAGCAGAATTTTATGTTACCGCACAAAGTGGCAGGTTAAACTCTAGTCAACTTTAACAGCAGTTTAAACTCGCACTGAAAACCCGCACCTAATTAGCGGAAAAAATGCTGAATGTTCATTTCTGGAAATATATTAATCCTGTACCTGGAATATGTAAATTTCGCATATTATAAGCAAGCTGGAGTAAATTTCCATGTGTAAACATTGTTTTAGATAACCACTGTATCAGTTTTTCTATAAAGTATAAGAGAAAATCTTAATTCGGTACGTGTCCCGTAAAACAATTTAATTTTTAAACAATGATTTGTTTTCGAATAAACCCTCTTTAATGTAGTATTTGCATTTCATTATTTAAAGTTTGGCTAACATTTCATCAAGTGATTTTTTGCAGTCCTGTATAAACACACTCTAACAAATCTGCTGGAGTTGCCTTCTTCCTTTCCGCAAAGCAATTTTGTCATACGCCAAATCTCTTTAAACCTTCTTAAAAAATTCTTGCGCAATTTCTTAATGGCTGCATCAAATTTATGAAGAGCTCTTCCGTTGCTTATTTATATACTTTTCGACTTAATTTTTAATATATATTTAATATTTCAGTATACTATACATAAATATATTTTAGCAAAAATTTTTACAAATAGGTGTTTTTGCGTAAAAGAAAAATTTGCTTTAACTATTTTGTGCGTTCCCTTTAATTTAACAAGTAAAAAAATTCTTAAAAATGGCAGAGAAATCTACCTTGTAATCACATTCATAATACCTACTTTTCTCCCTTAGCCGGTTTTCCGTTCTTCGAACATTGTTCAGAATAAGAGGAAAAGGGAAAAAAAAATTTTTTATGGCAATTCTATTTTGAAAAGCAAAGATGAACAATAAATTTCATCACAACATCTTCAACCGTTCTTGAAGTCGATGCAAAGATTTTCAAAAGATTCGAACGGTCTTCGTAGGCGTTTTTCAACTAAGAGACTAAGAGACTTATTTTTTGTGGAATATGTTTGTAATTTTTTGCGTTTTCTTTATTTTTATGAGATTTCCACGATTTTTAGGTTAAGGCACCATTAATCGATCACATTGGAGATGGTTATGGATATGGTTACGACTATGGCGTTAGGGTTAAGCAAGTTTAATTGGCCCTTTAAAGTGTATGGCTCCTATAAAGCTTCTAGGAGTTTGTAAAATAAACCTGGTTCTTGATAAGATTTCACAGTTTGGTTCGAAAACTCTCCAGGTAAAACCAGGGCTACATTCAGTTCATGCTACTAAGTTTCTGTAGTAAAGCATAAATATAAAGTTTATAAATACATATCTATGTATATGAGTATTATTTACTTACCTTGCATGAAAGTCATTGATGTGAATTATAGAAAATGGAAAGAGATCGGCACAAATATGCGGCACGAAGAGCACAATTGTAGCTAACAATTTCATCTTAAATTTTTATGCACAAAATTGATTTTCTTACTAAAACACAACTCTTTCGCAATTTCACGAAGTCAACACACCGCAACAGCTATATAAACTGAAAGCTGAAAAATACAATACAAATGTCTTAGACATGAGTGGCGAATGGAACTTAGTAAATTTTGGACTTTATCTTTATTGTTTTATACATAAGTGTTATAAGCGTTATCAGGTTGACTCAATTATAATATACCATATACATTCAATCATTTGTATGGATACATGGACAACGTTTTGGTAAGAACTCATATACCCAATAACTGATCGATAACGGTTGTTCTTAATAACAACCCACATATCACAAAAAAAGATTTGGCAATGCTCACGTAAACATTATTAGCATATATATTCATCCTGACACAACAATTTTTAAAAAATTATTTAGCAGTGCCAGTCACGTGTGATACAATAAGATATTCTGACAATTAAAAATACTTAACATAAAAAAGGGGAAAAGTAAGAAAATGAGAAATAGAGATACATTATAAAATGGAAAACAAAGAGGAGAAAGAAAATGAGGTACAAATACTTTGAAAAAAGAAAATATATAAAAGTTCACATTCAATAATATAGAAAGTATTAAAATAGAGTTGTAGTGGTTAACAAAACTAAAAACTTTACTTCTAAATTGCAGAGTATTAGTAATAAGCCTTAAACTAACTGGAAGTGAGTTCCAAAGACGTACCGCGTTGATAAAATATTGACGTTCAGATGTCAGAGTTTTGTGTCTAGTGTAAATAAGCAGTGCCGACCTTGACGATTGAAGAAACTGAAGCCTCTGGTATAAACAGTTTGGTTCCTTCGTATGAATAACCTTATGTATGAACAACACTGTTCTGAATTTTAAACATTTTCAAAAGAAATATTTAACAACTTTACGGCATACGCAGACACAGGGTCAAGTCGTTTTAGCCTAAATACGTATCTGGCAATGTTGTTATAAACAACATTAAGCTTGGTTTTACATACAGAGTCAAAATTAGCATAAATCTCACAGCCATACAATAGGGTAGGTATTAAGTACTCTTTTGCAAGAATAAGTCTAATGTGCAAAGGAGTGAAATACTCTGTTAGCCATAGTGTGTGTACGAAGCATTCCAGACACTTTACCTACTGTACTAATGATATAATTATTCCAGAGTTTGATTAAATACCAAACCAAGGTTTTTCGCTGAGTCAACATATTCAATAACTGCACCGTCTAGCATTACCTTGTCTAAGTTTTGTGTATCGAAGGCTTTTCTGCGAATGGCAACACATTTAGATTTGGCAAGATTAATTGATAAACCATTCGCAGATGCCCATGCACTTACATTCGTCAATTCAGGGTTAATATTGTAACGAATTTACTGCAATTCCGCTTATTTCAAATCTTCCACTAAGGTTCGAATCACTAAACTGTTGAATAAATAACACCACTATTCAGTAATGCAAAATGGTCGTTATTAGACTACTTTCAAAATAACACTTCTATTGCTCGACAGATAGCGTGCTTAATCAAAACTGATTCTCGCGCCTCTACTGGTGTCGCCTTTTATACTGTTTGGTTTACTGGTTGAAATTTCTAGGCGGTTCTGTTCTAGAATCTACTAGTTGGTTATCTGCTATAAGTTTTTCAGCTATAACTACAGATGCACAATTTTTATAGGATCTCTAACAGCGCATGTGCGTGTGTTTGTGAGCGACACTTCCACAATTATATTGTATATCTCAGATAAGATATCTGCATGTGTTTGTGCGTTGCTTCTCCGCTGCGTGTACTAGAGCTGCAAAAGTATCGATATTCGGGATACTCGATATTTCCGATATTTAAGAGGGAGGGTATCGATATATCGCGATATATATCGAATTTTTTGTTATAGTGAAAAGCGCTTACTCAATTTCAAAGCAATATCAGGTATATATCAGACATTTATGTAAATACCGCGATGTTAGCTTATACAGCGAAGCGAGGGTATATACAAAGTTACGACACCCTTTGTCATCCACTATGGGAAAAGGTCGAACGTCTGCGGTGGCTAAACACCAGTAGGGTGCTGGCAAAAGCCTTTTACGTGATGATGGATCTTCATATGTTTTTTCATATAAAAATTAATCTTATTTGGCGAGCTATGTGAATCTAAATTTGCAGTTGTATGCGATCGTTCTAGATGGTGAAACTAATTGGACGTATTACCACTTGTTCTATAACATTTTTAGCAATAGTATTACTGAGTTTGTCAAAATGGTTCCAAATGCTTGACTTTGTACTTCGTAGCTTTTTGGCATCACAATTTTGGTCTTCAAACTCAATGATGTCTTCTGTTGCGTGTATATCTGCATATACGAATACATGTATAATATGAAAAAAATTACGTAACTTTCACATTGAACTTTTGTAAGAATTTTTCAATATTCAGAGCCACCAACTTGTTAGGTATTCATCTAAAATAAGCACAAATCTGACATAATGTATGTAATTTTATTTATTCATGTTTTATTTGTCTTACCAATGTTTTAGACGCTGGTAATTCTGCCGCTAGAAAAAGGAATAAGAAATGGGAATAAAGTACTAGATATTTAGAAAAAAAACATCGATAATCGCACCACGAACTTGGCATCGATGTATCGATATTTATATCGATACTTTTGCAGCTCTATCGTGTACGTACATATGTGTAGACATAATGATTGAATTATTGATGTGCATCAAGTCACTGCTTAGCATCGGCTTAAAGATGGCAGTACCCCTTAGTGTTGCTAATATTCGTAACACTGCCCTCCACCTAAGTCTGATCGTCCCGATCAGACAAATATCTCGATCTAAACGCCGCTAGCATGTCCAAATGTACCACTCTTCTACTTCGTAGTTTCCCAATGGTTTGTATGCGGTAGATGGTGTCACTGATTTTCTTCACAACTTTGTACGGGCCTTCCCAACTGCACCGACATTTGGATGGAACACCTTTCCGCCGGTGAGGGTTGTATAACAGTACCAAATCTCCCTCCAAGAAACCTTCCGAATTATTGTTGTCATCGTACCTGCGTTTCATCTTACTACTCATTTTCCTTGATCGTTCCCTCGCACTCTGTTGTTTAGCCAATGAACTACTTTGTAGAGCTTGCTCTTGACGGTTTGGCTTCACATACTCAGTATCGTTCCGACGTTTCCCAATAGAAGTGCGCGCTGGCTTGAAACCCCCTTGCATTCTTTCTGGAAAATTCTTTCAGTCGTTTTAGTGCGTCCATTAGGTTTTTTCAATGCCAGTGTTTCTCTCGCAGCTACTTTTGATTTCGCTTTATTTGGCCCATTCGATCCATCAACCTTTGATCGATCTACTTTCCTTGACTTTCGTGGTCTCTGTCGAATCTCCTCCACCAGCACTCGCTTACTGCTGAACCCTTTTTCCAAACTGAAGTTAAGTGGAAAATCCTGGTTCTCATAACGCATCACCCTTCTCTGCATATCCATCTTGATGTCATGCTCAACCAAGAAGTCCACTCCCAATATGACTTCATCAACAATCTCCGCCACAATGAATTTGTGTAGAACCATGACCTTTCCAATTAATACCTCACATACCACTTCTCCTTGGATTTGATTATACTCGCCAGTGACCGTACGCAACCTTGCTCCAGGTAACGGTTTTACTCGCCTGTTGACCAAGTCAGATCGGAGATTAAGGAATGAGATGCGCCCGTATCTACAGTCAGTACACGTTCCTTGCCATCCAGCTTTCCTTCGACGGCAAGACTGTTTGACCTTCTTTCAATTTGTGAGATAGAGATTATGGGGCGTTCAATTGAGGGAGCCAGCTGTCGCCCCTTGTGGCTTACTCGCTTTAGTTTAACGATTGATTGGTCTTGGAGATCTGATCATCTCCTTCAGCTCTGCGTTTACGACCACCCACATTGTTGGAACTGTTAGGGTTGGTGTTGCAGTAACGCGCAATGTGCCGTGGCTTTCCACACTTAAAGCATTTGATCATTATTCTTCTGCTGCGTACCCTTCAATGCTTCCAAAATTGTGTCTACCCACTCTGGTCTTTCTACTTCCACACGATGAGCCTTATATGCTGGTTTACTCAAAAGGAAGGCAGTTTCCTGAATCAATGCCTGTGATACCGTTTCAGAAAAATGTCAGCTTTGGCTTTGCGTATGTAGCTCGCTTCGTTTCCACGTCCCGTATGCCGTTTATAAAACTCTGGATTTTAACCCTCTCGGTGTATGCCACGGGTGCGTCTGCATTTGCGAGATGAGCCAATCTTTCAACATCCGAGGCAAACGCCTGCAAAGTCTCATTCGCTCTTTGGTGACGGTTTTGCAACTCAATTTGTTAAATCTGTTTTCTATGCTCGGTTCCATAACGTCTCTCGACAGAGGCCATCAATGCTTCAAAGTTGTTCCGCTCTCCTTCGGGAATCGTCTGTAGGATTTCGGCTGCTGGCTCCTTCAGTGCTACGAATAGAGCTGCAACTTTATCTTCGGCATTCCAGTTGTTCGCTGCCGACTTCTTCTCAAATGGGAGCTTAAATACCTGGAAAGGAACAGAACCAAAAAACGTTGGGGATTTTACCTTCAGAGTAGACGTTGAAGTTATTGGACGGTTCAATTGTAACTCCTGAATACGATCTTTTAAAGCATCTATCTCGGCCTCCATTTTATCTCGTCGACTACTGAGCTCTTCCTGAAACTGCTTTAGTTTCTTTTCCATGCGCGCTTCCAGTTGTGCAGAGATCTGCGATGATACCTGTGCTGAAATTTGTGTCGACATTTCTGATATACATGCCTCTTGTGCTTCAATTTTAGATGTTATTTCTGACTACATTTCTGAGATACGTGTCTCCTGTGCTTCCATCTTGGATTTTATACGGTTTTCCTGGGGTTCTAGTTGTGATGACAGGTTGGTGGATATTTGTGATGACATTTTGGACATTTGTGCCGATATTGCAGCCAATATCATGTTCAGGTCTGTGTTCGCCATTGTCTGCGGTGTTTCATTTTTCTCCTCCAATTTTGTTGTCTTATCGCCATCAAGATGAAAGACATACTCTTTCAGTAGTCGTTCCTGAAGTTCTAGTTTAATGCCGGTTGTATTCAATCCACGGCTCTCCAACTCCTTCTTCAGTTGCTGGATCTTCAATTCACTTAACTTTGTCATGTACAAGTTGTATTCGAAATCTCCAGAATTTATTCAACAATTCCTCTTCTGGCACCAATTGTAACGAATTTACTGCAATTCCGCTTATTTCAAATCTTCTACTAAGGTTCGAATCACTAAACTGTTGAATAAATAACACCACTATTCAGTAATTCAAAATGGTCTTTATTAGACTACTTTCAAAATAACACTTCTATTGCTCGACAGATAGCGTGCTTAATCAAAACTGATTCTCGCGCCTCTACTGGTGTCGCCTTTTATACTGTTTGGTTTACTGGTTGAAATTTCTAGGCGGTTCTGTTCTAGAATCTACTAGTTGGTTATCTGTTATAAGTTTCTCAGCTATAACTACAGATGCACAATTTTGATAGCTTCTCTCACAGCTCATGCGTGTGTGTTTGTGAGCGACACTTCCACAATTATATTGCATATCTCAGATAAGATATCTGCATGTGTTTATGCGTTGCTTCTCCGCTGCGTGTACTAGAGCTGCAAAAGTATGGATATTCGGCATACTCGATATTTTCGATATTTAGGAGGAAGGGTATCGATATATCGCGATATATATCGAATTTTTTGTTATAGTGAAAAGCGCTTACTCAATTTCAAAGCAATATCAGGTATATATCAGACATTTATGTAAATACCGCGATGGTAGCTTATACAGCGAAGCGAGGGTATATAAAAAGTTACGACACCCTTTGTCATCCACGATGGGAAAAGGTCGAACGTCTGCGGTGGCTAAACCCCAGTAGGGTGCTGGCAAAAGCATTTTACGTGATGATGGATCTTCATATGTTTTTTCATATAAAAATTAATCTTATTTGGCGAGCTATGTGAATCTAAATTTGCAGTTGTATGCGATCGTTCTAGATGGTGAAACAAATTGGACGTATTACCACTAGTTCTATAACATTCTTTGCAATAGTATTACTGATTTTGTCAAAATGGGTCCAAACGCTTGACTTTGTACTTCGTAGCTTTTTGGCAACACAATTTTCGTCTTCAAACTCAATGACGTCTTCTGTTGCGTGTATATCTGCATATACGAATACATGTATATATGTGTATATAATATTGTCACGGATATTAACATCACTAAGTTATACCATCACTAAGGCGATGCCAAGGCCACGATAAGCAGTGTTTACGTCAATAATCAAATCATGTATACACATATATAAGGCAGCCGAAAGATGTCACACACAGATGCATTTACTTATACGCCTATGTATGCGCGAGAGACTGTAAACTACAAACATTCACATAAATAATTCAATCATTATGTATCTACATAAACGAATAAATAATTGCGTCTACACATATGTACGTATACGAGCAGCGGAGCGGCAATGCACAAACACATATATCTTATCTGAGTTGTCACAAGAGAGAGCAATAATTTGTGCACGTAGTTGTGGCTGGCGATTTTGTAGCCGAACTAACTAGTAACTTCTGGAAATCGAAGAGCCTAGAAGTATGCAGCGTAAACTATAAAAGCGGGGCAGGCGAGTAAGAAGTAATTCAGTTTGAGTTGAGCTATCAATCAGTTTGATTAAGCACGCGATTTGGCGGCCAATAGTAGAGTTTCATTTGAGTTATCCATCAGTTTGGTGATTAAGCCAGCGAGTAGCAAAGTATAAGTGTTATTGTGAAGTACTTTAATAAAAGCCATTTTTCCATTATTCAATATTGGAGTTATTTATTGAACAGTTTAGTGATTCGAACTTAGCAGAGGATTGCAAATAAGAGGATTTGCAGCAAAATCGTTACAATTGGTGTCAGAAGAGGAATTGTTGAATAAATTCCATAAGATAACAAGGATATGGCAAAGTTCAGTCAATTGAAGATCCACCAACTGAAGAAGGAGTTGGAGAGCCGTGGATTGAATACAAGCGGCGTTAAACTCGAGCTTCAGGCACGACTACGAGAGGCAATGGAAGCAGAAGGAATTAACGTGGAAGAGTATGTCTTTCATCTTGATGTCGACGAGACAACAAAAATTGAAGAGAAAGACGAAACATCGCAGACAGTTACGAGCACAGACTTGAACAGGATATTGGCTGCAATATCTGCACAAACATCGACAGTAGCATCAATGTCGTCGCAATTGGCATCCCAACTGGAAGCGCAAGAGGCACGTATAACAGAAATGTCATCACAAATATCCACCAACATGTCATCACAACTAGAAGAACAGAAAACGTATATGTCATCACAGATGGAATCCCAAGAGGCGCGAATAACATCGAAGATTGAAGCACAAGAAACGCGTATGTCAGAAATGTCGACACAGATTACATCGAAGATGGAAGCACAAGAGGCACGGATATCCGAAATGTCGGCTCAAATTTCAGCACAGATATCATCGCAGATCTCTGCTCAACTGGAAGAGCAAGAAGGACGTATTTCCTCGAAGTAGGCGGCGCAAGATACAAAAATTTTACAGTTTGAAGAAAAAATCGAGGCCGAGGTGGATGCTTTGAGAGGACGTATCGAGCAGTTGCAACTAAATCGCCCAGCAGTTTCAACTAGTAATCCAAAGGTAAAAACACCATCCTTTGACGGTTCTGTTCCTTTCCAGGTCTTTAAGCTACAGTTTGAGAAGACCGCAGCAGTGAACCAATGGAATGCTGAAGATAAAGTTGCTACATTGTTCGTAGCTTTAAAAGGACCAGCTGTGGAAATCTTACAGACCATCCCAGAGTACGAGCGGAACCACTACGAAACATTGAGGAGCGCTTTAGAGAGACGTTACGGAAGCGAGCATAGGAAACAGATATTCCAAATTGAGTTGCAAAACCGCTACCAAAAAGCAAATGAGATATTGCAGGAGTTTGCTTCAGATATTGAAAGATTGGCTCATCTTGCAAATGCGGATGCACCCGTGGAATACACTGAAAGGGTAAAAATCCAGAGCTTCATAAATGGCATACGAGATGTGGAAACGAAGCGGGCTACATATGCGAATCCAAAACTAACGTTTGCTGAAACGGTATCACATGCACTGACTCAGGAAACAGCCTCACTTTTGAGTAAGCCAGCGTACAAAGCTCATCGAGTGGAAGTGGAAAAGCCAGACTGGGTAGACGCAATTTTGGAAGCATTGAAGGGTACGCAGCAGAAGAATAATGATGCAGTCAAATGCTTTAAGTGTGGAAAGTCAGGGCATATTGCGCGTTATTGCAACACCAACCCTAACAGTTCCAACAATGTGGGTGGTCGTAAACGCAGAGCAGAAGGAGATGAGCAAATCTCCAAGACAAATCAATCGTTAAACTAAAGTGAGTCAGCAGCAAGGGGCGGCAGCTGACTCCCTCAATTGAATGCCCCATAATTTCTATCTCACAAATTGGAAGAAGGTCGAGCAATCTTACTGTCGGAGGACATGTGGATGGAAAGGAACGTTTACTGACTGTAGATACGGGTGCATCTCATTCCATCATTCGAGCGGATTTAGTCAACAAGAAGATAAAACCATTGCATGGAGCAATATTGCGTACAGCCACTGGAGAAGACACTCAGGTAATTGGAGAAGTAGAATGTGAAGTAGCAATTGGGAACGTCGCGGTACTACACAATTTTATAGTGGCAGGTATTGTTGATGAAATCATAATTGGAGTGGACTTCTTAATCAACCAAGGCATCAAAATCGATATGCAAAGCAAGACGATGCGATATAAGAACATGGATGTGCCACTTAATTTCGGCTACGAGAGAGGTTACAGCAGTAAACGAGTGCTGGTGGAAGAGAGTCAGCAAATACCACCAAAATCAGAAGCAGTCATCTGGGCTTGATGGAGATTGTGGGACAAACAAATTGTGGGTTGTCGAAGCAGCAAACAAATCAGCACTAAACATACTTGTAGGAAAAACCCTGGCTATGACAACACAAGATGGACGTATTCCGGTAAGAGTACTCAATGAGTTCAAGTCACCACTCAAACTGACTAAAGGAGCTATTTTGGGAAGATGCCAAGAGGCTGAAGTAGTTATTAACTGTGAACAGCTCCAGGAACACGTTTCAGCTAGTAATACTGATCTTTCAAATGACATCGCGGAATGGATGCAGGGGCTAGAGGAAGCATATCAGAGTAAGGCAAAACAACTGCTCCTAAAGTACGCGACCATATTTGACCAGGATGATTCTAAACCAAGCCGCACCAACGTTGTGAAACATCAAATTGACACTGGAGATTCGAGGCCGATCCGTCAAGCTCCACGTAGTGTTCCACTGGCGAAGCGGGAAGTTCTGAGTCAAATCGTTCAAGAAATGAGCGACAGCGGCGTCATCGAACCATCAGCTAGTCCATCGAGCTCACCGGTAGTACTTGTAAAAAAGAAGGATGGAAAAATGAGGTTTTGCGTGGACTACCGGAAGTTGAATGACGTTACGAAAAAGGATAGCTACCCATTGCCAAGAATTGACGACACTCTGGACTCGCTATCTGGTACAAAATGGTTTTCCACGCTGGACCTGAAAAGCGGCTACTGGCAAGTGGAGGTGAAGGAGGAAGATAAAGAGAAAACAGCCTTCAGTGTCGGTGATGGTCTTTGGCAATTTACAGTGATGCCTTTTGGACTTTGTAATGCACCAGCTACTTTTGAGAGACTCATGGACCAGGTACTGAAAGGACTACATTGGAAAACATGCTTGGTGTACCTGAACGACATCATCGTATTGGGCAAGAACTTTGATGAACATCTTAAGAACTTGGAGGAAGTTTTCCAGAGAATAGCTGGCGCTGGTCTGAAGTTAAGTCCCAAAAAGTGTGCGCTGTTTAAAAAGGAAGTCAATTATTTGGGTCGCAAGGTAACGACAGAGGGCATCTGCATTGCGAACGAAAAAATAGAGGCTGTAAAGGATTGGCCAAGACCACAGAACCTACATGAATTGAGAAGTTTTCTTGGGCTGTGCACATATTACCGCCGATTTGTACCAAATTTTTCCAGCGTAGCCCATAGCCTCCATGAGCTTACAAGAAAAACAAAGCTTTTGAATGGAAGAAGGAGCAAGAAGTGGCTTTCCAAACATTGAAGGAGCGTTTGTGCACTGCCCCAATGTTAGCATATCCGATTCCAGGAGCAACATTTATTCTAGATACAGATGCGAGTGGATATGCTATAGGAGGCGTTTTATCACAACTGGTCGATGGACAGGAGAAGGTAGTTGCATATTACAGCCGTTCGATTGGAAAACCAGAGAGGAACTACTGTGTTACGCGGAGAGAGCTGTTGGCATTGGTAGAGTGCATTAAACATTTTCACAAATACCTCTACGGCCAGCGATTCCGTGTCAGGACAGATCAGGCAGCGTTGAAATGGCTTCTGCAGTTCCGTAATCCGGAAGGACAATTGGTACGGTGGGACGAGCGACTACAAAGCTACGACTTTTCCATTGAGCATCGAAAAGGTAGTACCCATGGAAATGCTGATGCAATTTCACGAAGACCATGTAGTCTGGAATGCAAGCACTGCTCAAAGGCCGAGGCCAAAGAAGACATTATAGATGTCCGGCTAATGACTATAACGTGTATGGATGAATGGGACAAGGAACAACTAAGAAAGTGTCAGCTAGAAGATACAGATCTGTCACATGTTATGCAAGGGCTCGAACCAAACGAAAGACCAAGTAGAGAGGAGATGTCAGCAGAGAGTCCCATTGCGAAGTCATATTGGGCACAGTGGAACAGTTTAGAATTGATATCCGGTTGCTTGCATCGAGTATGGGAGAGTGAGGATGGTCAATGCAAGAAGAAACTGATAGTTGTTCCCAGGAAGAGGATTCCTGACGTGCTCAGCGAGCTGCACAATGGTCCAAGTAGAGGTCATCTTGGAATCACGAAGACACTCGAAAAATAAAGCAGAGATTCTATTGGGTTGGTTGCCGTCAGTCGGTCACCGAGTGGATTGCCAACTGCGAGGTATGCAACAGAGCGAAAGGGCCCAAAACCCGAAGTCATGGCCAGATGAAGCAGTATATTTCAGGTGCACCATTTGAAAGGATCGCCATGGATGTCGCAGGTCCATTTCCTACTAGCAACCGCGGAAACAAATACGTACTGGTGGTTATGGATTATTTCAGTAAATGGCCAGAGGTATACCCAATCCCAAACCAAGAAGCAGAAACAGTAGTAGAAGTGGTTAAAAACGAATGGGTTGCAAGGTATGGTGTACCAATGGAGTTACATTCTGACCAAGTCAGGAATTTTGAATCAGCTGTGTTCCAAGAAATGTGCAAGAAGTTGGGCATTCGAAAAACACGGACAACTGCATTGCATCCTCAGTCCGATGGTATGGTGGAACGCTTCAATAGAACATTGGAGGAGCATTTAAGGAAAGTTGTAGACAAGTACCATAAGGACTGGGATACACACATATCATTATTCTTGATGGCCTACCGATCGGCAGTACATGACACAACGGGCCAAACTCCCGCAAAGGTAATTTTTGGCAATGACCTTCGACTGCCAGCTGATTTGAAGTATGGGATAGATACCGATGCGGAGAGGAATGTCAAGAAATCCACTGGTGTCTTGGAAGAAGAGCTGAGAGAGATAAACGATCTGGTAAGGCAACGAGCAAAGATTATGAGTGACAAGATGAAAGCGAGGTACGATAAAGCAATTAATTCGGAAGGGTTTCAGGAAGGAGATTTGGTGCTGCTATACAACCCACAACGAAAAAAAGGTTTGTCCCCGAAATTGCAGTGTAACTGGGAAGGCCCATACAAAGTTGTAAAACGGATCAACGATATAGTGTACCGCATACAAACCACTACCAAACCACCAACCAAAATGAAAGTGGTTCATTTGGAGAGATTAGCAGCGTTTAGATCGAGAGATTTGTCTGACCGGGACGATCAGACTTAGGTGGAGGGCAGTGTCACGGATATTAACATCACTAAGTTATACCATCACTAAGGCGATGCCGAGGCCACGATAAGCAGTATTTACGTCAATAATGAAATCATGTATACACATATATAAGGCAGCCGAAAGATGTCACACACAGATGCATTTACTTATACGCCTATGTATGCGCGAGAGACTGTAAACGAATAAATAATTGCGTCTACACATATGTACATATACGAGCAGCGGCGCGGCAATGCACAAACACATGCATATATCTTATCTGAGTTGTCACAAGAGTTTGAATTGAGCTATCAATCAGTTTGATTAAGCACGCGATCTGGAGGCCAATAGTAGAGTTTCATTTGAGTTATCAATCAGTTTGGTTATTAAGCCAGCGAGTAGCAAAGTATAAGTGTTATTGTGAAGTACTTTAATAAAGGCCATTTTTCCATTATTCAATATTGGAGTTATTTATTCAACAGTTTAGTGATTCGAACTTAGCAGAGGATTGCAAATAAGAGGATTTGCAGCAAAATCGTTACAATATGAAAAAAATTACGTAACTTTCACATTGAACTTTTGTAAAAAATTTTCAATATTCAATATTGTTAGGTATTCATCTAAAATAAACACAAATCTGACATAATGTATGTAATTTTATTTATTCATGTTTTATTTGTCTTTCCAATGTTTTAGATGCTGGTAATTCTGCCGCTAGAAAAAGGAATAAGAAATGGGAATAAAGTACTCGATATTTAGAAAAAAAAACATCGATAATCGCACCACGAACTTGGCATCGATGTATCGATATTTATATCGATACTTTTGCAGCTCTAGCGTGTACGTACATATGTGTAGACATAATGATTGAATTATTGATGTGCATCAAGTCACTGTTTAGCATCGGCGTAGAGATGGCAGTACCCCTTAATGTTGCTAATATTCGTAACAATATCATTAATACACATGCCAACACGATCAAGAGGACAGCACACATATAGTTGCACATCATCAGCATAAATATGAACATTACAATATCTTAGCGCATTAGGTAAGTCATTAACATACAACACAAACAACAAAGGGCCCAGGACTGAACCTTGCGGAACGCCCCTGAGCAGGGCCGTAGAGAGAAAATCAGGGCCCGGGACTAAACAATTTACGGGCCCCCTATAAAAAATCCACTAATTCAATTGATTAATTTAAATTAATGACGTCTCATTCATGAATCATTATTGAATGATTACATCAAAAAAAAGCTGAAAATAAAATTAACAGAGAATATTTACTATTTATCATACATGTGATACTCCTATATTGCTACGTTAGGCTAAGTATACTCACAAACATCAGAGTGCCGATATATTGCTGTTTAAATGTTATTGTTTTTGTATTCAATAATCGAATGTACCTAAATTTAAATTTTTTCTTGTCACACTTATGCTGCTACAATTACAAAAATTTTGTAGGCTGTCTTGTTTTGATTTCTTATTCAGCCCAATTCTAAATATTCCCTCGGAAATTTGTTCTCGCGGATTTTTTTGTTACCGCGGAAAAAATCCTCCAATTCTTTTCTCCTAGGGAGTACAATAATTGGGGAATAGGAATTTCGAATTTTATAAGTCAGCTGTTTTGTCAATTGAAATTTCGTTGCGCATTTCTTATTTTGTTTAAAAAATTTAAAAGTTTAATTATTGTTGCAAATTTGATTGAAATTAAGAAATAAAATATAAAAATGCACAGTATTGCATTTCATGTGGTATTCACTGAAATGAGTAATGATTTGATGCCAGAGCAACATCAACAGAGGAGCATAAGAAGAAGAAGGCGGCGGGATAACACAAATCCGCCGGAGTTGCCTGCTTCCATTTAGCAAAGCAATTTTCTGGTGGCCAAGTCGAGTTGAATTCGTCTTTCGTTATATGCCAAAATCTATTTAAGCCTTTTTAAAAAATCCTTGCGCAATTTCTCAATGGCTGCATCAAATAGACCAAGAGCTCTTCCATTGCTTATGATATTGTAATGAATTTACTGCAATTCCCCTTATTTGCAATCTTCTGCCAACTTTCGTATCGCTAAACTGTTGAATAAATGACTCCAATATTGAATAATCGAAAAATGGCCTTTATTAAAGTACTTCACAATAACACTTACAGCTTGCTTAATAACCAAACTCATTGATAGCTCAAACGAAACTGATTTTTCGCATCCACTGTTGTCACCCTTTTATACTGTCCGACCTCTTCGTTTCATATTTGTAGCCTTTTCTAATTCCAGAACTTACTAGTTAGTTATAAATTTCTCAGCTACAACTACAGATGTATAATTTTTATAGCTTCTCTCATACCCCATGCGCTTGTATGTGTGAGGGACACCTCCACAATCACAATTGCGTACCTTTAGGAGCATTTCAGATAAGATATCTGCATGTGCTTTTACGTTGCTTCTCCGCCGCGTGCACGCGTATGTGTAGACATAATGATTGAATTATTGATGTGAATTCACGTCACTGCTCAGCATCGGCCTAGAGATGGCAGTACCCCTTCGTGTTGCTAATATTCGTAACACTGCCCTCCACTTAAGTCTGGTCGTCCCGATCAGACAAATCTCTCAATCTAAACGCTGTTAGCCTCTCCAAATGAAACACTTTCATTTTGGTTCGTGGTTTGCCAATGGTTTGTATGCGGTACACTACATCGTTGATCCGTTTTACAACTTTGTATGGGCCTTCCCAGTTACACTGCAATTTCGGGGACAAACCTTTTTTCCGTTGTGGGTTGTACCAAATCTCCTTCCTGAAACCCTTCCGAATTAATTGCTTTATCGTACTTCGCTTTCTTCTTGTCACTCATAATCTTTTCTCGTTGTCTTACCAGATCGTGTATCTCTCTCAGCTCTTCTTCCAAGACACCAGTGGATTTCTTGACATTCCTCTCCGCATCGGAATATATCCCATACTTCAAATCAGCTGGCAGTCGCAGGTCATTGCCAAAAATTACCTTTGCGGGAGTTTGGCCCGTTGTCTCATGTACTGCCTATCGGTAGGCCAACAAGAATAATGATATATGTGTATCCCAGTCCTTATGGTACTTGTCTACTATTTTCCTTAAATGCTTCTCCAATTTTCTCTTGAAACGTTCCACTATACCATCGGACTGAGAATGCAATACAGTTGTCCGTGTTTTTCGAATGCCCAACTTCTTGCACATTTATTGGAACACAGCTGATTCAAAATTCCTGCCTTGGTCAGAATGTAACTCCATTGGTACACCATACCTTGCAACCCAATCATTTGTAACCACTTTTGCTACTGTTTCCGCTTCTTGGTTTGGGATTGGGTATACGTCTGGCCATTTACTGAAATTATCCATAACCACCAGTACGTATTTGTTTCCGCGGTTGCTAGTAGGAAATGAACCTGCGACATCCATGCCGATCCTTTCAAATGGTGCACCTGAAATATACTGCTTCATCGGTGACCGACTGACGGCAACCAACCCAATAGAATCTCTGCTTAATTTTCTCGAGCGTCTTTGTGATTCCAAGATGACCTCCACTTGGACCATTATGCAGCTCACTGAGTACGTCAGGAATCCTCTTTCTGGGGAAAACTATCAGTTTCTTCTTGCATTGACCATCCTCACTCTCCCATACTCGATGAAGGGAACCGGATATCAATTCTAAACTGTTCCACTGTGCCCAATATGACTTCGCTATGGGACTCTCTGCTAATATCTCTTCTCTGTTTGGTCTTTCGTTTCGTTCGAGCCCTTGCATAACATCTGACAGATCTGTATCTTCTAGCTAAAACTTTCTTAGTTGTTCCTTGTTCCATTTATCCGCACACGTTATAGTCATTAGCCGGACATCTATAATGTCTTCTTTGGCCTCGGCCCTTGAACAGTGCTTGCATTCCAAACTAAATGGTCTTCGTGGCATTGCATCGGCATTTCCATGGGTACTACCTTTCCGATGCTCAATGGAAAAGTCATAGCTTTGTAGTCGCTCCATCCACCGTGCCAATTGTCCTTCCGGATTACGGAACTGCATAAGCCATTTTAACGCTGCGTGATCTGTCCTGTAGTTCCTCTCTGGTTTTCCAATCGAACGGCTGTAATATGCAACTACCTTCTCCTGTCCATAAACCAGTTGTGACAAAACGCCTGCTATAGCATATCCACTCGCATCTGTATCTAGAATAAATGTTGCTCCTGGAATCGGATATGCCAACAGTGGGGCAGTGCACAAACGTTCCTTCAATGTTTGGAAAGCCACCTCTTGCTCCTTTTTCCTTTCAAAAGCTTTATTTTTTCTTGTAAGCTCATGGAGGCTATGGGCTACGCTGGAAAAATTTGGTACAAATCGGCGGTAATATGTGCACAGCCCAAGGAAACTTCTCAATTCATGTAGGTTCTGTGGTCTTGGCCAATCCTTTACAGCCTCTATCTTTTCGTTTGCAGTGCAGACGCCCTCTGTCGTTACCTTGTGATCCAAATAGTTTACTTCCTTTTTAAACAGCGCACACTTTTTGGGACTTAACTTCAGACCAGCGCCAGCTATTCTCTGGAAAACTTCCTCCAAGTTCTTAAGATGTTCATCAAAGTTCTTGCCCAATACGATGATGTCGTCCAGGTACACCAAGCATGTTTTCCAATGTAGACCTTTCAGTACCAGGTCCATGAGTCTCAAAAGTAGCTGGTGCATTACAAATTCCAAAAGGCATTACTGTAAATTGTCAAAGACCATCACCGATACTGAAGGCTGTTTTCTCTTTATCTTCTTCCTTCACCTCAACTTGCCAGTAGCCGCTTTTCAAGTCCAGTGTGGAAAACCATTTCGTACCAGATAGCGAGTCCAGAGTGTCGTCAATTCTTGGCAATGGGTAGCTATTCTTTTTCGTAACGTCATTCAACTTCCGGTAGTCCACGCAAAACCTCATTTTCCCATCCTTCTTCTTTACAAGTACTACCGGTGAGCTCCATGGACTAGCTAATGGTTCGATGACGCCGCTGTCGCTCATTTCTTGTACGATTTCGCCACTGAAACACTACGAGGAACTTGACGTATCGGCCTCGCGTATTTTAGGAGCAGTTGTTTTGCCTTATTCTGATAGGCTTCCTCTAACCCCTGCGTCCATGCCGTGATGTCATTTGAAAGATCAGTATTACTAGATGAAACGTGTTCCTGGAGCTGTTCACAGTTAATAACTACTTCAGCCTCTTGGCATCTTCCCAAAATAGCTCCTTTGGTCAAATTAAATGGTGACTTGAACTCATTGAGTACTCTTACGGAATACGTCCATCTTGTTTTATTATAGCCAGAGATTTTCCTACAAGTATGTTCAGTGCTGATTTGTTTGCTGCTTTGACAACCCACAATTTGGTTGTCCCACAATCTCCATCCACCTTTGCCCAGATGACTGCTTCGGATTTTGGTGGTATTTGCTGACTCTCTTCCACCAGCACTCGTTTACTGCTGTAGCCGAAATTAAGCGGCACATCCATGTTCTTATATCGCATCGACTTGCTTTGCATATCGATCTTGATGCCTTGGTTGATTAAGAAGTCCACTCCAATTATGATTTCATCAACAATATCTGCCACTATAAACTTGTGTAGTACCGTGACGTTCCCAATTGCTACTTCACATTCTACTTCTCCAATTACCTGGGTGTCCTCTCCCGTGGCTGTACGTAATCTTGCTCCAAGCAATTTTCTTATCTTTTTGTTGACTAAATCCGCTCGAATGATGGAATGAGATGCACCCGTATCTACAGTTGCAGTCAGTAAACGTTCCTTTCCATCCACATGTCCTCCAATAATAAGATTGCTCGATCTTCTTCCAATCTGCGAGATAGAGATCATGGGGCATTCAATTTCGGGAGTCATCTGTCGCCCCTTGCGGCTGACTCGATTTAGTTTAACGATTGAGTGGTCTTGGAGATTTGCTCATCTCCTTCTGCCCTGTGTTTACGACCACCCACATTGTTGGTGTTGCAATAACGCGCAATATGCCCTGGCTTTCCACACTTAAAGCATTTGACTGCATCATTATTCTTCTGCTACGTACCCTTCAATGCTTCCAAAATTGCGTCTACCCAGTCTGGCCTTTCCACTTCCAAGCGATGAGCTTTGTACGCTGGCTTACTCAAAAGTGAGGCTGTTTCAGCAAATGTTAGTTTTGGATTCGCATATGTAGCCCGCTTCGTTTCCACATCTCGTATGCCATTTATGAAACTCTGGATTTTTACCCTTTCAGTGTATTCCACGGGTGCGTCCGCATTTGCAAGATGAGCCAATCTTTCAATATCTGAAGCAAACTTCTGCAATGTCTCATTTGCTTTTTGGTAGCGGTTTTGCAACTCAATTTGGAATATCTGTTTTCTATGCTCGCTTCCATAACGCCGTTCTACAGCAGCCATCAATGCTTCATAATTGTTCCGCTCTCCTTCGGGAATCGTCTGTAGCATTTCGGCTGCTGGCCCCTTCAATGCCACGAACAGTGCAGCAACTTTATCTTCCGCATTCCAGTTGTTCACTGCTGCGGTCTTCTCAAACTGTGGCTTTAAGACCTGGAAAGGAACAGAACCGTCAAAGGATGGTGTCTTTACCTTCGGATTGCTTGCTGAAACAGCTGGGCGATTTAGTTGTAACTGCTCCATACGACCTTTCAAATCATTGACTTCTGCCTGAAATTGAGCGATTTTTGCATCCTGCGCTTCCACTTTTGACGATACCCTTGCTTCTTGTTCTGACAGTTGCGAAGATATGCGAGATTCTTATGCTTTCAACTGCTCAGCCATATATGTCTTCTGTTCTTCTGTGTTTCCATCTTAGATGTTATGCGTGTCTCCTGTGATTCCAGTTGGGATGCTATACTTGTCTTTTGTTCTTCCGGTTGAGATGCCAGTTGAGATGTTATGTCTGTCTTTTGCGATTCCAGTTGAGATGACATTTGCGATGACATTTCTGAAATACGTGCCTCCTGTGCTTCCATCTTGGATGTTAAACGTGTCTCTTGCGATTCCAGTTGAGAAGCCACTGTCGATGTTTGAGCAGATATTGCAGCCAAAATCATGATCAAGTCTGTGCTCGCAATTCCCCTTATTTGCAATCTTCTGCTAACGTTCGTATTGCTAAACTGCTGAATAAATAACTCCAATATTGAATAATGGAAAATGGCCTTTATTAAAGTACTTCACAATAACACTTATAGCTTGCTTAATAACCAAACTGATTGATAGCTCAAATGAAACTGATTTTTCGCCTCCACTGTTGTCGCCCTTTTATACTGTCCGACCTCCTCGTTGCATATTTCTAGGCTTTTCCAATTCCAGAACTTACTAGTTAGTTATAAATTTCTCAGCTACAACTACAGATGTATAATTTGTATAGCTTCTCTCATACCCCATGCGCTTTTATGTGTGAGCGACACTTCCACAATCACAATTGCATACCTTTAGGAACATTTCAGATAAGATATCTGCATGTGCTTGTGCGTTGCTTCTCCGCCCCGTGCACGCCTTGATTCACGTCACTGCTTAGCATCGGTCTAAAAATGGCAGTACCCCTTAGTGTTGCTAATATTCGTAGCAATATACTTTTCGTCTTAAAATAAAGTATATTGTGGTAGAATGTACATATTTTAGCACAAATTTGTACAAATAAGTGCGCTTTCTTAAAAGAACCAATTTCCTTAATTATTTTGATGCATTCCCTTTAATTTAACAAGTGAAAAAACTCCTAAGAAATGACAGGGAAATCTCCATCTCACTCCCATTCATAATACCTACTTTTCTCCCATAACCGGTTTCCGCTTTTTCGAACATTGTTCAGAATAGGAGGAAAGGGAAAAGTGAAAAAACTCAAAAGGAATTTTTATTTAAAATACGAGGAATGAGAGAAGGAAAAAAACTCCCACGGAATTTTTTTTAGAATTGGGCTGTATTATAAGTTTTAATTATTCAATATAGAAGGTCCGGATATCAAAGAGTGGCTTTTCTTGCTTTTTTCGTTGCAAAATTTTTTATAATAATATCAAAATTTAACTGTCTTGCCAAAACGGATTCAACACAAAGCATGGCAAGTCCTGAAACGCGCTCTTGAGATGAACACTATCTATGAAAGTTTTTGATTCTTGCAAGGACGCTGAAAGAACGTTTTGCACTAGCTACAGTGACAGCTATGGTGCAACAGATACGCAAAGCAACATAAATGTTGGGGAATATTGTATACAGATTTTGAACATAGATGGCATTTAGCAATTCCAATGGTGACAGACCTTTATCAAAATTTGCTTCGTAAATGTGTTTCAAGTGAACTATTTCACATTGTAAGCTTTGAGAAACGTCCGACTTGTATTTTTCGACAAATTTTGCTAAACTCGCCCAAACCGTAGTTTCATCCGTGTCTTCAAATTTCCACAAAAAGGAAAACGTCTCGCTTAAATTTCTCATAGCTGCAAATCGTTCAGTAATGCCAGTGATTACCGAATCAACGATAACGAAGAATGTATTGTTTTTAAAATCAGACTCTGGATCTTCCGTAATCATCTCATCTCCAATATCTTCAAAACGTCTTTTGGGTTTTCTCTTTCGAATGTCCGGAAACTTTGGCGAGATGTTCAATTGAATAGCTACTGTTTTGCATTCGTTTAGAATTGTTTCCCATTGGTTCCTGATCAACTTCAAATCAGCTAATAAGGCATCTAGATGTCGGAACAGCTAATAAGGCATCTAGATGTCCGAAAATTCAGAAACACATTTTTTCAGAAAGACAAAATTCAGAGGTCAAAACTCAGAAGTCAAATTGCAGAAGTGAAAATTCAGAAGTCAAATTTCAGAAAGCAAAATTCAGTAGTCAAAATTCAGAAAATAATCAGACGACAGAAAAAACATAAAATTTTTCTCAAAATTCAGAAACGCTTATTTATTTGGAAGGAATTATGTATAAAGAAAAAGTAGTAAAATCTAAAATTTTAAATTGTATGCAATAGCAAGCATGTAACTAATGCGCAAAATTTAATATTTTTTGCTGATTACTTTCTGAATTTTGACTTCTGAAATTTGACTTCTTAATTTTGACTTGTGAATATTGATTTCTGAATTTTTGTTTCTGAATTGTGACTTCTAAATTTTGGCTTTATGAAAAACGGGTTCTGACTAATGTTTTCTGAAAAAATGTGCTTCCGAATTTTTGTTCTCTGAATTGAGGACAGCAAGATAAATTCGAGCTTGTTGATGTACTTGAGAATGCCGGTAATATCTCCGTATGCTTGTGCAGTAAAATTTAGCTTAAGTAATGCGTTTAGTGCTGGTGTTAATCCTGGAACATAGTTTGCGAATGGTCTGATTGGCTCAATTCTAGCCGACCACCTAGTGTCTGAAAGACTGTGAAGAGAGCTCGGTACATTTTTTTGAGGATGTCCCATCGTTGTGGACTGCTGCTGAAAATAGTATAACATTTTTGTACAACTCCGAAGAAAGTAATTGCAGCCGTACCTACAACATTGTGCAGCATCAACACAACATAAATTCAGACTGTGGGTTCCACAAGGCGAGTAATCAGCATTCGAGTTTTTGTCGAGAATGTGACGTTGTGCTCCGTTGTAAGCTCCTTTCATATTGGCGCCGTTATCGTACCCTTGTGCACGACAATATTTACCTAGAGTATGGCAAATTAAATCAGCGATTTTCTGACCAGTTTTTTTGTTACAATCCACGAAAGCCAGAAACCGTTCTTGAATTGTAAAATTTGTTGATTTCGAATTGAAATGGAGGTAGAGCAAAATGAACGTAGTCTGTTCAAAGTGACTAGCATCATTCGTTAATGGCAAAATACTTGACTTTCTTGCGTTGATCTAATGTAGTTTCCGTCACGTGTTTTGCACAAATTTCTATAAACTCGTTCTGAATGTCTGGGGAAAGATAGTGAACTTGTAAACGTTTGTGCTGCTGTTGTGAAATCCTAACTTTCTCCAAATGATCTCTAAGTATCGGATCATAATGGCTTATGAGTTCTAAGATGCCTAAAACATGTCCATTGTTTCATTCACCAAGATATATACTTTCGCCTCTGAAAGCTAGGCTTCTTTCACCCAAAAATAAAATAGTGTCCAAAATTCTATATTAAATTTCTTTCCACTTTTGAGTTTCACTGATTAGCTTTTCATTGATAGGTGTGTCAATTGTAGCCTCCTTTTGAATTAGATTTTGTACAGATCGCCATTGAATATAACATTTAATGTAATCTTGAGTATTTTCGTGTGCTGGCAGTTTATCGTATAGCTTCTCCACACCTGCAATTTCGAATATCCGCCAGGACAACAAACTTTAGGACGATTTAAAGTATTGGTGCTTAACAGACGACATGGTAAGCAATAAAAAGCATTGCTACTGGCAGGACACACCAACCAGTCACGCTTCACTTTCTCTCCATTTGGCAAGATTCTGTTAAACAACGAGGTAGAAA
The DNA here is from genome assembly GCF_040869045.1 of Eurosta solidaginis. NCBI lineage: Eukaryota > Metazoa > Arthropoda > Insecta > Diptera > Tephritidae > Eurosta > Eurosta solidaginis. The sequence continues at coordinate 117,410,498 of NC_090322.1, read as the reverse complement.
ATGCCTCGTCATGACGATCACGTGGAAAAATAACATGACACTATTGATGACCTCGACGAATTATTTCGTTGACTTCTTCAGATCGCAAAAACTCATTATTCACGGTACCGATGTCGAAGTCGTTTTAATAATCTGGACTTTGATAAAGAGTTGGTGGTACTGTTGGAGGACTTTTTGAAGATGAACCTTCATCAGTGACACACGAAACTTTACGATTTCGGATTCATGACGGAAAATCGTTCCAATATACATCATTTATTACTAGCTTATACCCGTGGGTTTCACTCCACGTTGTTATAAAAAATATGGAAAATAAATAAAACACTTCTTGGTTTACATTTATAAGCGATATATATATATTTATTATTTGTGTTAACATTTTCCGATGAATAGTTAAATACTGTAATTAGCTCCAAAACTAAATAATGAAATTATATAATTTTTTTAAATTTAATGAAACCAATTTCTGGACTGGTATCCGAACAGAAAAGGAAAATAAAGAAAATTCCCAAAAAAAATTATAAAGCAAATAATTTTCGTAGGTATTTTGTATGGAACGAACAAAGTGATGTTAGCTACTATGCTTATAACTGAAGAGCGCCTAGACTGATGTCGATGATTCACACCAATTGTTCCTGATTATGACCAAAAGACTGACTCAGACAAAAGAAAATATCATAAATTAGCGAACGTACTAAAAGGAAAGTTCAAAGTTGTGGGAGTTCTCATTCCGAGAATTTCAAACCACTGGTTTCAATTTCTGTTGCCCATCAATGGCACGCGTGCAAATAATCTGCCATTCCTGTGGTATGCCATTCGAGTTTAGCGAATCCAAGTCTTAATTCTCCTAGCTTACATCATGACAATCAATAATTCATAGAACCAATCGTTCAGTGTGGTCTGAATATGGGAAATTAATGTTTTTCACACGGTGAAGTATATTTCTCATGTTTTTGTGTCGAAAAACCATTCACTTTGATCGTTTTCCGACCTAAGGACAGAGCGAAAAATATCGTTTATAACATGCATATTGCTTCATTATGCAAAAAATTACAAAATCGACACGGCCGCAACGCAATAGGAACCGTTTCAACAAAAATCATCAATTCGATTAGACAATTGACAACAGATTGTCTGCTATTTGAAATGACTGCCGATTGTCATACTTTTCAAATTCACTAATTATTGAAGAGCTCTTGCGTATATAATATTTTTTTGTTTTGCCCTGAATTACGGTGTATATAAAAAGAGCTGATGGCTTACCTATATGTGAGCATGCTACATATAATTGACCGTGGAAGAAGCATGGATATTCCAAATCAATACCACGCAATGCCAATGATTGCCCTTGTGCTTTGTTTATGGTCATGGCAAACGCAAGACGTATTGAAAATTGCAATCGTTTAAACTAAAAAGGGAGATCCGATGGATTCATTTGAATCAGCGCAATCAATACATGCTCCCTTTCAAACTAAATAAATATTTGCCTCAATGAGGTTAGTCATAACCCCTTTGACTGCTAGTACCAAAAAAAATTGCAAGAAAGCATTAAAAAGTTTTTAAAAAGTACCAAACAAAAGTAGCAGAGAGATACCAAAAAAGTATAAAAGAACAGTAGTTAATAATAGAAAAATAGTACGAAAAAGATTAGAAAAAAGGTTTCAAAAAAGTATTTAATGTTATAAAAAAAGGTAGCGTAAAAGTATTAAAAAAGTAGTAAAGGGTTACCAAAAGTAGTAAGAGTGATAAAAAAGTACTAGAAAATGCATTGAAAAAGTATCAAACTGCTTAAAATACCTTTAAATAAGTAGTAAAATTGGATCAAAAAGTAGTAAAAAAGATCGCAAAAGTTTGAAAATGAGTACTAAAAAAATTTCCAGAAAAGTAGTTACACAGGTAAAAAAAAGTATCAAAAAGGTAGTAAAAAAATATTAAAAATAGTACTAAAGCTTTTCCAATAACGTATTAGAAAGTTAACCGTACTTAGTAGGTTCATAACTTAACATACTTCTACTTCTACGTGGTATATGAAAAACTGTGTAAGCAGTTATTAAAAACATTTATGTGAAAAACTTAGGAACCTGTAAATTACATATTCCCAGCTCTTTGTTTTACTTAAACTGAGAGCGGTGTGACTAAACTAAAAAATATTATTGAAAAATATTGTTGCACTTCATGTGAATAAAATCCTCAAAAATTGTAAAGCATTGGGCCAATTATATTTTTGAGAGAGTTTTTCTTATTTTGAAATCGCAGGCGGCTATCTGCCAAACAGGTAGAACAGAAAATATTAAAAATAAACTGACAGAAAAAATTTTGCTCTTTGAAATACTTGAATTATAATTTTATATCAAATTTTAACCAAGCAGGCAGGACTTGCTTACTTAATTGGCGCTTAACCGTCTAAACGATTATGGCCGTCCAATAAGGCGCGCCAACCGGCGCCAATTGGTCACACAAAGGGAGTTTAAATCGTTTTCAACCTGGTCCTTCCAACGGAGTGGGGGCCGCCCTCTACCTCTGCGTCCATAGGCGGGTTCCGATAGAAACACTTTCTTGGCCGGAGCATCATCTTTCATTCGCATAATATGGCCTAGCCAGCGCAGCCACTGCGTTTTAGTTCGCTGGACTATGTTGATGTCTGCGTATAGCTCGTACAGCTCATCATTAAATCTTCTTCGGCACTCGCCATTGCCAACGCGTAGAGTTCCATAAATCTTGCGAAGAACTGTTCTCTCGAACACTCCCAAAGCCGCTTCATCTGCTGTTGTTATGGTCCATGCTTCTGCCCCATATAGCAGGACGGGTACGATAAGTGACTTGTAGAGTATGATTTTCGTTCGGCAAGAGAGGACTTTACTTTTCAATTGCCTACCTAGTCCAAAGTAGCATTTATTGGCAAGATTGATTCTTCGCTGGATTTCAGTGCTGATGTTGTTGCTAGTTTTGATCCTGGTTCCCAAATAAACGAATTCTTTTACTATTTCGAAATTATGGCTGCCAACAGTAGCGTGGTTGCCAAGGCGCGTATGCGCTGACTCTGCTCGATGACAGCAGGTACTTCGTTTTGTCCTCATTCAGCATCAAACCCATCTTTACCGCTTCTTTTTCCAGTTTGGAGTAAGCAGAACTAACAGCGCGGGTGTTTAGGCCGATGATATAAATGTCATCAGCATATGCCAGTAATTGCACGCTTTTATAGAATATTGTTCCAGTGCGGTTAAGTTCTGCAGCTCGTTTAGTTTCGAACGGCTCGGAGAGGTCCTTCCCAATTCTGACTGAGCTGATGGTGTTGCTCAACGTCATTTTGCACAGCCGTATAAGTTTTGCGCGGAAACCAAATTCATAGCGGCATATAGGCAGCTCCTTTTCGTGCTGTCGAAGGCGGCTTTAAAGTCGACGAAGAGGTGACCCTGCAAAAATCGCGAGTACTCCATGCATGCATGTATGGAGTACTCGCTATGGACCAACCGAGTGCTCCAAAATAAACCACAATTCATATAAAAAATATGGTCCAATTAACATTGCGATGTCTCCTAGGACTGGACCATATACTCCACCTCCGCATAACATCAGAGTAATCCATGGAGTACCCACAGCCCAATAACATCGTGTAGTGATTACAATCGTTAAAAACGAGCAATGATCGGATTACAATATGTTCGTGTAGAAACATGAGTTGGTCCATTGCTGCATTACAGTGGAGTATAATGGTAAGTACTCCAGTGGACCACATGATCCAACGATTTTTGCAGGGTGATGTGTGTCGAGTATTTTTTCACGGGTTTCTTCCAAGATTTGGCGCATTGTGAAAATCTGGTCGATGGTAGATTTACCAGGTCTGAAGCCGCACTGATAAGGTCCAATCAGCCGGTTCACGGTGGGCTGCAATCTTTCGCACAATACACTTGAAAGGACTTTATATGCGATATTAAAAAGGCTGATTCCACGGCAATTAATGCATTTTGCAGTATCCAAGCAGGCAGGACAACAAATTTCAAAGGAAAAATAACTTTCGAAATTTAAAATTTTCTACGCAGGCGATATTAACGATAACTTTAGAAAATTTTTTACGGCAAGTTAAGTTTAGGTTAGTTTTCTTACATCTCCACTTACATCATAACGTCATATACTTAGCTTAACTCAGCGTAATACATTCATAACATTTCCGATATCCTGTGAAAAGTTTCATCTTAAATGTTTTATGTACACTGAAATTACCTTGAACGTTGGCATATAGTTTACTGGGATTATATTGGGAGCTCCAAACGAAGTCATTTGGAAACTTGAATTGTACATTTGTATATTGGCTAGAAAATGTCTTGATTCAGCTGTTGAACCAGAAATTAGTGTTGCAACACATTCCAGGTGTTTCGCTTTTAAATTTTAGTGCACAGCAAAATGGACATACTTTGTTCCTAATGCCAATTACCACAAATTTATGCAAACTATAATCGATATCGTTGTTATATTGAAATGCGGCACCACTCAAAGGAATATTATGTTGGACGTGACCTGGAATATCGTTCCCTGTCAATGGCATTGTGATGTACCCGTTGTTCGTCTGATCGACTTTCTCTTTCGTTGGATCTATTTTGTGTTCTCCGCGACCGAAGTCGCGTGGAAGGCATTTTGTAATTCACTCCACTTTTCACGAAAACTAAGAGCCCAAAACTTTAAAAAATGATTGGTCGAATAAATGCTCTTTTTTATCACAGCACTTTTCACTAAAATAAACTCGTTTGTAGAAGCAAGAAAACTTTAAGAGTGACTTCGTGAAATAAATTTTATTTACTATTGCAAAAAGTAAAGCGCAATTAAAAATTTGTAATTTTAAATATTTCTATGTATCTTAATTTGAAATCGCAGGCGGCTACCTGCTGAACAGATAGAACCGAATATACTCATACAACAAAACTGTTTAGAAACAATTTTGAAATTTGAAATATTTTATGTACATATACATAAGAGATGTGTAGGAAATTTCTTATTGTAAATTAAGTATACGGTATAAAACAAAAAATTGCGGAAAGGGCAAAAAATATGTTTTTTCAATAGGGAAATGGATAGGGATAAGGACTTCCTTCATATAACGCCTTACTAATTTTCAGTAGTCTAACATTAATACTTCCATAGATATTGAGTATGAAAGATCCCATTTGTATGGGAGGTGTCACGCCCCCTTTTCCGATTTCAAAAAGGGATAAAAACAAGGATAGATACTTACCTTATATAACGCCTTTCCAAATTTCAGTAGCCTAGCATTAATAGTTCCATAGATATTGAGTATGAAAGATTCCATTTGTATGGGAGTTGCCACATCGATTCCGATTTCAAAAAGGGGTATCTATAGGGATAGGGACTTACCTTACATAACGCCTTACCAAATTTCAGTTGTCTAGCATTAATACTTCCAAAGATATTGAGTATGAAAGATTCCATTTGTATGGGAGGTGCCACGCCCCCTTTTCCTATTTCAAAAAGAAGTACATAGGAACCATGCGGGGCCATTTACCTGAGCTGTGTGTAAGTTTGGTTGAAATCCGTCGACGCATTTGAGCGTCAAAGGCCGCCAATGCAGAAAGATGTTCTGTGCAAAAAAACTGTGGATCGGACCTCATATTTCGGACCATCTCGGGCCATTTTGTGAGTTCTGGTAAATATTTTTCGACAGAAATAAAATTTTAAATTTCTGCTTTCGAATCCTTAAAACGGAGACCGAAACGCGTCTTTTGATACCACCTTTGGTAAGAGTTAGATGGTGCACGGTCTCATAAAACGTTACCGAAAAAAAAAACAAAAAATTTAAAGCCGGTAGTTAAACCTTTTTTAATCAAACAATAATCAACAATTTTGTACACATTTATAGAAAAACAACGTTTAAACGAAGGACTATATTGAATTACTTTTTGACTTTATGGAGCGAGTTCGGATGCAGCCAAAATAGGTGAAATTATACGAACGTGAGTCCCATTGATACTAATCACTACTCCTGGGAATCCTGTTTTAGAGTAAAATATAATTGTTGCTGTTTGGGTGTTAATCCACTTCGCAGTGTGGCGGATAATTTTAAAATAAGAACGCGTATGCGGAAATGGTCCTTAATTTTGTTTAGTAATGAGAAAAATGCTTCCTTTCAAATCTGCAAAATAACTTCATGAGAAGCTCATCATTTGTCACTTAAACATTTTCTTATTTGGTGCTTGGTAGTTCCAAGGGATTGGAATGATCACGCGAATGTTTTCCGTATTCGCGACATGTCAATCACCAATATTTTCGCCATTATAAAATAGATTTTCATATAATGTCCGTTTTGCTTTTATTTTTTAAATGCTTAAATTTCCTCCACAAATTGATCAGCTGTTCATTTATCTGTCAAATCATCACTTTCTGAAGTTGGCAACTCAATTCAACTTCAACTGAAATAAGTTGTAATTCGTAATACCAAACAGGAGTTGAGTTGTTTTAATTACAACCCAACTAAGTTGCACGCCTAGTACAAATTAATGTAAAGACAGAATGTCTCAAATTGTGCGAGAGCGTGAAATGGGATAAAACGGAAATTAGCAAAAAAAAAGCAAATACAACACAATAGCCCAATGATTAGCCGATTGTGATTTCAGCAGTTTGACCATGCACGGTGGGGTATTTGATCAATCTAGCTGGTCGATTTTTCAAAATATTCCTATTTTTTTTTAAATACACTCCCTGGCGTTCCTAGATGTCCACTGAATAGTATACATATCCAAAAACCTATCTGCAACGTCAACAGATCTAACCGCGCCCATCTAAAGTTGTTTAGAAATTGTGTGCAGTTCGATGTATTTTTGGATTAAAAAGCAATATACCCTTCTAACCTAAATAGTTGTTCACTTGTTTAGCCTTAATCAAATCCAGTTACATTTTCTTTTAGGACAGGTAAATGTGTTTTGAATTCATATGTTAGATTTTTTATATCACATGTTGTAACTGAGTTATTCTACTTGTAATACTACTACTTTTCAATATTAACCTTTTTAAACACCTTGCCAACAAAAGGATATATCATTTTTTTATGGCATATCATGTCAGTAATTTTTTGGCAATACATAAGCTTGTGTTTGTTTCAAAGTTTAATAACAAAAACGGCTGCGCATACCCGCGATTTTTAGAGTGGTGATCAATTTTGTAAGAGACTGATACCCTTATTGGCAAAAGGTGGCAACCTTGTGAAGACATCCTCAGTGGCAAAAACTAGTTGAAAAGTCTTAAAATTTAATACTATATCGATGTACAAAATTTGATTAAATCGGTTAAGCCGTTTCCGAGATGGTAGTGGATATACAAAGAAATATAAAAAAGTGAGGTGGCAACCTTAAGTGGCAACCCTTCTTAAAAATGTCAATAGAAAAGCGGAGTAAAATACTTTTCGTTTGTTACCCATATTGACAGATCTCATGTCGTCGCCCGCTTGCCAGAAGCATGAATGTGCTAAAATGAAAATGTTGGGAAATTGAGGTTCAAAGTTCATTGCTCCCTTAAAGTTAGAAGTATAAGTTTTTAATATAAAAATATATCAATAAATTATACTCACAATATGCTCTTTCAACTGAGATAACTGTTTTGCTCGCATCCCTTTTATTCTCCGAGATTTAGCACATTCATTTTTCTGGCACAACAAAAGTTTTTAAAACGGATCTAATTTTTTGTTAACACAGCTATACAAAAAAATTCTAAGTAGTCGGATCACGTAATGCGGCTCATGTTCTCTGTGCCTTTATATGCGCTGATTCCGAATACACTATAAGAATTGGCCCAACTGGTCATGGTATGGCTTTAACTTCAAAAGACGTAAACAAATTCCTGCAGGCCAATTCCGTTGACGGATTCGGGTTCAGGGCATCACAATACTTGGGAAAACATCCATGACTATGACTCATAGAAAGTACATAAATGAAAAAAGTTACACATTAAATTAAATGTCATATACACTAATGTGTTTTTATCTAAGATATTATTGCAATCTTAGAACTAGTTCTCATTTTCGGAATCAGAATCTTCTGAAATGTTGAGTTCGGGTAAAGCGTCACGAACCTCACTGTTGCCCTTTAGATTTTTATAAAAGGAATGATATTCTTTAAGTATAACCAGTTGTTCGCTCATTTTTCTCAAGTCTTGCCTCGGCGATAGGCAATGACTTCGAATAAACCGGTTTGCCTTCAATTAAGCAACGACGACCTTTTTTTCGGATAGCGTTGTTATAGCACAGTAATTATCAGCAAAGTAGTGCCGAACACCATTTGTTTTTAATTATTATAGAAATAATTAAAATTATTAGTAACTATAAGTACGAATGTGTGCTATTCTTACTTTTTTTAAAAAATTGTTGAGCCATTACAACGAATATGTCATACAAACAGAAACTGCATTATTTGTTGCCAGCCAGAAACATGAATGTGCCACATTCATTTTTCTGGTCCAACTTTATGTGATTGAAATATATGTACATTCATGAAAACGGCATTGCAAATTATTGGGGTTTCCATGGAAGCTGTAGATTCAAGTGGAACCTAAAGAATCTAAAGGGCAATCCATCGAAGCTTCTAACACGAAATCGGAAAATTTGCACATTCATGCTTCTGCCTAGCGAGCGACGAATTGAATAACAATTATTATTTACGGATATTAAGCTCATTAATTCTTAAAAATGTTAAAAAATAACTAAATAAGTTTAATTACATTCTTTTAAATAAATAGTCTTATTATATTATTTCTTTATAATGTCAATATTTTTATCATAGATCTATATATATAAAAATCAAATTCGTTGTGTGTGTGTTCTCGCTATGAAAACGTATTTCCCACACTTCAATCATCACCAAATTTTGGCTATAGGTTCCTTCGATCAACACGAAGGTTTTAGGCTAAAAACAAGTAAAGGTGTCTAAGCTCGACTGTAACCGAATATTATATACTCAGCGTGAACTTTAATTGTACATTTCATTTCAGATAACTTACTTTTCTACATAACACGTGGCACCGCCCGTTAAAAAAAAATGTTTCCCCATTTCCTCTTACATTAAAACTTGATAAGTGAAATATCTTTGATTCAAAACTATTTTTTGCTAAGTTATAGCTTATTATTCTAGTCCGACCCTTTTAAACTTGTTTTATATCTAAGTTGCCGTGGTCTTTAGCCGAACCCGTCCATTTTTACTAGAAATATTTCTGGTATAAGGAAAATGTGTGTACACAATTTCATTACGATATGTTAATTTTTCTTCGAGTTATGGCTGCCGAAATAGAGAAAATTGCTTAGTCATAAAAGGGGCGGTGCCACACCCATTTTCAAAAATGTTTGTGTTTTCCAATTTAATGTTTTAATTCAATTTAGAAAGTAAAATTCTATTGATAGAAAGCTCTTTTTCGCTAAGACATAGCTTATTATTTTCGTCTACGACTCTTTTGAAAATCTTTTATATAAAAGTGGGCGTGGTCTTTAACCGATCTCGTCCTTTTTTTTCTAGAAATATTTCCTGTTTAAGGGAAAATTTTTGTACACAATTTTATTACGATCCGTTAATGTTTCTTCGAGTTATGGCTCCCGAAACAAGAAAATTGCTTAGTCATAAAAGGGGCGGTACCACGCCCATTTTTTTAAATTTGAAGTTTTTCCTATTTATTGTTTTAAATCCACTTGGGAAATGAAATACCATTGATATAAAACTTTTTTTTGCAAAGATATAGCTTATTTTATTCGTCCACGACCCTTTGAAAATCTTTTATATAAAAGTGGGCGTGGTCCTTAAACGATTTCTTTAATTTTACTTCAAAACATTCCTTATATTAAAGGAAACCTCTGCCGAATTTTGTTACGATAGGTTTAACGATTTTTGATTTATGATTAATAATATTTGTAAAATTGATTTTATCACAAGTGGTCGGTGCCGCGCCCATTTTAAAAATTTTTTTCAAGGGTCTCAATATCAGTCCACAAGTCAAATTTCAGCATTCTAGGTGTATTATTTACTAAATGATCAGGTTTTTTGTGTTTTCCAAAATGCTATATATATAAAAAGTGGGCGTCGTTATCATCCGATTTCGCTCATTTTCAATACTGTAACGAATTTACTGCAATTCCCCTTATTTGCAATTTTCTGCCAACGTTCGTATCGCTAAACTGTTGAATAAATAAATCCAATATTGAATAATGGAAAAATGGCCTTTATTAAAGTACTTCACAATAACACTTATACTTTGCAACGAATAGCTTGCTTAATAACCAAACTGATTGATAGCTCAAATGAAAACTGATTATTCATGCCTTAGCCTGTGCCACTTTTATACTCTTCTGTTTCCTCGTTCACCCATTTCTCGTAAGGTCTAGTAATTTCGTTAGCTTCAGTCTATCTACATCTTCTGTAAAAATCAAATTCTGTGTGTGTGTTCCCTTGGAAACGTATTACTGTTGCAGGATTAAATTTAGAGAGTCCGTGCTTTTCCCATGGCCAGCTATATGTTGTTCGCTCTAGAGTTGGAACGCCAAAGAATTTGTTTATCTTTGCACCGAACGAAAAAACCAAAAATATTGTGTACCCACATGCATTACAATAAGATACAAAAAACAACGTACGCCGGGTAAAGCTAGTATCTTATATGGCCCATACACTAGGCGTCTGCTCACGATTAATTTTTGATATGGTATGTAGATTAATTAGTTGTGGTGGAGCTATTTTTTGCCATATTGCACAAGGGCGTAGCCAGGATTTGATTTTGGAACAATCAGGGGGGAAGGGGGGGGGGGGGGGGGGGCAATCCAATTTAATGTTTTTTTTTACAAGGACGAATCATCGAAAGCCTCAAAGTTAGTGTGGGACTTTAACCGCACAAACCTCCTACTGTCTGAGTACCACATACCCCCGGTACCACAGTCAAGTATTCCGTCGGGAGGTAGGTTGAGCACTAAGCTCTACGTCTGTCGGGGTCAGGCTGCGCAATTCCATCCAATTTAATGTCAAGAAACAAGAAGCAGTGAATTATACAACTGCCAAACCTCGTGGATCTTGTGCAAATCGTTCTAAAACTCTGAGTACCATATCCTTTCCTTTATCCTTGACCATTTTCCTATGTATGCTCATCATGCATAAACCTAAAACAAATTAATCATATTCACCATTACAATCCGAGAATAACTTTTGGATTTTCATCACTTTTCTTACCATTCAAACGATTTTCGACCATCGTTGAGCGAAGCCAAGTCTTTATTCTTCTCAACGTGCTAAAGGTCCGTTCTATGGAACTTGTCGTCCAAGGTAATGCGATAGCAATATACAAAGCAAGCTTCGTCGTCTATAAAACATTTCCGTTTCTTGAACGACATCACACAGGCCTAACTTATGAAGATCTTCAGCTTTTAAGTTTCTGTTCTTCCAATGAAAATACCACAATTCGGCCTCCGCAGCAAAACTTGTAAGACCATAAAACTGAATAAAATTTTCTGTTGCTTTCTTGAAGTCCTGGAAATTCATTTTCAACATGTTAGCTGGGTGCAAGTGAAACAATGTATACGCTGGCAATTTCTCTTCTCTTCAAATACGGAATTGAAAGTGATCTCTTCCAAAATTGAGCGTCATCAGAAGCAGGATGATTGGAGCGATGTTTTTGACGGTCCACGGTCCTGGGCTTTTGTAGTTCTAATCCTAGTTGTTCAGCAATCGACTCTGAATCTGTCAAAAGTTCATAAATTCCAGAATCCGCATTCATTCGATGATCTTTTCCTAATTGAATGATCCGTTGGATTTGTTTTCTGCACGAAAGAAGATCCAACTGCTTTGATTGTAAAATATTAACCACTGGCTCAAGATAAGACGAGTATTTCGAAATCAAAGAAAGACATATGATGAAAGTTGATTGAGTGACAGCTGAGTGCAGCTGAAAGGCAGTTGTTTTTGTTGAAGTGTTTCCTTCGATGGACAGTTCTTTTAATCCATTAACGATGCTGACGTAGTGCTGTAGAAAGATCGAAATGCTCCTGTATTTCTCTGACCATCGTGTTTCGCAAAAAGCAGGAATATGTGGAACATATTTCCTTCTGGCAAGAGAACCACGACAAAAATTGATGACGTCCTTGATTGTTGCAATAGTGTTAGAATTTTGGGGACTTCATTTATATCATTTACTACTAAATTCAATTTGTGACTTGCGCAATGAAAGTATAAAGCTTGAGGATATTTCTCTCTCAAAATAGCTCGCACACCGTTTTCTTTTCCTGACATTGTTGAACAACCGTCATACCCTTGTGCTTTAAGTTTCATAGGATCAAGTCCTGTTTCAGTGATAAAATTATCTATCGCGGTGGCAATTGTTTTGGCATCCGTAGCGTCTAATTCAACAAAACAAAACGAATAACTTGCTTTTCTTCATCGTAGAGTCTGATACCAATTGATAATTGTTGATTTCCTGCAATGTCACGGCTTTCGTCCCCCATAAGACATTATAAACGATGCAAAAAAAGCTACAGCATTCAGTCATCTTGAATAACCTGTCCACAAAAAGTAATGATTTCATTCTGGATTTGGGGGTGTGAGTAGCATTTTTTTTGTTTCTTCAAAATGCTGTTTAAGATGCTGATCACCCGCTTTGATTTGGAGGCCGAGTAGGTCATAAAATACACCTTAAAGCATCAAATAGTTTTCGAAGTTTGCTCCAAGTCATGAGATATGAGGATAGAAGTAAAAGTTTGGAAACGATAAGCAGTAACAATGTAAATTAACCAAGATAGAATTGACAACTGAAAAATTTTAGTTTTGCATGAATTGTTACTTCAAAAAATTGCAAACAAGCGCATTAACCCTTTGTGGCCAAAGCATATATTTTGGATCCTACACATGATTCAACTACTGCAGGTTTTCTCACACAAATCACTCGAAATCTAAAATCAGTACGGGTTGCTTTTACTTAGCATGGAAAAGGGGGAGAAATTATATCTTTCTCAGCAGAAATTGTAATAGAAAAGGACTTAAAGTAGTATGTAGTAGTAATAGTGCTAGCAAATTCGTAATGGCGAGTAGGTTTTCAGAAAATTGTAGATTTCAAACTAAATATTTCGTCACTTTGGTAACCAGATTTCGCAAAAAAATATAACCAGCTCGGTCGGAAATATGCGAAAACTTCCTTCGTGAGCCCCTTGAAGTCGCTTTTCATCTGAACTAGATGCCTTAAAGAATTGAACAACTGATATTCTGAGTAACTACGTAAACAGCAAAACTTATAAATGTCTTACCACACTGATTTATTCCAGGATATCACTTATTACGGATGCGCGTTGTTTTTTTTTTTTTTCAACAAAAGTATTCAAATTGAAAATTTTGTGTGTTTACAAAAAAAAAAAAAAAAAAAAATTCCGAAGTCAATGGGTTAAATATTTTTTTCATTTGAAACAGCAATTCATACAGAGAAGGGAGAACTGTCAAGTTCACTATTACTTTGTTTAATATACTTTGAGCAGTAATATTCAGATTTGTGTTATTTACAACACTTCTATTCTATCACAACTGAAAATGAAAAGTGATATTTAGCTGAAGTGATAAAGTTACACAATTCTATATAAATCTGTAATTTACGAAGCTTCACTGGATGAGTTTTGATCTCCATAATACAAATGCATTGCAAAGTTCACATTACTGAACAGGATAATCAAAATGCGCTTAATTTAGAGCAACCAAGTCTCAAATGATACTTGTATTTGTATTTGTTTGCGAGAAGCGTGCTTATGTATATTGTCAGAATCAAAATTTTAGATATGATTTTAAAACTGGTACTAGTTTAAAAATAAATACTTCTACCTTATACATAACATTCAAAATGTGAAGGTAATATCATCATTGTTCTTTCGTCTCAGTGGCAGATCATGGACGCCACAGAATATAACAGTTTCTATAATAGACGATATGAATTTTCTATTCTCCTCCACTATTTTTTCGTGCCCAATTTGTAATGACAGGATGATTGGTATTATTTCCAAAAAGTTCTTTGCTTCTCTGACTGCTCCCAGGTGCCATTGATTTGATTGCTCATTGCAATATTCATGTATGTTTTTATAACGTTGGAAAGGTTTTTTTTTATCTATGTTCCTAGAACACCTTGAACATTTTTTGGCGGAAAAAGAACACAATATAAACACAATGCTCTCTTCAGTTTTTTCGAATACTGAAGCCAAAGAGAATACATTTTCAGCCATTCAAATTTAAATTTTCGGCCTAAGTCTTCGACGTCGTCATTAAAATTGTAATTTTCTGACGGTACGCAACATCTCTTTAGAAATTCCATCTTGTCAGTAGTTGATATCTGTGATGATCGTCCAACACAAAAGCCTAAATCGTGTGAGTGATATTCTTCCAAACTTGTTTCATTTAAACATGATGATGCTGTAGTGAAAGAACTTATTTTAACACTATCGGAGGAATTTGTAGGTTGATGACTAGAGGTCGAAGTTTGGCCTTCATCACACTTCGAAGTGCATTCTTTCGGATCGTGCAAATACGAGCAATTATTTGTTATTGAGAAACTCACAATGAATGTTATCGGCATGAAGCTATAATTTTTACCAATCACAATATTCATTAGCATGTATACGCAGGTAATGTTCTAGGACAGTGGCCGAGTGCTAAAAAATAGCTACAAATCCGAAAGTGGTACCCAAAATGCGTTTTGCACAGCATTTCTGCGCAGAACACTCTTACCCAAAAATTTTTTTGTGTGTACTTCAAAAACACAACAACCACATGAAAACTTCAAATTGGTTTTGCAAATATCTGGAGAATTATCATAGATATCGGGTTTATGGTTTCGTATTCGAGATCCTGGGGTCAAAACGCGTCTTTGGGTACCACTTTCTGATTTTTAGCTATTTTTTTGGCACTCGGCCACTGTCCTAGAACATTACCTGCGTATACATGCTAATAAATATTGTGATTGGTAAAACACACAAAAAATGTATATCATTCATTCAAACCTTTTGAACATGTAGGCTTCTCTTGCAGACTCAAACAGGAAGCAGCAACTTATTCAACCCGAGTCGTGGCAGGTTCCACAATCTTCCGTTTTGACGCTGTGAAAACACAAGTATACAATTTGGGTTGAAGCAAGAACAAAACTTTTTGAGGAAGATAAGCTTCAAATGCTAATCCCTTCAATTTGAATAGTTTTGTGATTATGTGTGGAAATGCATTGTATACTTTAACTCTTTCAGTCTGGCTTTTACTTGAAAATTTTTAATTGAGAAAACTTATTTTGGTAATATTATAGAACAGGGATCAACTTCAAAAACATTTCCATAAATATCTGGAAAGTTGTCGAAAGACGCGTTTTGAATTCAGTATTATTAATCCGAAGGCGGGTGTCCAAAAATTTGCTTTGTCAAAAGATACTCACCAAAAAAAACACAAAATGACCCCGGATATATATATTTGTATGCGCTAGTGCACATATGTGTTATGGTGTATGTCAAACCCGGCTAAGTGCCAGGTCCCTGACAAAGTTCAGGAAGATTTTGTAGTATCACCGTATAATATATATTTGTACGCATTTGTGCATATATGTATTCTGGTGGATGTATTTTCTTGCGCCCGCTGGTAATTTGCACTTTTCTGGGCTTTCCGCCTTGCGCCATTGCGATTTTATGAAATAGAATAGATTTTATAATTAATACAGTATCCGTAACAAACAATAATACATCACAAAAGTGTGTAAAATGCATTTCAAAAGCGGGCGGCAGAAAATTCACCATCCAAAATTTCAGCAAACTCTCCCGATTAACGTGTTGGCGCCTCTTTTTGGAATTACCAAGTTTAATTGCAGACTGCAATTTTATAGAAATGTGACTAAATTTAACTAAATGGTAGCCACTGTGGTTAAAAGTGCTAAGGTTATCAGTAGTAAATATCTTACCCTTAAAAAATTTGCATATGTCCATCTTTGTAATTTATTATTAAACAATTCAACGTTTTTTGTTTTTTTTATTTTAACTTTAAATCAATGGCAGAGAAACTAAGTCTCCATAAACCAAATGTATTCCAAGAATGTTGTATTCAATTCCAAGTAATTGTAGGTAAAGGAATGCAATTATAAATGTATTCCAAGAATGTTGTTTTCATATCCAAGTAATTGTTTAATCTATAATGGCGCCCAAACTTAAAACACATGAAGGGGTCGCTATATTTCGTATAGCGCCCGAGAAATAATTTTTTTTATAATTAAACAGAGCGCATGAAATGAAGCTTGAATTGGCGCCCTTGCAAGAAATCAAATATTCTTCTGTAACATCTAGGAGAAAAAAGAGATAATTATCTTTTTTTTACTCAATTAATCTTGCACTTACAAATGTATTCA
The DNA here is from genome assembly GCF_040869045.1 of Eurosta solidaginis. Classification (NCBI taxonomy): domain Eukaryota; kingdom Metazoa; phylum Arthropoda; class Insecta; order Diptera; family Tephritidae; genus Eurosta; species Eurosta solidaginis. The sequence goes on along the minus strand of NC_090322.1, from coordinate 117,394,130 downwards.
AGCTTTCAAAAAACAAAAAAAAAAAAAAAAACAAAAAAAAAAAACAAAAAAAAACGTTCATTTGAAAAAGGTTATGGTGTAAGCGGGGTTCTAAGCTAGTTAGGTGACTTGCTTGTGTACTTCTTACAAAGTTTAATTGCACCAGTAGTTAGGAGCAAGCCCACCAGATCTGATACAATAACCCAACGGTGGCATAGATACCAAACATGAGGGTGATCTATTTGCATCGACATTTTACAACACAAAATTTTATTTTAGATTTCTTTCTTTTTTCTTCACTTTGTTTTTATACAGAGTTTTAGTTTCAGAAATATGGCTACAAATGTGGAAGCCAAAACAGAGATTTGTGAGTTTTGTTGTTCCACAAGTAGTAGATTTTGTGACCACAACTACATCGCGAATGGTAGGTGTTGTGAAGCATAAAATAGTTTTTTTTTTAATTGTTTCGTTTACTTAGTTTATCAGTGAGGATTCACATACCAACCCACACAGGAACGAACAACTATGCTCCGGAACCCTAAGCCTCCTTATGTAGTCAGGCCATCCGAACACCCGCCAACTCATAATATTCTAAATTATTAAATTTTTTTATACATTTTTTATATCGGAGAGTTTTTATCTTAATTTTGGTATTGGTTTTTTTGGAGTCAGTTTTTACAAAGGTTTGAGTTTTTTGGTGTACGTGTTACGTTAATACGTCATTACAAGTTTATGAACATTCATTTAGCATAGATTTTAACCTACAGGTATACTATATTCACACCTCTTCATCAATACAAACATTTTTTTTTTTTATCGATATATATATATATTTTGTATACATTTTTTTTTGGCTGATTTGGTATGAAGCGCTAATACATAACATACATATATTTCGCTTTGTCGTATATTCTCCTTTTTGAGATTACATCGAGATTACGTGGCTACCTGATATTTTGTTTTACATGAATATTCTTTTTATACCAATAGATATATATTTTTTTTTATAAGATTCAGTACCTATAGGATTGAACATACACATATACAGATATCCTCTTTTATAGTTTTTTATACATATAAATATTTGTTTTATTAATACACATTCAATTTTTTTTATATTACATGGGTTGTTAATATATGGGTTCGTATATGCGAATAGTCAATTCAGAGGGAATTTAACGTGCATCTACTGTCCTTAGATCGTATATTTTTTTCTTTTTTTTTTTTTTGATTACATCCAAATTTTGTTTTCTCTATTTTATTACTGAAATAATTGGATTTTTTTTACTACTATTGGCGCTGATACGGTGGTGTGGGCTAGCTAAATTGGTTCATTACCAAAAAATTTTGTTTGTTTAATACGTGTTACATATAATTTCGCATAGGGGTTTAACCCACAAATACATATATCTTATATTGATTTAAATTTTCTTTTATATAAATTTCCTTTTGATCTTTTTAAAGCGCTAGTACGTGAAGGCGTGTCTGTAGACATTCAAGGCTCATAGGAGTTAGCATACATTTTGTGTTCTCATATTATAATTTTCCCTTTTAGGGTTACATAAAGATTTCATATATATATATTTACAGTGTGTCTTTTTGGTGCCTCGTTACATAAAGTTTTTTTTTTAGTCCTAAAAAAAATTTTTTTTTTAATCATTCGTAGGAATCCCTCTCCATCAGCCCATAATACACGAGCAAGAACAAAGACAGCCAACATGCCAACAGAAGACGCAAATAAGCAAATGAATGAGGGTGATCCCGCATTCATCGATCTTTCAGATAGGTTCGTAGGTACGAAAAACAAAGGGGATGAAAATGTAGGCGGTAGTGGGCAATGCGCACAGCAAGGTATGATACAAGCAGTAACAACTAGTACGGGGACAATGCCCAAACAATATGGTCAAGCCCAAGTTACCCAATCGGTACTCATCCGGCCACCGTCGTTACCCTTACCGCGCCCCCCTCCGGTTCACAATTTCGCAACTAGTCTTGTGGCCAGTAGGCCTATAACACCAAACATACGCGAGGAAGTAACACCAATAATAAAAGGTATGATGGAGGAAACTCAACAAGCCCTTTTAGTCGAAATGCGTGCTGGCATGCAGGCGATGTTTGAAAATGTACGCAGTGCCAGTGTCGAAGTGGGAGCTGGCAGTCAAACAAATAGGCCACGAATACCTTACAAAAAAAGGAGGCATAACATTAGCAGCGAGTCAGCAGAGTCGAGGCGTTCGATACCTGAAAACGAAAGAGTTAATGAAAACGTCAACAACAATCGTAATGCACATAATAATATTCCTGTTAGGTCGGCGATAGGTCCGTTACCGGCGTTCAACAATCAAGTAAATCAGCGTCCAATCCTAGGCCCTGCAGCGGCAGACCATCGTTTAAATCAGGTCGTTGAAAGTTTCAAGACGTTTGAAAAAGACGGTTTAGGTCGTACTCCGCTGGAAAAACACTTCATTAAACTCGTGGAAGATGCAGTTCCTGTGAAAGATCGCCATTACCCACTATCACCTGCAATGCAATCTATAGCTTACACAGAAATAGACAAAATGTTAGAATTGGGGGTAATTGAAGAAAGTGATAGCCCATGGAGTAATCGAACCACTATAGTACGTAAACCCGGTAAAAATAGGTTTTGTTTAGATGCCTGAAAATTAAATGATTTGACCATTAAAGACGCTTATCCGCTGCAGAAAATAGAAGGCATAATTAGTCGCATAGATGATACCCATTTTATTAGTAGCGTGGATCTTAAGTTCGCCTTTTGGCAGATAGAACTGGAAGACAAGTGTAAACCATACACCGCTTTCACAGTCCCGGGGCGTCCCTTATATCAGTTCGTGGTCATGCCTTTCGGACTATGCAATGCGGCGCAACGGTTATGCCGATTGATGGATCGAGTCATACCACAGAGATTGAAGGCAAATGTCTTTATATACTTGGACGATTTACTTATAATCGCTCCCGATTTCGACTCGCATTTGCATACGTTGCAAGAAGTTGCCATGTGTCTTAGAGAAGCAGGATTAACAATAGGATTAAAAAAGTCAAAGTTTTGTTTCAAGGAGTTGCCGTATCTAGGATATATTGTGGGCGGGGGCATGTTAAAGACCGATCCCGAAAAGGTAAAAGCGATCGTGAATATCCCGGTACCGAAAACCATGAAGCAAGTTCGGAGCTTCCTAGGAACAGCCGGTTGGTACAGACGGTTCATTAAAGATTTTGCGGCGATAGCGGCCCCGTTGACCGATGCCCTTAAGAAGACGAACAAATTCGAGATGACACCTCAAGCAGTCGAGGCGTTCAATAAATTGAAAAGGGCGCTTACCTGTGCGCCTGTCCTAAGACACCCGGATTTTACTAAACGTTTTTGGGTTCAATGTGACGCCTCAGATTATGGCATAGGAGCGGTGTTATTTCAAAAAAATCACGCTGATTCCGAAAACCCTATTGCTTATTTCTCTCAGAAACTAAACGTATGCCAACGCAAATATAGCACTACCGAGAAGGAATGCCTCGCGGCTGTGATGGCGGTGCAAAAGTTTCGCCCATATATTGAGCTGATGCCGTTCACAGTGGTGACAGGTCACGCCAGTCTTAAGTGGCTCATGTCGCTAAAAGATCTGAGTGGTAGATTAGCGAGATGGTCTTTGCACCTTCAAGCATTTAATTTTGAAATAGAGCACCGGAAGGGCCCTGAAAATGTGGTTGCAGATACACTGTCACGGTGCATCGAGGAGCTAGCTCAATCATCGTTAGGGGGAATGGATACGGTAGAGTTTGAGTCGGATGAATATTTAGATTTGATAGGCACGATACAAAAAAATGCTGAGCGGCTGCCGGACCTGAAAGTCGAAGACGGGTTTGTTTTCAAAAAAATGATTGCAGAAGATGTAGAATTGGAAGAAAATGAATGGAAGTTGTGGGTGCCGGCAGCATTGACATCGACCTTAATCGAGAATGCGCACTGTTGCGAAACTGCTGCGCACGCTGGTATGGCAAAAACTTTGCATCGCTTGCGACGTTTATATTACTGGCCAAACATGGTAGTACAAGTCCGAAACTACGTCCGCGACTGTCAGGTTTGTAAGGAAAGCAAGCCCAGTAACGCTATTTTGAAACCTGGTATAGGATCGGAGGTAGTTACCGAACGACCCTTTCAGAAAATGTATATAGACTTTTTAGGCAAATACCCTAGGTCCAAACGAGGCAACGCCTATATCTTTGTAGTCGTGGATCACTTTTCCAAGTTCACATTTTTAAAGTCAATGCGCGAGGCTACGGCCACCAATGTTGTAAAGTTCCTCACCGAGGAAGTCTTTCATAAGTTTGGTGTGCCGGAAATAATACACTCAGATAATGGGCAGCAGTTTACCTCCAAACACTTTGCCAAAATGATAGAAACGTACTGCGTTAAACACTTGAAAACTGCGTTTTACTCGCCACAATCAAATGCCGCTGAGAGGGTCAACCAATCGGTCTTGGCGGCTATCCGTTCATATTTAAAAACAGACCAAGGGACCTATATCTGCCAGAGATTGAGTGCGCGTTGCGCAGCGCCGTACACTCTGCAATGGGTGTGTCGCCATATTTCGCCTTATTCGGCATGAACATGTTCACCAGCGGCGCTGACTATAAGCTGGCTCGGAAACTAAGTTCCCTTAACGACAGCGAATTACTGTTGCTGAACGACAGCGACAGAATAAGATTAATGAGAGAGAAAATTAAAGAAAACTTACACACAACCTATGAAACAAATGCGGCGCGGTACAACAAAAGAATCCGTGAAGTGCGCTTTGTACCCGGACAAGAAATATATAAGCGCAACTTCGTATTAAGCGACTTTAATAAAAATATAAACGCAAAGTTTTGCAAAAAGTTTGTTAAATGCAGAGTAACGCGAGCGTTAGGTAAAAACATGTACCTGTTGGAAACGTTGTCGGGAAGAAGCTTAGGGGCGTGGCATGCCAAGGACCTCAAACAATAGTCCTCCTTCATTCACTCAGTATTTCTCCGGCGACGAGGGTCAAGTCGTCCGGAGAGCAACAACCGATCGATGATGTCTGCCAACCTGAAAGAAAGATAAACAAAATATCCATAAAGTAATGCGCTTATATGGGAGTTTTATATACTATAATACTTCCCGTAAATCTCTCTCCGGCGATGAGGGTCAAGTCGTCCGGGGAGGTCCAGTATGCAGTACATACACAAATGCCCGGCATAGCTCGCGAAGCAGGAGACAGTGTCAGGTCGTGGGTCGTCCCCGCGTTGGGCTTCACTCACACCTTGGCCCGCTTTGATGTAGAGAGTCTCACATGTTGAGGTGGAGTACGCTGTTAAAATAGCAATATTAAAATAAATTTTTGGCTCTTTCGAAATATATGTACAAAAGAACCGAAAAATTACCAGCGGATCCCTCCTAAACCGGGGGTGGTATCCACAGCAGGTTTGCGCAGAACACCTTTCTGCGTTGGCGGCCTTCTGCTGCGCTTATAACAAATCACCCTGGGTGGGTCCAACACCGGTTTGGAGACCAAAACTATATCCACACAAAACACTTATGTTCACAGTTTTTTTTTGTTGGGTAACCAACATAACAATAATACATGGAAATCACCAACTTCAACGGCAAATATCTCCGGATAGAGATACAATTTTTATTTTTCGCCTTCGGAGTATTGTTCTCGAGATTAATACTCGTCCGTTGAAACCTCTCTCGATATTTTTTTTTTTTTGGGAGCAGTCGATCCCTCAACTAGACTTTATTCATAATAAAACTTATAAAAATCGTGTTTACCAAAAATGTAAACACGAGAAACGTCAGATGAAAGTGCCCAAAAACACCATTGTGAACTCACATAAATTCACAATGACGAAAAAAGCTTTAATGGTAAGGTTGCCGGATGGGTGTGCATGATATGGTGAGAATAAGGACAGGGATAGATATAGGGTGGTCATGATTGCGATAGACAAAAGAAAGATCGTGGGAAACGGCAAATGGAAACGGTTCTTTTCAGCGGTTTGGATAGTATAAAAGGGGTAACTGGAGGGGAACAAAAGTAAAGTAAAATATAGCAGCATATCGGGCTAAAGTGCGCGCTCCGCTTATAAAAGGAAAAAACATTTTGATTTTTGCGTGTGATAAAGTTTTAAAATTCCCTGTGCGCGAAGATCCAGAAAGGATCAGTTTAGTGCCGATAGCAATAATTTTTAAGTTTTGATATAAGGCAAATTGCCTTCAATTAAAAAAGCGGTTTCGGTCGGAAAAAGGCGACACAAAACCCAACCCCCCAGGACAGGATTTCTTTGCTGCATAAGGATGTGGAATATTTGTTCACCTGGTGAATTTTTAAAGTATAAAGATTTTTTTTTTAATCATGTAGACTTTCGCGCCGTTTGGCGTTCACGCGACCTCAATTTCAACTTCGGTCACCAGCCTCCTCAATAAATCCGCAGGCATGGATTGTCCTGAATGAAGATTCCCACTCAATCATTGTTTTTTTGCGTAATCCCAAATTCTAAAATTACTATCTTTTTGATTTTTTTTTTTTTTTTTTGATTAAAATAATAAATTTTTGTGGATACATTCGTTTCATATTGCGTGTAGGTATGAGGGCAAATAATATTAACGTATGTGTGACATAAGGCGCGTGAACGCCAAATCGGCTTGGGGAGCCTTAATTAAAAAAAATGTAATTGGCGCTAATTGAGATTTTCTTCTCGTAAAGGGAACCGAAGGTGGCCAGTGAAGCCTGTTCCAAGCGCCAGGGAATCACATTTTTTTCAACTTCAACATCCTTGTTTTTAAATGCAACAATTTTTTTCGCAACTTCAATATCAACTTGTTGCGAGTATCAACAATTTTTACAAATTCAACACCATTTTTACACAAATGCCACCATACAACATTTTCATCGAATAAAGCGTAATTGCATCTCATCATATTTTGATATTGCAATCTCATCACCCATAAATCCTTTTGTTTGCATCTCGGAAAGCTGCGTCCAATTGGATTTGCTTATTCACCTATCCATTTACCCTAACGTTGGAGCGACCTACCTCATTATAGCATTCAGCAAAAAAGTTCACCATAATGTTGTACAAAAGCTTTTTATGGTAGATAGAAATTAACAAACGAGTCAGGGTAGTCTAAAAATTGCTTTTTTCTTATCCCAAATTGTAAATTTTATAAAATTTGAATATCACATTGATGTGCATTGACATAGTCTTAAACGTAATGTTCATAATAGATCAAAAATTTTACAAAATTGTAAGGTGTCTATCAGTCACAAAATATACCAGAACGACTAATTAGGCTGTTTTTTCTGTTTTACTTTTTTTTGTTGCAGAAAGGGTATCAACCCTGCACCAATAAGCCCCCCGATCTCCACGTAAAAGAGCTCTTTTAGGCAGGCATTAGGGTGTGTTTTAAAACTTTTTTTTTATAACTCCAATTGAGTAGATGAGAATTTGGTGATTTTGGCGACAGAAAGACCCAGAATATAGTCCAAAAGAATATTTGTCATAGATCTCTTTTATACGAAATTTTCTTTTCATTTATGTGCACATTTTGATTTTTTTTTAGGTTTATTATATTTATTAGCCTCTTTATACGTTCATAAATACTGTTTTTAATACGTTTATTTTTTACTTTTATATGTCTGTGTAAAGATATATATTTTTTTTGCGAGAAAAGAACCCATATGTGTTAAACTCAAATTTACACATATATATATATATATAAGGTAAGTTGTTTGAGGAAAAATATTGTAACGAATTTACTTGCAAATCCTCTTATTTGCAATCCTCTGCTAAGTTCGAATCACTAAACTGTTGAATAAATAACTCCAATATTGGATAATGGAAAAATGGCCTTTATTAAAGTACTTCACAATACACTCAACTATGCAACGAATAGCTTGCTTAATAACCACACTGATTGATAGCTCAATGAAACTCTACTATTCAAAATAATACTGCTATTGCTCGCTAGATATCGTCTTAATCGCAACTGCTTGACAACTCAAATCAAACTGAATTCTTCTTACTTGCCTGCACCGCTTTTATAGTTTACGCTGCATACTTCTAGGCTCTTCGATTTCCAGAAGTTACTAGTTGTTTCGGCTACAAAATCGCCAGCCACAATTACGTGCACAAATTATTGCTCTCTCTTGTGACAACTCAGGTAAGGTATATGCATGTGTTTGTAGTTTACAGTCTCCCGCACACACATAAGCGTATAAGTAAATTCATCGGTGTGTGACATCTCATCTCTTGCTGCCTTGTGTGTAAATGTTGCTCGTCGGAATGTGTACATATGTGTAGACGCAATTATTTATTCGTTTATGTAGATACATAATGATTGAATTATTGATGTGCATTCACGTCACTGCTTAGATCGGCTTAGAGCTGGCAGCACTCCTTAGTTTTGCTAATATTCGTAACAATATTATTGAATCTAAACGAAGCTTGATTTTTTTGTATACGATTTTATTTCATTCGTGTATAGATTTTAAGATTATGTTCATTAAAATGCGTTATTGAAGTGAAAAGAGAAGTAATATGGTTTGCTAATTTCTTTTGGGGCGGGATGTAAGGATGGAATGATGAGGAGGTAAGTAGGAGTATGGAGCATGGCACTAGGGTGACCGCAGAGTAGGTTGCACGATGCGAGCGGTCCAAGGTTGGGTGGGATTCCTGTTGTGCGGTGGGAAGGTGAATCCGAAGAGGTTGAACGGAAGAAAATAAATATATGTGTGCGTCCGGTTCCAAGATGGCGGGTTGAGAACCACGGCCTGCCAAATGTACTGAGCTAGCTAGGGCCACCATCGGGAACCAAAGCAACGTGTACGTGACAAATCACACACTTTCCACTTCAATAATAGAATTTAATTGTAATAACGACTTGATAAAAACCATTACTCAAGTAGTCATAATTGGACTTGAAATACTACAGGGTGTCAATTGCATTCAACTTCACCAAAATTCGGTACTCCAACTAAAAAGTTGAACCGATAAAAACATCTGTAAAATTTTGCCATTTTTTTTTTACTTTTTTTCGGTAAATTGTTATCGGATTCTGGTGGGAGAGAGGGGGGTTTGTCAAGCGCAAAAAATAAAAAATTCATCCCACTAAAATTAAAAATGGCAAAAAAAAATAGAAGTAATTGTATAAATAAAAAAATTAATAGACTTCTCATGAATTTAGGGGTGGGCACTTGCCCCCCTGCCCCCTGTCTACGCCCTTGATATTGCCGGATAACATTCAAATATTTGCTGGTGCGGGAATAATTTAATTATTTAACCAAAATATTTTTACATGTGTTCTAATGTATCGTTCTTATCGGTCAATTCTACTAAACGATGTCCCACCAGCTATAATTTTAACATATCTAAACATATCTACGATTTGTGTATTTTTGGGCTTGATGGAAGGATTTGAAAGAGCGTGATGAATTTGCTGAGCGTCTGAAGAAGCGAGATGAGGGTAAAACTCGGAAAGTATTGGAATCCAGCTCTAGTCGTAAAGCTATCGAAGAGACTGCAAAACGGCTAAAACTTGAACATGAAGATCGAGACAAAATTCTGTCATAGTTGCGCGTCCTTTCACGTCGAAAATATTTGGAGTAACGTAAAGAGAATAAAGTCGCTGAACCAGGAACAATATTCTTGCCATAATTCCAAGGGCTTTTGATTTCGCCCTGCAGAACTTTTTCATTTTCTTCTACTTAATATGGTAGGTGTCAAATCCATTTTACAAAGTTTTTTCTGAAGTTATATTTTGCGTCAATAAACCAATCCACATACCATGTTTCATCCCTTTTTTCATATTTGGTATAAAAATATGGCATTTTTCCTTCATTTTTCGAAATTTTCGATATCGAAAAAGTGGGCGTGGTCATAGTCGGACTTCGACCATTTTTTATACCAAGATAAAGTGAGTTCAGATAAGTGCGTGAACTAAGTTTAGTAAAGATATATCGATTTTTGCTGAAGTTATCTTGTTAACGGCTGAGCGGAAGGACAGACGGTCGACTGTGTATAAAAACTCGGCGTGGCTTCAACCGATTTCGCCCATTTTCACAGAAAACAGTTATCGTCATAGAATCTATGCCCCTACCAAATTTCACAAGGATTGGTAAACTTTTGTTCGACTTATGGCATTAAAATTATTCTAGACGAATTAAATGAAAAAGGGCGGACGTCCATTTTGAAATTTTCTTTTATTTTTGTATTTTGTTGCACCATATCATTACTGGAGTTGAATGTTGACATAATTTACTTATATACTGTAAAGATATAAAATTTTTTGTTAAAATTTGACTTTTAAACAATTTTTTTTTTAAGTGGGCGTGTTCGTCATCCGATTTTGCTAACTTTTATTTAGCACACATATAGTAATAGGAGTAACGTTCCTGCCAAATTTCATCATAATATCTTTAACGACTGCCAAATTACAGCTTGCAAAACTCGCTTCCCAAGGCAGTCGGTTCTATGTACCGGAGCGACTCGGGATTTTTCCCGACCAAGGACTGTCATTTCAGTGTGACCCCATCTAATTTGTTTCGTCCCTCCCACAAATTGTCATCCTCCCAGCAGCTCCTTGCAGCAGGACTGCTCCATATTCTCTTACTCCGGGAAGGCATCGAATCCAATCCGGGTCCGTCTCCTGACCCCGGTCCTAAGAAAAATGGTTTTGCTGCATTTGCCGGAAAAGAATCTTCTTAGGACGGTCATACTCTGTTCAGTGTGTCTCGTGCAAGGGATGGTTGCATCGGACAGGTTGTTCTGGGCTTGATCCCAAAACCCGACGTCCACGTAACTTTTATAAATCTTTTGTGGCTCCTTGCTGTTCACGCCCAAGGGCGTCCCGTAGTCTACGTCTAGCCCCCCCCCCCCCCCCCCCCCCCACTACCTTCCAGCAGCCCCGCTGCTCAGCAAGCCACAACAAGTACCCGCTGCTGCTCGCGCCCTACGGCGCCAACAACTCAAACAGCTGCTACCACTCATAACTACAATCTTCGTAGTAGAGTCGGAAGCAATGCTGAGCAACAGCCCCTGCCCCCATCTCCCCCCCCCCCTCTTTTCCGGCAGCAATCGTGTAGGTCAGGGAAACAGACTCTTAGTCCCTACCTCCGTTTGCACCGTTTGCCAGCATAGAATATATATGTTTGCGACATCCGCCCAATGCAGCTCCTGCCTTGGGTGGTGCCACTTCCCTAGATGTTCTGGTCTCCGCGACGGCAACCCCCCGACGGGTTTCATCGCGCCATGTTGCCAGGTCGCAAACCCAAATCATCCGGGTACCCCAATGCTTGCCCAAGGACGCCCAGTCCTAGGGCCACAACAGCAATTGCGTCCTGGCCTTCCCCAACCCAGGCGTAGTCACCCGTCACTTACCCCCAGAGTGGCGACGTCTCCCCTTATGCACTTCAGAATTCTGCAGTTAAACTGTAATGGACTAACTGGGAAGATTACGGAGATAGTTGATTTCATTAAGCGGCACAACATCCGCATTGCTGCGATTCAAGAGACTAAACTCACAGCAAGATCTGCATTGCAGACCTGCTCTGGGTATAACGTCCACAGGAAAGACCGCGAGAGCGGAAATGGAGGCGGTCTCGCGTTTATCATACACCACTATGTGCAATATTGTATATTTGATCCTGGCATCGACCGCAGGGACAATGTCTTAGAACGTCAAGGCCTATCTGTCCGGTCAGGCGATGCAAACCTAGAAATCATCAACATCTACATCCCTCCTGCCACCTGTTGCCCCAGTGGATACCGCCCTAATATCAGGGCCTTACTCACTGGCAACAATCGCATTATCTTAGGCGATTTCAATGCCCATAACGATCTATGGCATTCAAACTTGCGGGCGGACAGTAGGGGTGAGATGTTGGCGGATCAAATAGAAGAAACGACGTTCTGCACAATAAACGGAGACGGCCCCACACGTATGGTAGGAAGCTGTCACAGCTCGCCAGATATCTCAATCGTGAGCGCAGAACTCGTAAACTGCGTCAACTGGCAGCCGATGACAACATTGGCATCCGACCACCTGCCCATAATTATTTCGCTTGAGCGTAATGCCGACTTCATCGTCACTGAAAAACGCACTTTCATAAACTTCAAAAAAGGAAAGTGGGAAGAATATAAATCCTTTACAGACAGCCGCCTAGCTGCCCTCCCTATCCCGACTGATGCCCGCCAAGGGGAGCGTGCCTTCCGTAAGGTCATTAAATCCGCCTCGGCACATTTCATTCCCGCCGGGAGAATTCCCGAAATCCGGCCCCACTTCCCGGCGGAGGCCGCAAACTTAGCGAGAGAACGTGACCTTATAAGACAGCTTGACCCAGGCGACCCCCAAATAAGGGATATAAACCAACGCATCAGATTGCTTGTAGATGAACACAAGCGGGCGAAATGGGAGGAGCACCTAAGAGGTTGTAACCTCTCTACCGGTGTGGGTAAAATTTGGTCCACCGTAAAGTCCCTATCGAATCCGACTAAGCACAAAGACAAAGTTTCCATCGCCTTTGGCGACAAAGTGCTGTCGGACGCGAAAAAATGCGCGAGCGCTTTCTGCCGACAATATATAATGCATCCTACGGTCGACAAAGATAGACGGAGAGCCAATAGACGCGCACATAAACACAAATTCAGCGCGTCACCAATCACCATCACCGCTAAAGAGGTTGAGGACGCCATTGGTCGTGCTAAACCATCCAAAGCAGTGGGCCCAGACGGCATAGCCATGCCGATGCTTAAAAACCTAGGGAAAGAGGGGTCCAAATATTTATCGCATGTCTTCAATCTGTCTCTTTCCACCTTTGTCATACCTGAGAAATGGAAAATGGCCAAGGTGGTCCGCTACTAAAGCCTGGGAAACCAGCTAACATAGGTGAGTCGTATCGTCCGATATCTCTCCTATCGCCAGTGGCAAAGACGCTTGAAGCCATTTTGCTCCCTTATTTCCAAGCAAATTTGCAGCTAGCCCCTCATCAGCATGGCTTCAGAAAACTCCATAGCACTACCACCGCGCTAAATGCCATTAGCACCCAGATAAATTGCGGTTTAAATCAATACCCCCACCATAGAACAGTACTCGTAGCTCTAGAACTATCAAAAGCTTTTGATACGGTCAACCATGGCTCGTTACTGCAGGACCTGGAAGGGTCTACCCTTCCCCCATGTCTTAAAAGGTGGACCGCAAATTATCTGGGTGGTCGGCAGGCATCGGTGCAATTTAGAAACGAAACATCAAAATCAAGGAGAATTAAACAGGGGGTGCCACAGGGTGGTGTCCTATCCCCACTTTTGTTTAATTTCCTCATATCTAAGCTACCTTCACCACCGGAAGGAGTCACAATCGTTTCCTACGCCGATGACTGCACAATAATGGCCACAGGCCCATGCCCAAAGATCGATGCGCTATGCAATAAAATAAACGGCTACCTCCCTGATCTCTCCAGTTTTTTCGCCTCGCGAAACCTGGCATTATCACCGACTAAATCTTCCGCGACCTTATTTACAACATGGACGCCCCAAATGTCGACCATTTTGAACATCCACGTCGATGGCACTACGCTACCGACTGTCCGACACCCCAAAATCTTGGGTGTGACGTTTGATCAGGATCTACATTTTGGTGAGCACGCAGCCGCAATTGTTCCGAGAATTCAGAGCCGTAACAAAATCCTCAAATCCCTCGCTGGCAGTACTTGGGGAAAAGATAAAGAAACGCTCATGACTACATACAAAGCAATTAGCCAGCCGATTACGTGCTACGCGTCACCCATATGGTCGCCAAGCCTAAAAATCACCCACTGGAAGAAACTACAGGCCTGCAAAAATACTGCTCTCAGAATCGCCACGGGCTGTCTTCTTATGTCCCCAGAACACCATCTGCATAATGAGGCGAGAATACTCCCCATCAGGGAGAGAAATGAGATGCTGACCAAACAGTTCCTGTTGAATACCCAGAAACCTGGGCATCCCAACAGACATCTGATTGATGAACCAGCACCGCATAGGGGCTTAAGGAGTCATCTCCGTAAGCATTTTGAGGAAATACGGCACCTGAGAACCCAGCCGTATGAAGTGAAAAAACACAAGCAGGTCCTTGGTGAACTCCATAAACAGGCGTCGGACCTTTATGCCGGGAATTGCCCGGTGAATCCAGTGCTTAACGAAAATTATCCAAAACTTGCGGAAGAGGAACGCATACTCCCCAGGGAAACGCGTGTCACTCTTGCTCAACTTCGTTCTGGATACTGTAACAGGTTAAACTCTTACCTATCCAGAATCAACCCCGACATACAAAATGTATGCCCCGCTTGCAATGTGTCCCCACATGACACCAACCATCTCTTCAATTGTAATGTGGAACCAACGCCTCTAACACCCCTTTCCTTATGGTCCACCCCTGTTGAAACGGCAAGTTTCCTTGGACTCCCGTTAGAGGATATTGATGACAATTTGTGATCGGTCGCGGCTATTAGGTGGGGCGAGCATTGCTACAACAACAACAACAACAACAGCTTGCAAAACTTTTAAATTACGTTATTTTAAAAGTGGGCGGTGCCACGCCCATTGTCCAAAACTTTACAAAATTTCTATTCTGCGTTATAAGGTCACCCCACCTACCAAGTTTCATCGCTTTATTCGTCTTTGGTAATGAATTATCGCACTTTTTCGATTTTTCGAAATTTTCGATATCGAAAAAGTGGGTGTGGTTATAGTCCAATTTCGTTCATTTTAAATAGTGATCTGAGATGAGTGCCCAGGAACCTACATACCAAATTTCATCAAGAGACCTCAAAATTTACTCAAGTTATCGTGTTAACGGACAGACGGACGGACATGGCTAAATGAATTTCTTTTTTCGCCCAGATCATTTTGATATATAGAAGTGTATATCTTAGTTTATTCCGTTACAGATTACCGTTATGAGAACAAAACTAATATACCCTGTGAGCTCTGCTCAGCTTAGCATAAAAACTTTCACTTTATCCTCATACTGCACATGTGTGCAAGCAATTAGTGAAGCTTTAAGGAGCTTAGTAGACGATTATTAACTACTATTAGCCCTGTTGGAATCAGAACTGAATGCTGGAAATTTGGCGCTACATAAAATGTTATTCTACGTAGGACCCACTCTAAATACCAGGCATGCTTAACCAACGAAACGATATCATTTCGTTACGATAATCAACGTTAATAAACGAAACGAAGTCATTTCGTTTCGTTTATTAACGTTAAGATCGTCAAATTAACGAAATGATTTCGTTTCGTTTTCTGCCATATCAAAACGAAATCAAATCGTTTATGTTGATTATTAATTTCAAACTATGCTGGCAAAGCTGATTGATGGCGGAGTCATTAAAGGTGAAAGCATTATCCAAGCTGATTGCAACTTTTCTCATGAATTTTGACAGTACGAACATTTCTCAGAGTATTTTTGACATTACCACCAACGAATTACACAAACAAATTACATAGAGTTTGTGTGTGTATGTGCGCTCGTTGTTGCCACCTTACGGCTTCACCATGGCTAAAGCATTGCCAGCACAATTCAAACATAAAGTATCACGTTTCTGTTAACGTTTTTAACGCTAACGAAAGCTTTTCGTTTCGGTTAAAAACGAGAGACAATTTATCTTGATAATTTCTTTATCGATAATATTTCGAAGTGTTTCAACGGAAACGGTGGCAATTTTTTGATAAACGATTAGCTTAACGTTAAGGTGCATCCCTGCTAAATACAATGGAAGTTTTGGCTGATGCAGTTTCGGATATTTCAGAGAATGAGTTATGTGGCGGCCGAGCTATAACCCTACTCTTCAATAAAATCAGTGCTTTGACAGGTGATAAGGATTCACTAAAGATTGTCATACAATTGACGCAGTTAACAGCTGAGCTTTATATGAAAATTTTCAGTTATGGGTACAAAAATGCGAAATTTACGATCCCCAACAAAATTTTTTGGCCGAAAAAAAGAAACGAAGTTATACGACGGGAAGAGTTGCCTGAACATTATTCAGCCGGCTATTGGGAGAAGCGTTATAAAATACGTCCTGAACGTATACCCTGCTTCCTGGAAAAGGTTTTCGATATACTTTTACGTACCGACAAATATTTGAATGTTATCCGGCAATGTTAAAAAATCAAAAGTTACTCGTTAGCCAGACGCATAGTGTTTGGGCTCTATAAGATATCTATCTAAGTGATAAAAATATTGACATTAAAAAGAAATTATATAATAAGCCCAATTATTTAAAAGAATGTAATCAAGCTTATTTAGTTATTTTTTAAAATAAAGTAAAGAATCGCTTAGTAATTTTCTTGAAGACGAGACACTTTCACTGGAATGGGAAGCCATTTCTTACCCACATCCTTCGGATAATGGAGAATTTTCCATTTGTTTTCACTGATTTTCTTGTTGTTTTTGTTACATCCAAATACTTCACAACGCATTATTAATATGATTTATTAATTAAAACTTTTACAAATCACACCAAATACACGTATATCAAAGCACGGCTAAATGAAGAGGGTCAACGCCTACGTCATCAAAACAGCTGATCTAATGTTTTCATGCGCATTGCCAAATCTTCATTTGTGATTCGTGAATTGCAACAACGAGAAAGCGCTAATAACCATTGCATTGTGAATGAAACTAAATGTGATATCTTATCTGTCAACTGCCTGACAGGATGTTCAATAAGGCTACTTTTTAGCGTTTTAACAGGGTGTTCAATATGGCGGCGCATAAGAACGGCTATCTGCAGCGGGTGATAGAAAGAGATACGGAATGAGACAGCGATAGTCAATTACAAATCAGGTGATCCAATCACTTTGAAATTTTGACGTCTATGCAGAAGATATCACACTTAGTTTCATTCACAATGAACCATTGTAAACCTTAACAACCCTGCAAAAATTGTTGGATTACGTGTTCCATTTTCTGCACGTTGGAGTACTCTAACAATACTCCTTTGCAATGCGTTTGCGGACCACCATCAGCCGATCATTGCTCGTTTTTTAACGACCGTGATCACGACACGATGACGATCGAACAGAGTTGCCAAAAGTAAAATATTGCATACAAATAACTGATAATAAAATTTTACTATGGCAACTCTGATAAAATGCAACCGCGCACTGGTTTTATGTATACATACTATAGTATAGAGAAATATTAGTTTCTTTATTCACGCAAATGCTAAATAACATAAGAATATTCGTAGTAAAAAATATAAAAGTTGTATTGCCCCTCTTCATTTACCTTCATTTTAAATTAAATTCACTCCGATAATTCTTTCCGACACAATTCCTCTTTAGTACTTTGGCATATGATCCTCTGTGGGTGCTCCATGGAGTACTACAGTGAAAGTACTTTGGAAAGTAATCTCACATATGTTCTCTATGGAATACTCACAAACAAAACAAGAGTGGGATCACCTACTCCTCTCCTAGGACATCGCAATGTTAATTGGAGCACATTTTTTGTATGAATACAGATTAGTTTTGGAATACTCCTATACTCCCAAAGGAGTATTCCTTACATTATTTATGGAGTACTCGCGTTTTTTGAAGGGAAGTAGCGCAACTAACAGTCGATCGTTAAAAATTACCACACACACAAACATCATTAATGGCCATATTACGAAAATCTTGAAGGAAATTCAAGTTAAATTTTTAAACAGACATGCACTGTGATAATTTTGGATATAAAGCAGTTAGGACACCTTTTTTGCAGTAATTAAGAGAAAATGTTTGCTTATATTCAAGCATTTAGTTTTTTCTTCATTTATCTTTAATATTGATACAAAGATTGATGGTATATTGATGCTATACAACTCTGCTCTTCCTGCTGTTTCTTATTCCACTTCATTCGACTGCCTTCCACTCTATTCGCAACATAACCTCAATTTAATTCCAAACTATATAGTAAACAATGCTAATATCTTTTAAACGGTTGAAAAAACATATCTTCCGATTTTGGAATCTTAATCTTGACGAAAATACTCGTATCCCTATCGACATGTGCGACCCGAATTTTAGGTGCGAGACTTAAGTTGCACTATTACTAAATTTCGCAATTTAAAAGCTCAGTTTTCATAAACTAATAGCGTTTTCTTTTCTGAAATAAATTGTTGCCTAAGTAAATGGTAAAGCCTTAATAGAGTCATAGTACAGGTTTACAAGTATGATATGTATGAGAAGGAAACAATTCCTTTCTCTTTCTAACACACTGCAGTTTGCCACTTCGGTCAGTGTCAAACTATTGTGGAACTCAGTGGAACCTGCGTGGAACTTGCGTTTGACACTGAACGAAGTGTCAAAATTACTGGGGTTGTTGTCGTGGAAAGCGACACAGGGAAACAAAAAATGGAGCGGAATATCAGATATGGGTTGTTGTGATGGTAAATTTTTTGGAACCAATTTAGTATGAAAATGTAGTGCACCTATATGGGTCCTACAGAAAATTATATAAAAGTCTTGAATTGGGGTATATGCGAACGCGTAGTTATTCCAGCATTAAGAATACAAACACGGGTGCTAAGTTTTTGTACCCGTTCAAAAGTTCTCCGCGAAAAACAGTTTGAAACCGTGGTCGACTGCAATAACCCGTCCAAAAATGTGGAAAGAGAAATGAAAAGACGCGTTTTGTCCTGTTATCAATAGTCCAAAGAGAAAAAGTATTCGAATTATTGGAAGCGAGGCAAAAACGCGTCTATTAATACCTCCCCCGACGGTTTTGGTCGTGTTTTAGCAATCGTCCCCGGTAATAAAGTATCACAATTTGTTAATTAAAATTGTCCAAAATATATGGACATTAAAAAGAGATGTAGTTAAGTGCTCGTTTGAAAGTAAATAAGTATATTTCTTTGTAATATAACAATAAAAATTTTAAGCAGTTTTCGATAGCAGCTACTAAACTTTTTTTGGTCCTAAGAAGTACAACAGTGCCAAATAGCATCCACAAAAAAAACGAACAAAAACAAGCATTTTATCAGGAGAACGTGACTGTGTATGTGCGTGCTGCTACATATCCTACTTGTAGACCTGTACTATGAATAGAGTTAAGGCTCCATTACTGATACTTAGCATAGACTTGACTTGGCTTGCGAACTGTCACTTACAGTTCTGTTAAATTAACATTGCATGTTACTGATTACTCAAAACTTAACTTGACTTAGAAGTCTGTTGAATTTTGATTTTCTATGTAAGTTCTAAGTGACGTTTACATTTTGAGATGCCATTTGTTTGTTTCCATTTCATTTTGACATTTTGTCATACAAATTGACATTTATTTAGAAATAAATTTCAACGCTGATTATGATGCCAGATTTTATGCGCCAAGTGGAGTATAATCGTGGCTAAGTTGCCAAGTTTACGCCAAGTCAAGTCAAGTCTATGCTAAGTATCAGTAATGGGGGCTTTACTCCTACCCCAGAAAATTTTCAACATTTATAGTGCATACAAAGAACAATTCAACTCACCATATTCACTCATATCACAAAGTACACAAGATTGCGCATTGCGCATGCAAACATTAGATCAGCTCTTTTTATGGGCAATTCTTACGTCATTATCTTTCATTCACTCAACCAGTCAACTATGACGTATATGCGCAGAACGAAGCAATTTTGAACTCGTGAATGCGCAATCTGGGTAGGTGATTTGTGTGAGCGAATTGAGAGTTTCACAGAGTTACACTGCCACACCGCCATTTTAAACAGGGTAAAAGTGTAACGCTTTTGCGTTGCGAGCAGGCAAAAATTTTCACAAAAGAACGAAATACCCCGTAAAGGCGGTGCCTGTTTTTTAGAATAGAACAACAACCCTTGCGCAGCGTACAAAAAGCGTAACACTATAGCCAGAAAACGCTATAAAAGTTTCTTAATTCGGTATCTACTTCACGTCTTTATCAGTGAATAAAAGGGCTTAGTAAAAAAAATTAGTATGAGAAAAAGGATTAATCAAAAAGAAAGCGCCACCTGAGAAAAATGGGTAATCTGTTTTGATATTGATTTCGTAAGACATATTCCTTATAACTGTTCTAATACCCAGATTGGTTGTCACAAATATGTGTATACATGACAATAAATGCAATATAAGTAAACCTATACTAAGCCTTATTCAAAATGTTTTAAAGAAAACCTTAAGCAAAACAAAGAAAGAAAAATGAACCAATTGTGTGTGTATTGAACGAGTTACATACACCTTTTAACGGTTATTGCAACACAAAAGTTGACTTCGAGGGGAAAAAAAACTAACATACTAAATGTATTCATACGTAAAGTTTTTAGGGTTATTAGTTTGTTGTTTTTGTTGTAGCTACGAATTTTATTTCCTTATTTATTTATTTAATGTATTTATTTATTTTAATTGTATTTATTTTAATTTGATTTACATTAATTTTAATTGTTATTTTATTTTTATGACCGTTATTTGATAGTCTCTATTATTTTATTAAACCTGGTTTTATTATAGTTTATTCTATTTTTGGTATACCTAAGCTAATGATGTTGTATTTTGTTCTGTAATTTCTATCATTATTATTTATAATCTTTATTACCTTATAAAATCTTATTTATTATAGGTTATTTAAAAAATGGTTTATTTTCCTTTTGGTGCATTTAATTTACTATATGATCTTAATTGTTGAACATGCTGCTCAACGCCTAAAAGTAGATAAGCAAAAATGTTTGCATTGAACTCAAATTACAAAAAAAACCAGCTTCAATGCCTTATACTGTTTTCACACAGACGGCTTATTGAATAATAAAGGCAGTTTTCTACATTAAGACGCTTATTGAGCTCAATCTTCGCTACAAAATTCGATTATATAATTATTTCATTAGTAGCTAATCGAATGCCTAATGAAGTCAAAAGCACAATGAAACTCTGTTGGCAGCGTTCCGCTTCTTAAAGCCTTCCGCGATTTACAACCAGATTGACTGAATTTTGTGTGTGTTAGTGCAGTCGGGTGGCTTCGTGACACACGTATTTGTTGTCGGCTACACGTTGATGAAAATCAAAAATTTTTGATTTTTTCATTTGACGCTAGCTTATTTGATAGTCGCGGGGTGTGATTGACAAAACGCAGTGTTGTATTTAGGTTGTGTCGACATTCAAAATGAACAAGTGCGCGGAAGAACAGCAATTCATATTAAAATTTATTGAAAATTATCAATGTTTAGCAGCTTTATGGAATGTAAAGCTTTTATTATTATTTAATAAAATTTTTATTATTTTTTTTATTATTTAATAAAAGTGCTGTAGTTGCAAGTAAAAAAAAGTCATCATCCGATGACGGCATATTCACGTCCGTACTCTACAGTTTCTCAATGCAAATGTTGATTGATGGCTTTTTATTTGATAGTCGCGGGGCAAGCGTCAAATACCCGACACGCACACATACAAAAATTCAGTCCATCTGGTTGTAAATCGCGGAAGGCTTTTAGTTTTTGATGTGTACAGTGCTTAAAAATGTCATTTGTCAAAGTAAATGTCATTGTCTACATGGCGGAACGATACAAGGTGGCCGCATCGAACAGCTGATTACAACCTTTTTTATTTGATTTCATACATCAACTACCGGCGCAGTACGATTTTGACATTTGTCCATCGAATTAACAAGTACATGGAATTTTTTAATGTTTGTAGGTATGTCACCATGCTGCCACCTTGTATCGTTCCGCCATGATTGTCTGTCATCCCTACAAAAAATTTGGTCACAAAACTTACCCACGCCCATGCAAATGTGACTATGAATATAACCTGCGGCTGTAAAATGACTAGTCAAATGACGTGGATTGACGCGAGCGTTTTTGCAGGGATGTAGCATTGTCATTTTATTCGCTTGACATTTAATCCTTCATACTAATCGAGCAGTTACTTCTGTGTGAAAGCAAAAAATTTACGATTTCATTAGAAGGTGAAATGAGATCATTAAGTTTCTGTGCGAAAACAGTATTAGTTTATGTTTTCAAATTATCAAATTTTTATCGATCTGTTATGCAACCCTGGCTTAAAAGGGGATACGCGCTTATGTATGTATGCGATCTTATTTATACATAATATGTAAATTTTTGTTTTCTTCAGTTTACTAAATTAAATAAACGCTAAATACTAATGTGTGTGTAGATGTATACCGAGACGCATCTGAGGCTAAACAAAACAAATTAATGCATAAAATTTGCTTTGCTAAAACTGACTTGAAGCTACATTGGTAGCCTCACCCGAATGAAAATCAAAGTCAGCAATGCCACCCGTTCGCTTATTTCCATGAAGAGAAGGTGTCATACTGGTTTCTACCACAAACGGCGATAAATAGAGCCCTTGGTTTTGAGCCGCAAGCTTTAAATTTGGCATGTAGGTTGGCTACGTTGAGCTTGCTCACGATACCCACATACAAACTTTGAAAAATGGGTGCGGCAACGCCTGCTTATAAAAAATTGTTTTTCTACTTTCGCTAGCGGTATCTCCACTAGAACGTTTAAAGGTAGCATTACGAAATTTGATGGGAAGGATCCTTATTCAAGGTTGATCTGCTTGCGCCAACAAATCGGGCAAAGGAAGTGACACACATACACATATGTACGTACGTATTAAAATAGAAAGGACATTTGATTTGGACACCCACAAAAAAATGTATGCCTTATGGAAAGGATTGTATTGTTAAACTAGTTCAGTTTAATACAAAATGCGACTGCGCTGAGGCTATTAGACAGACATATGTAAGTAGGGTTCAATTTTCTTTCAAACACAACATTATGCATAATGCATATAAGTGATGTAAAATGAGACTTACATAACGTCTAATTATACGACATTAAACGAAGCCATCATAACTTTTACCGGTTATCCGTACTCCTTGTAATCGCTAAAATAATTTTCTTGGTGGGTATGCACGCACAAATGTAGACAATTTCAACTTAATTGGTTATTGCACCAAGAATGTTTTAAAAGCGTGTTTTAAAGCTTCACGACTCCATTTACATCTAAACTGTGTAATACATATATTTATTCTACTACTTGGCAGCGACTCACCCGTAGGCTGATACCTACTTAGCCGGCAAGAGGCCGTACTGTGGGCCTCTGCTACGCCGGCTTAGTTCCTGGTGATGTTGTTGCTGGTAGTTGTTGTAGCAGGTAGGTTGTTGTTCCGGTAAGTTGTTGTTGCCGGTAAGTGTTGTTACCGGTAAGTGTTGTTGCCGGTAATTGTGGTTGGTTTGGTTGTTGCGATAGAATCTTGATGTTGATTTTGTGCAGGCATGCTTAACCAACGAAACGATATCATTTCGTTACGATAATCAACGTTAATAAACGAAACGAAGTCATTTCGTTTCGTTTATTAACGTTAAGATCGTCAAATTAACGAAATGATTTCGTTTCGTTTTCTGCCATATCAAAACGAAATCAAATCGTTTATGTTGATTATTAATTTCAAACTATGCTGGCAAAGCTGATTGATGGCGGAGTCATTAAAGGTGAAAGCATTATCCAAGCTGATTGCAACTTTTCTCATGAATTTTGACAGTACGAACATTTCTCAGAGTATTTTTGACATTACCACCAACGAATTACACAAACAAATTACATAGAGTTTGTGTGTGTATGTGCGCTCGTTGTTGCCACCTTACGGCTTCACCATGGCTATAGCATTGCCAGCACAATTCAAACATAAAGTATCACGTTTTCGTTATCGTTTTTAACGTTAACGAAAGCTTTTCGTTTCGGTTAAAAACGAGATACAATTTATCTTGATAATTTCTTTATCGATAATATTTCGAAGGGTTTCAACGGAAACGGTGGAAATTTTTTGATAAACGATTAGCTTAACGTTAAGGTGCATCCCTGATTTTGTGTAAGTTGTGATGGTGGTATCGCGCTGAGTTGGCGGTGTCGGTGGTGTTGGCGCTTGTTTTGGTTGCTACACGTTGGAAGCTTTTAATAAGCCTATTTGGTAATCGTATTTGTCAACTAATGTTAGGCGTAAAGCACAATTAATCATAAAAGGATTTATTTAATGTGCCAACTGCATCACTAATGCCAACTTATGCTGATGACGATGGAGATTAGAGTTGAAGAGGCATTGAATATAATTTAAATTTAAACTGTGGTTGTTGAATTAATAACACATATATTATAGAACGCTGATATTTGTATCTTTTGTCGGTTTCACTTTATTAGGCAGTGACGATACACTGAGTGCCTTTTTCTGTTTGTCCACTTTTGTATGCAGTATATTCTAAATGCCGACACAGTGCCTTAATAGAGTTGTACTCAATGAGAATTAATTACTTTGCGGCGAATCTCCATCTCGTTGCACATTTCACATTTTTTGTTTTGCTTAACGTAACCAATACACAAATTTGCACAAAGAAATTTTTTGTCGTTTAGATTTTTCTATTATAGCTTCAATTGGGAACTTCAAGTTTGTCAACCTTTGACATATTTCCAGTGGAACTTCACTTAAAATTCGTTTAAATTGTTGCTTTGTTATTGCTTTACATTCAGTAGCTTCTTTGCTATTTAACTTTAAATTTGGTTAATATGTGCAGATAAAATTGTGGAACAAAGTTTACTTATTGTGCAGTTCGGCGTTAACACACGTCCACTCACATTCAGCCCTAATTTTTTTTTTTTACTCCCTCCGACCACGACCACATCCGCGCGCAATCTTTTTAATAATCCCCTTTTTCCAAAAAAAAAAAAAAATGGCGCACCACGCCATCATGGCGTTAAAGAAAAAAATCCTTTCCATTATATGGATGGAAAAACACAGTTATCTAACTGTGGCGGCTATTATCGAATGGTTCAACTTTATGGTTAGCTCATCTCTACAGCGTTATACATGCCTTGTTCCGACTGTCAGAACCTTTGTGTTGATGTTAGGCGAATGTAAAGGAAGCATACCATTTGCAACTCTTGTGTCGTGGGAGCATTATGCGCTAAGTTAGATGGATTTATTAATAGATGTAGTTTTAAATGCGATGGGGCAATTTTTCTACTAAAAGAATATTTGCCACCACGCCGTATTTAATTGTCAATGTGTAGGTTACAGTTTGCGCTTGCCATCTCCGTTTGACAATCTCTACGCCAGCACAATGACAGAAACCCAAGTCAGCTGATGAGATGAGCCTCCTACACAATTGAGCCATCTGATATTGAGAAATCGTCAATGTCATTGGAATTTTTGGCGATGCCACTAGTATGGAAAAAAAATATCGTTTTAACCACCCCAGGCAGACATGAGTGAGGTGAATCCTGAACTTTTCACCTATCACTAGCCAACTAGTATGTTCAAAGGGTGAATCTCCCAAGTGGACCATAACAAATTATAAAAGTAGAGCGCGTGTTAAAATTTTAAATAATCAATTAGTTAATCCCAAGTACATGGTTTGCCTTAAATTGAAAGATTGTGCTCCACTTTTATAGTTTTAAATCTCAAAATTCTTTTATAAGAGCTATTGTTAAAGTTTTTTAGTCAAAATTCAACAAGACTATGTCTGTATTAAAGGAAAAATCGTCTTCTATTTTTTGTTCCATTTATATAAAGGTAGTCCTTAAAATTTTTTGTATCATCTTTTTATTTATATTAAAATATTAACGATAAAAAGACACGATTTAAAAAATAATATTTATTTATTTAGAAACTTATAATTTATTTAATAATTTGGGAAAAATTTTTAAACAATGTGACATCAGGACGGACAAGGCGACAGCTGTTTCTATTATACCTTATAAATCTCTTCAAAGCCTTTTCTCCCGGGATGGGATTTGAACCCGCACTCCTACGATGGTTGAAGTGTTACAAACGCATTCAGCCACGTCATGCCTTAGTTGTTGTAAACTTTATCCCAATTGCCTTCCTTGCATATTTTATTCTTTTACACACTACATACTTTGTATGTAATCATGTGTTAAAGATATGCTTGTTGTTGCAGCGGTTTCAAAGAAACTGGTATTTTTACTTTTGTTCTATTTATAGAACTACAAAGAATTAACCATTGCTGACCATTTGTATGAATTAAGAGGGGGTTGCCCTTATTGCTTTAAATGCATGAAAAACATTTATTGAAGCAATTTTTTTTTTTATTAGAAACGCAAAATATGAATTACCGTTATATAATTGTTAGGGGTTGCCATACGCCGTATGAAATAAACGTAAATTATTAAAAAAAAAACTAAGAAAAGCGCCGCAAGCGAAAATTTCTAAATTTTAAATTTTATATGAAATATACGTAAGTTATATAAAAAAGCGCCCCGGCCAAAATTTGCAATAAAAAATCGTGCAATTTTTTATTCCAAATTTTCTGTTTTTTTGTGAAATAAATATACGGAGTTGAATGGAAAAGGTCATTTTCCTCGTTGATACTATTGTAACGATTTTTACTTGCAAATCCTCTTATTTGCCCTCTTGCTAGGATCGTATCGCTAAACTGTTGAATAAATAACTCCAATATTGAATAACGGAAAAATGGCCTTTATTAAAATACTTCACAATAACACTCAAACTGTGCAACGAATAGCTTAATAACCAAACTGATATCTTAAAGGAAACTGACTTTCAAAATAATAGTGCTATTGCTCGCTAGATATCGTCTTACTCGTAACTGCTTGACAATTCAAATCAAACTGAATTACTTCTTACTCGCTGGCGCCGCTTTTATAGTTTACGCTGCATACTTCTAGGCTCTTCGATTTCCAGAACTTACTAGTTGTTTCGGCTACAAAATCGTCAGCCACAACTACGTGCACAAATTATTGCTCACTCTTGTCACAACTCAGATAAGATATATGCATGTGTTTGTGCATTGCCGCTCCGCTGCTCGTATACGTACATATGTGTAGACGCAATTATTTATTCGTTTATGTAGATACATAAAGATTGAATTATTGATGTGAATGTTTGTAGTTTACAGTCTCTCGCGCGCACATAGGCATATAAGTAAATGCATCTGTGTGTGACATCTCTCTGGGCTGCCTTATATATGTGTATACTTGATTTGATTATTAACGTAAATACTGCTTGGCATGGCCTTAGCATCGCCTTAGTGATGGGATAATTTAGTGATGCTAATATCCGTGACACTGCCCTCCACCTAAGTCTGATCGTCCCGATCAGACAAATCTCTCGATCTAAACGTTGCTAGCCTTTCCAAATGGACCACCTTCATTTTGGTTCGTGGTTTACCGATGGTTTGTATGCGGTACACTACATCGTTGATCCGTTTTACAACTTTGTATGGACCTTCCCAGTTACACTGCAATTTTGGGGACAAACCTTTTTTTCGTTGTGGGTTGTATAGCAGCACCAAATCTCCTTCCTGAAACCCTTCCGAATTAATTGCTTTATCGTACCTTGCCTTCATTTTGTCACTCATAATCTTTGCTCGTTGCCTTACCAGATCGTGTATCTCTCTCAGCTCTTCTTCTAAGACATCAGTGGATTTCTTGACATTCCTCTCCGCATCGGCATCTATCCCATACTTCAAATCAGCTGGCAGTCGAAGGTCATTGCCAAAAATTACCTTTGCGGGAGTTTGGCCCGTTGTGTCATGTACTGCCGATCGGTAGGCCATCAAGAATAATGATATGTGTGTATCCCAGTCCTTATGGTACTTGTCGACTACTTTCCTTAAATGCTCCTCCAATGTTCTATTGAAACGTTCCACCATACCATCGGACTGAGGATGCAATGCAGTTGTCCGTGTTTTTCGAATGCCCAACTTCTTGCACAGTTCTTGGAACACAGCTGATTCAAAATTCCTGCCTTGGTCAGAATGTAACTCCATTGGTACACCATACCTTGCAACCCATTCGTTTTTAACCACTTCTGCTACTGTTTCTGCTTCTTGGTTTGGGATTGGGTATACCTCTGGCCATTTACTGAAATAATCCATAACCACCAGTACGTATTTGTTTCCGCGGTTGCTAGTAGGAAATGGACCTGCGACATCCATGGCGATCCTTTCAAATGGTGCACCTGAAATATACTGCTTCATCTGGCCACGACTTCGGGTTTTGGGCCCTTTCGCTCTGTTGCATACCTCGCAATTGGCAATCCACTCGGTGACCGACTGACGGCAACCAACCCAATAGAATCTCTGCTTAATTTTCTCGAGTGTCTTCGTGATACCAAGATGGCCTCCACTTGGACCATTGTGCAACTCGCTGAGCACGTCAGGAATCCTCTTTCTAGGAACAACTATAAGTTTCTTCTTGCATTGACCATCCTCACTCTCCCATACTCGATGCAAGCAACCGGATATCAATTCCAAACTGTTCCACTGTGCCCAATATGACTTCGCAATGGGACTCTCTGCTGACATATCCTCTCTGCTTGGTCTTTCGTTTCGTTCGAGCCCTTGCATAACATGTGACAGATCTGTATCTTCTAGCTGACACTTTCTTAGTTGTTCCTTGTCCCATTCATCCGTACACGTTATAGTCATTAGCCGGACATCTATAATGTCTTCTTTAGCCTCGGCCTTTGAACAGTGCTTGCATTCCAAACTACATGGCCTTCGTGACATTGCATCGGCATTTCCATGGGTACTACCTTTTCGATGCTCAATGGAAAAGTCATAGCTTTGAAGTCGCTCGATCCACCGTGCCAATTGTCCTTCCGGATTACGGAACTGCAGAAGCCATTTCAATGCTGCGTGATCTGTCCTGACATGGAATCGCTGGCCGTAGAGGTATTTGTGAAAATGTTTAATGCACTCTACCAATGCCAACAGCTCTCTCCGCGTAACACAGTAGTTCCTCTCTGGTTTTCCAATCGAACGGCTGTAATATGCAACTACCTTCTCCTGTCCATCGACCAGTTGTGATAAAACGCCTCCTATAGCATATCCACTTGCATCTGTATCTAGAATAAATGTTGCTCCTGGAATCGGATATGCTAACATTGGGGCAGTGCACAAACGCTCCTTCAATGTTTGGAAAGCCACTTCTTGCTCCTTCTTCCATTCAAAAGCTTTGTTTTTTCTTGTAAGCTCATGGAGGCTATGGGCTACGCTGGAAAAATTTGGTACAAATCGGCGGTAATATGTGCACAGCCCAAGAAAACTTCTCAATTCATGTAGGTTCTGTGGTCTTGGCCAATCCTGTACAGCCTCTATTTTTTCGTTCGCAGTGCAGATGCCCTCTGTCGTTACCTTGTGACCCAAATAATTGACTTCCTTTTTAAACAGCGCACACTTTTTGGGACTTAACTTCAGACCAGCGCCAGCTATTCTCTGGAAAACTTCCTCCAAGTTCTTAAGATGTTCATCAAAGTTCTTGCCCAATACGATGATGTCGTCCAGGTACACCAAGCATGTTTTCCAATGTAGTCCTTTCAGTACCTGGTCCATGAGTCTCTCAAAAGTAGCTGGTGCATTACAAAGTCCAAAAGGCATCACTGTAAATTGCCAAAGACCATCACCGACACTGAAGGCTGTTTTCTCTTTATCTTCCTCCTTCACCTCCACTTGCCAGTAGCCGCTTTTCAAGTCCAGCGTGGAAAACCATTTCGTACCAGATAGCGAGTCCAGAGTGTCGTCAATTCTTGGCAATGGGTAGCTATCCTTTTTCGTTACGTCATTCAACTTCCGGTAGTCCACGCAAAACCTCATTTTTCCATCCTTCTTTTTTACAAGTACTACCGGTGAGCTCCATGGACTAGCTGATGGTTCGATGACGCCGCTGTCGTTCATTTCTTGAATGATTTGACTCACAACTTCCCGCTTCGCCAGTGGAACACTACGTGGAGCTTGACGGATCGGTCTCGCATCTCCAGTGTCAATTTGATGTTTCACAACGTTGGTGCGGCCTGGTTTAGAATCATCCTGGTCAAATATGTTCGCGTACTTTAGGAGCAGTTGTTTTGCCTTACTCTGATATGCTTCCTCTAGCCGAAATTAAGTGGCACATCCATGTTCTTATATCGCATCGTCTTGCTTTGCATATCGATCTTGATGCCTTGGTTGATTAAGAAGTCCACTCCAATTATGATTTCATCAACAATACCTGCCACTATAAAATTGTGAAGTACCGTGACGTTCCCAATTGCTACTTCACATTCTACTTCTCCAATTACCTGGGTGTCCTCTCCCGTGGCTGTACGTAATCTTGCTCCAAGCAATGGTCTTATCTTCTTGTTGACTAAATCCGCTCGAATGATGGAATGAGATGCACCCGTATCTACAGTCAGTAACCGTTCCTTTCCGTCCACATGTCCTCCAACAGTAAGATTGCTTGACCTTCTTCCAATTTGCGAGATAGAGATTATGGGGCATTCAATTGAGGGAGCCAGCTGTCGCCCCTTGCGGCTGACTCGCTTTAGTTTAACGATTGAGTGGATTTGGAGATTTGCTCGTCTCCTTCAGCTCTGCGTTTACGGCCACCCACATTGTTGGAACTATTGGAATTGCTACTGCAATGACGTGCAATGTGACCTGGGTTACCGCACTTGAAACATTTCATAACTCCGGCATTTTTCTGTTGTGATCCCTTCAGAGCTTCCAAAATTGTATCTACCCACTCCGGCCTTTCTACTTCCACACGATGAGCTTTGTATGCTGGTTTACTCAATAATGACGCCGTTTCCTGGGTCAATGCATGGGATACCGTTTCAGAAAATGTTTGCTTTGGGTTCGCGTATGTGGCTCGCTTCGTTTCGACGTCCCGTATGCCATTTATAAAGCTCTGAATCTTCACTCTTTCCGTGTATTCCACGGGTGCATCCGCATTTGCAAGATGAGCCAATCTTTCAATGTCCGAAGCAAACTCCTGCAAAGTCTCGTTAGCTTTTTGGTAGCGGTTTTGCAATTCTATTTGAAATATCTGTTTCCTGTGTTCGCTTCCGTATCGCCGTTCTACAGCAGCCATCAATGCGTCATAACTGTTCCGTTCGTACTCTGGAATAGTCTGTAAGATTTCCGCGGCAGGCCCTTTCAGTGCCACGAACAGAGCTGCAACTTTATCTTCAGCATTCCATTGGTTCACTGCTGCGGTCTTCTCAAACTGTAGCTTAAAGACCTGAAAAGGAACAGAACCGTCAAAGGATGGTGTCTTTACCTTTGGATTACTCATTGAAACTGCTGGGCGATTTAGTTGCAACTGCTCGATACGTCCTCTCAAAGCATCCACCTCGGCCTCGATTTTATCCTGTCGACCACTGAAGCCTTCATGAAACTGGGTTAGTTTTTCTTCCATATGCGCTTCCAGTTTAGATGATATACGGACTTCCTGCTCTTCTAGTTGTGTGGAGATCTGAGATGATATCTGTTCTGAAATTTGTGAAATACGCGTTTCTTGTGCTTCAATTTTCGATGTTATTTCTGACGACATTTCTGCAATACGTGTCTTCTGTTCTTCCATCATGGATGTTATATCTGTCTTTTGCGATTCCAGTTGAGAAGCCACTGTCGATGTTTGAGCAGATATTGCAGCCAAAATCATGTTCAAGTCTGTGCTCGTAACTGTCTGCGATGTTTCGTTTTTCTCTTCAATTTTTGTTACTTCCTCGCCATCAAGATGAAAGTCATACTCTTCCACATCAATTCCTTCCGCTTCCATTGCCTCTCGTAGCCGTGCCTGAAGTTCAAGTTTAACGCCGCTTGTATTCAATCCACGGCTCTCCAACTCCTTCTTTAGTTGCTGGATCTTCAATTCACTGAACTTTGCCATGTCCTTGTTGTCCTCCGGAATTTATTCAACAATTCCTCTTCTGACACCAATTGTAACGATTTTTACTTGCAAATCCTCTTATTTGCCCTCTTGCTAGGATCGTATCGCTAAACTGTTGAATAAATAACTCCAATATTGAATAACGGAAAAATGGCCTTTATTAAAATACTTCACAATAACACTCAAACTGTGCAACGAATAGCTTAATAACCAAACTGATATCTTAAAGGAAACTGACTTTCAAAATAATAGTGCTATTGCTCGCTAGATATCGTCTTACTCGTAACTGCTTGACAATTCAAATCAAACTGAATTACTTCTTACTCGCTGGCGCCGCTTTTATAGTTTACGCTGCATACTTCTAGGCTCTTCGATTTCCAGAACTTACTAGTTGTTTCGGCTACAAAATCGTCAGCCACAACTACGTGCACAAATTATTGCTCACTCTTGTCACAACTCAGATAAGATATATGCATGTGTTTGTGCATTGCCGCTCCGCTGCTCGTATACGTACATATGTGTAGACGCAATTATTTATTCGTTTATGTAGATACATAAAGATTGAATTATTGATGTGAATGTTTGTAGTTTACAGTCTCTCGCGCGCACATAGGCATATAAGTAAATGCATCTGTGTGTGACATCTCTCTGGGCTGCCTTATATATGTGTATACTTGATTTGATTATTAACGTAAATACTGCTTGGCATGGCCTTAGCATCGCCTTAGTGATGGGATAATTTAGTGATGCTAATATCCGTGACACTATTTATAACATTTTTCATTCGTTGGTACTATTTCAAGCATCTGGTAGCACCAAGCAAGCAGTGAATTGGATAAAATAGCTGTATGCTTGTGTGCGCGGAAAGTAGACAAGTAAATTATTAAATTTCACAAAAATACGTAAATTTAAACAAAAGAAAAGAGTTGTTTGTGGTTTTGTAAACATTATAGAGTGTACTTTTGTATAATTATTGTGAAAGTGTTCGTATGTAGATAAAAAGTGACAGTTATACCATGGCAATTTTAACAACTAATTACTAGTAAATTGTTAATAACAATTAAAAATTACTCACTGATTTTCTTTGGGGAACTCCCTGAGAACCTATGTGCAAAATTTTAAAGGTCAAACCCCTTTGGTTTACGAATAAAACCAATTGGTTAATGTATAGCCAACCCCAGCCCCCTTCAGCTTGTTCGGAACGTTGATCGTTAGATTGACAGCGATGTAGGGCCCCTAAAAAGAACCAAATTAAAGGAAGGTACCAGCGGAGCAAACGGGATCGTAAATAACCACCTTTGGTTCAAATGAAGCAAAGTGGCAAGGTGCCCCAGGTGATATTCTATTAAAAAATGTAAGACGCGATAACCTCCGAAGGGATTTTAGGCCGAGCTTCTCTTCCAATTTGCGTCGTGCTCCTCTTGATTTTCCCTACAAATTGGCTGGACCTACATGTTTTATGCCGACTCCGAACATCATCTGCAAAGGATGAGTTTTCACTCAGAACTTTTCATCGCAGAAATACACTCGGAGCGCTTGCCAAACACTGCCGAGGGCCGACCCCGCTTTAAAAAATTTTCTTCGAATTGAACCTTATTTCTAAAATTTTGATGGTGCTTTGCCCGGTGTGAACCCAGGGCATACGGCGTGGTAGGCGGAGCACGCTACCATCACACCACGGTGGCCGCCTATAATATTATATTGGCTTCATATAAAACTTACTCTTTTACATGTTATAAAGATGTCGTCACTCGTGAAATAATAACAATAATTTTAAGTGCTTTTAAAGCAATTTTTTTCAAAACTGATTTTAAGAGATCACTTGTTTAATTTATATTTACTTACTAATCCACAATGAATGCACGTACGGTTTGGTCAATGCAATAAAACAAACGATATATTTGTCATTACAGCTGTCAAAGTGAATGCGTTCAGCTGCATAAATATAACAGGATCTTCACTGGCGATTGTTTCTTTCATACTTGTTTCAAAGAGGATAGATATAATAAGAGCCGTCACTCGTTATTTTTTAGGCATTTACTCGATGTAAACTGTGGGGTAGTCGCTACTTTTTTTTTGGGCGAGATGTTTATAAATGTCTTCTATACATTTTCATGGGGTATTTGTGTTTATTTTTCCGACTGTATTTAATTAATTATTTAATTCTCTTTCCAAAAATCACGTTTGTATAAAGTGCTAAGGCTGGGTAACACAGCACTGTGCTGTGTTATTGTGTTAACACTCAGTAATGTGCGGCACACACACGCACACATCGATTAATTTATAACACAGTGGCACACTCGATGGCACAAAGCTGACTGTTTCTATAGCACAGAGAATGACACTCAGATCGTAAGTGCACATTCATACATACATAGTCCATTGTGCTTGTGTTTTGCTTTCGTGTTGATTGTACTCATAATCTTGCCTGTGTATTACGTTTAAAAGATGTGGGCACAAAATGTATACTCTAAGTTTAAAATGTTCTATTTAAACAAAAGTTGTGGTTATATAACGTAGATTCCCTAAACATGGGAGTATGAAAGAAGATAAATGTTGCCATAATTTACTTTTCTAAATGGCGTCAAACGTGGCGTTAGAGGTAAGTAACACAGTACTGTGCTCTGATATTGTGCCAACACTCATATAGACTTTGGATAATCAGTTATAACACAATTGTGTAAACACAATGTGTTAACACTGCAAAGTGTGCCTGTGCTACTGTGTTAACACTCAAAAAATAGTGTCATTACCCACCACTATAAAGTGCCAACGCCGCATGGATAAATGGGAGGCAATTCAAAAATGTCCCTCATAGAAAACATTTGGCATAAATTTTTTTATTTCCAGCGAGTTACTCGCCACAAAATAACGAGTGACGGCTCCTATTATATCTATCTTCTTTGCTTGTATACCTAGTCTCTTTTTATTCTCAGCCGAGAAGAGCTCACAGAGTATATTAATTTTGTTCCCATAATGGTACCCCGTAACGGCATAAACTAATCGAGATAGATATAGACTTCTTTCTATATATCAAAATTATGTGGGCGAAAAAAGAAAATCATCCGTCCGTCCGTAAACACGATAACTTGAGTAAATTTTTGGGTATCTTAATGAAATTTGGTATGTAAGTTCCTGGGCACTCAACTCAGATCGCTATTTAAAATGAACAAAATCGGACTATAACCACGCCCACTTTTTCGATATCGAAAAACCGAAAGAGTGCAATAACTCATTACCAAAGACGGATAAAGCGATGAAACTTGGTAGGTGGGTTGACCTTATGACGCAAAATAGAAAATTAGTAAAACTTTGGACAATGGGCGGGGCACCGCCCACTTTTAAAAGAAGGCAATTTAAAAGTTTTGCAAGCTGTAATTTGGCAGCTAAGTATGTAATGTTCGGTTAAACCCAAACTTAGCCTTCCTCACTTGTTACATCATACAACTCTTGAATTAAAGCCTGTCGCGAAGGCTCGAAAAGGAGAGGGAAGAGTACAACAGCACCCGTATCGTCAAGTCGTTTAATTTTTTTCTTGCTATCTTTTCCTCTACTTGTATGCCATTTTTTGTTTCACACTTTCTTTCAAGAAATATTGATAAAAGTAAACGCGAATAGAAAGCACAAAAGGGAAGATCAGCAGAGTTGAATTCAAGAATTGTATGGTGTAAAGCGGGACATAATAAGCAGACATTTAAAATAATACAAACCTGTTTTTCAAGTTTAGGGAAGAAATCATAATACCCTGCCACACATTTTCTGATCATTTTATCGTTTATCTTCAAGGAGTAACTATTTCAATACATTTTGCAGTTACAAGGGGACTTCATTTCACAAAAAAAAAAAAATGTTTGAACATAATTTTTTCCTCCAAACAGGTATTTAGGCGAAAAATAATTGTTAAAACATTACAGTTATTTTTCGCCTAAATACCTGTTTGCGGGAAAAAATTATGTTCAAACATTATATACTTATATAAAAACAGGGCCCGTATCGTGCTATACGATCCGTGACCGAATTCAATTTTTTAAATACCAATAACACTGAAATGGTAATTGGGATTGAGGTAATACGTGGAATATTGCCTACAATTAGTTATAAGATTCATAATACACTTTTATTTTGATGAAAAGCTTAACAGATCCATATAGGTATGTATATCATTTGAGTGAAATTAGTTTTTCATCCTTCATTAACGAATCGTTTAGTACTTATTTAGTACGAAATATTATAAGATTGTTAAATCTTCTGCAACGAACTTTGGATTTGCAAGTTTCAAAGTTTATTTTTCAAAACAGAAAACCTTCAATAATTGATTGAAATTAATAGCGTTTTCTTTTCTGGCAAGTGTTACACTTTTCGTACGCTACGCAAGGGTTGTAAATATATTTTGTTCTATTCTAAAAAGCAGATAATGTCTTTACGTTGTATTTCGTTCTTTTGTGAAAATTGTTGCAAAAGCGTTACACTTTTACCCTGCATAAAATGGCGGTGCACAGTGGTCGGTTCCATAGGCCAAAAATAAAAAAAGCAAAGTGAAAAGTTTGTCACCAAATGTGTCGTTAGTATCTCTTATTAGAACAGCCTTTTAAAAGGTATATTTGTTTTTGTTGTATTCGAACTGGGCTCGAATCGTAACATACGGTCACGGATCGGAAAACATACGAAAGAAAATTACGTGATACGTCAAACGTATAAACAAAATGGGAATATAACATACTGTTACAAATATTAGCAAAACTAAGGGGTACTGCCATCTCCAGGCCGATGCTAAGCAGTGACGTGGATTCACATCAATAATTCAATCATTATGTATCTACATAAACGAATCAATAATTGCGTCTACACATATGTACATATACGAGCAGCGGAGAACCAATGCACAAACACATACATATATCTTATCTGAGTTGTCACAAGAGAGGACAATAATTTGTGCAAGTATTACTCAAATGAGAAGTTATAAATAAACGTAGTTGTGGCTGGGGATTTTGTAGCTGAAACTAACTAGTAAGTTCTGGAATGGAAAAGCCTGGAAGTATGCCATGAGAAACCAAAAAAATTATAAAAGGCGTGACAGTAAAGGCGAAGAGGGAGTTTCATTTGAGCTATCAATCAGTTTGGTTATTAAAGCGCCAAATACACGACACGAACATTTCCGCGAACATTCTTCAATCTTGTTCGCAGCTTTGGCCATACACCATACGAACTTTTGGCCGAACATTAGTTCTCTTTCAGACAGCGATGAATACGGACAACAATTGTGCTGCAGCAATATTGCTCGCTGTGACAATTAAGCGTAAAAAAGAGAGAAGATCGCAAAAAAAGAATTTGGTGCAAAGAATGGTTTAAAAATTTTTAATTTTTCGATTAAAGTCGCATAATCATTATTCTTTTTAATTCTATTACAATAATATTTGCTTTTTACTTGCCACAATGATGGCAAAGATTTATACTTTTCAATAAATTCGCTCAGAAATTTTTTATTGTCCATTTTACTTTTCCGCGCACGTCTTTTCCGTTCAGAAATTACTACGATTATGAGCTATTTCGCCATACACGCACGAACAGTTCGCGCAAATGTTCGCCAAAGATTAAAATATTTTGATTTTTGGCGAACATTTGCGCGAACTGGCAAGCACCACCATACACGACAGAAAAGATCGCAGAAACATGACATAACGGGAATGTTCGCGGAAATGTTCGTGTCGTGTATTTGTCGCTTAAGCAAGCTATTCGTTGCAAAGTATAAGTGTTATTGTGAAGTACTTTAATAAAGGCCATTTTTCCATTATTCAAGATTGGGAGTTATTTATTCAACAGTTTAGTGATTCGAACTTGGCAGAAGATTGCAAATAAGAGGAGTTGCAAGTAAAATCGTTACAATACGATACAGAGATTGTAATCATGGCAAAGAGTATATATATATACTCTTTGATTATGGTACATTTGTACTTTTTTTGATACATTTCACTTCCCGAAAGTACGTTGGTACTACATTGACATATTTGGTACATTTTTGTAAAATACAGCACTACACTTGACGTCATTTGCAAAGCACAGAAATTAATAACTCAAATAACAGGGCCAGAAAATTATAAATCCATAATTGCATTTTGTCAGAAGAATTATTACTGTCTAATAATAGATGAAGCGACTGATATATGTATATCAACAAATTTGGCAGTTTCGATTCGAATTTTTGATAAAAAGTGCATTGATAGATTTTTAGATTTGATACCTTTGATAGTAGCACGCATGGTATTTTTAATGCCATTACTAAATCTCTGAAAGACCATTCAATACCACTTGAGAAAATGATTGGTTTCACTGCCGACAATTCCTCGGTTATCATAGGAGCAAAAAGCGGAGTGCAAGTTAGACTGAAGCAATTTGTTCCAAATCTGCAGTTTAATGGATGTGTTTGTCACATTTTAAATTTAGCTTCAATGGCCGCTTGTGATGTATTTCCCAACAAATTAGATACATTTTTAAAATACGTAAACTATCATTTTTGTAACAGCCCCCTTAGGGGGGCAGACTTTCAGTTTTTTCAAGAACATTTCGGTACAGAAATGCATGTTATACTAAAGTACGCCCCCACAAGGTGGCTTTCTAGACAAGCAGTCATAGATAGAATTCTGGAGCAATGGGATGCCCTCAAGAATTATTTTAATCTTTACGTATTTGAAAATAAAAGCAGTCATTAAAATATTAGCCTTATATCTGAAAATTTTCAAAGTTCTATTCATAAAGTATATTTTACATTTCTTTCCTATATTTTAAATGAAATAAATAATGTGAATATAGAAATGCAGTCTGAAGTTATTCGCATACATTTACTTATTACCAAATTAAAAATTGTATAAAAAAAATCTTATTTAGACTCCAGTCCTATTTGGATGTTAAATATTGATTCAGACGAAAATCACTTAACCCCAGATGAAGTTTACTACGGTGTTAATGTGGATATTACTCTATCAAACAACCTTTTCGAAAAGGTTGACGTACACATATTTAATAGCTGTGTTTATACTATGTACAAACACACACCAAATTGGCAATTTATACCGTTTGGGCAATTTAGTACGCAATTTATCATATAATAAATTGTAATAATAAATTGCCAATTTAAAAAAAATTGCGTAATAAATTGTTGCAAACTGTAAATGCAACCTTGTAAAGTGTGTTTATTGAGTAGATTTAAACGTCAGTTACGCATGGCTCAACTATATGATAGGCTCATCTCATCAGCTGATTTGATTATTTTCATTTCACTGGAGTAAGGATTGTCAAAAGAAGATGGCAAACGGAAAATGAAACCAACACATTGAACACATTTTCTTACAACACACAAATATTTTAAAGTTTTATGTTTTTATTCCATTCGCCTAATACCAACAGGCACATTTTGACAGCCTGAACAAAGGTATGTTGTTTCTGTAGAGATGAGCCAACCAGCTATCAAATTACTATTGTGTAAGCTTAATTGAGTTGTATGGACACCACTCAATTTAAATCGAAATTATCTCAATTTATTTTTCTGTTTGAACATAGTATTATATAGGCTCATTCCATTTCAAGACACCCGGTCCGCGCAGGACATGATTTTTTATTTCGGTGAAATTTTAATATGTTGTTATTTGGTCAAAATAATGAAACACGTGTTTTTCTTTGCCTTTTTTCGGATTTATCGGCAATTGAATTCCATAAAATGCAATCGGTATTTTATTCACCTATTTTTTCAACTGTCAATGACTTTGTCAAAAATTAACCTATTCTCATGATTTTTTCTTTGAAATGTTCGTTATTATATTTACTTTTATATAAATTTATAAACAATAGCATATAGTTTAAAAAAAATTTTTGTTTAGTAGATATTTAGTAAAAATTTATGACTTTTTCAAAAATTTATTTCTCAAAAAACGTTATCTTTTTCTTTTTGCTTAAACTTTTTCTATATTTAGTGAACAGTTCATATTTCAAGTTGGAGAAATGCCTATTAGTTTTCGAGATATGAATTTTTGAATATTAAAAATTTTTTCCTCCATTTATTGATGCAATACATGTCAGCATACAAGGCGATCAATGCCAAATGCTTAAAATTAATTAAAATATCACATTTATTATTGAAAACATTCATTTCTTGTTATTTTTCAGAATTACAGTGATTTTGTAACAGGACATGGCAAAGGCTCTTGTGACGGTATTGGAGGTTTAGTGAAATATTTTGCCATATCGAAGTAGTACGTTCACGTACAGTTAGTCACAAAATCGAAATACACCATCCCTTTGAAAACTAAAGAGCTCACCTGTAAAA
Organism: Eurosta solidaginis; assembly: GCF_040869045.1. NCBI lineage: Eukaryota > Metazoa > Arthropoda > Insecta > Diptera > Tephritidae > Eurosta > Eurosta solidaginis. Next base: position 117,354,118 of record NC_090322.1, on the reverse strand, counting down.
AATCCATTATTGTACATAAAAATTTTTTTACGTATTGTGTTAAAAATCAGCTCTGAGGTTGTTATGCAAAAATTAAATATGATTTTAATGCATGCATGAATAAGTTAAAACGAAAATTTTTACTCAAACCAAAAAAATATCGTATGAGCTGCATCACAAAATTGAGTATACACTTGCAAAAAATAAAAATTCTATCATCTTCCTAACATTGAAATACTGTTCAAAGTATGCACTATTTCAAAGGTTGGCCAAAATTGAAAAATATTTCAGTTGAGCTTGATAATTTTTTCAACAATGTCAACCTTGCGAAAAGAAACCACAATGAATATACGAAAATTAGTCAATAAATTGTGTTGCGAAGGTAAATCCTATCGCGAAATCGGTGCAATTATCGGTAGGCCTTATTCTACAGTGCAGAAAATTATAAATAAGTGGAGGCATTAAAGCTCATTGCAAAATTCCGCCGGAAGAGGCCGAAAAAAGGTGTTTTCGGAATGTGACGAGCGAAATATTGTTCGGAAGGTGCAAATAAATCCGAAGATTAGTGTACCAAAACTGACTCAAGAGGTTACCAAAACCATGAAAACTAAAGTATCAACAGAAACACTGCGTCGAGTCCCCCGCAGGCATGACTTACGAGGACAAATCGCACGAAAAAAAATCATTTATCTCTGCTGTGAATAGAAAGAAAAGACTTGACTTTGCAAAAGCTCATGTTGACAAACCTCCAAGCCTTTGGGAAAGCGTAATTTTTACTGATGAAACGAAAATAAACAATTGGGGATCAGACGGACGGTAAATTGTTTGGAGAAGGCCAAATACAGAGCCACAACATAAAAATTTGGTTCCAACAGTAAAACACGGCGGCGGCTCAGTAATGTTGTGGGACTCTATGGTGGCTGGTGGCGTTGGTTGCATGCAATTTATTGAATCCACCATGACAAAAGAAAGCTACATAGGTATTTGGAAACAGTAAAAATTGGACTTCCCGCTGTATTTTGGTTCCAGCAAGACAACGATCCCAAGCATACTGCTCATATTGTAAGAGAATGGTTGCTGTAAAACGCGCCAAAACAACTCAAAATGGGATGGGATTTGAACCCGCACTCCTACGATGGTTGAAGTGTTACAAACGCATTCAGCCACGTCATGCCTTAGTTGTTGTAAACTTTATCCCAATTGCCTTCCTTGCATATTTTATTCTTTTACACACTACATACTTTGTATGTAATCATGTGTTAAAGATATGCTTGTTGTTGCAGCGGTTTCAAAGAAACTGGTATTTTTACTTTTGTTCTATTTATAGAACTACAAAGAATTAACCATTGCTGACCATTTGTATGAATTAAGAGGGGGTTGCCCTTATTGCTTTAAATGCATGAAAAACATTTATTGAAGCAATTTTTTTTTTTATTAGAAACGCAAAATATGAATTACCGTTATATAATTGTTAGGGGTTGCCATACGCCGTATGAAATAAACGTAAATTATTAAAAAAAAAACTAAGAAAAGCGCCGCAAGCGAAAATTTCTAAATTTTAAATTTTATATGAAATATACGTAAGTTATATAAAAAAGCGCCCCGGCCAAAATTTGCAATAAAAAATCGTGCAATTTTTTATTCCAAATTTTCTGTTTTTTTGTGAAATAAATATACGGAGTTGAATGGAAAAGGTCATTTTCCTCGTTGATACTATTTATAACATTTTTCATTCGTTTGTACTATTTCAAGCATCTGGTAGCACCAAGCAAGCAGTGAATTGGATAAAATAGCTGTATGCTTGTGTGCGCGGAAAGTAGACAAGTAAATTATTAAATTTCACAAAAATACGTAAATTTAAACAAAAGAAAAGAGTTGTTTGTGGTTTTTTAAACATTATAGAGTGTACTTTTGTATAATTATTGTGAAAGTGTTCGTATGTAGATAAAAAGTGACAGTTATACCATGGCAATTTTAACAACTAATTACTAGTAAATTGTTAATAACAATTAAAAATTACTCACTGATTTTCGTTGGGGAACTCCCTGAGAACCTATGTGCAAAATTTTAAAGGTCAAACCCCTTTGGTTTACGAATAAAACCAATTGGTTAATGTATAGCCAACCCCAGCCCCCTTCAGCTTGTTCGGAACGTTGATCGTTAGATTGACAGCGATGTAGGGCCCCTAAAAAGAACCAAATTAAAGGAAGGTACCAGCGGAGCAAACGGGATCGTAAATAACCACCTTTGGTTCAAATGAAGCAAAGTGGCAAGGTGCCCCAGGTGATATTCTATTAAAAAATGTAAGACGCGATAACCTCCGAAGGGATTTTAGGCCGAGCTTCTCTTCCAATTTGCGTCGTGCTCCTCTTGATTTTCCCTACAAATTGGCTGGACCTACATGTTTTATGCCGACTCCGAACATCATCTGCAAAGGATGAGTTTTCACTCAGAACTTTTCATTGCAGAAATACACTCGGAGCGCTTGCCAAACACTGCCGAGGGCCGACCCCGCTTAGAAAAATTTTCTTCGAATTGAACCTTATTTCTAAAATTTTGATGGTGCTTTGCCCGGTGTGAACCCAGGGCATACGGCGTGGTAGGCGGAGCACGCTACCATCACACCACGGTGGCCGCCTATAATATTCTATTGGCTTCATATAAAACTTACTCTTTTACATGTTATAAAGATGTCGTCACTCGTGAAATAATAACAATAATTTTAAGTGCTTTTAAAGCAATTTTTTTCAAAACTGATTTTAAGAGATCACTTGTTTAATTTATATTTACTTACTAATCCACAATGAATGCACGTACGGTTTGGTCAATGCAATAAAACAAACGATATATTTGTCATTACAGCTGTCAAAGTGAATGCGTTCAGCTGCATAAATATAACAGGATCTTCACTGGCGATTGTTTCTTTCATACTTGTTTCAAAGAGGATAGATATAATAAGAGCCGTCACTCGTTATTTTTTAGGCATTTACTCGATGTAAACTGTGGGGTAGTCGCTACTTTTTTTTTGGGCGAGATGTTTATAAATGTCTTCTATACATTTTCATGGGGTATTTGTGTTTATTTTTCCGACTGTATTTAATTAATTATTTAATTCTCTTTCCAAAAATCACGTTTGCATAAAGTGCTAAGGCTGGGTAACACAGCACTGTGCTGTGTTATTGTGTTAACACTCAGTAATGTGCGGCACACACACGCACACATCGATTAATTTATAACACAGTGGCACACTCGATGGCACAAAGCTGACTGTTTCTATAGCACAGAGAATGACACTCAGATCGTAAGTGCACATTCATACATACATAGTCCATTGTGCTTGTGTTTTGCTTTCGTGTTGATTGTACTCATAATCTTGCCTGTGTATTACGTTTAAAAGATGTGGGCACAAAATGTATACTCTAAGTTTAAAATGTTCTATTTAAACAAAAGTTGTGGTTATATAACGTAGATTCCCTAAACATGGGAGTATGAAAGAAGATAAATGTTGCCATAATTTACTTTTCTAAATGGCGTCAAACGTGGCGTTAGAGGTAAGTAACACAGTACTGTGCTCTGATATTGTGCCAACACTCATATCGACTTTGGATAATCAGTTATAACACAATTGTGTAAACACAATGTGTTAACACTGCAAAGTGTGCCTGTGCTACTGTGTTAACACTCAAAAAATAGTGTCATTACCCACCACTATAAAGTGCCAACGCCGCATGGATAAATGGGAGGCAATTCAAAAATGTCCCTCATAGAAAACATTTGGCATAAATTTTTTTATTTCCAGCGAGTTACTCGCCACAAAATAACGAGTGACGGCTCCTATTATATCTATCCTCTTTGCTTGTATACCTAGTCTCTTTTTATTCTCAGCCGAGAAGAGCTCACAGAGTATATTAATTTTGTTCCCATAATGGTACCCCGTAACGGCATAAACTAATCGAGATAGATATAGACTTCTTTCTATATATCAAAATTATGTGGGCGAAAAAAGAAAATCATCCGTCCGTCCGTAAACACGATAACTTGAGTAAATTTTTGGGTATCTTAATGAAATTTGGTATGTAAGTTCCTGGGCACTCAACTCAGATCGCTATTTAAAATGAACAAAATCGGACTATAACCACGCCCACTTTTTCGATATCGAAAAACCGAAAGAGTGCAATAACTCATTACCAAAGACGGATAAAGCGATGAAACTTGGTAGGTGGGTTGACCTTATGACGCAAAATAGAAAATTAGTAAAACTTTGGACAATGGGCGGGGCACCGCCCACTTTTAAAAGAAGGCAATTTAAAAGTTTTGCAAGCTGTAATTTGGCAGCTAAGTATGTAATGTTCGGTTAAACCCAAACTTAGCCTTCCTCACTTGTTACATCATACAATTCTTGAATTAAAGCCTGTCGCGAAGGCTCGAAAAGGAGAGGGAAGAGTACAACAGCACCCGTATCGTCAAGTCGTTTAATTTTTTTCTTGCTATCTTTTCCTCTACTTGTATGCCATTTTTTGTTTCACACTTTCTTTCAAGAAATATTGATAAAAGTAAACGCGAATAGAAAGCACAAAAGGGAAGATCAGCAGAGTTGAATTCAAGAATTGTATGGTGTAAAGCGGGACATAATAAGCAGACATTTAAAATAATACAAACCTGTTTTTCAAGTTTAGGGAAGAAATCATAATACCCTGCCACACATTTTCTGATCATTTTATCGTTTATCTTCAAGGAGTAACTATTTCAATACATTTTGCAGTTACAAGGGGACTTCATTTCACAAAAAAAAAAAAAATGTTTGAACATAATTTTTTCCTCCAAACAGGTATTTAGGCGAAAAATAATTGTTAAAACATTACAGTTATTTTTCGCCTAAATACCTGTTTGCGGGAAAAAATTATGTTCAAACATTATATACTTATATAAAAACAGGGCCCGTATCGTGCTATACGATCCGTGACCGAATTCAATTTTTTAAATACCAATAACACTGAAATGGTAATTGGGATTGAGGTAATACGTGGAATATTGCCTACAATTAGTTATAAGATTCATAATACACTTTTATTTTGATGAAAAGCTTAACAGATCCATATAGGTATGTATATCATTTGAGTGAAATTAGTTTTTCATCCTTCATTAACGAATCGTTTAGTACTTATTTAGTACGAAATATTATAAGATTGTTAAATCTTCTGCAACGAACTTTGGATTTGCAAGTTTCAAAGTTTATTTTTCAAAAAAGAAACCTTCAATAATTGATTGAAATTAATAGCGTTTTCTTTTCTGGCAAGTGTTACACTTTTCGTACGCTACGCAAGGGTTGTAAATATATTTTGTTCTATTCTAAAAAGCAGATAATGTCTTTACGTTGTATTTCGTTCTTTTGTGAAAATTGTTGCAAAAGCGTTACACTTTTACCCTGCATAAAATGGCGGTGCACAGTGGTCGGTTCCATAGGCCAAAAATAAAAAAAGCAAAGTGAAAAGTTTGTCACCAAATGTGTCGTTAGTATCTCTTATTAGAACAGCCTTTTAAAACGTATATTTGTTTTTGTTGTATTCGAACTGGGCTCGAATCGTAACATACGGTCACGGATCGGAAAACATACGAAAGAAAATTACGTGATACGTCAAACGTATAAACAAAATGGGAATATAACATACTGTTACAAATATTAGCAAAACTAAGGGGTACTGCCATCTCCAGGCCGATGCTAAGCAGTGACGTGGATTCACATCAATAATTCAATCATTATGTATCTACATAAACGAATCAATAATTGCGTCTACACATATGTACATATACGAGCAGCGGAGAACCAATGCACAAACACATACATATATTTTATCTGAGTTGTCACAAGAGAGGACAATAATTTGTGCAAGTATTACTCAAATGAGAAGTTATAAATAAACGTAGTTGTGGCTGGGGATTTTGTAGCTGAAACTAACTAGTAAGTTCTGGAATGGAAAAGCCTGGAAGTATGCCATGAGAAACCAAAAAAATTATAAAAGGCGTGACAGTAAAGGCGAAGAGGGAGTTTCATTTGAGCTATCAATCAGTTTGGTTATTAAAGCGCCAAATACACGACACGAACATTTCCGCGAACATTCTTCAATCTTGTTCGCAGCTTTGGCCATACACCATACGAACTTTTGGCCGAACATTAGTTCTCTTTCAGACAGCGATGAATACGGACAACAATTGTGCTGCAGCAATATTGCTCGCTGTGACAATTAAGCGTAAAAAAGAGAGAAGATCGCAAAAAAAGAATTTGGTGCAAAGAATGGTTTAAAATTTTTTAATTTTTCGATTAAAGTCGCATAATCATTATTCTTTTTAATTCTATTACAATAATATTTGCTTTTTACTTGCCACAATGATGGCAAAGATTTATACTTTTCAATAAATTCGCTCAGAAATTTTTTATTGTCCATTTTACTTTTCCGCGCACGTCTTTTCCGTTCAGAAATTACTACGATTATGAGCTATTTCGCCATACACGCACGAACAGTTCGCGCAAATGTTCGCCAAAGATTAAAATATTTTGATTTTTGGCGAACATTTGCGCGAACTGGCAAGCACCACCATACACGACAGAAAAGATCGCAGAAACATGACATAACGGGAATGTTCGCGGAAATGTTCGTGTCGTGTATTTGTCGCTTAAGCAAGCTATTCGTTGCAAAGTATAAGTGTTATTGTGAAGTACTTTAATAAAGGCCATTTTTCCATTATTCAAGATTGGGAGTTATTTATTCAACAGTTTAGTGATTCGAACTTGGCAGAAGATTGCAAATAAGAGGAGTTGCAAGTAAAATCGTTACAATACGATACAGAGATTGTAATCATGGCAAAGAGTATATATATATACTCTTTGATTATGGTACATTTGTACTTTTTTTGATACATTTCACTTCCCGAAAGTACGTTGGTACTACATTGACATATTTGGTACATTTTTGTAAAATACAGCACTACACTTGACGTCATTTGCAAAGCACAGAAATTAATAACTCAAATAACAGGGCCAGAAAATTATAAATCCATAATTGCATTTTGTCAGAAGAATTATTACTGTCTAATAATAGATGAAGCGACTGATATATGTATATCAACAAATTTGGCAGTTTCGATTCGAATTTTTGATAAAAAGTGCATTGATAGATTTTTAGATTTGATACCTTTGATAGTAGCACGCATGGTATTTTTAATGCCATTACTAAATCTCTGAAAGACCATTCAATACCACTTGAGAAAATGATTGGTTTCACTGCCGACAATTCCTCGGTTATCATAGGAGCAAAAAGCGGAGTGCAAGTTAGACTGAAGCAATTTGTTCCAAATCTGCAGTTTAATGGATGTGTTTGTCACATTTTAAATTTAGCTTCAATGGCCGCTTGTGATGTGTTTCCCAACAAATTAGATACATTTTTAAAATACGTAAACTATCATTTTTGTAACAGCCCCCTTAGGGGGGCAGACTTTCAGTTTTTTCAAGAACATTTCGGTACAGAAATGCATGTTATACTAAAGTACGCCCCCACAAGGTGGCTTTCTAGACAAGCAGTCATAGATAGAATTCTGGAGCAATGGGATGCCCTCAAGAATTATTTTAATCTTTACGTATTTGAAAATAAAAGCAGTCATTAAAATATTAGCCTTATATCTGAAAATTTTCAAAGTTCTATTCATAAAGTATATTTTACATTTCTTTCCTATATTTTAAATGAAATAAATAATGTGAATATAGAAATGCAGTCTGAAGTTATTCGCATACATTTACTTATTACCAAATTAAAAATTGTATAAAAAAAATCTTATTTAGACTCCAGTCCTATTTGGATGTTAAATATTGATTCAGACGAAAATCACTTAACCCCAGATGAAGTTTACTACGGTGTTAATGTGGATATTACTCTATCAAACAACCTTTTCGAAAAGGTTGACGTACACATATTTAATAGCTGTGTTTATACTATGTACAAACACACACCAAATTGGCAATTTATACCGTTTGGGCAATTTAGTACGCAATTTATCATATAATAAATTGTAATAATAAATTGCCAATTTAAAAAAAATTGCGTAATAAATTGTTGCAAACTGTAAATGCAACCTTGTAAAGTGTGTTTATTGAGTAGATTTAAACGTCAGTTACGCATGGCTCAACTATATGATAGGCTCATCTCATCAGCTGATTTGATTATTTTCATTTCACTGGAGTAAGGATTGTCAAAAGAAGATGGCAAACGGAAAATGAAACCAACACATTGAACACATTTTCTTACAACACACAAATATTTTAAAGTTTTATGTTTTTATTCCATTCGCCTAATACCAACAGGCACATTTTGACAGCCTGAACAAAGGTATGTTGTTTCTGTAGAGATGAGCCAACCAGCTATCAAATTACTATTGTGTAAGCTTAATTGAGTTGTATGGACACCACTCAATTTAAATCGAAATTATCTCAATTTATTTTTCTGTTTGAACATAGTATTATATAGGCTCATTCCATTTCAAGACACCCGGTCCGCGCAGGACATGATTTTTTATTTCGGTGAAATTTTAATATGTTGTTATTTGGTCAAAATAATGAAACACGTGTTTTTCTTTGCCTTTTTTCGGATTTATCGGCAATTGAATTCCATAAAATGCAATCGGTATTTTATTCACCTATTTTTTCAACTGTCAATGACTTTGTCAAAAATTAACCTATTCTCATGATTTTTTCTTTGAAATGTTCGTTATTATATTTACTTTTATATAAATTTATAAACAATAGCATATAGTTTAAAAAAAAATTTTGTTTAGTAGATATTTAGTAAAAATTTATGACTTTTTTCAAAAATTTATTTCTCAAAAAACGTTATCTTTTTCTTTTTGCTTAAACTTTTTCTATATTTAGTGAACAGTTCATATTTCAAGTTGGAGAAATGCCTATTAGTTTTCGAGATATGAATTTTTGAATATTAAAAATTTTTTCCTCCATTTATTGATGCAATACATGTCAGCATACAAGGCGATCAATGCCAAATGCTTAAAATTAATTAAAATATCACATTTATTATTGAAAACATTCATTTCTTGTTATTTTTCAGAATTACAGTGATTTTGTAACAGGACATGGCAAAGGCTCTTGTGACGGTATTGGAGGTTTAGTGAAATATTTTGCCATATCGAAGTAGTACGTTCACGTACAGTTAGTCACAAAATCGAAATACACCATCCCTTTGAAAACTAAAGAGCTCACCTGTAAAAAATCCATTATTGTACATAAAAATTTTTTTACGTATTGTGTTAAAAATCAGCTCTGAGGTTGTTATGCAAAAATTAAATATGATTTTAATGCATGCATGAATAAGTTAAAACGAAAATTTTTACTCAAACCAAAAAAATATCGTATGAGCTGCATCACAAAATTGAGTATACACTTGCAAAAAATAAAAATTCTATCATCTTCCTAACATTGAAATACTGTTCAAAGTATGCACTATTTCAAAGGTTGGCCAAAATTGAAAAATATTTCAGTTGAGCTTGATAATTTTTTCAACAATGTCAACCTTGCGAAAAGAAACCACAATGAATATACGAAAATTAGTCAATAAATTGTGTTGCGAAGGTAAATCCTATCGCGAAATCGGTGCAATTATCGGTAGGCCTTATTCTACAGTGCAGAAAATTATAAATAAGTGGAGGCATTAAAGCTCATTGCAAAATTCCGCCGGAAGAGGCCGAAAAAAGGTGTTTTCGGAATGTGACGAGCGAAATATTGTTCGGAAGGTGCAAATAAATCCGAAGATTAGTGTACCAAAACTGACTCAAGAGGTTACCAAAACCATGAAAACTAAAGTATCAACAGAAACACTGCGTCGAGTCCCCCGCAGGCATGACTTACGAGGACAAATCGCACGAAAAAAAATCATTTATCTCTGCTGTGAATAGAAAGAAAAGACTTGACTTTGCAAAAGCTCATGTTGACAAACCTCCAAGCCTTTGGGAAAGCGTAATTTTTACTGATGAAACGAAAATAAACAATTGGGGATCAGACGGACGGTAAATTGTTTGGAGAAGGCCAAATACAGAGCCACAACATAAAAATTTGGTTCCAACAGTAAAACACGGCGGCGGCTCAGTAATGTTGTGGGACTCTATGGTGGCTGGTGGCGTTGGTTGCATGCAATTTATTGAATCCACCATGACAAAAGAAAGCTACATAGGTATTTGGAAACAATAAAAATTGTACTTCCCGCTGTATTTTGGTTCCAGCAAGACAACGATCCCAAGCATACTGCTCATATTGTAAGAGAATGGTTGCTGTAAAACGCGCCAAAACAACTCAAAATGGGATGGGATTTGAACCCGCACTCCTACGATGGTTGAAGTGTTACAAACGCATTCAGCCACGTCATGCCTTAGTTGTTGTAAACTTTATCCCAATTGCCTTCCTTGCATATTTTATTCTTTTACACACTACATACTTTGTATGTAATCATGTGTTAAAGATATGCTTGTTGTTGCAGCGGTTTCAAAGAAACTGGTATTTTTACTTTTGTTCTATTTATAGAACTACAAAGAATTAACCATTGCTGACCATTTGTATGAATTAAGAGGGGGTTGCCCTTATTGCTTTAAATGCATGAAAAACATTTATTGAAGCAATTTTTTTTTTTATTAGAAACGCAAAATATGAATTACCGTTATATAATTGTTAGGGGTTGCCATACGCCGTATGAAATAAACGTAAATTATTAAAAAAAAAACTAAGAAAAGCGCCGCAAGCGAAAATTTCTAAATTTTAAATTTTATATGAAATATACGTAAGTTATATAAAAAAGCGCCCCGGCCAAAATTTGCAATAAAAAATCGTGCAATTTTTTATTCCAAATTTTCTGTTTTTTTGTGAAATAAATATACGGAGTTGAATGGAAAAGGTCATTTTCCTCGTTGATACTATTTATAACATTTTTCATTCGTTTGTACTATTTCAAGCATCTGGTAGCACCAAGCAAGCAGTGAATTGGATAAAATAGCTGTATGCTTGTGTGCGCGGAAAGTAGACAAGTAAATTATTAAATTTCACAAAAATACGTAAATTTAAACAAAAGAAAAGAGTTGTTTGTGGTTTTGTAAACATTATAGAGTGTACTTTTGTATAATTATTGTGAAAGTGTTCGTATGTAGATAAAAAGTGACAGTTATACCATGGCAATTTTAACAACTAATTACTAGTAAATTGTTAATAACAATTAAAAATTACTCACTGATTTTCGTTGGGGAACTCCCTGAGAACCTATGTGCAAAATTTTAAAGGTCAAACCCCTTTGGTTTACGAATAAAACCAATTGGTTAATGTATAGCCAACCCCAGCCCCCTTCAGCTTGTTCGGAACGTTGATCGTTAGATTGACAGCGATGTAGGGCCCCTAAAAAGAACCAAATTAAAGGAAGGTACCAGCGGAGCAAACGGGATCGTAAATAACCACCTTTGGTTCAAATGAAGCAAAGTGGCAAGGTGCCCCAGGTGATATTCTATTAAAAAATGTAAGACGCGATAACCTCCGAAGGGATTTTAGGCCGAGCTTCTCTTCCAATTTGCGTCGTGCTCCTCTTGATTTTCCCTACAAATTGGCTGGACCTACATGTTTTATGCCGACTCCGAACATCATCTGCAAAGGATGAGTTTTCACTCAGAACTTTTCATCGCAGAAATACACTCGGAGCGCTTGCCAAACACTGCCGAGGGCCGACCCCGCTTAGAAAAATTTTCTTCGAATTGAACCTTATTTCTAAAATTTTGATGGTGCTTTGCCCGGTGTGAACCCAGGGCATACGGCGTGGTAGGCGGAGCACGCTACCATCACACCACGGTGGCCGCCTATAATATTCTATTGGCTTCATATAAAACTTACTCTTTTACATGTTATAAAGATGTCGTCACTCGTGAAATAATAACAATAATTTTAAGTGCTTTTAAAGCAATTTTTTTCAAAACTGATTTTAAGAGATCACTTGTTTAATTTATATTTACTTACTAATCCACAATGAATGCACGTACGGTTTGGTCAATGCAATAAAACAAACGATATATTTGTCATTACAGCTGTCAAAGTGAATGCGTTCAGCTGCATAAATATAACAGGATCTTCACTGGCGATTGTTTCTTTCATACTTGTTTCAAAGAGGATAGATATAATAAGAGCCGTCACTCGTTATTTTTTAGGCATTTACTCGATGTAAACTGTGGGGTAGTCGCTACTTTTTTTTTGGGCGAGATGTTTATAAATGTCTTCTATACATTTTCATGGGGTATTTGTGTTTATTTTTCCGACTGTATTTAATTAATTATTTAATTCTCTTTCCAAAAATCACGTTTGCATAAAGTGCTAAGGCTGGGTAACACAGCACTGTGCTGTGTTATTGTGTTAACACTCAGTAATGTGCGGCACACACACGCACACATCGATTAATTTATAACACAGTGGCACACTCGATGGCACAAAGCTGACTGTTTCTATAGCACAGAGAATGACACTCAGATCGTAAGTGCACATTCATACATACATAGTCCATTGTGCTTGTGTTTTGCTTTCGTGTTGATTGTACTCATAATCTTGCCTGTGTATTACGTTTAAAAGATGTGGGCACAAAATGTATACTCTAAGTTTAAAATGTTCTATTTAAACAAAAGTTGTGGTTATATAACGTAGATTCCCTAAACATGGGAGTATGAAAGAAGATAAATGTTGCCATAATTTACTTTTCTAAATGGCGTCAAACGTGGCGTTAGAGGTAAGTAACACAGTACTGTGCTCTGATATTGTGCCAACACTCATATCGACTTTGGATAATCAGTTATAACACAATTGTGTAAACACAATGTGTTAACACTGCAAAGTGTGCCTGTGCTACTGTGTTAACACTCAAAAAATAGTGTCATTACCCACCACTATAAAGTGCCAACGCCGCATGGATAAATGGGAGGCAATTCAAAAATGTCCCTCATAGAAAACATTTGGCATAAATTTTTTTATTTCCAGCGAGTTACTCGCCACAAAATAACGAGTGACGGCTCCTATTATATCTATCCTCTTTGCTTGTATACCTAGTCTCTTTTTATTCTCAGCCGAGAAGAGCTCACAGAGTATATTAATTTTGTTCCCATAATGGTACCCCGTAACGGCATAAACTAATCGAGATAGATATAGACTTCTTTCTATATATCAAAATTATGTGGGCGAAAAAAGAAATCATCCGTCCGTCCGTAAACACGATAACTTGAGTAAATTTTTGGGTATGATGAAACTTGGTAGGTGGGTTGACCTTATGACGCAGAATAGAAAATTAGTAAAACTTTGGACAATGGGCGGGGCACCGCCCACTTTTAAAAGAAGGCAATTTAAAAGTTTTGCAAGCTGTAATTTGGCAGCTAAGTATGTAATGTTCGGTTAAACCCAAACTTAGCCTTCCCCACTTGTTACATCATACAATTCTTGAATTAAAGCCTGTCGCGAAGGCTCGAAAAGGAGAGGGAAGAGTACAACAGCACCCGTATCGTCAAGTCGTTTAATTTTTTTCTTGCTATCTTTTCCTCTACTTGTATGCCATTTTTTGTTTCACACTTTCTTTCAAGAAATATTGATAAAAGTAAACGCGAATAGAAAGCACAAAAGGGAAGATCAGCAGAGTTGAATTCAAGAATTGTATGGTGTAAAGCGGGACATAATAAGCAGACATTTAAAATAATACAAACCTGTTTTTCAAGTTTAGGGAAGAAATCATAATACCCTGCCACACATTTTCTGATCATTTTATCGTTTATCTTCAAGGAGTAACTATTTCAATACATTTTGCAGTTACAAGGGGACTTCATTTCACAAAAAAAAAAAAAATGTTTGAACATAATTTTTTCCTCCAAACAGGTATTTAGGCGAAAAATAATTGTTAAAACATTACAGTTATTTTTCGCCTAAATACCTGTTTGCGGGAAAAAATTATGTTCAAACATTATATACTTATATAAAAACAGGGCCCGTATCGTGCTATACGATCCGTGACCGAATTCAATTTTTTAAATACCAATAACACTGAAATGGTAATTGGGATTGAGGTAATACGTGGAATATTGCCTACAATTAGTTATAAGATTCATAATACACTTTTATTTTGATGAAAAGCTTAACAGATCCATATAGGTATGTATATCATTTGAGTGAAATTAGTTTTTCATCCTTCATTAACGAATCGTTTAGTACTTATTTAGTACGAAATATTATAAGATTGTTAAATCTTCTGCAACGAACTTTGGATTTGCAAGTTTCAAAGTTTATTTTTCAAAACAGAAAACCTTCAATAATTGATTGAAATTAATAGCGTTTTCTTTTCTGGCAAGTGTTACGCTTTTCGTACGCTACGCAAGGGTTGTAAATATATTTTGTTCTATTCTAAAAAGCAGATAATGTCTTTACGTTGTATTTCGTTCTTTGGTGAAAATTGTTGCAAAAGCGTTACACTTTTACCCTGCATAAAATGGCGGTGCACAGTGGTCGGTTCTATAGGCCAAAAATAAAAAAAGCAAAGTGAAAAGTTTGTCACCAAATGTGTCGTTAGTATCTCTTATTAGAACAGCCTTTTAAAAGGTATATTTGTTTTTGTTGTATTCGAACTGGGCTCGAATCGTAACATACGGTCACGGATCGGAAAACATACGAAAGAAAATTACGTGATACGTCAAACGTATAAACAAAATGGGAATATAACATACTGTTACAAATATTAGCAAAACTAAGGGGTACTGCCATCTCCAGGCCGATGCTAAGCAGTGACGTGGATTCACATCAATAATTCAATCATTATGTATCTACATAAACGAATCAATAATTGCGTCTACACATATGTACATATACGAGCAGCGGAGAACCAATGCACAAACACCTACATATATCTTATCTGAGTTGTCACAAGAGAGGACAATAATTTGTGCAAGTATTACTCAAATGAGAAGTTATAAATAAACGTAGTTGTGGCTGGGGATTTTGTAGCTGAAACTAACTAGTAAGTTCTGGAATGGAAAAGCCTGGAAATATGCCATGAGAAACCAAAAAAATTATAAAAGGCGTGACAGTAAAGGCGAAGAGGGAGTTTCATTTGAGCTATCAATCAGTTTGGTTATTAAAGCGCCAAATACACGACACGAACATTTCCGCGAACATTCTTCAATCTTGTTCGCAGCTTTGGCCATACACCATACGAACTTTTGGCCGAACATTAGTTCTCTTTCAGACATAGTGTACAAGTACAAGTGTGTTGACTTATCTGTCAAGCATTCTGACAGGCACTCGCTGGATTCGGAATGACAGCGAATTCACAATGGATACCATTACCGAGTGCGCCGAATGATTGAAAAATTGAAAAAGTCGATACGATTGGTAGTCAAAAATGTTGTCGTTGAGACCAAAAATGCGACTCTAGACCTGAGATTTCCATCAGGTGAGCGAGGCTGTTTGTAGTTTTGACGTTTATCGCTTAGTGAACACACTTGGTATAGGTACACTATGCTTTCAGACAGCGATGAATACGGACAACAATTGTGCTGCAGCAATATTGCTCGCTGTGACAATTAAGCGTAAAAAAGAGAGAAGATCGCAAAAAAAGAATTTGGTGCAAAGAATGGTTTAAAAATTTTTAATTTTTCGATTAAAGTCGCATAATCATTATTCTTTTTAATTCTATTACAATAATATTTGCTTTTTACTTGCCACAATGATGGCAAAGATTTATACTTTTCAATAAATTCGCTCAGAAATTTTTTATTGTCCATTTTACTTTTCCGCGCACGTCTGTTCCGTTCAGAAATTACTACGATTATGAGCTATTTCGCCATACACGCACGAACAGTTCGCGCAAATGTTCGCCAAAGATTAAAATATTTTGATTTTTGGCGAACATTTGCGCGAACTGGCAAGCACCACCATACACGACAGAAAAGATCGCAGAAACATGACATAACGGGAATGTTCGCGGAAATGTTCGTGTCGTGTATTTGTCGCTTAAGCAAGCTATTCGTTGCAAAGTATAAGTGTTATTGTGAAGTACTTTAATAAAGGCCATTTTTCCATTATTCAAGATTGGGAGTTATTTATTCAACAGTTTAGTGATTCGAACTTGGCAGAAGATTGCAAATAAGAGGAGTTGCAAGTAAAATCGTTACAATACGATACAGAGATTGTAATCATGGCAAAGAGTATATATATATACTCTTTGATTATGGTACATTTGTACTTTTTTTGATACATTTCACTTCCCGAAAGTACGTTGGTACTACATTGACATATTTGGTACATTTTTGTAAAATACAGCACTACACTTGACGTCATTTGCAAAGCACAGAAA
This sequence comes from Eurosta solidaginis, assembly GCF_040869045.1. NCBI lineage: Eukaryota > Metazoa > Arthropoda > Insecta > Diptera > Tephritidae > Eurosta > Eurosta solidaginis. The sequence continues at coordinate 117,337,739 of NC_090322.1, read as the reverse complement.
TTAATAACTCAAATAACAGGGCCAGAAAATTATAAATCCATAATTGCATTTTGTCAGAAGAATTATTACTGTCTAATAATAGATGAAGCGACTGATATATGTATATCAACAAATTTGGCAGTTTCGATTCGAATTTTTGATAAAAAGTGCATTGATAGATTTTTAGATTTGATACCTTTGATAGTAGCACGCATGGTATTTTTAATGCCATTACTAAATCTCTGAAAGACCATTCAATACCACTTGAGAAAATGATTGGTTTCACTGCCGACAATTCCTCGGTTATCATAGGAGCAAAAAGCGGAGTGCAAGTTAGACTGAAGCAATTTGTTCCAAATCTGCAGTTTAATGGATGTGTTTGTCACATTTTAAATTTAGCTTCAATGGCCGCTTGTGATGTATTTCCCAACAAATTAGATACATTTTTAAAATACGTAAACTATCATTTTTGTAACAGCCCCCTTAGGGGGGCAGACTTTCAGTTTTTTCAAGAACATTTTGGTACAGAAATGCATGTTATACTAAAGTACGCCCCCACAAGGTGGCTTTCTAGACAAGCAGTCATAGATAGAATTCTGGAGCAATGGGATGTCCTCAAGAATTATTTTAATCTTTACGTATTTGAAAATAAAAGCAGTCATTAAAATATTAGCCTTATATCTGAAAATTTTCAAAGTTCTATTCATAAAGTATATTTTACATTTCTTTCCTATATTTTAAATGAAATAAATAATGTGAATATAGAAATGCAGTCTGAAGTTATTCGCATACATTTACTTATTACCAAATTAAAAATTGTATAAAAAAAATCTTATTTAGACTCCAGTCCTATTTGGATGTTAAATATTGATTCAGACGAAAATCACTTAACCCCAGATGAAGTTTACTACGGTGTTAATGTGGATATTACTCTATCAAACAACCTTTTCGAAAAGGTTGACGTACACATATTTAATAGCTGTGTTTATACTATGTACAAACACACACCAAATTGGCAATTTATACCGTTTGGGCAATTTAGTACGCAATTTATCATATAATAAATTGTAATAATAAATTGCCAATTTAAAAAAAATTGCGTAATAAATTGTTGCAAACTGTAAATGCAACCTTGTAAAGTGTGTTTATTGAGTAGATTTAAACGTCAGTTACGCATGGCTCAACTATATGATAGGCTCATCTCATCAGCTGATTTGATTATTTTCATTTCACTGGAGTAAGGATTGTCAAAAGAAGATGGCAAACGGAAAATGAAACCAACACATTGAACACATTTTCTTACAACACACAAATATTTTAAAGTTTTATGTTTTTATTCCATTCGCCTAATACCAACAGGCACATTTTGACAGCCTGAACAAAGGTATGTTGTTTCTGTAGAGATGAGCCAACCAGCTATCAAATTACTATTGTGTAAGCTTAATTGAGTTGTATGGACACCACTCAATTTAAATCGAAATTATCTCAATTTATTTTTCTGTTTGAACATAGTATTATATAGGCTCATTCCATTTCAAGACACCCGGTCCGCGCAGGACATGATTTTTTATTTCGGTGAAATTTTAATATGTTGTTATTTGGTCAAAATAATGAAACACGTGTTTTTCTTTGCCTTTTTTCGGATTTATCGGCAATTGAATTCCATAAAATGCAATCGGTATTTTATTCACCTATTTTTTCAACTGTCAATGACTTTGTCAAAAATTAACCTATTCTCATGATTTTTTCTTTGAAATGTTCGTTATTATATTTACTTTTATATAAATTTATAAACAATAGCATATAGTTTAAAAAAAATTTTTGTTTAGTAGATATTTAGTAAAAATTTATGACTTTTTTCAAAAATTTATTTCTCAAAAAACGTTATCTTTTTCTTTTTGCTTAAACTTTTTCTATATTTAGTGAACAATTCATATTTCAAGTTGGAGAAATGCCTATTAGTTTTCGAGATATGAATTTTTGAATATTAAAAATTTTTTCCTCCATTTATTGATGCAATACATGTCAGCATACAAGGCGATCAATGCCAAATGCTTAAAATTAATTAAAATATCACATTTATTATTGAAAACATTCATTTGTTGTTATTTTTCAGAATTACAGTGATTTTGTAACAAGACATGGCAAAGGCTCTTGTGACGGTATTGGAGGTTTAGTGAAATATTTTGCCATATCGAAGTAGTACGTTCACGTACAGTTAGTCACAAAATCGAAATACACCATCCCTTTGAAAACTAAAGAGCTCACCTGTAAAAAATCCATTATTGTACATAAAAATTTTTTTACGTATTGTGTTAAAAATCAGCTCTGAGGTTGTTATGCAAAAATTAAATATGATTTTAATGCATGCATGAATAAGTTAAAACGAAAATTTGTACTCAAACCAAAAAAATATCGTATGAGCTGCATCACAAAATTGAGTATACACTTGCAAAAAATAAAAATTCTATCATCTTCCTAACATTGAAATACTGTTCAAAGTATGCACTATTTCAAAGGTTGGCCAAAATTGAAAAATATTTCAGTTGAGCTTGATAATTTTTTCAACAATGTCAACCTTGCGAAAAGAAACTACAATGAATATACGAAAATTAGTCAATAAATTGTGTTGCGAAGGTAAATCCTATCGCGAAATCGGTGCAATTATCGGTAGGCCTTATTCTACAGTGCAGAAAATTATAAATAAGTGGAGGCATTAAAGCTCATTGCAAAATTCCGCCGGAAGAGGCCGAAAAAAGGTGTTTTCGGAATGTGACGAGCGAAATATTGTTCGGAAGGTGCAAATAAATCCGAAGATTAGTGTACCAAAACTGACTCAAGAGGTTACCAAAACCATGAAAACTAAAGTATCAACAGAAACAGTGCGTCGAGTCCCCCGCAGGCATGACTTACGAGGACAAATCGCGCGAAAAAAAACCATTTATCTCTGCTGTGAATAGAAAGAAAAGACTTGACTTTGCAAAAGCTCATGTTGACAAACCTCCAAGCCTTTGGGAAAGCGTAATTTTTACTGATGAAACGAAAATAAACAATTGGGGATCAGACGGACGGTAAATTGTTTGGAGAAGGCCAAATACAGAGCCACAACATAAAAATTTGGTTCCAACAGTAAAACACGGCGGCGGCTCAGTAATGTTGTGGGACTCTATGGTGGCTGGTGGCGTTGGTTGCATGCAATTTATTGAATCCACCATGACAAAAGAAAGCTACATAGGTATTTGGAAACAGTAAAAATTGGACTTCCCGCTGTATTTTGGTTCCAGCAAGACAACGATCCCAAGCATACTGCTCATATTGTAAGAGAATGGTTGCTGTAAAACGCGCCAAAACAACTCAAAACTCCTCCACAGTCCCCTGACATGAATTCCATAGAGCATTTATGGGGCGAAATCAAATATAAGCTCAAAGGATGCAATCCACGAAACAAGGGAGACCTAAAAAATAACATTAAAAAAATTTGGGAGGAAATACCATCGTATTTCACAAAAAAAACTGGTGGAATCGATGCCTCGGCGAATGCAGGCGGTTTGGATGCGTCAGGGGCAGGCCCGTAGCCAGAGAGACAATTTCAATGGTCACATAGAAGTTAATGAGACACCCCAAGAAATCATTGGGACACACCTTGTCCAATTTTATAGTTCAACAGTAAATATAAATTATCAGTTATATAGAAATATTGCATACCAACCATTTGAAGTCATACCCATAGTACAGGTTTACAAGTATGATATGTATGAGAAGGAAACAGTTCCTTTCTCTTTTCTTGGGCAGAATGGTGAATTGAATTCTTTCATTTGCACCAAAATAAATGGATCAGCCAAGCCTGAAATAATTCATGCAAATTCCTTTCTCTTTCTAACACACTGCAGTTGACACTTCGCTCAGTGTCAAACTAGCGTGGTACCCAGTGGCACCTGCGTGGAACATGCGTTTGACACTGAACGAAGTGTAAAAATCACCGGGGTTGCTGTCGTGGAAAGCGACGCAGGGAAACAAAAAAAAGAGAGGAATATCAGATATGGGTTGCTGTGATGGTAAATTTTTTTGAACGAAGTTAGTATGAAAATGTAGTGCACCTATATGGGTCCTACAGAAAATTATACAAAAGTCTTCAATTGGGGTAACTGAGGACGCGTAGTTATTCCAGCATTAAGAATATAAACACGGGTGCTAAGTTTTTCTACCCGTTCAAAAGTTCTCCGCGAAAAACAGTTTGAAACCGAGGTCGACTTTAATAACCCGTACAAAAATGTGGAAATAGAAATGAAGACAGGTTTTTTTTCTGTTATCTATAGTCCAAAGAGAGAAACTATTCGAATTATTGGAAGCGAGGCAAAAACGCGTCTACTAATACCTCCCCCCCCCCCCCAAAGGTCGAGAAATTTTATTTTTCAAATAGGTACTTTACAGAACAAAAATGAAATATCCAAAGCAAAAAAATATTCAAATGTTCAATACTTAAATTATTTGAAAAATAAAATTTTTTATGGAAAATCTTCAAGTCCAAAGTATGGAAATGAAAATATCTAGCATCAATACTGCGGGCCATCTTTTTCTTAACGGAATATCATAGAGAGTAAAATTTTGCGTATGTGCTTTTCCTTGCGTGCAAAAATGTGCTGCAGAACAATTTTTTTGCACGGTTTTTGCAACAATTTTAAAAATAGAAACTTATTTCACAGAAATAAAAAATATGCTCTTAAAGAGTTTTTAATTACAAGCAAATTGGTGTTTGAATTGTCGGTAAAAGTCTAGTTGAGGGGTCGACTGCTAATACGCTACCAAAAATATCGAGAGAGGTGTCAAAAGACGCGTATTGACCTCGACAACAATAATCCGAAGGCGGGAAAAAAATTGTATCTCAGCCGGAAGATATTTGCAGTTGAAGCTGGCTATTTTCATGTGGTTGTTGTAATGTTGGTGTACCCACAAAAAAATTCTAAACATAAGTGTTTTGCGCGGATATAGTTTGGTCTCCAAACCGGTGTTGGACCCACCCAGGGTAATTTTTTATAAGAGCGGCCGAAGGCCGCCAATGCAGGAAGGTGTTCTGCGCAAAAATAGTATGGATACCACCCCCGGTTTCGGAGGGACTCGCGGGCCTTTTCCGCCTTCGGATTATTAATACTGAGGTCAATACGCGTCGTTTGACACCTCTCGATATTTTTGGTAGCGTATTAGCAATCGACCCCTCAACTAGACTTTTACCGAATTGTCAAAATCGGTGGAGCCTATCGGCTGCTATTCAACTTTAAAAGAAAAAGGAGAAAGAAAATTCAAATGGCGATAATTAAGGATACACAATTTTTTGGAAAAGTCGAAGACGATCATTTGTTTGTATTATCGATAGCTATCAAATAATATCTTTGTTGCTCAAAAATCACTTTCAGAAATTTTCACTCTGTCTTTAAACATAACATTTATTTACATTGTTATTATTAAGTAACATAACCTACATAAATTTTTCAATTCACATTGTCAGTTTTATTTCATATAAAATAAGATTTACTGGAGCACTTACATTAATGGAATGTTAGATTTCATTGTTTGATTTGCTTACATTAACTTTTTCTAAATATGTACATTTTAAGAGCATGAATCAGACAAGGAAAACCTTCCGTGCTTTTTGGTCTGCGAATATGGAAATTACCTACACAAAACTAATGATGCGAGCAAGGCCGGACTCCAACGCCAATGTTCCAAGGCTTGTCAAGCGATTTAGGCTCATAGTAGAACGTAAAAAATTTTTCACGCGAGACAATAGACTAAAAGAACGCTCCCCTTCAGCCACACTGACTGGAAGTGTGCAAAGTATTCTTAATGCTATGCAGATGTTCGGAAATAATACTTCCATCTTCAAGTCATGAAATTTGTTCAGATGTTGAAATGGTGGCAGCGAAGCACATCCCAAATTTGCTAAGTGGATGGCTTTGAAATGAATGATTTCATCTATTAGATCCGTAGAAATACATAAATCGTGCAGAATGCCGCTGCCTTTTCTCTGAGCTCTTCTTCCGCCAGGTCCTGATACTTCCACAAAAAACTAAATTTAATCGCAATGTCATTTACGGCTTCGAAACGTCTTGTCATGTTACCAATCAAGCATTCCAAAAGAACGTAAAAAACTTGCTGTGTGAACTGAGTTTCGGAATCATACTCAGGTGATTCGCCAGGTAATTCATCGAACTGGCGCTTTCTTATCTTCCTTCTTTTCTCTTCGAATGTATTCACAACTCCTATACTCCCTGCCAGAACCTTAAATTCTTGAAGTATGATCGACCACTGATCTCTGAACTTCTTCAACTCATCAATCAGGCTACGTATATTTTCTGTTTCCACATCCAGTGTGGCATTTCTAGCTTGCAGTACCAGATTTCGATGGTTGATTACCGTCACCAATTTGAGCTCAGATTCAAAAGGATGATTCCATCAATAGCTTTCAATATTTGGGGAACGTAAGTTGCGAAAGGTTTCACACTATCCACACGAGCAGACCATCGTGTTTGTGACATGCTGTGCAAGGAGAAATTAGTTTTTTCCTTGAGAATTTCCCATCTCTGAGGGCTTGCGCTAAAGATATTATAAAATGTGATGACTTCTGATTACATTCAGCAGCTTGCACTCCACATAAAATTAAACTATTAAACTATGACAAGCACAAGGTGCAAATATTACCAGGGAGTTATCTCTCAGGATATGATTCTACGCTCCTTTGTAATGACTGCTCATATTACTGCCATTATCATACCCTTGCCCACGGCAATCATCCATGGAATATTGTGCTTTTTTAGAGTGCTGCGAATCAGCTCAGCGATAGCTTCTCCTGTTTTTGCGTTACAATCGACAAACTCTAAGAAGCGTTCGTGGAGTCCCTGTCTAATAAAACATAACGCAATATAAAAACAGTCTGCGCAATATGCGCCGAATCAGGGGTTGCATCCACTATTACTGTGTAATACTTGACGGACTTTCTCTCGCCTTCTATCTTTCTAATTACTTGACTTGCACAGATTTCTATGAACTCATTTTGTATTCCATCAGACAAATAATGTGCTTGGAGACGATTCTTTTTCGTTTGAGATTCCCTCACCTTCTCCAAAGGTTCATGCAATAGGGGGTCATAGTTGCTGATCAGTTCCAAAATACCAAGAATGTTTCCATTTTTTGGATTTCCGATCAATGAATTATCCCCTCTAAACGTCAACCCTTTTTCTCCAAGAAATAAAACCACATCAAGAATTCTTCGAAGTATCTCTGCTTCATTTTTAAGGGTCTCCGCTAAGAGAAAATCCACTGAACTTGCATTTCGAATTCTCATTTGATATTGGCGCCACTCTATATAGCAAGTTTTATGATTTTGACTATTTTCATGTTCAGGAATTTTGTCGTGTAACCTCTTCCAACATTTTTCTCTAGAATAACCTGAAGATTTTGTGAAAGCTGATCGGGTATTTTCGGAAATTTTGCTAAAAAGCCGGCATGGAAAACAAAAAAGCGCTTCTTTTGTTGCACTCCAAACGAGCTAGTCACGCTTTACTTTTTCTCCGTTTTTTTTAGAGTAGTATGGAGTATGATTTGAAGGAAATGGCGACCACTTAAGTCGTTGGGAAGTCGAAATAAAATGTGATTTTAAGTTAGTTGAAGCATTTTTGACAGATAGCGCGTATAAAATTGTGTCAAAAACGTTTATCTAACTTAAAATCACATTTTATTTCGACTGTGACTATAAAAATAAATAAATGTAAGGCGCGATAACCTCCGAAGAGATCTAAGGCCGAGCTTCTCTTCCAATTTGCGTCGTGCTCCTCTTGATTTTCCCTACAAATTGGCCGGACGGGACCTACATGTTTTATGCCGACTCCGAACGGCATCTGCAAAGCAGATAAGTTTTCACTGAGAGCTTTTCATGGCAGAAATACACCCGGAGTGCTTGCCAAACACTGCCGAGGGGCGACCCCGCTTAGAAAAATTTTCTTCTAATTGAAAAATCTTATTTCTAAAATTTTGATGTTGCTTTGCCCGGGAGTTGAACCCAGGGCATACGGTGTGATAGGCGGAGCACGCTACCCATCACACCACGGTGGCCGACTGTGACTATGCCCCATAGTATTTGATCGGATGCTTATGATTTTAGTTAGGTGATTTTCAATTTTAAAACAATTTTTTGTAGCAACAAAATATGTATGTATCTATGAAATCCTAGTTAAAGTACTGTCAATACTGCTTTGCCTTGCCGGGCCCCCAAAAGCCAGGAATTGCACTGGCTGCCCCCTCCCCCCTCTCCCCGTCCCTGAAAGTATTTAAAAACAGAATACATACATACTTTCGAAAATACTTTGAAATCGAAAGTTTACATTTTGGTATTATTGAGCGCTGTACGCAGATCAAAAGCAAACATTTAAGAAAAATTTTGCATTTTTCTTGATCATGAAAATAGTAGTAGGCACAAAATTTTGGCATTTCACAATGCATGACAATTTATACATGAATACCTTTTGTTTAAAAGTAAAACAAAATTTATGAAACTTTTTTTGTAAGGGTTTGATTTAGCAATCGTTGATTTTCAACACACGATTACCGTGAAAACTCTCTCACACTATTGTCTCCACTATCAACGTCTTGTATGGCATGCAAGCACAAATACATATGAACGCTGCTAGGACCCCCAGTGGGTTAGGGGGTCAGAATATACCCGCGGTGGGTATGCCTGTCGTAAGAGGCGACTAAAATACCAGATTCAAGGGGCTGTGTAGCGCAACCCTTCAGGTTGCCAGCGCAATATATAGCTTCTCCAAACCCAATTGTCAACCTCACCAATCCGCGGCGAATCCTGTTTCACTAATAGACGAGGCTCTGGCGAACCCAAGCTGCTCGTGGAACTTGGGGTGGGGAGGGAGGGATGGCCTGAAGGTTTACGTGGCCATATAAATCGTTCCCGAGATGGTCGGGCTAGCACCTTAATGGTGATGTGTTACCGGAGGGTACCGGATCTGTATCCGTAAAGGACCATCACATCGATAACACTCCCCAAAGCCTTCGGGGAGTAACCTTATCGCTACAACAACAAACAGAGATTTATTTAGATTTTAAACGAAATGAATATCTGTTTACAATGAAAAGACAGCCCAAATAAATCTGTTAAATATTTTTCGAAATTCTATTGAAAATTTTAGCACCTTTCTGATAAAATATTCATTAGAAATAATTTCTTTCAAATCACAAAATACTTGAGGAAGATTTCCGCAAATGGCTACTCCAAAACACCATATAAACAACAACGGAAAAAATAGCCGTGTTTTTTTGTTTACTTGTATACTAAGTACGAGTTGCACTTAATATCGCTTAATAGCAGAGGCACGCACCTCTGTTGGTCATAGTGTATAACCTATAGCTGAATCGGTAGCGATGCATCGTAGGCACACACACTTTTGGGTCATAGAAGTGGAGAATAGTGTAGAAGAAAAGCTTCAATAAACTACTTTCTCCTAGGTCATATGAAAATATTTTTTAACAATCTACTAGCATAATTACCGTCATATTTTCCAAATTAGCGTGAGTTATTATAATTATGTATTAAATATTTGTTAATTTATTTTTCAATTAAATAAATATTTAACATATTACATAAATCCAGCTCAATAATTCAAATTACAGTAAATTTTTAGCATGTTAATATTAATTTTCATTACATCCGCACCTGTGGCTAAATTTCAGAAATACCTTTATATGTATAACCAATTTATGTATGTATGTAACCTTATATACATATATGTATGTGTAGTATACATATTAAAAAGAAAAACTGAAATATGTTTGGATTTCGTGTGAAGTGATTTGGTGAGTGTTTCCTAATTAGATTACTTGAAAAGGGGTTGTAGATTTCGAATGTGCGAATTGAGTTGATGATAAAATCATATGTAAAATTAGCTAAATATTATTAAAGTGCAATGCTTATTTTGCATTAAGAAGACAGCATTAATAAATATATGAATGTTTTCATGTTATAGAAAGACAAAAATATAGAAAAGAAAATAAGTATGTATGTATATAGCATGTAAATAATATAAACAATTTATATAAATTGTAAATAGAGCAAAAAATAATAATTTAAAAATAATTATAAACGAAGTAAAGAAAAATTCAAAAATAAAATTAACAAAATTTAATTACACATATGTATATTTATTATGTATACATTATGTTTATCTCTACAAATAATTCTTTTGGTCACAATCCTAGGCTATTTTAATAAAATTTCATAAATAAGTTGTCTCAAAGTGGTATTTGTTATATTAAGTTTTACGTTATCAGTGCATATGCATGCTTACATGCAAGTCGACACCAGAGTGTCTTGAAATCCGCTATTCTGTCAAATGAAGAACTAACTCTCCCTAAAACAATGGTCGTTGCTGTTACATATATTTCACTTTTCTTTTTTAAAGTGTGCGTAACTTACAATTTTCAAGGACTTTCTGTAAAAAAATATTTTAACAAAAAATCATTGAGGTCGCTCTAGAGCAGAAAATGCTATAGAAAAACTATTCAATCACTTTGCAGACTGAATTTTGAATCGATACTAATTAGAAAAATTTTATTTTGTGGTTAATTAAAAAAATATTGGCCAGTTGGTTCAGTTTTGTTTTTTTTTTTCGGTAATGTTGTATGAAAATCGAGTTAACGCCGACAAAGTTGTAGGCTCGCAAAGAAACGAAACTCCGTTTTTTTGTAAGTAAATCACGATTTTTGGGATGTCCGCAGTCATTCCTAGAACTTCGAGATCTACTAGAAAAATTATATGACTTCCCAAGTATTTTCACTTTTTTTGTTTTTTGCAAAACTTATTTTTGGTCCAGAATTTACTATATTCCGCGCAGAAAACTTAATATTTGCAAAAAAAAGTATGTAAGATGAACGGTTTAGTATGTACTATTAATAAGAAAACTAATTTTGCAAACAAGTTTGTTGGCAAGTTAATCATTTGTAAAAACGAGCGGATGGGAAACATAAGCAGACTTATTTTAAAGCATCTATTTTAAACAAAGACTATTTTAGTTAAAAACACGTGATTTGAGGTGTAGCACGTTAACTGCTGCACATATTTACGTGCTCATATATACATACACAAACAAATATGTGGCACTAAATGCTATTACATACATAATACAATTTCATTACTTAATATGAATAGCTTAATAAAGCGCTAAAAGTTTTAAAATTTTGTATTATGTATACGGTGACCATACAGCATAAAAATATGTGCTTATAACGCAATTCGAATCGATTTTAAACTTTCTTGCATTCGAACTACTGTTAATATTCAAGCATTTTGCTTTCAAAGAGAATTTCGTTTGGATTCGAACTACCCTTACGGTAATATAGGCGAAAACTTTCTTCTGTAAAATCTATTTCTTCTACCATTTAATAAAACTAGCTTGATTGCAGTTGTTTCCCTTGAAGATAAATTAAAATCAGTGAAGGCTTTGTTTATGTAACTGGTACACATTATCATTATGGGGCTAAATTTTGCAAATCCACCGCAAAGTTCACTTAATATTTTAGAATTCATGAGCTTAACACTGGTTTATAATAATTGAATATTCAATTATTATTTTGTTTATTGAGGCATATTGCGATGGCTCCATTTCAAAAACCGCCACGTAATTATCCTGTCATTTTCGTAATGTTATCAGAGGTTTTACAGAAATTCGAACCACTGGTAAGTCGAAATTGCCTGACGATGATTACGTGTCGGTTTTCGAAATGGTACCACAGCCAGTAAATGTTCCTCTCTTTTCAGTATCCCTCAATAAAAAAATAATAATTGAATATTTAACTATTATAAACCGGCGTTAAGCTCATGGATTCACAAATATTATTACAAATTGAACACATCATTAAAGATACAAACCGATAATTTCTTTAATTGTGTCTGTTTGTGATTTATAGCAAGATATAGTCACCGCAATTATGCATGCAGTAATGTAATTCGACCACAGGCAAGTAATTTGAGTGTATTTAACGAAGATTTCCTTTGTGATTAAATTGTAACTTATTGTAAACGTTTTTTTTTTTTTTTTTTGTATTATTAAATTGCACATTCTTAGTCGCCTCCAATGCATTTATATGTTTCATATAAGTATTAGTTTTTATAGGCATGTCTCAATTGCATTTTAAATATGTTTAATACAATATTTTTGTTTTTAATTTGTGTGGTTTTATGTGAGTTTTTATACATGTATATCTGAATATGTAACATACATATGTTAAAGTATATTGCCCACGATTCAAACAGCTTCAACGGTATATTATACATTTGCACATACATTATTTCCAAGTTTTATGGTACATATGTACATTAACTTCCCTTTTTAAGTAGAGTAAGATAGTGGGTTCGAGCCGCCAAATAATAACAGCAGTATTACAACAATAACACTTATTTCATAGTATATTGCCTTTTATCAAGCTGATAATCTGAGCAATAGCGTAATGAAAATTTGTATGTTGACTTTGATTTGCTAGCTGTGAGCAATAGACTGTCAACATTTAATTCAACGAACGTGTGGTGTTGCCACTGTTACCGAACTTCGCCGAAGAACGTGGTGTTGTCATAACAAGTAACGGTGCTGCTATAACTGCAGCTCGAGCTCACCCATCACTATAATCATCATGTTATAAAATGTTAGCCTGTAATTGTAGTCTTATAAATATTTTATTTTTCAGCTTCCTTTTGTGTGAGGCCAAGATTTGCAGGCAAATGCTGACTCATACCTTTGACAACTGTGAAGATCCACACCAAAATGAAACATTTGCATCATAAGTAGTTTCGAGAAAGTTGGCAAAGTTTATTTTACCATTGATACGAAAATAAAGTTGTTTTGTTTTTTTTTTTATATGGAGTAAGTTTGCTTTAATAACGGAGTGGTTACATGTATTTTTAATTAAGGCACGGGTTTTCAAAGCAAGTTTAAACTCCAGTTAAAGTTCACTACTGTTTAACCCTGCTACTTCGGCCGCTTAAGCTGTGAAGAGCAGCAAAATTTGATATTATCGAACAAAGTGGCAAGGCTAAACTCTAGTCAAATTTAACTAGAGTTTAAACTTGCACTGAAAACCCCGGTCTAAGTCATTATAAGCTATTAAAAAATGTAAATTTTACGTTTTAGTGCGATCATTATGTAAATGTGTCGTTATGATATGAAAAAATAAAATTGTTTCAAAAATTATATAATCTCCAGATAAGCGATTTTGGTAGTTGGGTAATTAATACCTTAGCAAAAAAAAGTGTTTAAATATATACTTTCATTGAAAACTAGTGAGAAATAGGTCTACATAATGGTTTCAAGTCAACGTGATGAAGAGTTGGTTGCATTTTTTGAATTCGCCTTTCGAAATTTTGATAGAAATCTGCAAGGGAAGGGATCTGCATTAAGAGGTAATTTTTTTTTTTCAAATGTTGCTTTTTAGTGTGGACCTCCATAACTGTTAAAAAAATTATAAGAAAAGTTGGAATTGAGCTGCAACAATTTTCAGCCTCAGTGTTCCTATGTATGTAGTTGTGTTTGTTACTCCTCCAATATAAATAAATATATGTGCATATGTATATTCAGGTATATTTGTATGTATATACGAAAAAGCAAACTACGTATGCTTTTATTTTTAAAATGAAGCGAGTGTTAGGAATTCAATTACTTCGACACTTGAGCAAGAAAAGATAGTATCTAAACGACATTAATCATAATTAAGATTTCAGATTTATTTTCACCACTGCAAAATTTAAAAGACCCCCAACATATCGCTGCAAAGTCTTGGCTGGAGATATTTAGACTTAAGCACCCATATGTACTGTTTTATAAATTTAAAAAAAAAACTCCGTACTGAAAATTTTATTTTTTATCGTTTATGACTTGTCTTATAGAATTTGCGTTAAGTACACGTGTTATGTTTACAATCAAGCAATCTAATATAGTGATCTTGTATCAGTCATATCATTAAATCCATATGCTAAGATACTGAATAAACGCTAGGTTTCCTTTTCTTAAAATAAAATTTCTTGAAAAAAGCAGGCGAAAGGTTAAAGTTTTCAATAGATATAGCAGTTTGAAAAGAAACCACCATATAATGCATTCTTTGATATGCATTATTAGCTCAAATATGAATAATATTTACGAACTCGCTTCATCTTAAAATAACTACATACCTTATAATTTTAATTAGCTATGTATGTATGCATGTAATGGGTTTGGATACTTATTACAGTTAAATTTTTTAATAAATTCAGCGTCTACTGCTTAAGTGTGCCGGTTAATTTTGTAAGTTTTATAACGTCTATGGAATTTCATTATTAGCTAACTATAATTAAGCTGATTGAATAATTTTATTAATATCCACCTAATGATTTATCCATACACGATGTTTATCTAATGTTGGTAAACAAATTTAGTACAGATTTGTTTTCCTTTTGACTGCGTGCTTTACTAAATACATTCCAAAAACGTAGAGTCTCATCACCAGCCCCAGTTACGATAGCTTCTCCATCCGGACTTAGTGCAAGATACAGTACACGATAAGAGTGTCCCGTCAATTTAGCTACTTGTGTGAGTGAAGGATATTTCCACACTAATATTTGATTTTGTGAATAACCGTGTGTTGATACCAATTCAGATGAATGTTTTGACCAAGCCAGATTGCATACTTGTGAACCGGTGTCGACGCACTGCATCGGTTGACCTGTTAGTGTATTCCAAAATCGAATACAACGATCGGCAGTTCCACCACCACTAGCTAACAAACCATGATGATGTGGCGACCAGGCAATTGCTTTTACAGCTGCCGTATGTTCGGTATATGATTGCACTGGATTAAGCGAATGTTGATTCCAGACATATAAACGATTATCATTACCACCACTCGCTAAGTATTGGTTATCCGGTGACCATTTAAGACCACACACCTCTTGTCGATGGCCTGCCAAGCGACGTTCTGATTGTTGCGCTGGTGTGCGCGTATCACGTTGTATTATTAAACGATCACGTGAACCGCTAGACAATATTTCACCATTCCACGCCAATGCACCAACTCTTGCTGAATGCCCAGTCAATTTGTTAATCTGAAATTATTGCATATTTAGTTAATAAAAAAATTCACCATCCGACTAGGGTTAAAAGTTATTAATACTTGTTTGCTTGCAGCTACATCCCAAACAGTAACGAAGCCGTGGTGTGTACCAACCGCTACTAAATTGCCGCGTTCATTCCATGACACCGATGTTACGGTATTTGAATCGGTGTTAAGGTCGCACAAACGTGTTACCTGTAAATTGATTGTTCAAATAAATTTTGTTGATTGAAAATAAATAGAAGTACATAGTACGTGTTTATAAACAACTGCGAAAAAAATAAAAATATTCCAGTAGACATTCGGCACCAAAAAATGGTCATAAAACATACCTAATCGGATCGATTACGCTCTTTATGAGCTCATTTAAGGGTCCGAAAGGAGTGTATTTCCCCCTTTTTTGCAATAGTCGTCCGATATGATAAGATCAGGGCCCGTATCACGTTATACGATCCGTGAACAAAAGCAAGGCGCTTATCGTGTTACGATTTGTATTGGAGTCCATTCTTCACTCAATTTATAAATATGAAGCTGCCAATCTATTTATACCAATTACGATAAATTATAAATCCAACTAGTATGCGAAGTCTCTAGTTCACATATGCCGTTATTCGGACTCAAGATTTCAGAGCTAATTTAATTTAATGTTTGAGTGAAAACTTGATTTCGATAGGAATCGCACCACACGTTACGGGCCTAATTTTTTAAATCACAGTGGCTTTGAAGCGGTGAATCGGAATAAGGAAATATGTGATATGGTAGCTACGAGAACTCATTGCATCCATTATTTATTATTATTTTTACGAATAGTTTGACAGATTCATATCTATCGTTTGAGTGAAACTGTTTCTTCTTACGTGATCGTATAACACGATACAGGCCCAGACTCCTATTATGCTCATAAACAGCGCTCATAATTTGCTTCATGTATGACTTTTTTGAGCCATTTATGTGCTTTATTATATTAGGGATTACAATGCTTGCTAGTATACGAAAAAATTAGTCATTACAATAGTAAAAAGTAATTTTTATATAACACACTGGACCATCACTTTTTGTGTGATAACGGATATACCCAAATGTCTACGGATTTGAGATGAAAATGGAAAATAATTCTTATTTAATACTGAATGTTAAGTTCGTAATTTTTTCATCGGTTTTCAGTTTCTGGGTAGGCTAATGTCTTGCCAGTAATATTTATTATAACAAATTTTCTCCAGAAAAATAAACTCCGGCAACCCTTTTTAATTTGATAAAAGAAACCTCAAAAAATTATATTTTAATTAAATCAAATTACAAATTTCACCCCAGCAGGTTAGGGGGCTTAGAACATACCCGCGGCAGGTATGCCTGTCGTAAGAGGCGACTAAAATACCAAATTGATTCAATAGGCGAATGTTAGCGTAACCCTTCAAAGGGTTGCCACAGCAACACAGAGCTTCTCCACCTCAAATGTCATAAAGTTGCTGCATTGTTCGTAGCGTTAAAAGGACCTGCTGTTTAGATCAATCAGTCCAATCCAGAGGGAGAACGAAACAACTACGAAGCATTGATGGGCGCTCTAGAAAGGCGATGCGGAAGTGAACACAGGAAGCAGATACACCAAATAGAATTGCAAAACCGTGAGATTCTGCGGGAGTTTGCTTCGGGTGTTGATAGGTTGGCTCATCTGGCAAATGAGAACGCACCCGTGGAATGCACGGGTAAAAATTCAGAGATTTATGGATGGAATACAGGATGTTGAAACGAAGCGAGCGACGTACTAAAAACTAAAACCTGTATTCGCAGAAACGGTATCACATGCATCGACTCAGGAAACTGCCTCACTATTGAGTAAACCAGCATACAAAGCTCATCGTGTGGAAGTAGAAAGGCTAGACAAATTTTGGAAACACTGAAGGGATCGCAACAGAAAAACGCCGGAGTTATCAAATCTTTCAAGTGCGGCAACACAGGTCACATTGCACGTCATTACAGTACCAGCCCTAGTAGTTCCAACTTGGCTTGTCGTAAACGCAAAGCTGAAGGAGATGAGCAAATTTCCAAACCCACTCAACCGTTAAACTAAAGCGAGCCTGCCGCAAGGGGCGAGAGCTGGCTCCCGCACTTGAATGCCCCATTAACTCTGTCTCACAAATCGGAAGAAGGTCGAGCAATTTTACTGTAGGAGGACATGGGAATGGAAAAGAACGTTTACTGACTCTGTATACACTGTATACGGGCGCATCTCATTCCATCATTCCATCTGATTTAGTCAACAGGAAGATAAGACCACTGCATGGAGCAAGATTGCATTCTGCCATTGGGGAGGCCACCCAGGTCCTCGGAGGAGTATCATGTGAAGTCGCAATCGGGAACGTCACGGTACTATACAATTTTACAGTGGCAGAGATTGTTGATGAAATCATAATTGGAGTGAAACTCTTAATCGACAAAGGTGTCAAGATCGACAAGCAAAGCAAGATGATGCGATATAAGAACACGGATGTGCCACTTAATTTGGGCTACGAACTAGCAAGATTGATCCTTCAGATGACATCACGGCATGGACGGAGCGGCTAGAGGAAGACTATCAGGGTAAGACAAAACAGCTGCTCCTAAAGTACGCAAACATATTTGACCAGGATGGTTCCAACCCAGACCGCACCAACGTTGTGAAACATCAAATTGACACGGGAGATGTGACGTCAATCCGCCAAGATCTTCGTGTGTTCCACTGGCCAAGCGGGAAGTTGTGAGTCAAATGATACAAGAAATGGGCGACAGTGGCGTAATCGAACCATCACCTAGTCCATGGAGCTCACCGGTGGTACTTGTGATGAAGAAGGATGGGAAAATGAGGCTTTGCGTGGACTACCGCAAGTTAAACGACATCACGAAAAAGAATAGCTACCCGTTGCCAAGAATTGACGACACTCTGGACTCGATATCTGCTACGAAATGGTTTTCTACACTAGACTTGAAAAGTGGCTACTGGCAAGTGGAAGTGAAGGAGGAAGACAAGGAGAAAACAGCCTTCAGTGCCGGAGATGGTCTTTGGCAGTTTACAGTAATTTCCTTTGGACTATGTAATGCACCAGCTAGTTTTGAAATATTATGGATCAGGTACTAAAGGGACTACATTGGAAAATATATATAATAAAGGAAGTAAGTTATTTGGGCCATAAAGTAACAACGGAGGGCTTCTGCACTGCGAACGAAAAGACAGAAACTGTAAAGGGTTGGCCAGGACCACAGAACCTGCATGAACTAAGAAGTTTCCTTGGGCTCTGCACATATTACCGTAAATGTGTACCAAACTTTGCCAGCGTAGCCCATAGCCTCCACAAGCTCACATGGAAAAATAAAGCTTTTGAATGGAAGAGGGAGCAAGAAGTGGCTTTCCAAACATTGAAAGAGCATTTGTGCACTGTCCCAATGTTGGCCTATCCGATTCCAGGAGAAACTTTTATTCTAGATACAGATGCGAGCGGATATGCTATAGGAGGTGTCTTATCCCAACTGGTCGATGGACAGGAGAAGGTAGTCGCCTACTACAGCTGATCATTTGGGAAACCAGGGAGGAACTATTGCGTTACACGAAACAAGCTGTTGGCATTGGTAGAGTGCATTAAACATTTTGACAAGTACCTCTTCAATTCCGCATCATGAGAGATCACGCAGTGTTGAAGTGGCTCCTGCAGTTCCGTAATCCAGAAGGTCAGTTGGCACGGTGGATCGAACGACTACAAAGCTACAACTTTTCTATTGAGCATCGAAAAGCTCGTAGCCATGGCAATGCTGATGCAATGTCACGAAGACTATGTAGTTTGGAATGCAAACACTGTACGAAAGCTGTGGCTAAGGAAGACATCATAGATGTCCGGCTTATTATCATAACGTGTATGGATGAATGGGGCATAGAACAACTAAGGAAGTCACATCTGGAAGATACAGATCTGTCACATGTCATGCAAGGGCTCGAACATAAAGAAATACCATAATAGAGAGGACATGTCAGCAGGGAGTCCTATTGCGAAGTCATATTGGGCACAGTCGAACAGGTTTCAAGTGGTATCCGATAGTCTGTATCGAACAGGGAGAGTGAAGAAGGTCGAACAGGTTACAATTGGTATCCGGTAGTCTGTATCGAACAGGGAGAGTGAAGAAGGTAAATGTAAGAGACAACTCATAGTTGTTCCAAGGAAAAGGATTGCTGACGTTCTCAGTGAACTAAATAACGGTTTAAGTGGAGGTGATCTTGGAATCACGAAGACGCTCGAGAAAAATACGCAGAGATTCTACTGGGTTAGTTGCCGTCAGTCGGTCACTGAGTGGATTGCCAACTGCGAGGTTTGCAGCAGAGCAAAAGGGCCCAAAACCCGTAGTCATGGCCAGATGAAGCAATATATTTCAGGTGCACCATTTGAAAACATCGCAGGCCCATTTCCTACTAGCATCCGCGGAAACAAATACGTAATGGTGGTTATGGATTGATAAAGATATGATAAAGCAATTAATTCGGAAGGTTTTCTGGAAGGAGATTTGGTGCTGTTATACAACCCACAACGAAAGAAAGGTGTGCCCCCAAAGTTTCAGTGTAACTGGAAAAGCCCATACAAAGTTGTAAACGGATCAACGATGTTGTTTACTGCATACAAACCATTAACTAACCAAATGAAAGTTGTTTATTTGGAAAGGCTCACAACGTTTAGATAGGGAAATCTGTCTGAGCGAGACGATCTGACTTAGGAGGGCAGTATGGCGAATATTAGCTATTTCGATGCGTCACAGTGCTGATTATAAATAAATGCACTAGAACAGCAAAGTAAGCAGCCACACATACATGCAAACGGCGAAGCTAACAGCGAAGAGATGATTTCACATACACACATGCAGTCATCACCTAAGAGTATAAGTTATTACTCACACATACACACGCATATAATTAGAAGATAAGTGTGAATACCAGACACATAAAAGGGAAATAAATAAGCAGTGGTTCTAGAAGGCTCTTCGTGAAAAGTCTAGACCTTTGGAGAGATATGCGAACGAGGCACCAGAGAGTATAAAAGCAGCGCACGCTGAGGAATAATTAATCAGTTTGGTTTAAGCAAGCTACCATTGAAGTACGTTTTAATTGTAATTGTATTTTTATGTCAATATAGTAGTAAACCTGAACTTAATGTAATTACGCTCAAAAAAAAAAAAAATGGCCATGAGCTGGCTTGTAATATGATGACTTATAATATTCACGAACCAACTGCTGCCTGCCAGTCAGCTACTGCACAAAGTTTCAGCCTTTACATTTTAATTTATGAAAGTTTACACGAAGTGTCGCCCCCGTTATAATCAGGTGGTGTTAAGCTTACTTGACTAGTACATGCGCTCCAGAGATAAACGCAACTTCCCAGACCGACAGCGAGTACATTTTGCGATGACCAATCAACCAAATTTAAGTAGAAATCATCTTGTAGCTCCGGCGCATCTAGTACCTTAAAAAAAATATAACAAAGAAAAGAAACATTTTCAAGTGGTTAATTATTGCCGGTATGGCATTAATATTATTCGTCTTATCACCTTGAAAGGTATTCGTGATATTTTTCTGGTGGCTTTTCGCGGCGATCGAAGTAATTTCTGACTTTTTGTACTGACTGGTGAAAGAGAATATGGACATTGCTCATTGAAATCCTGAAAAAAAAATACGAAAAATACCTATTAACAAGTGTTGCTACAGTTGGCGTTAAATTAGTAATTATCTAATAAATAGAACAAACAAATAAAACGTTACAATTCATCTAACAGTTGCGGGCCAAACAAGTGGTAATTCACCTCGTCGAGTTAAGCAAATAAAGGTAATTAACAGAACAATGCGAAATTTAGTAAGATGACAAATTAACTACTGAAGGAGCCGTTTCGTGATCGAAAAATTTTTTTTAAATGTATAACTGTTAAACTTAGCAAATCAACTTACACTCAGTTCACGTTAAAACTTTTTTGGAGGGATACGCAAAAGCTTAATGTCAGTAGAAATAACAGAAAAGCATAAAACGTATTTGTTATACCCAGCGTGTACTTGTACATAACGGTAATTGAACTGTGATTTGATAATACCGTTTTCATACAGAAACTTAATTGAATCACAATTTTATTTAATGAAATAATTAAATTTCCCTTTTTATACAGGTCCTCTTGCTTCATTAAGTGAACATCTGTCAGCAGCCCCAAAAAAATATTTCGTTTTTACAAAAAATTGTTAAAATAGAAAGCAGCCGTTTCCTTCTGAACTATAAGTACAATCAAAATAAAATGCATGCGCAACTACCCATAAATGTTGCACCAAACCAAATATTTGCCTATTTTCGAAAAAGCCATATTATCTTTTGCAGCAAATGCAGCGAAAATAAAATTTTGAATTTTTTCATGTTTTTCTATTTTTCGTAAATTATTCTATTTATTTTTGATTATTCTATTTATTTTGATTTGTTACATTGACAATAAAATTCGAAGCACCAAGCAAAACCGACTGGATTTTTCACTCGATTATGCATTCAATAAAGCAATAATGAGATAATTAAGAATTTGTATTTTGTATTGTAACGAATTTACTGAAATTCCTCTTATTTGCAACCTTCTACTAACGTTCGAATCACTAAATTGTTGAATAAATAAGTCCACTATTCAATAATGCAAAATGGCCTTTATTCAAGTACTTCACAATACTACTACTTCTCGACAGATAGCGTGCTTAAATCAAACTCATTCTGATTCTCAACTTTACCTCCTTTTATACTCTGTGATTTCTCGTTCGTTTACAAGTTATAAATTTCTCAGCTATAAGTACAGATGCAAAATTGTACAGCTTCTCGCATAGCCCATGCGCGTGTATATGTGAGTGACACTTGCACAAATGATTGCATACTTTTGGGAGTATCTCAGATATATGCATTTCTTTGTGCGTTACTCTCCGCTGCTTGTACGTCGTACATATGTGTAGACATAATGATTGGTTCGTTTATGTATATACAAGTGACTGCCTGCTTTATTGTTGTTGTGGCTTCATTTACTTAGCATCAGACTAGTGATGTGAGTACCACTTAGTGTCACTAATATTCGTCACAGTATGGAAGTATTTTCTAAAAAATTTTGTCACGGCAAATTTACGGAAATTTCCTCTGCAGGAGTTATTTATCGAACTGGTTTCCAAAGTGATTTACGAAAAGTGGCGCGCTAAATTTTTCTTTTTATCGCATTTATAAAACATGCCATTTGTCTACGGCAAATATTTTTCCAACTGGTCTCTAAAGTGATTTTCTGAGGGCGGCACACTAACTTCACATAAAGTTGGCGTGCCGCTGGATATTTTCTAAAACATGATCGCGGCAAATTTTATGTCGGATAAATTGCGGCAAATTCACGGCAATTTACCCAATGGTTAATTGTATTCCACGTAAAAGTTGTCTTGCCAACTTCAGAAAGGTTTCCTGAGTCCCGGGAACCCATCCTAACCAAAAATTGTTTCTGGATCACAAATCATTTAGAACTCCAAAGAGTTCATCCACAACCTTAGAAAAAAATTCGTAAGAATGCAAAGCACGTAAGGCAGCCTGGCTGTCTAATATAATGAAAATTCTCCGAATAAGTCTCTTAGCAGACATTCTCTACCAGGAAATTTTAATGCATGGATTTCAGCCTGAAAAATAGAGGGGTGGCATCTGATTGGCATCGATTTCATCGCACCCATTATTCCAATACAAACTAGTCGACGCAGTTTGCTTAGTGTTGTTATTGCTGTTCTTCGCGTCTTCGGCCACCAAACTTAAGATGAATAGGTATAATTGGCTTCACAACAGTATTGAATGTCCAGTATACCATTTTGGGAGATAGCACCATGTTTTGCCATGCAGTCAAGTGTAGCCGAAGAAAGTTCTCTTGCTTTGTTTAAGGTACCATTTGAACCCAATCTCAATTAGACATAAAGTCTCACTATCAATATACCATTGTAATTTTTGGAAAGTTTAAAATTAAGAACTAATCCAAACTTGATGTACATATTTTTACAACTTCTGATGATGGAAGTGACTTTGGAAGCATGTAATAAATAAGGAATGGTTTTCTTTGCCTAAAGTGAATATTCGATATCACGCGAATAAATCAGATAATATGGATTATCCAGTTGATTTTAATCTGCGCAGCTACCAAAATATCTGGATTTACGAGGATTACTGAATAATATTTAAATATTCTATATATAGTTTATTTTCTGACGCTAATATCGAAACCATTTTACGTTCCCTATTTCCTATTTATATATTCAGCCTATATATTTTGCATTTCATTAAATTCCAATATCTAGATATCCGGATTCTTTTGTAAATCAATGAAGCTGTTTTCTAAAATGCAAATTTCATCAAATTATTCTTGTGACCTTGCTCTACATTAGACATGGAAATTAAAAGCATACAATCAACGTGCTTTCAAATCCTCTACGATTCATTTAAATGACAAATTTTAGCTATTCGAAGATTTTTAAGCAGATGCTGGCATATGTATGATATCGCACATCAAATCAAAAACAGTCACAACTCAAGAAAACAGACTAGTCAATCTAAAATCTTTTAGGTAGCACAAGTTTTGAGGAGTTCCATCGCAAAATGCAATAGTGACTCATAAGAAGTTTCTAGATAATTGAGAAAAAGTGTTCAGTCTTGAATGGATACGCATTTTCAAATGATACTTATGATATTATAGCAGTTATGAAAGAACACACATATAGGTTAAAATCACATTTATAAGACAGCTAGAATTGAAGTTAAGAAAGATAATTTTTGTAATTATTGCGTTTTGATCTGGAAGAATTTATTTATTGCGTTTGGGTTTGAAATATTTTGGAATGATAGCGTTTTAGTTTGCAAATTATTGGATTTTGAGCACTTTGGTATGAAGAAAAGGTCTGATGCCATTATTTCAGCGACCCTGGAAGTAATGGTTGTGTCATGCATATTATTTT
The DNA here is from genome assembly GCF_040869045.1 of Eurosta solidaginis. NCBI lineage: Eukaryota > Metazoa > Arthropoda > Insecta > Diptera > Tephritidae > Eurosta > Eurosta solidaginis. The sequence continues at coordinate 117,313,636 of NC_090322.1, read as the reverse complement.
TGTCATATTAGTATTCCAATATGAAGTACATGGTCCAGCTCCAACTTTGCTTGTGAGTGGTTCTTTAAGTAACTGTTTGGGTTTATCGGAAAATTCTCTACCGTATGTTTTCATTGGAGTACTATGAATGAGTAGTTGATTCAGGCCTAGAACATCGCAATGAAAATTGGTCTACATGACATGGACAATGTACTAGGATCAGTTGTGGAGTACTCCTATACTCCTAAAGTACTACTCAAATCGTCCGCAAGGAGTATAACAGTTTTCCACCACTTATCTCATTCATATAAACAACAAAATTTGAAACCCAAAAATGTAAAAATTGTATAAAATTATGGCGGTTTGCTATGAAAGGTATTTTTTGGAGTGCTCTAGAATGCCTAAATTTGCTGCGTTTTACATCTCATAAAAATTAAAATATGGCTTTTAGAAAGTAAAGTTAAATGCCATCCATAACTCAAAAAAACCAAATGGAGCACTTATTGCGTTCTGGTTTGAAACTACTCATTTATTGAATTACAAAAGAAAACGATCATAGAGGAATGAAGGTAGTGGATGTGCAATATTAATAAGAATTCCAAAACCTTCAGAAATCCAATCAATAAAAATGTTAAGGAAATATGAGGCACAGAGTCCGACACCGGTATAAAAAAACGAAACGCCGAATACTATATTATCTTCATCGAAGTATAGATGCTCTGCTCAGCCAGTAATTTTGCATTTTAGCCCTACATGTGACATTTAGTTTCGCGTAAGCCATACAAATTTTGATAGAAAAATGCGTTTTAATGTGGTTTTATTTGAGCATTCGCATTATAAGTCCAGAAATCAACCCTGCATATTTCCAAAAAATGCTCTCTTTGTGGATTAGAATTAGATCCTCCTCGTGCGTTATTACGTTAAATGGATGTCTTGGTAAGTGCCGAATCTAATCATAGTGCTTACGGAGACGTCTGCTTATCCGACTGGGAGACGGTAATAATACAGAAGTATCGGAGTTTGTTGCTCAACTTGGGCGAAAAAGTGTTACTTCAATTATTTTGGAACTTGGATAATTCTTTGGCGCTTACTCGTTCAAACGTCAGTAAATTTTCACTGTATCTAAGATCGTCGCTTGGTCCTTACAACAGAATAGGGGAGTCTCCCCAAGGAATATTTCAAAGAAAAGCTGTTGAACCCGTACCTTATAATAACAAAATACGTACTCGCTTATCTCTTAAACAACGGAATTTGGGTTACTTGGCTTAAGCTGCAGTTACCCACCGACGTGTGTAACGTACGTATACGTATGCCGTACGTACACACATTTGAGCAAAATGTATGCCCGTAGTGGCAAAGAAAAAATTGTTGCCATTGACCTGTTTGAATTCATGCTTATGGAAACATCAACTTTTTCTATTTTAATTTTTGATGTTGTAAAAGGCTGGCATTAATATTAAATAAGTATAAATAGATTACATATTTATAATCTGAACTTTTACATATTTATTTCAAATTATATGCATAATTTTGCAAACTTTGATTAGGTGGTTTTGCATAAAAACTGCAAACGGTCAAAAATTAGGGCGCAAAAGTTTACTAGGCAACTATGTCTAGTGATTGTTTTGATTTCTACGTTCCGGCAAAGATGACTTGATACGAAACATTTGTTTACGCTCTCACGAGGGATTTATCTCAAATTTGTGCTGGCAACAATCAAAGATAAATCCCTCGAGCCAGCTGAAGCGGGCGCCAGAACAAAAAATGTGCCAGCTAAAACGAAAAACGGGCCAAAAATTTCGGTAAACTTTAGTTTGACCTACAACTGTAGAAATGCGTTCAAAAATTATGGGAAAAAAGATAAAAATACTTGTTTTAGTGTAAATATATTTAGTTCGAAGGCGGAGGATAAATATTATTTCCCATTCAAAAATTATCACTAAAAACAGGTTTTGTAAATATGAAGTCCCGATGCAACCACTCGATTCTGATTCGATAAGCCCTATCCACTAAATGATGTTAACTATTATACCGTAGGTCCGATTTACTCAAATTTCAAAAGAAGGTTTGGTTTTCACCGTGAGTTAAATGCGTTACAATATTTGACTAATTTATTTAATTAAAATGTAAATTTTTCTTCTATATATATAAAAATAAGTGCACATTTTTTGTGTTACTTTATAACTTGAGACCGGCTCCACCAAATTCATCCAAATTTCTACGGTACATTTGGGCTATCATGTAGATGGTTTCTGTATAGCTTGATTGAATTTGGTCGAGCGGTTCATGAGATATATCACACCAAGTTACGGCTACGTTTCATACCAATAGATGGTGCTTATTTGCATATTTGCATTATTTCATGAAATGGAATAGGTGGTGCTTATTTCCATTTTGCATTATTCAATGGAATGGACGTTTCTAGAATTATAATTTGACGTTCGGCATTTCTCAAGTGAAAACCAAACGAAAAAAAGAAGTCAATTGTTTTTTTTTGTTTTTTTTTTTTTCATAAAAACTGTAAAAAAAGAAATAAAAGAACTGTATTTAAGTAAATTCGGTATATGCTGTGCTTCAATTTGGTTATTAATGTCTCACTAAATTTATTAAGTGTGATTTTGTTGTGTCAAAGAAACAACATTGTAATAGAATTGCGTTGCTTTTCTTCAGAAACAACCATGAATATAGTTGAAATAATCTTGGAAATTGCTGACCGACTGTATTCTGATGAAGATGTCATACATTTCGTATCGGCAAATTCATTTTTGGCCGGGATTTCGGCAACAAGAATTCAAGAGTATCGAGTTCATCGCATTTTTTACGACGAAGCGCTGATGCTTTATTTCGGTCAATATTTTAGATATTTCGAAATCAACACCCGACATTCCGCAAAATTTCAACTGGTTCTTTTCAAATGGTCGCTTCCTTACTGAAAATTTACAATATCTCTTCATTACACAAATGTTCCTACAAACAACGGTTCGGCGCAACGTGTTCAATCTTCTTTCACGACGAGAAATCACTTATTGGCAAAACGAATATACAGAATCGTTGACTGTTGCCATTCAACTTGCAAATTTACGACTACCAAATCTGATAGCCATAAGACTTACATATACAATGTTTCTTCGAAATACGGATCAAGTCAACATTAGAAACATTCGCCCACCTGTTTTCGAATCAATATCGCTACAACTATTTAGTAACCTAACTCATGGCTCCCTCCAGTTCAACGAATGTATTCACCAGCGTCCCGAAAATTGTTCTTCCTACACACTTACACTGAAAGAAATGGTGCTAGTAAAATCAACAAATCGGTTCTGTTGTTCTTGACTTAACGGAGATTCGGTGAAATTGATCGAATTATGGTTAATTCGACCGAGTTCTTTGTCAAACGAACAAATTAGTTTAGTCATTTCAACAGAAAAGAAATTGTTGCTCTTAAGTTAACAAAATTCTGTAAAATTGACAGATTCCTGATCAATCTAACTGATTTTTCTGTTAACACAACTGATCTCAATGGTCATTTCACCAGCGATCAATAGTCAATACATGAGCAAATTTCAAAAAGAATTTTACGCCAATACCAAATAATACCAAAATAAGAAAACTACCAAATCGAAAAAACACACGAAATGGGAAAACAACAAAAAACTAGTTTTTCAGTTATGAATACAAAACGAAAAACCCTTTTTTGAATTTACTGTGCAACAAATTGTGAGATACCGGGACACCTATTTATCGGGTACAATTTTGCAAGTTCTCCTCCAAGCGAAATGCAAAATTGCGCAAAATTAAACTTGCCGAATTACATGTAAAGTTACTCCAGTGGTGAATTGCCTTCTAGCGATTTGATTCTTTACTTTTCTATAACTTACAAGTTCTCTATTTAAAATGTTATGCCAAACATTTATACAAGTTTTGTTCGAATCAAGTGTGGCAACTACATGCGTGAGAAGAAATTGAGAATGAGCTGAGCTGCAACTGAAAGAATTGGGGAATCAGTTTTGTGATTACTATTTTCATTTCTATTTGCAAAGCGAAGTTCAAAACTATAAATTAAATTATAAAATATAAAATTTGGTGAAAGTGCGTTTAATAAAACAAAATAATAAAGTTTATAATGTTTAATGTGTGCCAGCATATTTGATGTAAGCCCAATTGACGTTCGGTTAGTAAGTGCCACCGTGGTGTGATGATAGCGTGCTCCGCCTGCCACACCGTATGCCCTGGGTTCGCACCCCGGGCAAAGCAACATCAAAATTTTAGAAATAAGGTTTTTCAATTAGAATAAAATTTTTATAAGGGGGGTCGCCCCTCGGCACTGTTTGACAAGCTCTGCGGGTGTATTTCTGCCATGAAAAGCACTCAGTGAAAACTCATCTCCCTTGCAGATGCCGTTCGGAATCGGCATAAAACATGTAAGTCCCGTCCGGCCAATTTGTAGGGAAAATCAAGAGGAGCACGACGCAAATTGGAAGAGAAGCTCGGCCTCTTAGATCTCTTCGGAGGTTATCGCGCCTTACATTTATTTATTTATTTATGTATATGGCAACATAGGCACTTTCGTGCAAAGCTGTCGCAACAATTTTTTTTTGTTCATTTGACTACTAAAACGGTCAATTACGAATCAACGATTTGTGCGCAGTTGATTCAACATCTTGTTACGATGGATAAAAATTTACAGAAATTTCGGTTGAATTGACCCGTATTTCGGTTGATTTTACCAGTATTTTTCTTTCAGTGTACTAACTTTTTTACTCTGATGTCTTAAGAATAAAAAAGTTAAAAAAAAAAAGTAATGAAGAAATGTATTTATGATGTGTTGTACTGATTCATCCGCATCTGATCGAGTTTTCTGAGACAAGAGTATGAACAATGAACATTACTGCCATTTTGGCAATAGGTATTTTTCAGATGCAATGGAAAGAGATACACCACAACACAACATATCTGTCACATCGTACTTTCAGTGTATATTGACATTAGGTGTTTTTGTTATGAACTATGGAGAATCAACACGTGTGTTCAATATTTATGTAGTTTTCGATTCATAATTGAGTATTTCTTCATTTTCAATTGAATTCATATCATTATTTATAATACATTGGAAATTCCTTCTGTAAGTATGTCGTATCGTTGAACCAAAACATAGTAGAAAATTTTTCCAATGATGTATCATGTTTTTCTCTTCAAATTTATTTTTTCAAATGTTCTTTCTTCGTTCATTTTACAGAATACATTTAGTGATTTCAACTGTATCTAATCGTGCGCACGTGTTTTATTGTGTTTTTCATCAAATTTTTTGCACGGTTTGTATTTTCGTTTTGTCTTTTGGACATATACATGTGGGCGTATTTCGACCGCGCATTTTTTGTTTGCACATCTGCTTTTCTTAAATAAAATTTCTTGCGTTGAACATGTAGTTTTAGTGAATTTTTTTCCTTTCTCTTGAAGAAAATGTCTCGAGCCAGACGTCAAAATATCGGTCGACGTACGCGTAGTGCTAACAGAATGTTACTTCAAAGAAGAGCGCAAAGTATTGATGACCTGTCACAACAAAATGAAATACGACGTGAACGATATGCACGAAATAGATCTGCAGAACCACAGCGGCAAAGAAATGCAGCACGACCAAGACAAATACGACGCCGTGTTCTAGAAAATATGCATCGTGCTTCTTTTAATTGCGATCCACAAATTGATTACAGTATGCATGGATATATTGGATTAATGAGTGCGACATGTCCACATTGTGAATCAGCTAAGTTTCTGGGTGAAACGGCTGGCATGTGTTGTGCTAATGGCAAAGTGAAATTTCCGGCATTCGAAACTCCACCTGATCCATTGCACTCATTGATTTTTGGAGGATCACCAATGTGGAAGCATTTTATGAATCATATATAAGAATACAATTCATCATTTCAAATGACTTCTTTTAGTGCTAAAAAAGTTATAAGAGACAATTTTATGCCGACATTTAAGGTGATTACTTCATGTGGAATATCTAATTCTTATGTAGATATAAGTAACAGTTTCTACAATGTTTTTAAGGATTCTGATCCCACATCAAATTACATTGCATACATATTACAGATTCAAGATCAGATTTATCATCGAGCGGGTGCATTATTACCATTTCCTGACGCTAACCATCAATTTTGGCAAATATATTTTATCGGAGAAGAAAATCGTGAGTTGGATGAACGGTCCACAATTGGCTCACATAAAAAACGAGCGATTATTTGCGATCTCCAAAGATTTTTTCATCAGAACAATGAATTGGTGAAATTGTTCATAACCGCTCTCGATCGTATGCCATCTGATAATCGCAAAATCATTATCAGATCGGGAAAACGCCTTTTGGTGAGCATGCCAGAAGATTTAATGTACCGACGATTGATGAAGTAGCAATTGTAATTGTTGGCGATCAGTTTCAATCCCGCGATATTGTACTTCATCGTAGAAATTAACAATTACAGCATGTTTCGGAGCTTCATCGCAGTTACGACGCATTACAATATCCAATTCTACATTGGAAAGGTGATGAAGGTTATCAAATTAATATACCAATGATAGATCAAAGGATCAGTAAATAATATAATATTTATATTAATCAGATATTAAATAAAAACTAAAATTTAAAATCGAATGAACATATTTTTTACAGGTAGAGATGTTGAAAAGAAATTTAGTGCGTTGAATTATTATTCTTATCGATTAATGATTCGTGCACAAGAACAAAATTACATTCTGAGATGTGATAAACTTTTTCACCAATACATTGTAGACATGTATGCAAAAATTGAAACTGAACGTCTCTATTTCATCCAATTCAATCAAGCCAAATTGCGATCTGAAGAGTACATACATTTGCAAAATGCAATAGCGAATGATGCAAATGTGAATGATATCGGACGCCTGACGATATTACCAGCTTCTTATATTGGTAGTCCACGCTACATGCACGAATATGCACAAGATGCTATGTCATATGTTCGAAAATACGGCCGACCAGATCTTTTCATCACTTTTACGTGTAATCGATGTGGAACGATATAAAAAAGAATTTGTTCGACGGTCAGTCACCAACAGATCGACACGATGTTACAGCACGTGTATTCTGGCAAAAATTGAAGGCACTGATGGATTTAATTGTGAAATTAAGAGTTTTTGGAAAGGTACAATGTTGGATGTACTCGATTGAATGGAAAAAAAAGGTGCGTGTGGCAAGCACACATATTGATATGGCTGGTACGTAAAATAACACCGGACGAGATTGATAGCGTCATATCAGTCGAAATACCAGTTCAAACCATCGATCCAGAATTATTTGAAGTGGTAACAAAAAACATGATTCACGGTCTATGCGGTGAAATAAATATGAATTCACCATGTATGATCGATGGGAAATGTTCAAAGCGGTATCCGAGAGCATTAATTTCCGATACCATAACAGGCAATGACGGATATCCATTGTATCGACGTCGATCATTTGAAAATAATGGTAAAACGGCGATAATAAGAGGGCGCAATCAAGACATCGAAGTTGACAATCGTTGGGTCGTGCCATATTCACCGATACTGTCAAGTTTTTCAGGCTCACATAAATGTTGAGTACTGTAACTCAGTAAAGTCTATCAAATACATTTGTAAATATGTTAATAAAGGAAGTGATATGGCTGTTTTTAGAGTAGATGGTAAAAATAGAAATGATGAAATCACTCAATATAAAATAGGGCGATACATAAGCAGTAATGAGGCAGTTTGGCGTATCTTTTCGTTTCCTTTGCACGAAAGACATCCTGTTGTTGTCCATTTGGGAGTTCATCTGGAGAATGGTCAACGAGTTTATTTCACTGCAGAGAGCAGCACAACCACCAGCAACTACTTTAACTGTTTTTTTTTCAATTGTGTGAAATCGACACATTTGCCAGAAATTTGATATATTTTGATATACCGCAATATTACACCTGGAATGCATCATCGAAAAAATTTCAACGGCGTAAACAAGGAACACATGTTGATGGTCATCCAGGTATTTTCCAAACAGATTTGGGCAGGATGTATACGGCACATCCCAACAATGCTGAATTTTCTATTTGCGAATGTTGTTGGTAAACGTACGAGGACCAAAATCATTTCAAGATTTAAGAACAGTTCACGGTCATTTTTGTCAGACATATCGCGAAGCATGTCAGCTCTTGCATTTGTTAGAAGATGACACACATTGGGACGCAACACTTCATGATGCATCGATTTCATCTCGTCCACAGCAAATACCAATGCTATTTTCGATTATGATATCAACATGCATGCCATCGAATCCAATTGAATTGTGGAATAAATATAAAGATTACATGACTGAAGATATTTTAATTCGGATGCGTCGTAGAGCAATGGATCCTGATTTGCTGATTACATTGGAAATGTACAATGAAGCCTTGATAATAATTGAAGATATGTGTCTTGCGATTGCCAATAAAGCATTGGGGCAATTAGCTTTGATTTCACCAAATCGTCCAATGCATGATTTATTGGATCGAGAGTTGCAGCGTGAACAACAATTCGATTGTGACGATTTACGTACATTTGTTCAATCCAACATCACCAAATTGAACAATCAACAAAAGGATATATATGACAAAATCATGCAAGCTGTTTCTGATAAAAGCATTAAATCGAACGATGCAAGATTTACGTGGAAACTAGAGGTTTACGCCGATCACTTTATCGGCGGCGGCGGCGGCGGCGTGGATAGCGCGCCGGCGTTCTTACTTTAAAAAAGATTGATTTTTCTATGTAAAAAAATAATATTTAGGAAAGGTTTTGTTTGTATGTATTTAAGGAAATCAACGTGTTGGTCATTTTGGAAAGATCCGTGGTTTTTACCTCAAGATCTCGCAGACCGTTGAAAATTTTTCAGGAGTAGCTCCTTGCGGAGGGATTGTCCCTCGTTCGCATACCCCAGAGAGGCTGCGAACCTAACCCCGGTCTTTGCAATTGGTACTGCTGCGTCTGAGGAAAAGAAATAGAGATACATAAAATTGTCACACTTTTGTCTGTATATCTCGTGCAAAGCGTAGCTTCAACGGATAACTCCTAATAATCGTCGCAAACACAATTTCTTTAAATCATTTGTGGCTCCTTGGCGGTCATGCACAAAGAATACCTACGCTTGCTATTAATGGTCTATTAATACTCATGCCTCTCGTGGCACAGGGCGCCTCCAGTTTTTCGGCTGTTTTTAAGAGCTACAATTCCCGATATGAGAACAGAAGCAATCCCGATCACCAGTCGCTATCACACCTCCTGACCCTCATACCATATGCCAGCACAGAAGCTATAGGACTGCGACTTCGAACTCATACCTTCGTCGACGTCACTTTCCGAGAAGCTGTAGGTGTATCTCCGAAGACTTTCCAACGGATGCTTTTGTCGCGTTATGCTGCCGAGCTACACCAGAGAAACACCTTCAAACGTTAGGGAGTGACTATTCGGCCAAGGATGCCGCCCTCGAAATCATAAGCAGTCTAAATGGATGTCATTGCGTAATGGGTGAGCTCATTATGGATGACCACGTAGCTTCAGTTTTCAGACTAGTTCGACTCTCCACTACGTTAGGGTAGTAGCACACCCGGTCATTAGTTCGACGGTCTTGGGAAAGTTTTTGCTTCACCACTTTGAATGTTCTTGCGAAGGACAAAGTCTCACCTGGTAAATATATGTGCCCACGTATTCACACTTGTAAAAGGAGCCGTAACGTGTAGGTGATATTTAAACTTGGTTGATAGGCTATAATCAATGTGATTCACTCCAAGGGACTAGTTTTGGATAGGGCCGCCAACTTTAGGAAATATCAAAGCGGGAGACTTGAGTGTTGAAGGATGAAGTGTGTAAATCAAAACTAACATTTCAGACGCTATTGTATAGTTTCGCAAATAAACAGCAGATGTTTGAATGTAAGCCCAAGTAATTTTTCAAACCCTTCTCATGCGTACATATATCCTCAACTTAAGTATGAGGTAAGAATCATTTCAAAGGAGTGTTTATGCCCCTAGAAACTAATAGATTTTTTTTCATCACTGATTTGGCTTATTCTTTTAGCCAATCGCAATATAAATTTTTTTAAAAATCGGCACCTTTTTTGGGTATTTTCTTTTTTTAACAACTTGAGGACAATTTGAAAACATGTTCGCCTTGGGTCATTTTGTTTGAATTCATTGTTCATTATTAATTTTTTTTAAATATGCAAAGTGAGCATATAAATTTATTATATAACTTTTATTTTAGTGTTTTATTTTAATAATTTGGTGAATTGGGTGATGCAAAGTCCGTGTTAAGCAATGCTTGTTTTTTAAATAACTTTTGTTCAGTTAGAAAGAGTTAAATTTCGCAATTAGGCTAAGTTTATGATCGAGCGTAATCGCATCGCGCGATTCGACGAGAATCGCTGTTAGTGATAAATTATATTAGTGCATATGGAGATGTTTATGACAAAGCGATTTAGCGTAAAGCGAATTGAGCGATTACAAGCGATAAAAGCGACGAAAATTTGCAACCAAAATATTTTGATTCATTTGAGCGAAATTTGCGAAACAATATGGATGTTTTTATTGAAAAGGTACGTGACAAGCAGTGTTTGTGAAATTTCCGTCATGCAGATTACTACAATTGCGATTGGATGCACTTGATATTTTTTTGTCTTATGTATAATTTTTAAATATTTTTTTGTAACAAATAGCTATTTTCTAATAATAAAATTTTACGAGTTAATGTACACATGTTGCTTTCTCTACACTGCCACAACTTGAATAAAAAGATTTTGAGTTATATTGTTGAGCATTCCATCGCTTGCGGTTTCGCTCTACTATAAACACTCAATCGCCAGCGATAACGTTAGCGAAAATGTAACAAGCGATGGAGCGTTTCTCGACGCATCGCGCGATGCGATTACGCTCGATCATAAACTTAGCCTTAGTTTCTTATAACTGGCAGTGCTGCGCATCCGTTGATACCACCTTCGACCATATCCGACCAATTTTCGACATGAACAATAAATGGCCTAAACAGTCTTAAACGAATAGAAAATATAGTAACGCGCCGGACGCCGCTGCCGGCGGCGTGCGAAAAACGGAAAAACAGGCGGCGGCGGCGGCGTTTATCGGCGGCGTATATCTCTACTGGAAACCGAAGGCTTTTTGGTGGTGCTTTAATTTTATTGTCAGGTAACTTTCGACAAACATTACCCGTTATTCCACGATCAACACCGACAGATGGAATCAATGCATGTTTGAAGTCTTCCCTTTTGTGGCGATACGTGAAAAAATTAACATTACACATAAACATGCGTGTTCAGTTGCACAATGATCAATGGCAAAATTCCAATCGACAAAACAAATGGTTTGATTACATTGCCAAACAATTTTTGTACAATTATCCAATCAAAGGAAGAATTAGCTGAATGAATGTTTCCAAATATTGTTCAAAATTACATGAATCACGATTGGTTGAGAGAACGCGTAATACTGGCACCAAAAAATTTACATGTCAATGAAATCAGTCATCACATTCTGAAAAAATTTCCAGGTGTGGTGACACCATACAAGTCAGTGGATAGCGCAATGAATCAAGATGACGCAGTGAATTATCCAGTTGAATTTTTGAATTCATTGGAACCGTCTGGTATGCCACCGCATTGTTTAAATTTGAAAGTCGGCTCATCAGTTATTTTATTACGGAATTTAAATGCACCAATTTTTTTTTTTTGCTATGTCAGTCAACAAGGCGCAAGGACAAACGCTTCGAGTATGCGGATTGAATTTGGAGGAACCGTGCATTTCGCACGGACAGCTATACGTTGCCTGTTCCAGAGTAGGCATTCCAAATTGTTTGTTTATTCATATCCCAGATGGAAAAACGAAAAATGTAATGTATCCAAATGTTTTGGATTAAGAATTGAAACAAAGATTTAAAAGATTTTATGATATTTTATTCTTTTTCCAATATTTCTATTGGTGTAGCGAAGCACACCGGGTCCCGCTAGTTTGTTTATATTTAACTCTAAATAGTCGTATTGTAAAATAAGTTTAAAGAAATTAATATTTCATTTTATTAAAGATTGAAACTATAAGATCGCCGAAATGTATGTCAAAAATCCCCATATTCAGATCTATTCATTTTTGTTTGGACTGGGAATGTTAGAAAAAATGTGTATTTTGACAGCGCTCTCTCGAAACAAAGAGTCGCAAATCCATTCATCTATGGTTCTGGGGTACGTACGTACGTGCGTTGAACGTCGGTGAGTTTTCGTTTACATTGCACATTCATAAGATAGGTCGTGTCAGCTGACACGTTTTTTGTCCCTACGTTCGTGGGTAACTGCAGCTTTAGAATTTAATAACAAATATTTATTTACCTATACTCGTACTTGCACAGTATAAGTTATATAAGTATATACTGTTTAAGGCACATACTTATAGGTGTATTTATGTACAAATGTATGTAGTTAAAAGATAACAGCTGACAGGGTGGAGTCCATATGCGGTGTATAAAAAAAAAAAAAACCTATTGTACAAATTCAGTGTTAGTATGGGTATATTCATGGCGGCAGCATACAAAGTGGCGGCAGGGCGACATACATACATATAAACATAAATAAAAATTCCATGAATTTTGTTTTTGTAATTTGGAAGATGAAGTGTCTAGTCATATTAAACAAGTACCTATCAATCAGCTGATATTCAGCCGTCACCTGTTCGGTTTCGCCATTCAGCACTGGTAATTAAATCTTTTTTTTATGGTTTCCGTTTCGTGACACTACGATGAGTTTAGCAATAAATATGAGTCAACTTATGATGTTAGAAAAAAGAAGTAAACTACAAAATTGATCTTAGGTGTGTTGAAGTTGAATGGAGTTTGGGTGTGAATATTTCAAACCTTATCGTGGTCTCTTGGTTCATTGCTTGAATGAGGTAATCATTGATGGATTTTGAAACGAGCATGTATTTTTTGCTTCCTCTTTGGTTCAACCCGTTTTTGTTGTTGTTGTTCTAGAAGTGCTTCGATGGAGCAATAGGTACGACCAATCACAAATTGTCATCAATGTCCTCTAACGGGAGTCCAAGGAAACTTGATATTTCAACATTTCACATTACAATTGAAAAGATGGTTAGTGTCATGTGGGGACGCATTGCAAGCAGGACATACATTTTGTATGTCGGGGTTGATTCTAGATAGGTAAGAGTTTAACCTGTTACAGTAACCAGAAAGAAGTTGAGCTAGAGTGACGCGCGTTTCTCTAGGGAGAGTGTGTTCCTGCTGTACCTGGCATAGGGCATTCCCGTCTTTGGTAAGAGTCGCATACATCCAGAAGGCCTCTTTAATATATACTAGAGTTCGTCCAGTGTTTGAAATTCAACCCCTGCAGAGGGTATACTAGGTATACCACATAGAACTAAATTACCCTATAACGTAAGGTTTACTATTTTTTTTTAACGTTTCCTTCTTCCTTTCCTATCCTTTTTTCTCTTCCTTTCCTTTCCTCTCATTTCCCTTTCTGACTACAATTTTTATTTCATTTTTACTTTTTTTTATTTATTTAATAAATTTTTTTTTATTTTTTATTGTATTTTAATTTATTTTATTTTGGTTTTGTTTGTTTCACTTTATTTTACTTTATTTAGTTTATTGATTTATTTTATTTAATTTTACCAACAAAACCCTAAATACATAAATATCCGAAATAAATAAAAATCTTTCCAACAAAATTATTTTTTCTTTCATTGCTATATACGAATTTTATTACTTACATTTATCGCAAAGAACGATATTAAAGAAAAATGTACTAAGCTATAAATAAATTAAAATATTTAATCATATTTTAGATACTTATAACCCTGCCCTGTAAACTTAATGCAAATAATGCGAAACGAAATGTGTTTCTAAAGATTTTTTACGCCGAGCGCGAGTCTCCGGTCAAACATTTTTCATGGCACCCCTTGAATCCCCCAAAATTGGAATAATTTGAACACACCCCCCGAGCTTAACTTCATTACTTGTCACATAAGAGCACTGTATATATGGGGTATTCCATCCCATTTCGACCAATTTTGAACCCGACCCTTTTAGAATTGGCTGAAAGTTTTTCTTCTTTTTCTAGCTTACGAAAGACGTTTTTCAGAATTTTTTCAAATTTTTTAAAATTTTTTCATCCAACTCAAAAAAAGTTATGAATTTTAAAAAAAAACACCGTTTTTGTTTTCAAAATGCTATAACTTTTTCAAAAATTGACCGTTTGTGATCTTTTTTTTTTTTTTAAAATTGTTTTTAAATGTACTTTTCGGAAAAAATACAAAAAAATTTTTAGTTTTTTTTTTCAATTAAAAAAAAAAAAAAATCGGCCCACTCCGGGATTAGTGGGGATGATTGCAGAATTGATTGAAGTTTTTTATGAGAAAAAAACAAAAAGGCGAAATTCGAAAAATCTCGAAAAACTAAAAAATTACAAAAAGAAAACTTTAAAATTTTTTTTGTATTTTTTCCGAAAAGTACATTTAAAAACAAATTTAAAAAAAAAAAAGATCCCAAACGGTAAATTTTTGAAAAAGTTATAGCATTTTGAAAACAAAAACAGTGTTTTTTTAAAAATTCATAACTTTCTTAGAGTTGGATGAAAAAATTTGAAAAAATTCTGAAAAACGTCTTTCGTAAGCTAGAAAAAGAAGAAAAACTTTCAGCCAATTGTAAAGGGGTCGGGTTCAAAATTGGTCGAAATGGGATGGAATACTCCATATACATATGTATATAATAAAAAAGCAAAGAACGCTTTGCGAAAGGTGTTAATTAAATTTGGACCCGATTCGTGTTATACGATCACAGATGTAAACCCAATTTCACTCAAATGATAAATATAAACAATTTATAAAAAGTGTAATAACTAAGCATATATGGGCAAATCCCAAAAACTTTTACTTTTTTGGATACTCGGGTTTTACACACGGGCAAAAAATCTTAAGGCCAGAAAAAAGTACAATGGCATTAAGTTTGACCTTTTGATTATCCGATCTGATGATTTTAAAAATCGAGGAAGTTGATAGTAAGTTTTTGCAGATCTTTGAAACGTAAAAAACGTCGATTTTTACACTTTTTCAAGCGATATCCTTCATTTTTTTTTTTTTTTGAATTGTTTCGATAAAATTTTGAGGCATCGCTGAAACGCTATGGAATTCAAACTGAATGTGGTTTTTGAGACGGAGATTCTAAAAGTATGGGCAAAATTAATGTGCACCTCCAATACTCAAAACTATCATCAATCAAAGTAGCGATACTTTTTTTTTGTCATTTTCAATATTGACAGTTTTTTGTTTATAGCTTTTTGAGGCAACTGAGCATTGAAATTTGAATTATGCACGATAATAGCCTATCAGGGACTAAAAATAAGTGGGGCTTCAAATTCGACAATTTTACTCTTATCACTTCATACCCGTTTGTTAATTTTTTCTCTACACCACAGTAGTATACCATCAATTGCCTCATCTTGGAATATTCACGCAAGGAAAGTTATTGATGTTTGTACATGGGGCAAATATACGAAATTTCCGACAAAAATTGGCAATCGTCAAAAAGTGCAGAACATTTTTTTTTGTATTTTTTAAACCAGTTTTTATTTAAAAGTAAATGATAATAAATACAAATTTGGTACAAAAACTAAAAAAAAAATAAAAATTTTTTCTACACTTTTTGACGACTGCCAATTTTTGGCGAAAATTTCGTATATTTGCCCTATGTACAAACATCAATAACTTTCCTTGAGCGAATATTCCAAGGTGAGGCAATTGATGGTATACTACTGTGGTGTAGAGAAAAAATTAACAAACGGGTATGAAATATTTGACGGTTACCCGGTTTCATATTTTTGCCGATATCTCTAAAACCCGGTTTCGGGTATAAACAAAATTTTACCTAAATATACCCCATATAGGTATGTACATCCTGATAAAATTTCAACACAATCGGTTAAGAAGTGTTTAAATAAATAAAAAAAATTTTTATCAATATCTCCAAAACCGGATCTCGGGTATTAAAACTTTTTACCTAAACATACTTCGTTCACATATCTATATGTTTTTAAAGTTTCAAAAGAATCGGTAGAAAGGTGTTAAAATAAATGTGTTGCAAACTTTGCAGTAAAAAATATTTGGCGGTTATTCGGTTTTATATTTTTAACGATATCTACAAAACAGCTAACAGCTGCACGGCCATCGTGGTGTGATGGTAGCGTGCTCCGCCTACCACACCGTATGCCCTGGGTTCGCAGCCCGGGCAAAGCAACATAAAAAATTTTAGAAATAAGGTTTTTAAATTAGAAGAAAATTTTTCTAAGCGGAGTCGCCCCTCGGCAGTGTTTGGCAAGCGCTCCGGGTGTATTTCTGCCATGAAAAGCTATCAGTGAAAACTCATCTGCCTTGCAGATGCCGTTCGGGGTCGGCATAAAACATGTAGGTCCCGTCCGGCCAATTTGTAGGGAAAATCAAGAGGAGCACGACGCAAATTGGAAGAGAAGCTCGGCCTTAGATCTCTTCGGAGGTTATCGCGCCTTACATTTATTTTTTTATTTTTTATTTATAACAGCTGCATATATCTCCATATTTTGTTAAAATTTCGATATAATCGGTACAGAAGTGTTGAAATAAATGTATATTTAACATTGCGACCTCAATTTATATATATTTTGCTCGATCTTTTGACTATATATATATTATTTAAGACTAGTAACGGCGATGCACTATAGCTCCAATTTACCCCTCAATGTCCCTAACAAAAAGATATTTGCGTGATACCATGTTTCAAAAAAAAAATTTTTTCTCCAAAAAAATCAAAGTTTGGCGGATTTCCCCATGTGTCAATCAAAGGATTCACCATCTCAGGGCTATTGTGATTTAAAAAATGGGTAACGGGTCGTATAATACGATAAGGACCTGGTAGAAACAAAACCCTGAGAAAATTAGATATTCCGGTTTTTGCTTCCCTGCTTCAATTATCAAATAGCTTAAAACGTTTGTTTCCATCAAAACAAAATTGATGAAAGTGAAAATTGCAAACTGGTCGAACTACAAGCAAAATGAAATCAATCCTTGCTTCAAGATTTGAAGAAAGCTTAAAGTACTTAGCTTCGTAAAGTAAGTCATATACGTAATTTTAGATATATTTGATTATTATATTCCAAAGTAAGTTTGTTTGCAGCAGGAAACAATTTAGTGAAAACAATTTGGTTATCAATGTCGATGACCTTGTGAACTCCATACACGCTTTGCCCGACACTTTATGTACATATTTGTATACATTTGTAGTAGTGATACTGATTTGTGTATCTCTTAATAATATATGCAAGTGCTTAAAAGGCGGTTGGTCTGTGTATCGACTTTTTGGGCATTGTTGTATAATTGTAAACTAAGTGAACAATAACAGACGGGTGTGTCTGTCTGTGCACTTACCAAGCACATTAACCTCTTAATTGTCAAAACATGACTACCAACTGTCAAATCACAAAGCCAAAAAGTACCGGCAAGCTAAATATGTTGAATGAGTGATGACTACCGTAAGTCTACACCAGCATAAAACCTGAACGATTATATATGAATGTAATCGTGATTTGGCGGCCAACGACATAAGAATAACTATGATTGCCTAACATATCAAGAGTCGGAGTTTCTTGCCTTGGGGAAAGCCAAGGTTGAAAAAAGTAGGGCCAGTGGTTTGGAAAATAAGTCGAGTGTGTTTATGGCCTGTTCGTAATAACGACACATATACTTATTACGTCCATAGTGTTACTAGCAAAACTGAAAAAACCTTACCAACAAACAGTACCTATGTTATAAAATTATACGGATATACTAGAAACTGTTTCGGAAAATGGTTCTATTCTACTGGAGCCTTAATCTGACGTGCGAACACAGCAATCTTTTTCATTCTAAAGTCCACATTTTGTATACTTACTGTCTCTGACCAGACCAAACTTGTGTGCGTGTGATGCTAGAAAGCAGTGCGCTGTAAAATACCCATAATATGCCTACTCTTTTTTGTAAAAAGATTACCTTTGTTAGTATAATTTTATACGACTTGTGAATGACCTCGGTTCCACGACTTTCCTGCTTGGTTGATCATGTGCTACTCTTGCGTCCTTTTCATCTCATCTAATCAGATTGGGACATCTACATAATATGCTTTAAAGGTTGCACCCTTTTTTCCCAGCTCATCCCCATTTCCCCTTTTCGTTACGTTGAGGCCCCCAGCGAATCACGGGATCAATGCTAGACGACGCTATACTACTATGGCCGGACGGCCTACGCTCAAGGTACTCTGACTCATTCGGCCTAGTTTTGCGCTTCAAGAAAGATGGCTTAGTGAAGTAAAAGCCTAGTAATGGCCGCCCAAAGGCATCAGCTGGCGCCCATGTTCTATCCCTAGCTAGGAAAAACGGGGTCTGGTCAACTAGAGATGTTGCCAAAATAGCCAAACCACACAAGTGCAAGTCACACGAATCAAGCAGTTAAATGGTATTACGACCTCACATCGACTGAAAACCCCTAACAAAAACCAGGACCTATGTCATGAAATAACCCCGTCCTCTTGGCAAGCGCAGGGCACGAGCACAAAACGTGCTCGATCGCTTCCTCCTGCAACCCGCATATCCTACATCTGCTGACCAAGCTTTATTTAAAGGCATGCGACGCCAGAAGGCAGTGTCCAGTCAGAAAACTCGTCATAAGTATACAGTCTTGTCTTTTTATAGGAGTTCTATTAGTAGCATAAAGCTGTTAGATCTACACATGATCTTCGGCACTTTACAGCCCCACGCTTGGGTCCACGCCTTTATCGCTTTGCCGATTATGTGAAACTCTCGCCTTCTGTTAGTTTCGCCCAAGCCAATTCGGAAGTCTACGGAGCAAGCTTCGAGGGATGCATCGTTTTTAGCTAGCTCATCCATTTTTTTCATTGCCATCTATTCCCATATGCCCAGCTACACAATATAGATACATGCTTCTCCCTATCCCGATTCTTTCCAGGGATTTTTAACACTCTTACACACATTTAGATGCTGTGCGAGATTATTGCCTTAATGGGAGCTTTCCTGTCAATATTAAAGTTGACGCGACTGCAGTTTGGACTATTTCATTCCAGTGTTTCTACTGCTTTGGTTACGCCTACCACTTCCGCCTGAAAAACGACACAGTGATCTGGCAGTTTGTAGGATCTCATTATTTCCGCATCAGCACAGTATACCGCAGACCCTACTCCATTCTTTACTTTGGAACCATCGGTGTACACTTGCATCGTCTCGTCCGCTATTTGGGCACCCTTGCGCCAACATTGGCTCTAAGAGTGAATATACAGGGGGAATTTGCAGAATGGCATAAAGTGCAGCCGTCGGGGTTGTTTTCAAGGCTCCAGTAATCTTTAGTACTGATAACCTGCTTCACCCTAACATTTTTTGAGGTAGGTTCTTTTTGTCCACCAAAAAAGGACTCCAAAGCATAGAACAGGCGTTACAATCGCTGTTAACGCCCAATGAGAGCGATAAGGGCGATAAACCCCTCGTACACCCCAGGTTTTTTACATGCACAAGTTGCCATCGAGGCAGGGTCACCCCTCTTAGCTTAGGTCTGGCGCAATTTGGGACCTTGTACTTCTTAGTAATTAAGAACATATCTGTCTTCTCTGCGTTTATTGAGCAGAGGCCACAGCGTATATTAAATGCCCAGGTATCTATATCCTCAAATGCCCGATCCATCAAAGAGCTAATCGTTGGAAGGCACTTTAAACGTGTGACAATTGCAACATCTTCTGCTTAAGCCGTTAGCGTGCCCTTGTCGACTGATTTCGTGGACTCATACAATCCCCATTGTAAAGTAATCTTCCTGCAATTCACCATGCAGCCGATCCGTCTGGATATGGCTGGACTTACTTCAGCGTAGTTAACACCATCCATGATCGCCCGGTTAAAGACATTGTCGAAAGCCCCGGCAATGTCGAAGAAGATTCCTAAGCCATATTTCTTATATTCCAGCTCTTTATCTATGCTTATACAGTGCAGTGTCTATCGAATTGCCTTTGGTTTTCGCATGTTGTGTTGTGGAGAGCAGTTTTTCATCCACGTTGTATTTTATGTACACATCTATCAGCCTCTCAAAAGTTTTGGGCAGAAATATTCTTAAGCTAATGGGCATGTAGTCTTTGGGATACATATGACCGATCTTCCCCGCCTTTGATTCAGTCTTATGAACCCATCGAATATTATTTTAGGCCATTCCACGACCCCTCTACTTGTAATTTGTAGCATGACTGGGAATATACCATCTGGGCCCGGCAATTTAAACTTAGAACGATCTTGATACCGGCCACCAAGCCCGGCCTTACCCGCTCAGTGATCAAAGTGTAAGCGCTGTCTGGCAGCTCTTCTGAATCCTCTCCCGATGGGAAATGTGTGTCGAAAAGCACCTAAAGGGACTCCTCACTATTACGTGACCATTCCCCTTTCTCTTTCTTTATTATTCCCTGGACTATATTCTCTCTTCCTGGGGCTTTCCGCAACCGTGCAGTTTCTCTGGAGCCCTGATGTACGCACAGAAATTTCTCCAAGAGACTCTCCTCGCCCTGAAAATTCCACGCTACATCCTCAACAGATCCCTATACTCATTCCGGCACGCTTCGCATTCCGCGGCCTTTGCAAACTTAAATATTTCTTTTACCAGTCTTCTAAAAAACTCTCAGTTCATTGCTCCACCATTGCGGATTTGCTTTTCCTTTGAATCTTCTTAAGGCTTGGTTTCCTCGAAAGCGGTGCCGCTATATGAGCCGTTTATTTTGAAAGTGGCATAAGTCATTTCCAACTCATGGTCTTAAATGCATTGTTATTTTTGAACGAATGCATATATAGATGGTTCTACAATTATAAAATAATAATAAGAATTGCATATTTTGGATATTGGACTCTAACAAACTGGAGGCGAGGAGAGATACAAACAAATTATCACTGAACCTAAACGACATGAAAGGACTTATACCACTATCAAAATAAACGGCTCATATAGTGGTCGTTACATAGCGGTAGAATATTTTATTAAACGGTGGCACCGCTTTTGGAGCAAACCAAACCTCTAGAGTGAAAGCTATGTTATACGTAGTCACAAGCGTCTTTATTGAGCAGAGGCCACAGCGTATATTAACTCTCTAGTACCCAAACCGCCTATAGACGGCCTAAATTTCTTTTGACACGGATCAAGGAGCTAAAGAGTACAAAATCACAGGAGGCGTCCCACAGGGATCTGTTCTGGGTCCAACGCTTTGGAATGTAATGTATGACGGGGTGCTAAAGATTGATCTACCAGAAAACACGCAAATTGTGGGATATGCTGATGATATTGCAGTGGTAGTAGTGGCCAAGAAACTGGACCTGCTTCAAGCATTATGTAATGACGCCGTAGCAAGAATAAAGGAATGGCTGACCAATACAGGACTGGAGTTGGCTAGCCAAAAGACGGAAGTGTTATTAGTAAGCTCCAAACGGTCGGCGAACGAGTTAGTCTTAACTGTCGGGGATCATCAAATCACCTCAAAGGATTCCTTAAAAACTTAGGAGTGCACATTGACTCTAAGTTAACTTTCAAAGAGCACTTCAGAGCGGTGGGGGAGAAAATTACCAAAGTTAATGGATCACTTATGCGAATAATGCCTAACATTGGTGGTCCGAGCGAAGCTATACGTCAGCTATTGTCCACAGTAACCAGCTCAATAATACTATACGCAGCACCAGTGTGGTATGGATCTAAACAGACCCATCAAAAATATATATTAGCAGCGTACCGACTTGCTTCTTTAAGAATAGCAAGTGCTTATCGGACGGTGTCCGACGACGCGATCCTGGTTCTAACCCGGAAAATCCCAGTGGACTTACTGGCAAGCGAAATGGCCGATCTGTATAACACTAATATCGAGCGACCATCTGAAGAAGACAAGAAAAGAGCAAGGACACAAACAATAGCTAAGTGGCAAGAACGGTGGGAGGCCTCGAGTAAAGGGCGTTGGACTTTCACACTAGGTTGGAACGTAGCTCAATGGAATGAGCGGAAGCACGGCGAACTGAACTACCATCTCACGCAAATAATGAGTGGACATGGCGGTTTCAAAGAGTATTTATGGAAGCGTAGGACAGAGGAAGATCCTCATTGCCCAATGTGTACCACAGAGTTAGAAAACGCAGAACACGTCATGTTCTACTGCCCCCGTTTCCACGAAGAAAGACTCACCTTGCATGGAGTCTTTGGGGAGGAACCTACCACGAGAAATTTAGTTTCACATATGTGCAGCAGGAAAGAATGCTGGACTGCAGTGAGCAAAATGGCATTTATAGTAATGACACGCCTGATGGATGTTGAGAGGGAGCGCAGAGAAATGCGCATGCGAAGCAGTGGTGATTAAATGGACACTCAGAGCAAATAGCGGGAACCTGGACGCAGGGACAACAGTAGGCTCTTAAAAATGAGAAATATGAAACGCCACCCTGAAGTAATGCGAAAGTGGTGCCGGGGTGGGCGACGGTTCCAGAACGGGGCTGTTTTTTAGTCTACGGACACACGGTTGCTGCGACGGCAGCAATTATGGTGCATTAGGCATTTTTCAGCCTCCCCGCAAAAAAAAAAAAAAAAAAAAAAAAAGGCGGCCTAAATTTATTTCACATTTATTCGATTTCCATATACCGTTTCGTTTATTTTCAAATTTTTTCTAATTCGGGGAAGTCCGAAAAATAAGCTATTGTATTTGCAGCATCTTCTTGCTTTTTAATCAGCGGTCACTGTCATTTGAAGTTTGAAGTTAGTGAAGTTCGGACAAATTAATTATTTCGCAAATTAATGTAGGAATGCTAACTTAAGTCTACCTTGCAATGTAGCAATACACTTAAATGCAACCCTACATACGCTGCACATAACCCCAACACGAACGAACGAAGGACAGCGAAGAACGAGTAGTTGTAGTTTGAACCTGACACACGCGACATTCTAATCGAATATACGTTCTCTAAAATATTTCTAAGTTTTATACACTAAATTTAATTATAGTCATTACTAAATATATACTCAAATAAAATTAGTAAATAAACATTAAACTGGAGTTGTGTGATTATTACTTCCTACAAGTGGTGTCATAAGTGCGACGTTCCTGTTGCAATAAGAGAAAAATTGCGCAGAAAATTTTATATTGTGCGCGTGTGAATTTAAACTAGCTGAGTGCATACATATACTTATTAGCTACAACGCAAAATTAAATCGCAAAAGATTGCATAGAAGTTTTTATATCGCGTTGCAAGCGTAATTTTAAAGCTATCTCAAAGTGGTAGCAGCTAAATTCTGAGAAAAAATAATCAATACGTGTGTGCGAAAACTGTACAAACTTGACATACATATGTACATATTTGCGGCGTCATCTCAAAGTGCCGTTATAATATTCAGTTAGTAACTCAAAGCGTTGAAATTAAAAAATGTATATATATATATATATATATATATATATATGTGTGTGTTTGAGAAAACATTGTTTCTTAAAGAAGAGCCCAGTGTAGATGCATCAACCCTTATTATTCGGCAGTGATAGCAGTGTAAAGAGAAGCGCTAGTAACGTTCAAACGTTCAAAGACAGTTGAACAAGGTGTGCGAGTGAATAAGTTCTGTACACTCGAGCGACAACACAGAGTAGACGTGTTAGTTGGAATAAGTAAGGTATAACTCCTAAAAGCGCAGTGTAGATGCGCTAAAAATAGAGTGAGCAGTTGCAACGACTAGAGTGGCGCAGAGAAGACGCGCCAGTGACGTGAGTTTTAATAGCAACGCAGAGTAGATGTGTTGGTGATAAGAAAACCTATGATCCAAAAAGCGCAGTGTAGATGCGCTAGTGATTACTATGGTAACTGAAACCCTAGCACAGAGTAGATGCGCTAGTGGCAACAAGTGAAAACATATGTGCAAGTGAATTTGCGTAATGAACAAAATAATCAAAGCGTAGAGTAGACGCGCTAGTGGCAATAACAATTGAATAGCACGAAACATAAAGTAGTGCGAGTGAATTTGCTAAATAACATCAAAAAGCGGGGTGACTGCGCTAGAACAAAAACAATCATCTATAAACTACACAGCAGAAGGTGGCGGCAGAACGAAAGACGAGAATAAGCAAACAGCGAAATCGGAGAACAGAAACAGGAACAGCATAGTACACTTAAGTATAGATTAAATACATTTCAAAATTTGCGGAAGGAAGGTATGTAGTTGCATGTACAATTAGAGGAATAGAGACAACAATCTAAAAAAAAAAAACGATTATAACAATGTTTGTTTGAAATAAAAGAATGAATACTATGTCTAATTGGAATAAGTATACAAAAATACAAAAGCAAAAAGTTTGTTATGAAAAATATACAAAATCTTATAAGAATACGATAAAACGATAGAATTTCCGCAACTAAAAAGTAACTTTCAAATCATTTGTTCTCTTAATGTTTATTCGGGAAAATATTTAAATAAGTTGTCAATCGTAATTTATAACAAGGAAATTGTTCTAAATCGCATGATTTTGGTTAGTCGCGCAGATAATATCATATTTAAATTATACTTACTCAATTTTTTTTTAATACCACATTAAACATGAACCGAGAACAGATTTTGTCTTTGAATGTAAATGAATTAAAAGAAGCATTAAGTAGCTTAAGTCTGTCGACAAATGGACGGAAAGCTGCATTGCAATATAGGCTTTGTGGGCATTACGGTCTGGCAGTAGACGGGAACGATGGTTCCGGGCATGAAAGCGACTCATTTGAGAGTACCATGTTACCAGCAGTGGGGCGTCCGGCTTTCACTTTGCGCGATATTGAGGGTTCGCTCTCCACTTTTAGCGGTATAGGACATCCAACGATAGAGGACTGGCTCGAGGAGTTCGAAATAATGCCGCTGCAGTTCAGTGGGGGGATTTTCAGAAATGTATATATGGGAAACAATTATTGAAGGGCGCGGCGAAAATGTTTATTCGAAGCCAGCGGGGTATATCTTCCTGGAATTTACTTAAGGAAAGCCTAAAAAAGGAATTTGGTATTGTAGTTTCATCCATTGAGGTACATCGGGCTCTAAGAAATCGGCGCAAGCGCCCAAAAGAAGATTTCCGTGAGTACCTTTACAGCCTCATGGAGATAGGATCTGCGGATCTGCTTTAGGAGCTGACGTTTCTTTATAAGTTTGGAAAGACAATAAAATGGTGCGACTCGCATCGACATACGTTGGCACAAAGCCTTTCCAAAATGAAGCCAATGTTGTAAACCAGGTGTCACGTATCGTTCGATCAGCAAAAAATTTGTTGATGTCGATTGCGTGAATGTAATCCACGAATACAATAGTCACATGGGTTATGTCGACCTCTGGAACGGGTTATTGGTCACTATACTATTCCAGTAAACAGCAACAAGTATACAAACCGACTTTTTGTACACTTGCTTGATATGGCCATGATAAACGCCTACATTTCGGTCAGAAGAGTCGACAATATTGACATTCGTGCTAGGTAGTACCAACTGCCAAACTACCGAGCAGAGATCGCATTCGTACTCTGCACACAGCAGAGGTCTTCCATACCAAGAGCTCCTGGGCGTCCACGTTAAACTGTTCAAAAGAAGTGTACAGGAAAAAAACTTAGCTTCAGCAGACGTTCGCTACGACGGAGTCGAACATTTTCCATCGTTTTTATCACGCACGGGTAAAAAAACTTGTAAATTTCCTGCCTGCAGCTCCGAAACTCAAATTGAATGCCGAAAGTGTAATCTGAATCTATGTTTTTCTCAGCAAAAGGACTGCTTTTACAATTTCCACCATAAATAATTTGAACTAACTGCCTATTTATTGTGCTCAAAAACATGACTTTCTTGAGTAAAGTTTTCTTTATAAGTATTAATAATAATAAGAAATATTGTTTGCTTTGTATTGAATTCTGCTGAAACCTTCGTTTTTGCTTAATAAACGTACTTTATACACTGAATCTGAAGAATTTTGATCCAGCATTTCCGCAACTAAAAAGAAACTTTCAAATCATTTGTTCTCTTAATGTTTATTCGGGAAAATATTTAAATAAGTTGTCAATCGTAATTTATAACAAGGAAATTGTTCTAAATCGCATGATTTTGGTTAGTCGCGCAGATAATATCATATTTAAATTATACTTACTCAATTTTTTTTTTAATACCACATTAAACATGAACCGAGAACAGATTTTGTTTTTGAATGCAAATGAATTAAAAGAAGCATTAAGTAGCTTAAGTCTGTCGACAAATGGACGGAAAGCTGCATTGCAAGATAGGCTTTGTGGGCATTACGGTCTGGCAGTAGACGGGAACGATGGTTCCGGGCATGAAAGCGACTCATTTGAGAGTACCATGTTAGCAGCAGTGGGGCGTCCGGCTTTCACTTTGCGCGATATTGAGGGTTCGCTCTCCACTTTTAGCGGTATAGGACATCCAACGATAGAGGACTGGCTCGGGGAGTTCGAAGATAATGCCGCTGCAGTTCAGTGGGGGGATTTTCAGAAATTTATATATGGGAAACAATTATTGAAGGGCGCGGCGAAAATGTTTATTCGAAGCCAGCGGGGTATATCTTCCTGGAATTTACTTAAGGAAAGCTTAAAAAAGGAATTTGGTATTGTAGTTTCATCCATCGAGGTACATCGGGCTCTAAGAAATCGGCGCAAGCGCCCAAATGAAGATTTCCGTGAGTACCTTTACAGCCTCATGGAGATAGGTAGATCGATAAATTTAGATGATATAAGTCTAATAGAGTATTTTGTGGATGGAGTTCCAGACTCCAGGGCGAACAAAGCTAACCTTTACCAAGCTTCTTCTATTCAAGAGTTGAAGACACAAGTCGCTATTTATGAAAAGGTGCGTGGGGGACGTCAACCCAGTACTAACGCATTGCAGAATAAGCAGGAGGACAAGAGTTCTAGCAAAGTAAAGGTAAGTGAAGAAAAACGTTGCTACAGGTGTGGCGAGCTAGGTCATTTGGCCAATAATTGCCAAAAGAAGCGAAAGTCAATATGTTTTGGGTGCAACCAGTCTGGTCACCGTGTATCTGACTGTCCAAAGACTAAAACGCAGGTGAAATCAGAAAATGCCAGAGTAAATATGATGGAATGGGCACGTCCTTCATCAATAGGGTGTGTGATATTTAAAGATATTTCAGTGAACAACTTTAAGTTTTCAGCATTGTTAGATACAGGTTGTGACCTATGCCTTATACGATACGATGTCTTGCTGATGTTAGGGGAAATCACGTTAAATAACGATGTGCATAAGTTGAAAGGAATAGGGAACAGTGTTCTAACAACAATCGGTAGTTTTGAAATTAGGTTAGAGGTGGATGGTATAAATTTGAGATTTACATTTCATGTAGTAAGAGAGCGTGATCTGGGATATCAAGCGATCATAGGCAACAATGTCCTAAAGCAAGTTGACTTGGTCGTTTCAGAAGACGATGTTGTATTTAAAACAAAAACAAAGAGCACATCAGAAAATGACTCATTAGAACAGCCACCTGCAGTGGTAGACATTCATACAGAATTTAAGGATTTGTGCTTGGCAGCGGAGTCGATGTCGGAGGAAAAATCGCAGGTAGACGTATCGCATCTAAATAAAGATCAAGGTAGGGAATTAGGAAAACTTGTCGAAGGATATTTCCCCAAGAAATTGCATGAGTCTCCGATTAAAATGAAAATAATTTTAACAGATGATATCCCGGTATCTCAAGGACCGAGAAGAATATCATATTCCGATAAAAATGTGGTTGATAAACAAATCACCGAGTGGTTACAAGAAGGGATTATTCAACCTAGTTATTCAGAATACTCATCACCAATTGTCTTGGTGGCGAAGAAAGATGGTACTAAAAGATTATGTTGCGATTACCGACTGCTTAACGAGAAAATCATGAAAGACAATTTTCCCATGCCCCTTATTGAAGATGTCATTGAGAGCTTACAGGGAGCTCGCGTTTTTACCACCCTAGATCTAAGAAATGGTTTCTTTCACGTACCGATTGAGGCAGAGTCGAGGAAGTACACCTCATTTGTAACCCATCAAGGTCAATATGAGTTTTTGTACGTTCCTTTTGGCATATCAAACTCCCCTGCGGTATTTACACGTTACATTTTCGCGGTCTTCAGAGACTTAGTAAGGGATGGTATCGTGGTGACCTACCTTATTATCCCATCAAGTACCGTCGAGCAGGGTTTAGATAAACTAAAAATTGTGCTGAGTACAGCAGCTGAGTATAACTTGAAAATTAAATGGGAAAAGTGTCAATTCTTAAAGTCAAAGGTAAACTTTCTGGGGTACATTATAGAGAATGGTACAATAAGACCGTCGGAATCAAAGACAGAGGCGGTGAGAAACTTCCCAAGACCGTCGGGCAAAAAATCTTTGCAGAGATTTCTGGGACTTACTTCATATTTCCGTCGCTTTATCGAGGGATATGCAGTGATTGCCAAGCCATTGTCCGATCTTCTACGCAAAGATTCAGTATTCGTGTTTGGAGAGGAGCAGTGTGCAGCCTTTCAGCAGTTGACATCTGCATTGTCTAGCGCACCGGTACTGCACCTTTTCAATCCAAAGCCATTAACCGAAGTGCATACGGATGCGTCCATGCACGGATATGGCGCTGTGCTCCTGCAGAAAGACAGTGAAGATCTGCAATTCCACCCTATACACTATATGAGCCGAAAAACAAAGGAAGTAGAAGAGAAATACCATTCCTATGAACTAGAGGTATTGGCTATAGTTGAGGCACTGAAAAAATGGAGAGTTTATCTTATGGGAATACATTTTAAAATAATAACAGACTGCAATGCGTTCACAATGACAATGAAGAAGAAGGATATTCCGGTAAGAGTATCCCGATGGGCCATGTTATTGCAGGACTTTGATTATGAAATAGTACATAGAAGTGGAACAAAAATGCGGCACGTGGACGCTTTGAGTCGTGTAGCTTGGTTATTGCTGGAGGATTCACTTATTCATCGTCTAAAATCAGCGCAGATGCAAGACGATTGGATTCGTGCTGTTCGTACAGTATTAGCCAAAGAAGCATATGAAGACTTCTACGTTAAACACGACTTATTGTATAAAGATCCCACAAGAGAGCTTGTGGTGGTACCGTCTTTAATGGAAGAAGAAATCATTCGTACAGCTCATAAACAAGGACATTTCTCTCTAAAGAAGACCCATGAAGCAATAGAAAGGTCCTTTTACATTCCTCAGCTAAACTGCAAAGTATCTAGAGTCGTCAGAAGCTGTGTGGAGTGCATCATTTCGGATGCCAAATCGGGAAAGAAAGAAGGCCTTTTAAGCCCTATTGACAAAGAAGATAGGCCGTTAAGCACTCTTCATATAGATCATGTTGGGCCCATGGAGCAAACCAAGAAGGCATACAATTATATCCTTGTTGTCGTAGACGCTTTTTCAAAATTTGTATGGCTATACCCGACAAAAAATACAGGTGCGGAGGCTGCGGTGGGGTGCCTCTCCAAGCAAGCAGCCACTTTCGGAAACCCGAGGCGCGTTATTACTGATAGAGGAGCAGCGTTCACAAGTAACGTGTTCAAAGAATACTGCTCAAATCAAAGTATACAGCATTTACTCATAACGACCGGTGTGCCACGTAGCAACGGCCAAGTAGAGCGAATACACCGAACCATAGTACCTATGCTATCTAAGCTTTTGTGGTGAGTCTCCTGGAAACTGGTATAAGCAGGTTGATAGGGTTCAGCAAATTGTGAACAATTCACCAACGCGAAGTACAAAGCTTGCACCGTTCAGAATTCTCACTGGATTAGAGATGAGGGTTACAGGATTGCCAGATCTTAAGGAATTGGTTGAAGAAACAGCGGTAGACGAGTTAGACTCAGAGCGGGAGGAAATTCGTAGGAAAGCAAAGGATAATATATCGATGATACAGCAAGAAAATAAGAGGAGTTTTGAAGTGCGAAGGAAAGAGCCAATGAAGTACAATATAAATGAATTAGTCGCCATTAAGCGCACACAGTTCGGGAGCGGTCTTAGGTTGAGGCCCAAATACTACGGTCCGTATAAAATTATAAAATTTTTATCACATGACAGGTATGAGGTCGAGAAGATAGGCGAGAGCGAGGGCCCACGGCGTACCACTTCTGTTGCTGAGTATCTCAAAAAATGGGAGCCATCGTTCGGGTCGAACGATTAGTCAGGATGGCCGAATGTAGGAATGCTAACTTAAGTCTACCTTGCAATGTAGGAATACACTTAAATGCAACCCTACATACGCTGCACATAACCCCAACACGAACGAACGAAGGACAGCGAAGAACGAGTAGTTGTAGTTTGAACCTGACACACGCGACACTCTAATCGAATATACGTTCTCTAAAATATTTCTAAGTTTTATACACTAAATTTAATTATAGTCATTACTAAATATATACTCAAATAAAATTAGTAAATAAACATTAAACTGGAGTTGTGTGATTATTACTTCCTACATTAATATTTTCGCAATAAAAATTATTCTAGTGTTTCTGGTGGTATTCGGAATACAAAAATTATATAAAATTCAAACAAGCAGGTATTTCGCAGCTTTGGTACATCTTTGAAGATAACCTGTCTAGAGGCTGTCTTGGGATAACTCGGAACAAATTAAACCTTTCGGTATGTTTGAGAAACCCTAAAGTTTTGGTGAAATAGAAATGAATCATAGACAAAAGTGTAAGTTATTGTCACTCAATGATGAGGATATTGCAAAATTTTTGGATTTGATGGAGATTGATGATGATACAGACGTGGAAGAAGATTTCGAAGACCTCTTAGAGGAAGATGATTTTGATGAAGAGTTACCTATCAACGTTGGAATTGACGAGGTAATCAACAGAGTGGTAAATTTGTCAGATTCTGTGCTGGAGTCAGAAATGTGTCTCAATTCGAATGGAAGTCCTGCGTCCTTCGCACAGGTATTATCGCCCTGTTGTTATAATTTTGAAATATATTGCGGCGCAGGAGATAATGTTATCTAAAATCACGCGGAATACATTCACTAGAGACTATTTTCAAACCGAATTCCAAATTGTAAACTTCCCAATGATCTCAAGGTACCACCCCGTGGATATTCCACTGAATTCTGCGGATCTGCTTTAGGAGCTGACGTTTCTTTATAAGTTTCGAAAGACAATAAAATGGTGCGACTCGCATCGACATACGTTGGCACAAAGCCTTTCCAAAATGAAGCCAATGTTGTAAACCAGGTGTCACGTATCGTTCGATCAGCAAAAAATTTGTTGATGTCGATTGCCTGAATGTAATCCACGAATACAATAGTCACATGGGTTATGTCGACCTCTGGAACGGGTTATTGGTCACTATACTATTCCAGTAAACAGCAACAAGTATACAAACCGACTTTTTGTACACTTGCTTGATATGGCCATGATAAACGCCTACATTTCGGTCAGAAGAGTCGACAATATTGACATTCGTGCTAGGTAGTACCAACTGCCAAACTACCGAGCAGAGATCGCATTCGTACTCTGCACACAGCAGAGGTCTTCCATACCAAGAGCTCCTGGGCGTCCACGTTAAACTGTTCAAAAGAAGTGTACAGGAAAAAAACTTAGCTTCAGCAGACGTTCGCTACGACGGAGTCGAACATTTTCCATCGTTTTTATCACGCACGGGTAAAAAAACTTGTAAATTTCCTGCCTGCAGCTCCGAAACTCAAATTGTATGCCGAAAGTGTAATCTGAATCTATGTTTTTCTCAGCAAAAGGACTGCTTTTACAATTTCCACCATAAATAATTTGAACTAACTACCTATTTATTGTGCTCAAAAACATGACTTTCTTGAGTAAAGTTTTCTTTATAAGTATTAATAATAATAAGAAATATTGTTTGCTTTGTATTGAATTCTGCTTAAACCTTCGTTTTTGCTTAATAAACGTACTTTATACACTGAATCTGAAGAATTTTGATCCAGCATTTTTTTTGGTATTCTTTCCCAAAGCCACCTGGAGGCGGGGTAAGGTTTTAGGTCTTTATAATCCGAAAACGCAAACAATTTCACTTTCTTGATAAAGAACCTATAATTTTAGGGTAATGCCTACCCAAATATAATTTTTTCATTAAAAAATAAATTTTGGACACTAGGGGGTTAATTTTGTTCGCATAACGGTACCCCGTAGTGGTATAAACTGATCGAGATATATATATAGACTTATATATATCAAAATGATATGGGCGAAAAAAGAAATTTGTTTAGGCCACCAGCCTAAATATTTAAAAATTTAGCCATGTCCGCCCGTCCGTCTGCCTGTCCGTAAACACGATAACTTGAGTAAATTTTGAGATATCTTAATGAAATTTGGTATGTAAGTTCCTGGGCACTCCTCTCAGATCGCTATTTAAAATGAACGAAATTTGACTATAACCACGCCCACTTTTTCGATATCGAAAATTTCGAAAAACCGAAAAAGTGCGATAATTCATTACCAAAGACGGTTAAAGCGATGAAACTTGATAGGTGGGTTGACCTTATGACGCAGAAGAGAAAATTAGTAAAATTTTGGACAATGGGCGTGGCACCGCCCACTTTTAAAAGAAGGTAATTTAAAAATTTTTGCAAGCTGTAATTTGGCGTTGAGTATGTAATGTTCGGTTACATCCGAACTTAGCCTTCTTTGTTTAATTGGCAGAACTTTTGTACCAGTCCTTTTCTGAAATGTAATAGATATTTAACCTTTTTAGCTCGTGTGCGATAAAACTATTCATTCCAATTAATAATTTAATATTCAGTCAATGGAATTCATATATGGAATGAATGCTTTCGCGGTTTTATCCATTTTTCTACAATTGTTTATAATGCTTTCATTTACATATAAATTACAACCACACCTCTGGCAGTTAAATAACAATAAGTTATTCATATTGAAATCTTGAAGGCATAATTAGACTTATCGTATCTATCATACTTGTACGTCTATCATATTTAATTACAAAAAAAGTCAAAACTCGTGCCAAAGCTCAATTGCGCTTGCAATCAATCTTCAAAAAGTACCTACAAGTGTATGGATGAATGTATGTATGTATGTATACCAATGTCCAATTGCTTAATGTATCCACGCCTTAATTTTCAGCCTCGGTTCCGACTGCCTGCTAAAATGGTAGATAATTCAATTAAAGCTTGTTCAATGAATTTTTTCCATTCACTGCAGTTACTTATTGACCACAGCTTGCGTTGAAATTTGATTAAAGTAATTAACAATTGATAGATCTTAATATATATATTTCTTCCGTTAGGTTTATGACTGAACTGCTTCTAAACGACTGGATGATTTCGATGAAATTTGGTCTGCGTATTCAAGGATATTAGATAATGATTTAGTTTCACAATATGGTCCGTTTTCTTTCTTATCTTTCGGGGAAGTGAAACATGGGCCGACCTATTCCGAAAAATCGAAATTATCGTGCGATTTGCATCAAATTCCGTACAGGAATACCTTCTTGACTAGGTTTTAATTTGAGAAATATTTCTTTCCGGTAAGCCTTCATAACTCAAGATCGGATGAACCAATTTTTAAAATAGCTGCGGGGTTTTTTATTGTTTTGTAGGTGGTTTTTAAGTGGGGTTTAGTTCCATATGTGAACCCATTCCTGAAATATATACCAAAATGTGGACCAGGCTGGTTAAGAAGTGCGAGAGGGAAAGAGAGAGTTTTACGAATTGCCATAGGCAGAAAAAGGACAACAAGAACAGGGGGAGGTTGAGTGAGAGGAAAGGTGGGATTGGGAGGAATAAGAGATGAACTAGAGATGACTAAGCAGAAAAATATAAGTTAAAGTAGAAGAGAATGGGATAGGGAGTGCAGAAAGGAGCGAGGTTCGATTTAAAAAATTATTAAAACCCATTTCCGGTAAAACAGTGGCAGACTTTGTTTTAGTTTAATTACAAAGCACTCCAAACCTGTTTGTTGCCCACCACAAACTCATTATTTCTAGAAATAAGTTTGAGTTAATATTACATTACAAACAAGGCCAAATCGTTAGCTTAATTCACAAAAGCCCTAATCTAATCTGCGTTTTCTACAGGTATTGGTTCGATATATTGAAATACACCCTCAATAAAAAATTTATAGTGGCAAAACCCAATAACAGCGAGGTATCCCAATTTTAAATAACAATATCTGCTTGTAGTGAAAATGAAAATTTTTTTCCTTTTCTAATAAAATTTTTAATTTGTTGGTTAAGGCCCTTGTGAATTAAACTTGCAAAATACTAGAATTGAACTGATTACATATTACAACTAGATTATAACATTTTTTGCGACAACTATTACATGTTTTTTCTGAAAAGTATTTTTTTATAGATCATTTTCGGTCAACATACTTAAGGTTCGAACGAATTCGACATTTGTGTCGTCATTTTGAATATATAATAATAAACTCCTAAAAGTTTGATTTGTTTTCATTGAATAAATTTTGAAAATGACAAAATTTTTCCATGAATATGAAATAATTTTTCAAAATAAATAAACGGACTGACAACGTAATTGAAAATGAATTGGGAACACTGATGTTAATACGTGTGTGGTCAATGTCAGCTGTTGACAAAACGTAAATGCCAGAATAACGCGAAAGTCGAATGTGTTTGGGCCTTTATACATAGTTCAACACTTCTGAGCACTTTATATTTGCACCTAAAATTTAAAAGCAGATAAGTTGTCTCAGGGCCCGAGTGATAGGAGGTCGCCCAATGCTTTTTTTATTTTTCGGGAACTGCAATTTATTGAACAAATTTTCTTTAATCGTTCAATCGATTATTTCATAACTGCAGCATACTAAAGGGCCCATTACTCATACTTATCATAGACTTGACTTGACTTGAGACCTGTCACTTGTTACTATGATGAGCATGTTACTGTTTACTCAAAACTTAGCAACACTTAACTTGACTTAGAAGTCTGTTGAATTTTGATTTTCTATGTAAGTTCTAAGTGACGTTTACTTTTGAGATGCCATTTGTTTGTTTCCATTTAATTTTGACCTTTTGTCATACAAATTGACATTTATTTAAAAATAAATTTCAAAGCTGATTATGATGCCAGATTGTATGCGCTAAGTGGAGTATAATTGTGGCTAAGTTGCCAAGTTTACGCCAACTCAAGTCAAGTCTATGCTAAGTATCAGTAATGGGCCCTTAAGTTATTAGAAACAAAACCGTAAAAGGTACCAGCGGCGTTTGTGTCAAGCGCGCTAGGACTAGGCAACATGATATGGTTTTTTTTGAAAGTAGCATACGGACAATAAGTTTGTGTCCCTAACAAAATACGTTATACTTCTATCTAAAATTGGAAGCAAACGCTTAAAGCGCCGTCATGCTACTATCTGTTTCTGCAAGGTATCCTCTCGATGTGAGCAACAGGAGGCTTTGAAGCTCCAGCCATTCAGTGTCGTCGTTTAACACGTCAACACCGATAACACTCCCCAAAACCTTCTCTTGAATGCCATATACATTTTTCTCAATCGCTTGTTGTGTCATCTTGTTAAGCAGAATTCGAAAAAATATATCAATAAATATGAGGCAATTCTGACAGTTATTCCCTAAATCAGAACTAATTAAGAAAATGGCCTGACCAATATGCTCAGATTTACAGCTTTAACTTGAAACGAAACAGCAATGTTTACTGGGTTCTATATGCAAGTTAAGTGAATAAAATGATGGATTTCATTTTTTGCGAACACGTTTAATTTAGGTTTTTTTTTTTTAATTTGGCATTCTCAAGCTGTTACCAGTTTAAATGTCAGAAGACAGGTAGCACTTCATAAATGAAAGCCACGAATTTGGCGAGAAACAATATGATTCGCTTTTGCCGGCCAACGCAATCTCTTTCAATTATGTTTGTGTGTATATTCTGTTGACGTGAATTATTTGCCGGCAGCAAGAAGGCGGCGCTTAATTCAGTTCATGGATCTTTTTTATAAAACTAAAGCAAGAAATGAATTGAAAACAAATTTAAAACCAGTTTTGAAGCCGGTTATTTCATTTGTTTTTATATTAACTTATATTAATTTTTCCTTTTTAAAAAATGTAGTCCCAATAAAATGTTTGGTTAAAAAAAAAACAAGTCGTAATTAAACGGTACGCGTGGATGCCATCGATATTTACATTTATTAGACATAGACGGGTCGGCTTTCTGGTTAAGCAAATTTATTAATAACCGGACATTTGAATTAGTTACAAAACATGTTGGGGCGTGATGTGAAGGGTATAAACTAAAAGAGTTGCGCTTTTAGAAACTTCAAAAAAATTAATAATCAATTGTTTTTCTTTTATCGGCCTATTGATAAATGATTCAAGCTGCGCAGGTATGGCAGGTTGTCTGAAAAATTGTCTACTTACTATTCCATCATGGTTCAAGTACATATGTATATGGTTGGCTCAGCTGTACAAAAACAAAATATGTTAGTTCGGATTGTCAAAATCTGCGTGTTGGTGTTGGTGCGAATGGTATGCAATGGAAATATAAAACTTAGCAGTTTTTGTATGTTGTAAGAAAATGCTGCCAATGTGTTGGTTTCATTTTGAGTTTGCCATCTCCTTTTGACAATCCCGTCGACCATGCAATGAAATAAATAAAATCAGCTGATGAGATGAGCCAACCATATAATTGAGCCATACTATTCCAATAACAAAATACAATTTTTCAATTATATTAAAAAAAACAATAATTATCACTACTAGAAAAAATGATTAGAATGTTTTACTACTAGAAAAAATGATTGTTCTGGCCTTGACTCGAATCGAACCTTGAATGAAATGAATAATCTTTTCATTTATACGAAATTGATGCATAACTTTAACAAACAGGTGTGTTAGAAGAATTTAATTTAAAGAAACGCACGAAATTAACACAAAAGCATATCTAGAATTTAATTAAAATTTCCATCTTTTACATACATGTGTGGTGTTTTATAGACATCACAAGTATTCAATCAATCCCTACGACCTTTTTTGTATTTAATTTTTTCGGTCAAAAGACCTATGGCGGCCGCCGCACAGTGATAGTAAAAGTAGGCGCTGGTATGCTGTATGGAGTAATACAGCATGCGAGCGTAAGTGTGGTCACTGCATTGGAGGGTAATGTGGGAAGAAGGTAAGTGGAAAAGTTGATATGAGCGAAATCATACAGCAACTCAATGCAAACACGTCACCTACATATTAATTAAAACCTCTGGGCATATACATAATTTGTATGCATGCAAGTGCATGAAGAGATGTATACTCTGCTGTTGGATATAAAGGTCGGGGATTTAATGGCAAACACGAGCAACTGCGTGTAGTTACTGCTGCAAAAAGTGTAAACAAAAACAAAGCAAGTAGTTAAGTATTCAGGCTTAAGTAAATTTTTTGTTTTTTTTTTTATATTGGGTTCCGATCGATTTGTAAACTTTTTTGTGTATTTTTAAGCTCGTTCGATCTAAATGGGCTGAGTGCAAATAAAACGAGTTATTTCACCTTACGGCCCAACGTTTCGCCAACTTTCCTTGGCATCTTCAGGGGCGGATCTATATTTTTAACAATAAAACATACCAAACAACAACAGTTAATGATTTAAAATAATCTCTAGAAGAACATAGTTTCATACACCAATAAATTGAAAACATTCACTTACATTGGTATTTAAACATTGAAATGAAATTTTTTTTTCTTTTTGCTTCTTTTTTGTTGCTGGTAACAGCTTTGTATATTATTTTGCTTATATTTATATGAAGAATAAAGTGCAAGCTAGGAAAAAAAACTAAAATTAAATTAAATTGAATTAAGTTAAATAAAATAAAAGAAGATAAAATGAAACTAAATTTTATATATTATTCTTATTAGACGAGTTATCCGTTTGTTATCGAAAAGTTTTGGATTTTGAGCCGACAAAGATTTTTTTATAAGCCCGAAACCGTTTGTTTCTGATAAAGCTACCTCATTTGTGGTTTAACTTCAACCCCTAGGCGAGCTGTAGTTAACTTAAAAACATTAGTATCCTAGTGTTTACGGGTTGGGTAGAATATGATTTATAATCAAAATTCTGTTTTAATTAAGTGCGCACAAATCCTTATCTTAACAGAATTTCCAAAATTTAATTATAAAAAAAATGTAAGGCGCGATAACCTCCGAAGAGATTTTAGGCCGAGCTTCTCTTCCAATTCGAGTCGTGCTCCTTTTTTTAATTTTTGCTACAAATTGGCAGGACGGGACCTACTCGTTTTATGCCGCGTCCGAGCGGCATCCGCAAGGCA
This sequence comes from Eurosta solidaginis, assembly GCF_040869045.1. Classification (NCBI taxonomy): domain Eukaryota; kingdom Metazoa; phylum Arthropoda; class Insecta; order Diptera; family Tephritidae; genus Eurosta; species Eurosta solidaginis. The sequence goes on along the minus strand of NC_090322.1, from coordinate 117,275,266 downwards.
AATGAGTTTTCACTGAGAGCTTTTCATGGCAGAAATACACTCGGAGTGCTCGCCAAACACTGCCGAGGGGCGACCCCGCTTAGACAAATTTTCTTCGATTTGAAAAACCTTGTTTCTAAAATTTTGATGTTGCTTTGCCCGGGGCGTGAACCTAAGGTCTTCGGTGTGGTAGGCGGAGCACGCTACCATCACACCACGGCGGCCGCCAATTTAGTTGTGTATTGATTTTTCAACATATACTAACAAAATTTGTAATTCGAATGCTGAGTAAAATATCACCCAATCCCACACACCGTTGCAAAGAAGGCCTAGGCAAAGAAAGCATTTGTGTAACGTCCTATTTCAAAATTTCTTTCTAAAATGCCCTGTCTCAGAATTTGTTACAAAAAATGCTCTATCTGAGTTCAGTTTCAATATATTTTGACATTAGCTGGGGCGTTTTTGAAACAAATTCCGAAATAAGGCGATCCTCAACCGAATCCTGAGACGGGGCTAAATAGGTCGATGTTCAAACGCTTTTTGAGATAGGGTATTTGTATAGAGAATTATGAATTCCAGAATTTTAACTCTGTGTCTTTGTAAGTCACAAGAAATTTTAAATACAGAATTTTACATTAAAAAATTTAGTTAAACAGAATTTTTTTACAAATTTGTCTAGAACTTTCACCCCAAAACAATTTTGAAATACCAAATTTAGTAACACTCCCAGTGTTAACACATCGAACTTCATGAGAACTTGGTACTCGTTACTTTTTTTATTACTCTTTGCAAGTCGTAATTCTTAACCGATTTGGATTTATGTTGGAGAGACCTCACTTCCAATTCCTAAATGTTCCTCTTCTTGTATAATGTAACGTGCATACTTAAAAAATACAAGGAAAGCTAGACGTCTAAAGGCTGCAATCGCAACAGACTGCCAATGAGTTCGCAACTCGACTCTCACACCTGCTCTCTGAGAGCACAACTCAGCCTGGAGGAATACAGGAGCAGTGGGAGCATATCTCCAAAGCACTTCGTACTGCCGCCGAGGAAAATATTGGTTACCGGCGGCCACGGAACAACAACTGGTACGATGAAGAATGCCGCGTTGCAACCGAAGGAAAAGACTCTGCCTACATGGCTACGTTAAAAGCGAGCGCAACAAGAGGACTGTGTGAATGCTACCGAGATAAAAAGAGAAGCTAGACGCCTTTCAGGAAGAAAAAAGCACAGCCAGAAAGGCGTGAGTGCGAGGAGCTTGAGCTGCTAGCCACAAGGAATAACGCCTGAACATTTTACCAAAAAATTCAGCGACAGACGGAAGGTTTTAAGACCGGGGCAAACCCCTGTAAGAACGAAAACGGCGACCTTGTAACTGATGTCCAGAGAGTACTTAGATTATGGAGGGAACACTTCTCTGCTCTCCTAAATGGAGACAACGACTTACCGCACAGAGATGACGAACCCGATCCTGCAATCGATGATGATGGAATAAAGGAATAAATGTCCCCCCACCTGATTATGACGAAGTCAGAATAGCAACAACCAGATTGAAAAACAACAAGGCCGCGGGCGCTGATGGATTGCCTGCGGAGCTATTCAAATCCGGCGGCGAGGAGTGGGTAAGGCGCATGCATCAGCTTCTTCGCAAAATATGGGCGGACGGGTGCATGCCCGACGATTGGAATCTAAGTGTTCTTTGCCCAGTCCACAAGAAGGGAGATACTGCAAACTGCACCAACTATCGCGGAATCAGCCTTCTTAATATCGCATATACCTTATATGCCTGTCAAGTATATTGTGCGAAAGATTGAAGCCCACCGTGAATCAACTGATTGGACCTTATCAGTGCGGCTGCAGACCTCGTAAATCTACCATCGACCAGATTTTCACAATGCGCCAACTCTTGGAAAAAACCGCGAAAAAAGAATCGACACACATCACCTCTTCGTCGAAAAGGAGCTGCCTATATGCCGCTATGTCTGAATTTGGTTTCCCCGCAAAACTTATACGGCTGTGCAAAATGACGTTGAGCAACACCCTCAGTCAGAATTGGGAAGGACCTCTCCGAGCCGTTCGAAACTAAACGAGGTTTCAGACAGGGTGACCCCCTATCGTGCGATTTCTTTAATTTGATGCTGGAGAAAATTGTACTAGCTCCAGAATTTAACCGCTCTGGAATAATATTCTATAAAAGCGTGCAATTACTGGCATATGCTGATGGCATTGATATTATCGGCCTAAACACCCGCGCCGTTTGTTCTGCTTACTCCAAACTCGAAAAAGAAGCGGTAAAGATGGGTTTGATGGTGAATGAGGACAAAACGAAGTACCTGCTGTCATCGAGCAATGAGTCAGCGCATATGCGCCTTAGCAACCACGCTACTATTGCCAGCCATAATTTCGAATTAGTAAAAGACTTCGTTTATTTGGGAACCAGCATCAACACTAGCAACAACATCAGCTCTGCGAATAATCACTCTTGCCAATAAATTCTACTTTGGACTAGGTAAGCAATTGAAAAGTAAAGTCCTCTCTCGGCAAACGAAAATCATACTCTACAAGACACTTGTCGTACCCGTCCTGCTATATGGGGCAGAAGCATGGACCATGACAACAGAAGATGAAGCGGCTCTGGGAGTGTTCGATAGAAAAGTTCTTCGAAATCTACGCGTTGGCGATAGCGAGTACCGAAGAAGATTTAACGATGAGCTGTACGAGCTATATGCAGACATCAACATAGTCCAGCGAATTAAAGAGCAGCGGCTGTGCTGGCTAGGCCATGTTATGCGAATGAAAGATGATGCTCCGGCCAAGAAAGTGTTTCTATCGGTACCCGCCTATGGAAGCAGAGGTAGAGGGCGGCCCCCACTCCGTTGGAAGGACCAGGTGGAAAACGATTTAAACTCCCTTGGTGTGACCAATTGGCGCCGGTTGGCAGAGAGGAGCGAGTGGCGCGCCTGGTTGGACGGCCATAACCGTTTAAACGGTTAAGCGCCAATTAAGTAAGTAAGTAATACTTAATATTTAAATGGATAAAAAAATTATTTGTTTGTTTTCACAGTATTACACAAATTTTTGGCTGTACTAAATTTTTGGAAAAATGGGCGGTACCACACCGCCATGCAATATAAGTTTTATTTTGTTAGTATCACGGGTCTTTTCGACTCGAATTCATGAAAGTTGAGGAAATTAACAAAAGTATATCGTCGGTTCAGAGTATAAACTTGCCAAGTCTCATTTTTAATGCAGCTTACACTCTAAGACGACGATATATAAACCTGCAAGAAACTTCGAAAACGTGGGCTGTGCCACGGCCTTTTCTAGAGAATTTGATTTTAATTAAGCATCCACCTAGACAGTATTACGCTACCGACGGACAGCCACCCTAACATATTGGGGTTTACTGCTAATAAGCTATAGAGCATTAGCATTATATTCATCCTTGACGGCAGCAATTGCGAAATAACAAATAAGACCTTGATGGCAACGTGTTAAACAATAGCTGGCGATCATGAACTACGCGTCGCCGATATGATCGCGATTTTTATGATTGTATTTCCAAATAAATATTTGTATGTTAGTAGTTAGGGAATTAAACTAAGTAAACTAAGTTAAGGTTGTCTGCAAATTTAATTACGTTAATAATAAACTGAATTGAACTGGCATGGAAATCATTATGATTCCATGTCCAGTGATATTGAATAATACAAAGCCATCACATAAGTTTTAGTTTCTATATTTTTTATCAAGTAGTGTCACTTTTGTTGATTGAATTTATACAAGGTTAGAAATTTTAAGCGATTGATCGGTTTAAGCAATTTTTCAAATGTACTTTACCGAAATTAAAAACCTCTCAACTCAATACTCGGTTTCTCATTTTATTGAGTTTAAATTTAAAACTTAGCTTTAATTTAAAACTTAACTGATTAATATCTCGAAAATCTCAAAATTGTATTAAAACCAACCCCCCAAAATGTTCAAAAAATTATTAAAAAGTCTAAAAAGAATAAAAAAGTCAAAACTAGAAATTTGTATACATTTCGAGTTGACTAACAAAACCCAAGAGCTTAAATTTAAAATTTTCTTTTTTTATACTTGTAAATGTAGACTCCGCTAGTTTAATATAAAACCCCTGTTCTGTGCACTTATTTTCAGGAATTTAGTTTGGTTATATATGTGGATAGTACAAAAAAGTTTCAGATTGAGGCTCGAAATTTTAATCGTGTAAAGTGCAAGTGAGGAATTTTAAGACCGCCAACAAAATCATTTGAAATCAAAGAAAGTTTAACGCTGATTAGGAAAAAAATTTTTGTATTACACATACGGTTAATATTATAGAATAAATCTAATTAAAAAAATATATCAAGACTCATACAATACACGCAAGTCCGGAATTAATTGCCTAAATCAGGATCAGCTTGAGGACTAACAGGAAATAATTTTATCATACCCGGACGCACAGTGGATAGAGACTTGAGCCTAAATTATTTTGGATAAGCAGCAGTTTAACTTGTCTCATTATTCAGAACGGAGTTGAGCCAGAGTTATTCGTGTCTCCCTGGGTAATCTGGAAGGGTTGGGTACTGTAAATTGAAAACGGGGTTCACCGGGCGCGACCTAGCGAATGTATTTATCGAATCAGTGTGGGTTAAGCTCAGGGCTCAGGCTAAGTTGGTAGATGCCGGATCTCATTGTAGTGCTGACGGAGATTTTTTCTTATCCTTCTGGGCGGCGTTGCTATATCAAGCAGTTGTTTGCTGGAATGTTCCGGTTTGTTAGAATTCAGCAAAAAACAACTGTCTGTTCAGCATCGCAATATCTTTTGTTATATTGAGTGTTTTTGCCTCACTATGTAGGCGGTGTTCAGCAGTCATAAAACATCCCGTGGCAGTTCTGAGTGCAGCATTTTGGCAGGCCTGCAGCCTTTACCCTCTTTTCCAGTGTTTGAATTTTAGGTCAGAAATAAAATTTTAGTTTTATCTGCTTGGTTTTGTTTTAGAACAATTTTAGGATGCTATACTTATTGTTCAGTTAAGTTTAAAATTCAAGTCAAGTAAAATTTTAACACAGCAGTAAATTGACAGATTTTAAATTTATGTGAAAAAAGTTTGAAAAATTACTAAACATATGAATGGTTTGTACTTGGGGCTCAAATTTCTAACCACGCTGCAAATTGGAGAATTAAAAGTTCTAAAATGACAAAACTTTAATTACGTTACAATAAAACATGCCATATATTCGTTTTAGAGCTTACGATTTTTCGAACTTGTTCCAGAAAAGATTTCTCGCGAGTATCGCCTTTTCGTGTGATTCTCGAATCTCGAATTACTCGTAAGGCTCGCGAGTCTCTCGGCATTCAATTTAATCGATTCATTGGCTGCTTTATATAGAGCTTAAGATTTCTTCTGGAGCACAAGCGAAAATGCCCACAAAGCCACAAGTAAAAAACACCGAAAAGTATAGAATACGAGTATTTAGAGATTCGAGAATCTCGCGAGAAGCCGTGTTCTCGATGTCTCGTTATAAAAATAAAAATGATTGTGAACAGAATTATATGAATACACATGTTTGCAGTGAAGTAATCATTTGAAAGCAAATAATAAACAAAAGTCACAAGTAAAAAAAAAAAAAACTGTATAAATACTGTCCATACAGCGATTTAGTTTATGTCGAAAAGCTCGCGAAATTTACGAGTAATTCGAGACAAGAGAATCTGGCGAGAAGTCGAGCTCTCGATTTCTGGGGTCTCGAAAATCTCGCTTGTGTTCGAGAAGACGTCGTAAGCTCTAATTCGTTTAAAAAATATTGCTTTCAGGTAAATTGGTAATTTTATTCAACTTTAAGATTTATATTTTAGGTAAGTTTTTACCAAGCGAAACATTTTTGTATTTGTTTTAATAGTCATAAGAAAATGCAGTTAAAATTGTGGTTCAACATAAGTAGTTAAGTTCTTGACCCAACATCTGTTGTTTTCTTAACACGTTGAAGCTCTTCATATAGAAAATCTAGCGTATATTTAAAAGCTATACACCCTTTTCAAAAGTTCTAAGATTTAAGGGACTTCGTAAGTTAAGAAACACTTGAAATAATGTTCAGTCATATTTCGTTTGAAATTGTTGTAAAAGAAAAAAACCTATTTCCAAAATCTCCTGTTGTGTTCTCATGTTGCGTAGCAAATTATAATTTAATATTCAATTTGATTTTGTAGAAATGCCGGGACAAATCATGGCGGAACATTTTAAATTTGGTGAAAAATACGGGATGTCCGAGCAAATATGAGACATTTGGCAATGCTAGTTATATGTGAAATTGGGATAGGATTAGGTGTTTATCTACTTAACCGGGACTAAGTAAAATAAAAAACCCCATACAAAATCAACGTAAACTTTTAGTGGATACTGGACATAAGATGTATGTAAGGGCATTTGTATTTTTAAAACAAACACTACACTCAATAAAAAAAAGTTACTTAAAATAAGGAAAAACATTTCCTTAAAAAATGTTGTTTAAATTGAGGAAAGTTTCAATGTAATGAGCAAGAATTTCTTATTTTTTTATTAAACTTTTACTTTAATACTCCTATATTGGTAATAGAAAATCGTTGGCTCATCTCTACAGCAACAACATACCTTTGTTCAGATTGTCGAAATTTGCGTGTTAGTGTTAGGCGAATGGAATGGAATGAAAACATAAAATTTAACAGTTTGTGTGTATTGTAAGAAAATATTGTCAATGTGTTGGTTTCATTTTGAGTTTGCCATCTCCTTTTGACAATTCCTACTACAGTGAAATTGAAAAATAACATCAGCTGATGAGATGAGCCAACCATATAGTTGAGCCATGCAATGTGTTTTGAATTCGAAAAATAGGACAGCCTACAAAATTGTTGTGATTGTAGCAACATAAGTGTGACAAGAAAAAAATAAATTTAGGTACATTTGAATACAAACACAAAACATTTAAACATCAATATATCGGCACTCTGATATTTGTGAGTGTACCTAGTGTGTAGTAGCAATATAGGAGTATTACATATATGAATTTGAAGGAAATTTTTCCAATCAAGAATATTTTTCACAGTATTTACATGTGCGAGTTAGCTCAGTGACTAAGAATATAATAGAATTAAATTAAATTATATTAAATCGATTTATAATCGATGAGTAATTCGCTTGTTATCGGAAAGTTTTCGATTCATCGCAGAAAAAGTATCGATACATATGTTATCGCATTGTTAACAAATTTTTATCAAAGTGTTATCGATATATTATAACAAGGATATCAATTCGTTTAAGGAAACTTATAGATTTGTTATCTGAGTGTTACCAATTTGTTATCGGCATATTATGGAAAAGTTATCGATTTCGTTATCAAAAATGTGTGGATGTGTTATTGAAAAGTTATCGATTTCCGAATTCTTATCGAAATGTTACCAGTTTTTTATGACACCTTATTGATTTGTTAACGACGACTTATCGGCGTATTCTGATACAGATACCTAGGAAACTTTCATATACAATCGATGGCAAATGTGAAACCCTTCTATAACAAACCGATAAAAAACCAATAAGATGCAGATTATAAAACCATTTGGGTTGTTACCAATAAAAAGCCGGCGAAGCTCATCTCAAAAACCCAGAAACTGTTTTTTTCTGGTAAAGCTACCTCTGTTGTGGGTTAGTATTAATCCCTAGGCGAGCTCTAATTAACTTAAAAAAAAATGTTTCTAGACGAACACCCGTATACACATCGAGTTTCACGAGTACTTGAAAAACATCTTAATTTTTTAGATAATTACTTGTCTATATTAAGGGAAGCCTTTCCTTGGCGCAAAATCAATCCCATTTTTTCTTTGTGTTCAAAATTTGTTAGGAATTATTTTTGAGTGTAGTTATTTTTTATATATTTCGTTTTCTATACCTTGCGTACAGTTAGTGCTTAACAAAATGCAATACCTATGTCACACATTTGCTTTATGAATTAAACAAAATATCTAAGCAAAGCTATAGACGAGTTAAGTCGCTTTTATAAGAATTTTTATGTGTGTTTCGGATTATACAACTGTGTAAATAACTACAAGCATTTGGAACAAGATCATCATATATTAATGCATGTGGGTGTAAACGGCAGGTCAGTTCATTTTTTAGGCATTTAACTACTGGGTATAGTTGCGGTTACTGTTATCGTAATTTCAAATTTTCGAAAACACGATAACAGTAATCCGTAATGGAAACAACCACGATTACGATGAGTTGGTGTCGAAATTCTGGTCGCACAAATTTCAGAACACCAAATTCCGTAATGACTTGCCCCCATTCGCATTGGTTGCGTGTTTATTTAATATCGAATTGTCCGTGATTTGCTCAACTTTCGTCGGAAAGCGTGGCTTTTACTTTATACACATACAAAGATATCACATATAGACATTTTAAAATCTTAATATTAATATAATAAAAGATACCACCTATTGCGTAACAAAAATTCTGGCATACATTGCATAGGCAGCCCCTAGGTCAACGGACATTAAATGGTGGACAAGTTTTATGCTGACCTTGTTTCAATAAAAAACAAAAAAAAACTGTTTTTAGTTTATATAAGTGATAAAGAAAACGTAATTAAGATTGCTTTTTTGTCATATACATATTTTAAAACACATCAACGATCTGAATCGTACATGGTTAAAAGTTTGAGCCTAAATCTGAAACATTTTTTACTACATGCATATAGCCGTGTTTTTTTTTACACGCGGATACGTTTACGTTTGCGCGTAAAAAAACGCTCATCCTCGCTTAGATAACGCTTAGGAGACCCATTTAGCGGCAGTGGTTAAACAACTAGCTACAACACAGGGTGTACCGAGCAGCGGAGACACAACCCTCTGTTGTATTTCTGTGTATAACATATAGCTGAATTAGTTGTGATAAATAGTGGACGCGCATAGAATGCATAGAATTAGTGCAGAGGGTGAAACATAGACACATATATCAGTTGCATCTGAGTATAATGCGTATTGAAATATAGTAGTACTAATTTTATGCGTAGCAATTTCAGAGGTGTGTTTAAAGTTTGACGCTTAGCAGTCTATATAAAGTTCAAGCGTAAACGTCTATAGTTGTAAAAAAACACAGCTTACATATATGACCGAACAAATGGTTTCAAATTTAGATTTTATCAGTTTGTGAAAAAAATGGGTGCAAAGAACTGGGTTCCAATTTTAAACAGGAGAAGTCTACATTTGCATTAAAAAAATCCAGGTTTCGAACCAACGCACAGTGTTCCGTTTAGAACAAGCTAGCTGGACAAAAATAAAGTTTTTATTCGAAGAATATTGTAATGGAAAATGAAAAAAAAACAACGAAACAACGGGATTTTTGCACACATTTGTTTTTTTCGCTTATTATATCTTGAGTAATTGAAGTAAGTAAGCAGGAGTGGCCGTAATTTGCGTTGATTATTTTACAAAAATAGTGTTGAATATTACTTTTCATAATACTTTTAATTAAACACTTTTACATAATTTTCGTGATGGATTCTAAGCTCGAAGGTAAGTTGACTTTTTTAATAGTAATCTTTTCGCAATTAGAATATTTTTAATATATTTAAGAATCCGTTATTAGGAAGAAAAGGTACTTTTTACCTACATTTTTAATTTTAGAAAGGGAAAAGTTATATGTGCTTAGATTATGGAGGGAACACTTCTCTGCTCTCCTAAATGGAGGCAGCAATTCACCGCGCGGAGATGAAGAACCCGATCCCGCAATCGATGATGATGGAATATATGTCCCCCCGCCCGATTATGACGAAGTTAGAATAGCAATAACCAGATTGAAAAACAACAAGGCCGTGGGCGCTGATGGATTGCCTGCGGAGCTATTCAAGTTCGGCGGCGAGGAGTTGGTAAGGCGCATGCAGCAGCTTCTTAGCAAAATATGGGCGGACGAAAACATGCCCGACGGTTGGAATCTAAGTGTTCTTTGCCCAGTCCACAAGAAGGGGGATACTGCAAAATGCACCAACTATCGTGGAATCAGCCTTCTTAATATCGCATATAAGGTCCTTTCAAGTGTATTGTGCGAAAGATTGAAGCCAACCGTGTACCGGCTGATTGGACCTTATCAGTGCGGCTTCAGACCTGGTAAATCTACCATCGACCAGATTTTCACAATGCGCCAAATCTTGGAAAAAACCCGTGAAAAGAGAATCGACCCACATCACCTCTTCGTCGACTTTAAAGCCGCCTTCGACAGCACGAAAAGGAGCTGCCTATATGCCGCTATGTCTGAATTTGGTTTCCCCGCAAAACTTATACGGCTGTGCAAAATGACGTTGAGCAACACCATCAGCTCAGTCAGAATTGGGAAGGACCTCTCCGAGCCGTTCGAAACTAAACGAGGTTTCAGACAGGGTGACCCCCTATCGTGCGATTTCTTTAATTTGATGCTGGAGAAAATTATACTAGCTGCAGAACTTAACCGCACTGGAACAATATACTATAAAAGCGTGCAATTACTGGCATATGCTGATGACATTGATATCATCGGCCTAAACACCCGCGCTGTTAGTTCTGCTTACTCCAAGCTGGAAAAAGAAGCGGTAAAGATGGGTTTGATGGTGAATGAGGACAAAACGAAGTACCTGCTGTCATCGAGAAAAGAGTCAGCGCATATGCGCCTTGGCAACCACGCTACTGTTGGCAGCCATAATTTCGAAATAGTAAAAGACTTCGTTTATTTGGGAACCAGCATCAACACTAGCAACAACATCAGCACTGAAATCCAGCGAAGAATCAATCTTGCCAATAAATGCTACTTTGGACTAGGTAGGCAATTGAAAAGTAAAGTCCTCTCTCGGCGAACGAAAATCATACTCTACAAGTCACTTATCGTACCCGTCCTGCTATATGAGGCAGAAGCATGGACCATGACAACAGCAGATGAAGCGGCTTTGGGAGTGTTCGAGAGAAAAGTTCTTCGAAAGATTTATGGACCTCTACGCGTTGGCGATGGCGAGTACCGAAGAAGATTTAATGATGAGCTGTACGAGCTATACGCAGACATCAACATAGTCCAGCGAATTAAAACGCAGCGGCTGCGCTGGCTAGGCCATGTTATGCGAATGAAAGATGATGCTCCGGCCAAGAAAGTGTTTCTATCGGAACCCGCCTATGGAAGCAGAGGTAGAGGGCGGCCCCCACTCCGTTGGAAGGACCAGGTGGAAAACGATTTAAACTCCCTTGGTGTGACCAATTGGCGCCGGTTGGCGGAGCGAAGGAGCGACTGGCGCGCCTTGTTGGACGGCCATAACCGTTTAGACGGTTAAGCGCCAATTAAGTAAGTAAGTAAGTAAAAGTTATATGTACCCGCGTGTACCCGCGCCAAATGTTACATATGTTATAGTCCCAAGTATTTTCTAATAGTCGAAAGAAAAAACCATTGCGAATTCTTTGCACATCTATTTTTAATTTTTTTTTGTAGATTTAGTATTAACCATACCAAGAATGGAGTTTTTTGAAATTTGGTTAAAATATTCGAAAGAATCGAGAAATAAGGAGTTATTGAGTTGTATTTTACTTAAGGCTGGTTTAAGAGAAGTAGCTGAGCATTCGTTAAGAAATTTAAGTCAACAAATTTCAAAATATTCGTCCAACAACGATGAGAAATGGAATAGCTCTGGAAGACATCGGGAGCGATTTTGTAATAAAAACTCGGAGTGGCTTTCGGGAACAGATTTCAAGTTTACAATTACGATGGATTCAAGGTTGCCATCAGAGCAACCAGCTTCGTCTTCAGGTAACCCAGGACCCGGAAGACCACAGAAGGACTTTCTGCTTTCCAGTCAAAAGACCAAACGTCGTCGAGTGAACGACCTACTGCAATCCAGAAGTGCTCATGAGTTAGTTTATGCGGCAGAAGTATCAACGCGGAAGTCCGGCAACAGGAATATTGCTAATATTATAAAAAATTCACAAAAAACCATACAAAAAGCGACGAACAAGGTAACACGTGAACAAGATGCAAGATGCTTGAGCAGTGTAGAAGCTTTGGCATACTATGTATGTGGGTGAAACAAGTGCTGAAATTAAAGTTCAAGCCATATTAGATAAAACTGTTGAACGTTTAATTTTTGCAAATCAAGAAGTTCTTGTTAGTTTGTTACCTACATCTGTGTCATTTATTTTAATCAGCAAGTGGGGTTGCGATGGAAGTTCTGGTCATAGTACATATAAGCAAAAATTCACATGGAGTACTGACCCTGATGAGTTTTTGTTTATATTTTCAGTTACAGGACGAAAAGGGTAACATTGTTTGGCAGAATCCTCGACCTTCTTCTACGATGTATTGTCGTCCAATTAAATTTATTTTCTCTAAGGAAACAAAAGATTTTATTGTTTCTGAAACGAACAAAGTTTTAGAGGAGGTAAATGATTTGTTGCCAAGAAAGTACTTTCTCGAAGAATGCGAGGTTTCTGTAAATCACAACATGCTCCTAACAATGATTGACGGAAAAGTTTGCAATGCTTTGACTGAAACTTCTTCCGCACAAAAGTTTTATATTTGTGGTGCCACTCCAAAAGATACGAATGATGAGACACGGGTTTTTATGCCTAACCGAGATAATCTTTGTTTTGGCTTGTCTACTCTCCATGCCTGGAAAAGATGTTTTGAATGCTTGCTTCACATAACTTATCGCCTCGAAGTAAAAAAATGGCAACTTAGGAATGAGGCAGATACAGAGAGTGGAAAGCAACGTTCCAACGAAATCCAGAATAAATTTAAAAGTGAACTTGGATTGATAGTAGATCAACCAAAACCAGGATTCGGCAATACCAATGATGGTAATACTGCTCGGAGGTTTTTCGAAAATTCTGATGCTAGTGCTGAGATTACGGAATTGGATGTAACGCTCATCAAAAGATTCGACACTCTCCTTCACGCATTAGCATCTGGGTATAATATCAATATCCAAAGATTTGAGATATTTGCGAGTGAGACTAAAAAACTATACATAGATCTCTATCCGTGGTTTTATATGCCTGCTGCAGTTCATAAAATCTTAGTGCATAGTACTGATATTATAAAATCAGCAATTTTGCCTATTGGTCAACTTTCTGAAGAAGCACAAGAAGCCCGTAACAAAGATTTGAGACGATTCAGGGATGATAACCCACAAAAGAAGTCGCGTGTAGCCACGAATAGAGATCTTATGAATATGTTACTTATAACATCGGATCCCTTAGTTAACAGCTTAAGGGAGATACCCAAGAAAAAATTTAAAAGCCTGACTTCAGAAGTCTTACATTTACTGTCCTCCGATAATGTTGAGGAGTCAATAAATACCCCAGTTGTTTCAAGCTTTCACAGTAATGATGCTCATGACTATTCCACAAGTGACTCATCGAATGACAGTGACGATAATGAATAGTAACATAATTATAAAAGAAAACTTACGTTATAACTTTTTCCTTGATCAGTAAGAAGTAAAGCAAAAAGAAGTAAAATTTTAGAAAAAATAAGAAAAAAGGCACATATGGCTGAAAAAATATTATACTTGTAATAAATGACTACATATGAAACTGAAAATATCAGAAAATTATTTTGTACAGCTAGCTTGTTCTACACGAAAAACTGTGCGACGTGCTCTAGATTACAGTAGTGCGTGCCTAACAACTGATCTATCACATCTTGTGGGTTTTGTTTTCAACCCATAAGTACAACAAATTTCTTTTTCAGATTTTTGAATCTTTGTGAAGCCTAGAAGAGTCTAAAAGTTTCTTTTTTTAGGTTTTTGAAACTTTTTTTGTTTTGTTTTAAAATTTTGAGATTTAACACATATTGTAAAATTTAAACCGAATAAAATTAAAAAACATAGAAGTAAATTAATAGGTTTACAATTTAGTTAAAGAAAAAACGAAAAAGAGCCGAAAATAATGAATGGTTAAAAATGTAGGCGCAAATTTCTATCCGTACATACTTCGAGATAAAGGAAAGGTTGTTTGGAAGCTGCTGACAGAAGTGAACCATTTTTGGGAAAACTCAACATTTTCATAGTCGATCATAATAATGAACGCCCATACTTTCCAAATATAAAAATAAATTGCAGTGATGAGCTTAGTTTTGGCCAATGCAAGACGTTCATTGAAGATCTTAAATCGAAATTTGGAAACAGATTCAAAGATTTTAAGAAAATTGAGAATGTTGTCTAACGGACTAATGAAGCTGAAATTATTTGTGGAGTTATAAAGCTGGTCTTCAGATGAAAATGATCGATTTACAAGAAAACATAGTTTAAAACAACACAATTACAAAAACAATCTCAGCAGATGAGAAAACAAATAGTTTCGCACACATGTAAAGAGCAACAAAGAGCGGAGATGACATTACGCACACATGTACACATCAAGAAAGAGGGCATATGACTTTTCATAAACAAGAGATTTACATGCATGTATAAATCGAAATGAGATATATAAAAGAGAAATAAATAAGCAACTGTTTGAGAAGGTTGTTACCGAAAAGTCTAGACCCATTGTCGCGAGAAAACTGAGAGTATAAAAGCAGCGCAATTAAAGGACTAATCAACCAGTTTGATTTGAAAACGTTGTAAGTCAAGTATGCGAACAATTTCATTTGTGAAGCTGTAAACAAAGAACATTTTGATATACTGAAGATTTGAGTTTATTTATTCGACAGTTCAATGATTGGAACGATAACAGAAAGCAAATTATAGTCGAAAATTCTTGAGATTCGCAACAATATTTTTATATTGTAGCATTTTTTAACATGAACTTTAGAAGTCCACGAAAGTGGGGAAAGCTTCTGACCGCCATTCACCTGGGAATGGCCAGAGCGATTCTTTTGCATGCGGTTCAAGCAGCTCACTACTGCCGGTCGCTTGCGGCCAAGTATCCTCTGGGTAGCCGCTAAACACCCGTTTAGCGGTGAGCTAATGCGAGAAGGCGACAACCTGGCTAGGCCACTCTGACATAATCGGTTTAAGGGCTAGCCGGGGGAGATTTCATCGGCAGCGTCTGTACACCTCTAGGTGCGGCTGCAAGCGGGCGTCTGTCTTGGAGCAAGCGGCTCGCTATATAAACGTGCCAAGTAATATTTTCACCCCCGCTGAGCGGGTTGTGCGCTGGGCTTGGGACCCGCCACGTAAAACCATACTCCAATGAAATATAACAACAAGCCTCGGATAAATACACTCTCTATTGATGACGACCATGGCAAACGTTTGAAGGACAATGAATTGAGGGCATGCACCTGGAACGTCCGCTCCCTGAATGGGATTGGTGCAGATGCCCGGCTGGTTGATGTCCTCGTCAAAGCAAAATCTGGCATCACCGCCATTCAAGAAATGCGTTGGACGAAGCAAGGAAGAAAGAAGATCAAAAATTGTGACATATATTGGAGTGGCCATGCGAATAAGCGCAGTTTCGGCGTCGGATTCGTGGTGGGAGAGAGACTTTGTCGCCAAGTGCTGGCGTTCACGCCTGTGGACGAGCGTCTCGCCGCTATTCGAATAAAAGCAAAATTTTTTAATATATCATTCATCTGCGCCCATGCGCCGACAGAGGAGAAAGACGATGAGGTGAAAGACACTTTTTATGAACAATTAGAACGCACATACGAGCGCTGCCCCCGTCATGATATAAAAGTCGTGCTTGGCGACTTTAACGCCAGGGTGGGCAAAGAAGGTGTTTTTGGCCCTACAGTCGGAAAGTTCAGCCTACACAATGAAACTTCTCCTAACGGGCTGTGGCTGATTGACTTTGCCGGTGCTCGAAACATGGTCATATCAAGCACGAGGTTCATGCATAAAAAGATACATCAAGCTACATGGCTGTCTCCTGATCGAAATACTCGCAATCAGATCGACCACGTTGTGATAGACGGACGGCATGCCTCCAGTGTTTTAGATGTGCGAACGATCCGAGGACCTAACATCGATTCGGACCATTATCTCGTTGCAGCCAAAATACGCACCCGCCTCAACGCGGCTAAAAACAAGGAACAAAAAACACAAGGAAAGCTAGACGTCGAAAAGCTTCAATCACAACAGACTGCCAATGATTTCGCAACTCGACTCTCACACCTGCTCTCTGAGGGCACAACTCATCCTGAAGGAATACAGGAGCAGCGGGAGCATATCTCCAAAGCACTTCATACTGCCGCCGAGGAAAAAATTGGTTACCGGCGGCCACGAAAAAACAACTGGTATGATGAAGAATGCCGCGTTGCAACCGAAAGAAAAGACGCTGCCTACAGGGCTACGTTAAAAGCGAGCGCGACAAGAGGAGTGTGTGAACGCTATCGCGAGTTGAAAAGGGAAGCGAGACGCCTTTTCAGGAAGAAAAAAGCAGAAGCAGAAAGGCGTGAGTGCGAGGAGCTTGAGCTGCTAGCCACCAGGAATAACGCCCGAAAATTCTACCAAAAAATACGGCGACAGACGGAAGGTTTTAAGACCGGGGCAAACTCCTGTAGGAATGAAAACGGCGACCTTGTAACTGATGTCCAGAGAGTGCTTAGATTATGGAGGGAACACTTCTCTGCTCTCCTAAATGGAGGCAGCAATTCACCGCGCGGAGATGAAGAACCCGATCCCGCAATCGATGATGATGGAATATATGTCCCCCCGCCCGATTATGACGAAGTTAGAATAGCAATAACCAGATTGAAAAACAACAAGGCCGTGGGCGCTGATGGATTGCCTGCGGAGCTATTCAAGTTCGGCGGCGAGGAGTTGGTAAGGCGCATGCAGCAGCTTCTTAGCAAAATATGGGCGGACGAAAGCATGCCCGACGGTTGGAATCTAAGTGTTCTTTGCCCAGTCCACAAGAAGGGGGATACTGCAAAATGCACCAACTATCGTGGAATCAGCCTTCTTAATATCGCATATAAGGTCCTTTCAAGTGTATTGTGCGAAAGATTGAAGCCCACCGTGAACCGGCTGATTGGACCTTATCAGTACGGCTTCAGACCTGGTAAATCTACCATCGACCAGATTTTCACAATGCGCCAAATCTTGGAAAAAACCCGTGAAAAGAGAATCGACACACATCACCTCTTCGTCGACTTTAAAGCCGCCTTCGATAGCACGAAAAGGAGCTGCCTATATGCCGCTATGTCTGAATTTGGTTTCCCCGCAAAACTTATACGGCTGTGCAAAATGACGTTGAGCAACACCATCAGCTCAGTCAGAATTGGGAAGGACCTCTCCGAGCCGTTCGAAACTAAACGAGGTTTCAGACAGGGTGACCCCTATCGTGCGATTTCTTTAATTTGATGCTGGAGAAAATTATACTAGCTGCAGAACTTAACCGCACTGGAACAATATACTATAAAAGCGTGCAATTACTGGCATATGCTGATGACATTGATATCATCGGCCTAAACACCCGCGCTGTTAGTTTTGCTTACTCCAAGCTGGAAAAAGAAGCGGTAAAGATGGGTTTGATGGTGAATGAGGACAAAACGAAGTACCTGCTGTCATCGAGCAAAGAGTCAGCGCATATGCGCCTTGGCAACCACGCTACTGTTGGCAGCCATAATTTCGAAATAGTAAAAGACTTCGTTTATTTGGGAACCAGCATCAACATTAGCAACAACATCAGCACTGAAATCCAGCGAAGAATCAATCTTGCCAATAAATGCTACTTTGGACTAGGTAGGCAATTGAAAAGTAAAGTCCTCTCTCGGCGAACGAAAATCATACTCTACAAGTCACTTATCGTACCCGTCCTGCTATATGGGGCAGAAGCATGGACCATGACAACAGCAGATGAAGCGGCTTTGGGAGTGTTCGAGAGAAAAGTTCTTCGAAAGATTTATGGACCTCTATGCGTTGGCGATGGCGAGTACCGAAGAAAATTTAATGAGCTGTACGAGCTATACGCAGACATCAACATAGTCCAGCGAATTAAAACGCAGCGGCTGCGCTGGCTAGGCCATGTTATGCGAATGAAAGATGATGCTCCGGCCAAGAAAGTGTTTCTATCGGAACCCGCCTATGGAAGCAGAGGTAGAGGGCGGCCCCCACTCCGTTGGAAGGACCAGGTGGAAAACGATTTAAACTCCCTTGGTGTGACCAATTGGCGCCGGTTGGCGGAGCGAAGGAGCGACTGGCGCGCCTTGTTGGACGGCCATAACCGTTTAGACGGTTAAGCGCCAATTAAGTAAGTAAGTAATACCATACAATGAATAAAACATTAAATTAAATAAAACCACGCAACAATCACGCACCAACGGACGATTGTTTGTATACTGTAAACAGCAGTTTATATTAGCAGTATATAATGAGGACCTTTTTCTTTTTCAGAAGAAAACATTTTGTGAAAGGAACATGCAAACAAACAAGGGAGCTGAGAAGAACCAACAGGGCGACATTATTTTCAGAAAAGAAATCGACATATGTACTTAAAATCACACTCATAACAATCACAATTAAACCATTTGCCTTTTTCCAATACAAAATTATTGTAGAAAAAAAAAATACGCTCTAATTTGCAAGTAAACAAACAAAGAATGACTGTGGGTGAAATAAATGAAAAGAAAAATAATCAGCATTACCCCCAAGGCGAATACATACCAGATGATTGAAAAGCGAATTCAACCAATTCGCCGTGCAGAAGAATGTCAAGTCAAAAGAAAATTTTCATTGATTTCGATTGATGAAATATGGTTGTACAAAGGCGTTGTTCTGAAAATAATCAAGAAGAAGCAATCAGCTGTTCGGATAACAACACAGAGCAGTGCACGGACTTTACCACTTTATTGGTAGATCTACCAACTTTTTGACCCATTTTCATTTTCTACCACTTCTATCACCAAAGCCCAATAATCTACCAACATTTCAATATGTTCGCATTGAAACCAAATACTGCGATCATTAGGTAAACGTATTTAATTGCCAAGCACACCCAAATAACATTAAGAGGTGACACTAACCAAACTACCCAATTTTGAAAAATTTGTGCACAAATTCAGACAAGAAATAAATTTGTTTATGAAATAAATGTAGTAAATGAGCACGCAAATATTTTCCTGCGCTATTTTCATCAGTTTTTTGTGAACGAAATGATTTTGAACGAAAAAAAAAAATTTAAGTAAATGATAACATACCGAAGTCGGTTATTATGTGGCGGTATTTTTGGTACATTGGAAAATTGTTGTGGTAATTAGAAGTATATTTTCGTCAGTATTTCAAGCTCAAAATACAGGAAAAAAGCAAGTATCATATAGGCATAAGATATGAATATATAAATTTACATGTATTTTTTTGTTTTGCTTACATGTTTTTTTAAAAGTGTCATTTCCGTGAAATGTGCTTTATTTGTTTTACAATAAATTATGAATTGTTTTGTACAAATATAAATTCTAGCTATTATTTTCTTGGAAAAAAAAATCTGCCAACATCTACCACTATTTTCCTTTTCCGTCTACCAACATTATCCTTTTAAAAGTCCGCGCACTGGTACAGAGTTCGCCTTGGCTGACATATTGTTTTACAAGGCGTTTTTTGGAAAATAATCAAGAAGAAGCAATCAGCTGTTGGGATAACAACACCTGGTACTGAATTCCATGCATTACCAAAGTCTATTCAACAAAAATGATTGACAGTTGTATACGAATCTCCTATAAGAGCCTCATGTGTCAAAAGTTGTGAACAAACAGAATTAATCCAACCCATACTCATGTATTAAATATACCTTTCATAAAAATAAAATGGTATAGGTATATTAAGTTTGTAACGAGTCTCAACATTGTAAGTCCTAAAAGGAGAAGAGATAGACCCACAAATAAGTAAACCGAATTGATCAGGTTGGCAATCTGGTTTGATTACGCCATGTCCGTCCGTCTGTTCAAACGCAAACTAGTCCCCCAATTTTTGAGATTCTTGATAAAATTGGTATGAGATATAAGCTTCAAATTTCACTAGATGCTTTCGCATATGGCACGAATCGTTGTCTGAAAAAATTGTATATACGCCATACAACCGATTGTTCAGATCAGAAACTTATCGTAATTTCTGCCCCATTTAAACGGCTACATATAAGCTTAAAATTTAACCGAATGATTACATATATGGCATACATTATTGTCTGAAAAAATCATTGAGATCGGTCATATATATGGCATATATCCTATACAAACGATTGTTCATGTAAAGAAGCTTTTCGAAATTTCTGTCTCCTATTATTTGGATCTGTCAGACAAGTGCGTTCTCCGGGTACTTTTAATGCAGATTCGTTCTTGTGATCAAACGGCTGAGTGTTGCTGCCACAACATATCATAGTGCTCCAAAAAATGCCTTCGTACGAGTATTTGTTTTAGGGGCGGTTCTGTATCAAACAGTGGACTGCTATCAATATAATGCTCATCATATGTGTAGGAAGGAATTTCATATAAAAACGATTCGCTCCGATGGTGGGACCTTTACATATTACCACATTTGAATTATGCTTAGATATAAACATAACAAAACTTAAAGTTTGGGTTAACTTAGGTTCTTCAAATTGTGGTATGCATCATTAAATTTTTCCTTGTGCCGATACCAATATAAAATTAAAAAAAATAGAGAAATAGAAGAAAGTTTGCTTTTCTTAATTTTTTTTCCTTTATTGACATCAAAGTTTAAAATTATTACAAGATTTCTCAAAAAAAGCGAAGTTATTGCGGGAGAAAATAGCTTATTTCTATTTTACTCTATTTGTTATCAATTATTATGAGAGGTTACAATGAAAGACAACAGTAAGGAAATAATAATTCAAATTTAGCTTAATAATTTAATATTATATGAGTACAATTAGAAATATAGTGTAGAAAGTACTTTGCATTTAGATATTAAAATCAAAATTGGTAGAAGTAGCCGTTTGACCTCGAATTTAAAGCATTGCACATTTCTTGCATTTTTAACTTCAACTGGAAGCTTGTAAAAAAGTTCAACACCATAATGCCTTAGTGACTTTGCACATCTTTCCGTTCGATAGATACGTGGTTTCATATCTATTCTAACTCTAAGTATATATTCTGGGGTTGATTCTTCTGGAATGTCTAAATTATGCTTTATTAAGTTATTTTTAATTTTATAAAATAATATTAAACTTTGAAGGATGGAGTTCTTGCGTACATCAAGCCTGTCTTGGTATAGCAGTTCACTTGCTGTCCTTAGCGGCAAATTTAAAATGTTATTTTTTAAAAAGCTTGTAAAATTTAAAAATTTCGTTTTCAAATGGGTTAAAGCTATTTTCAAATTGACGTTATAGTACCGTTAGTGAAGAGAGAACTGTCAAATTCAATCACACGCTCTTGAATACTCTTTAATCAATACCAACCTTTTTCTGAATTTTATCGATGAATGCACGGTTGCATTCAGCATTTATAATGATGCTAACGCTAAAATGCAGCCGCATGAACTTTTCTGTCAAAATTTGTTTGGCTGTGGCTAAAATAAATGTCGCAATTTAAGTAAATGCGGACTGAGCATGAACAGCCAATAGACAATTAAAAACTCAATTGCACCAGATGATTTATATGCCATTTATTTTTTATGTCCTTGAAAGGGAGAATTTTGGTTTGTCAGAAGTGTGTGGATGAAAAATTTTCTATTACATTAAGTACAAAATCTTCATTGGAACTGCAGGAACTGCTGAGATGTTAATAGTACTTTTCATGTTGTTGTTGTTGTAGTGATAAGGTTACTCCCCGAAGGCTTTGGGGAGTGTTATCGATGTGATATTCCTTTGTCGGATACAGATCCGGTACGCTCCGGTAACACAGCACCATTAAGGTGCTAGCCCGACCATCTCGGGAACGATTTATGTGGCCACATTAAACCTTCAGGCCATCCCTCCTTTCCCATCCCCAAGTTCCGTGAGGAGCTTGGGGTCGCCAGAGCCTCGTCTGTTAGTGAAACGGGATTCGCCCCTCGAAGGTGAGGTTGACAATTGGGTTGGAGAAGCTATATATTGTCGTTTCTCGTGGTATGAGGCACCTTTTTCGATACATGGCAGAATACATGAATTTAGTCGCACAACTTATTTTAAAAGTTACAAAAATAATCCAATTTACTAAAACAAATAAATGCATATATGGAATAAAAGTATATTTTGTTAAATCTAAAAACACGGGGTATAACTTTATTTACAAAACAAATTATACATAAAATACTAACTACCGACTAAAGAATTACGGACACATCTACAACTTTTCAAGATATATTAACAAAAGCTACTCTTGAATTTCCTCCGATATTTTTAATTCATATACTTTATTTGACAGAATAAAGGTTTTAACATACTACTGTCAATTTAATGATAAATTTGTTAGGCACAAGTGCTTCTATTGTTAAGGTTTATGCTTAGCCTACTAGTACATATTTGTATGTTTTTTTGTGTTTACTGAAGTGATGGTCATTGTTTGTTGTCTTAACTATAAACCTTTCAAATCTCTATCTTTGATACATACTAGGGTGCTCGATTATTCGTCTTCTATAATATTCGGGTTTCAAGTTATTCGAAAAACGGAAGTGCTAATAAAAATCGATTTTTCATTTGTAAATCAGGAAAAATTCTCAGTAGCGAAAATAACGAACAAAGTATCCACCGTCTGTTAAGTTAAAAAGTCTATAAAGATATAAAAACATTTTTTTTTAAACTAAACCGACGGTGGACAATTTGAACCCTAAGTCTTATATATATAACTATTATATTCATAAAATCCAATTTTTGAATTGTATTCATTTTTATATCATTGTAGTATACCGTTTTATGTTTTTGTCGACTTTACATATATGAGGAGACATGATGTGACAGTTCTGAACGCGATATTTTGAAAGGCCAGCAGCTTCCACCAATTTGTCGGATTTGTGACAACAACAACAACCAATTTGTTTCACTTAAGCTCGGCGACTATAATGGAGAAACAAGCGGATGGCCAATGCTTTATAGGTAGCTACTAGCAGACCCGGCACACTTTGTTCTGCCCTATCTGCGTAACTTTTAAGAAGTTTTTACCGCTTACTCTCCATTCCCTCCACCTTTTCCTTATTCTTCGATTCACTCCTCTCTTTGCCTTTCTCCCTCTCTTTTCCGCTCCATACATCCCTATCTCGATATCTTCGGCTAATTCTATCTCCTTCTCAGTCTCCTTATCCTTCCCTCTTTTTTCTTCTCTTTAGTTCTTCTTATTCTTCTCCAACTCGTATTCCCAGTCCCAGTACTATTCTCAGTCCCAGTCCCAGTCGTAAATACTAAATATTTCAAAGTTTTACTGCAAAGAAGAGTTGAGCTTAGGAATAAATATCGAACGTCGTAGGGTTCCCGAGGTCTAAGGAGGTGGTAGTTGTAAGTTAAACGAGGTAAAAACCTAGATAGGCTAGGGAGATAGTTGTTAATTTTTAATAATATTAAATTAATAATATTAAAAATTAAACAAATAGGGGCATAGGACACCACCCTTAGGTACCCTTGTTTAATTCTTCTTGGTTTTGATGTAACATTACTGAACTGGACCGATGCCTACCGACCGCTCAAATAATTGGGGATCTACCTTTCAAAACTTAGTAAAAAGGTAGACTCTTCCAAGTCTATCACTACGAGTTATTCTATGATGTGGTTCTTGGTTCAATCCGCAATTTTTTGGGTACAATTTTTGAAAACCGTGTCGGTCGTTTGCAAGCGGCAGGTTTGCGGTGAAATAAGAGAGCAGTACCGATTCAAGCTTGTTGTTGCTGTTGTTGTAGCAGTGTTAAATTAAATGGGTTATAATGAAATGACAACCCTTGGTCGGGAAAATTCCCGAGTCGCTCCGGTACATAGAACCGGCTGCCTTCTTGGTCTATCTTTATCTCAGAATTCAGTTGAAGAACGCCCTATCTCAAAATTTGTTTCATAAAAGCGCTACGCCATAATGTTTGAAATTTTTACTCAGATAAGGAGTTTTTGAAAAGTTTTCTGGGATTAGTAGTTCATTATTATCACGATGAGTCTTTTGCTTGCTTCTTTTGTTTTGAAATTTTGGGTTAAAATTTTATTATTAACTTGCAGATTTCTACGTTTATTTATATTTACATTCAATAAGTGCCGCCACTGTTGACACGTTTTACAGTGCCGCTCATGATGAGGATGGTGATGACGGCTTTGGAAGTCGGTGGGCCGGTGACGTTGAATGTCAATTTTTATGAGTGGGTATGTTGATGTTACTCACATTTTGTCATATTTCGGTCTTCTTTTTGTTTATACTATCTGCGTAATGCCCTTTTGCGGCACGTGCCAAGCCATCAAAGCATTCGGCCTTTTGTTTTTATTCTTTGTTCAAATTACAAAAAAAAAAAACTGATTAGGTTTGAGTTTACCCGTGGCACTTTAGTTAAAAGAGGGAGTCGGCAGAGCTAAACTAAGATTTATATAAAGTTTAGGCCAAACTGACAAAAAACTAAGCCTAATAGTCACGCAACACATCTCTTTAGTAGATAACCTTACCTTCACTACCCAAAACCCTAACGGAAATGTCTTTATGAAATTTATTTCAATCAGCATCAGCATCTTCACGTAAGGCTTTGGTAATTTTTGGTTTACAGGAAAATGAAGCAAAAAAACAAGTAAGGAAGGTTCAATTCGGGTGTAGCCGAACATTACAATCTCAGCTGCCAAATTACAGCTTGCAAAACTTTTAAATTACCGTCCAAAATTTTACTAATTTTCTATTCTGCGTCATAAGGTCAACCCAGCTACCAAGTTTCATCGCTTTATCCGTCTTTGGTAATGAATTATCACACTTTTTCAGTTTTTCGAAATTTTCGGTTATAGTCCGATTTCGTTCATTTTAAATAGCTGTCTGAGATGAGTGCCCAGGAACTTACATACCAAATTTCATTAAGATACCTCAAAATTTACTCAAGTTATCGTGTTTATGGACAGACTGACGGACGGACATGGCTAAATGAATTTTTTTTTTCGCCCAGATCATTTTGATATATAGAAGTCTATATCTATCTCGATTGGTTTATGCCGCTACGGGATACCGTTATGCGAACAAAATTAATATACTCTGTGAAAGAAAATCCTCTACCTGGAAAAGTTGGGGAAAAATGGGAGAAAATCCCGAGCGTAGATTCGTTTTTCGATGATACAGCCATCTATATTTTCCCGGTATCGTTATATCCTCGCCGCCTACCACTCCAAAGGCCCTGTGTTCAAGTCTCGCGCAAAGCGCAATGTCAAAAATTAAGAAACCAGTTTTTCAATTAAAATTTTTTTTTTCACTTTGAAAAAAGTGTTCCTAAGCGGGGTCTCCGAGGGTATTTTTGCCATGATAAGCTTCTCAGTAAAAATTCATCTACCTGGCAGCTGCCGTTCGGAGTCAGCATAAAACATATAAGTGTCGTCCCGCCAATTAGTAGCAATTAGTTGCACGACGCAAATTGGAAAGCAAGCTTGGCCTAAACCCCCCTCGGAGGAAAATCGTGCTAAGTATTAATTTTTTATGTTCATCAATTCATTCACGGGAGAAAATACAGTTGCCTTTTTAGCGCCTATTTGAGTTGAATGCAAAGTAGAAATGTACATATTAAACGTCAAATGTTTTGCGTTTTTATTGAAATTACACTCATTTATTGTAGCGCGGTTAAATTTGGCCGCTGATCTTTTAAATTTCTTTATTCAATTATACTAAGTGAAATTTGTCAAACGCTTGATTGAACTTATAGTAGGAGAGCTGGTAAGCATTTTTGAGCAGGTATTTGACGCACAATGAAAATTATGTGCAACGCTTTTTTAATGGTATCTAAGTATAGAAATGCAGAACTGGCTAAGGGGTGGCGGGGCTGAGACTGCCCTTGAGTTTAACAAAAAAATTTATTTTTGTACGCTAAAATGTTATTGAGGCACTTTGAAAATTAAATATGTTAAAATTTAATATTTGAAAAATATAAAAAGAAATAAGCCAGATTATTAGGTTGGGTCTAAAACTTTGCCAGGTCATTGCAAAATATTTTTTTCCATTGAAAACATTTTTTGAGGCACTTTGAAAATTATAAAAAGAAAGAAGCCAGATTACTAGGTTGGGTCTAAAACTTTGCTAGGTCAGTGCAAAATATTTTTTTTTTTTAATTGAAACAAGTATGGACGGGACTGTCTTCGGCTGTCCCGAAAACTTCATACCTTTCATGATAATGAAATAGTATATTAATTTCATCACGAATTCCACAATGGTAAGTCCTTAAAGGAAAATAGATAGAAGTACCATTAAGTATACCGAAATAATCAGGATGAAGAGCTGAGTTGATTTAGCCATGTCCGTCTGTCCATCTGTATGTTTGTAAGCAAACTAGTCCCTCAATTTTTGAGATAAAATAAATAAATAAATGTAAGGCGCGATAACCTCCGAAGAGATCTAAGGCCGAGCTTCTCTTCCAATTTGCGTCGTGATCCTCTTGATTTTCCCCACAAATTAGCCGGACGGGACTTACATGTTTTATGCCGACTCCGAACGGCATCTGCAAGGCAGATGAGTTTTCACTGAGAGCTTTTCATGGCAGAAATACACCCGGAGCGCTTGCCGAACACTGCCGTGGGGCGACGCCGCTTAGAAAAATTTTCTTCTAATTGAAAAACATTATTTCTAAAATGTTTGATGTTGCTTTGCCCCGAGTTTGAACCCAGGGCATCCGGTGTGGTAGGCGGAGCACGCTACCATCACACCACGGTGGCCGCCATTTGTTGAGATATCTTGATGAAATTTAGTGAGCGGGTGTATTTAGGTGTCCGATTAGCCATTTGTCGGAACCGGCCGGATCGGACCACTATAGCATATATCCTCCATACAATCGATTTTTCAGAAAAAGAGGTTTTTTGTCATATCTTCCTCAATTTATCAGATTGAAGCTTTAAACTTCACCATATGCTTACGTATATAGCATATATTGTTGTCTGAAAAAATCATAGAAATCGGTGGTATATACAGTACTCATACAACAGATTGTTCAGATAAGAAACTTTTCTCAATTTCTGCCCCATTTTAACAGCTAGAGCCTCAAATTTCACCAAATGCTTACGTATATAGCACATATTTTTGTCTGAAAAATCATAGAGATCGATAGTATATACAATTATATACCCCATATAAACTGTAATTTTTGCCCCTTTTTTACGGCTAGAAGCATCAAATTTTATCAAAAACTTACGCTTACCTCACATATTGTTGAAATAAGTGATTCGTGGTCATAGCTTTTACATGCAGACCACAAAAAACGTGAAACTTTGCATCCTCACACAAACTACCTACCTATTTTTTAATTTTATATTTATCTTAAAAATCGCTGAAGTATGTACATCTGTTCACTATATATTTCTTATCTCATACACCCGATTATTTGGATATTACGAATGGGATAATATTATTGTTCAGCCCCATTCATGAAAGGTATGAAGTTTTCAGCACAGCCGAAGACAGTCCCGTCCATACTTGTTTCAATTACAAAAAAAATATTTTGCACTGACCTGGAAATGTTTTAGACCCAACCTAATAATCTGGCTTATTTCTTTTTATATTTTCAAATATCAAATTTTAACATATTTAATTTTCAAAGTGCCTCAAAACATTTTTAGCGTACAAAAATAAATTTTTTTGTTAAATTCAAGGGCAGTCTCAGCCCCGCCACCCCTTAGCTAGTTCTGCATTTCTATACTTAGATACCATTAAAAAAGCGTTGTACATAATTTTCATGCCTCAAATACCTGCTCAAAAATGCTTACCAGCTCTTAGACTATTAATGGTTTTTTTGTACCAATTGAACAGACGAGCTTCAAGATTTGCCCATCATAACCGCCTTTAAATATTTACATACATAGGTCAAATGCAAGGTTTTCTAAGATTTTCAGAGAAAGTAAACAATTGCTTATTTTGCAACGATTTTACGCCGTAAGAGTTTAACCGGTTACAGCATCGAGATCGAAGTTTCAGCAAGAGTGACGTGTGTTGGTAAGTTGCTTTCCTCTACCTCGAGTTCAGGGTATTTAACTTTAAGAATGGGGTTCGCCGGGCAATTCCTGACATAAAGGTCTCACGCATTTTTGTGGGTATGACTGAGGAGGGTCATAATGCTTGCGGAGATGACTTCTTAAGTCCCTGGGAGGAGATACCGCTTTAATCAGATGTCTGTTGGGATTCCCAGGTTTCTGTTTGTTCAGCATTTCATTTCTCCCCCTTATGGGGAGTACTTTTGCCTTACTGTGTAGGTGGTGTTCTGGGGACATAGAAGACAACCTGTAGCAGTTCTAAGAGGGGTATTTTGACAGGCCTGTAGTTTCTTCCAGTGAGTATCTAATAGGCTTGGTGCCATATTAGGGTCGCGTAGCATGCAAGCGACCGGCCAATTGCTTTGTAAGTGGTAATGAGCGTTTCTATATCTCTACCCCCATGTGCTGCTAGCCAGAGATTTAAGGATTTTGTTACGCCTCTAGATTTTGATCGAACGTCACACCCCCAGTGTTTGTGGATGCAAGACAGTAATGCCATCGAAGTGGATTGTAGCATTATACGTCATACCCATTGTAATGTAGCATTATGCTTCATACCCACTGTAACACACTTGCAATAATACGCATCATGAACTCCAAATATATTTTAGTAATAATCATATTACAATATTTTCCAACATAAATTATTGAACTAACCCAGACGGTTAACTAACTTCAATGGAATGCCGAATATGAAACCCTTATCCGTTCACAGCCAATAAATTGCTTAGTACATACAAACCATTATGGGAACCAACTAAAAAGTACTCGCATCGATATGCCAACAGGCGTACAAACTTCATACTTACGTGTATGCATAGCCTTAACCAAAGTACTCACATTGATCTGCCGACGTTGCTAAATAACATATACAAAACTACATGTATAGAGTCAAGCATACTAAACTACATGTATACAAAGACTGTATACAAACATACATGTACTCATACCCCATTTTCAATGTACATATTTTTAGTTATTAGTATTAAGATATTTATGATTGTATAAGTTAAGTAAATTACTATATAAGACAAAGAATTTATTGAATAAAAAGAGATTTAATGTTTGCACATCGAAGTCGCAACTTCTCTTAATTTCCAAACTTTTCATGGCGATCCTGCCAGTCTAGGTCAATAACTAGCACAACTGCTAAAAGATCTAGCTGGCCAGAAGAGCCTGTTTGTTTTCAAGTTTAAAGCCGCGATAATAAATAAATAAAGCAGGATTCGCCTGTAAAATCCTGCCAGTTCAACATTAAGGCAAAAGTTGCTGCCCAGGAAATCCAAAAGGATTTCATTAAAATAAATAAATAAAATATGAAGCAGAATATACTACCACAAAATTTGAGTCACCACCAGAGCGATATTTAAGACCAAGGCTCCACATCAAGCAACCGATTTGGA
Source organism: Eurosta solidaginis (assembly GCF_040869045.1). Classification (NCBI taxonomy): domain Eukaryota; kingdom Metazoa; phylum Arthropoda; class Insecta; order Diptera; family Tephritidae; genus Eurosta; species Eurosta solidaginis. The sequence continues at coordinate 117,245,863 of NC_090322.1, read as the reverse complement.
TTTTAAAAAACGAACAAAGGCAAAATAAGATAATAATCCAGAACAAAAAGGCATACCATGGCAAACAGCAGACCGCAATTACCACGCATAAAACAGGGTGGAATAAACATAATATCTAACTGACGACCAGAGATCAAATATAGCAAACCAGCAGGACCAGATGAGCAGTAAGATTGGCAACGATCTTTACGTATGATAAGTATATAAAATTTTAGAAATAAATTGGGCGGCCTTTATGGACGCTAAACAATGAGCAAAAACGAAAGTTTTTGCTTAGGATTTGTTTTTTTTTGCACTCTTTAAGTAGGATATGAAAGAAAAATAGGTTTTTAGAAAAACAATTGTATTAAACTTTGAACAAATTTTTTCAAAAAAAAAAAAAATAAATTTTTTCTCACTAAAATTTAAAGTAAAATTTCTTTATGGAAAAGAAGTAGCAGAAAAATTAAAATTTCTTAAATTCAAAAAATTATCTTAAATTTTTATAAAGAATATGTTAAAGTAAGTTGGAATATTTATAATAATTAATCAACTTCAAACATTTCACCTAGCCTCTGGAGAAATCCCATAAAATATTTTAATAAAATTTAAAAATTTAAATTATTCAGTCCACTACTATTAAAATGCAAAGAAATTCCTCAGACTTTCCTCTCTATTGGTGGAACGAAAATACCCGACATATTACGGACCTACCCAAAGAGTTAGAGAGTTTAAAGAAATTTTGGAAGACAATAGGTATGGAAAGGTAACCCACAATTGAGGATATTATAAACCCCACTACCAAGGTGGAAGAAATAATGCGTATGATGAGGAAAGTGTTCCCCAACAATTCCAAATGTTAGGTAGCACCTGAAAAAAAAATATATATATATACTAAAAGTTAGTTTAATACAAATGGATAAGAATATTTCCAAATATATTTTTCTGGAATTTTAAAATTTATATATATAAAATATTTTTAATCAACAATATCGACAAAAAAAAATTGTTTAAAACAAAATATCTAACTTCTTATTAACATTAGAAAACTTTCAAGATGTCTTGGTGGACAAAAATAGCCCAAGGCATAATGATAGCGATAGCTGGCTATGAATTCGGTAAAGAAACCTCCGAAGAGGAAGTAGTTAACAACAAATTGATAAAATATGAGCCACAAGCCCAAGTAGACACAAAACCTACAGACATTTGGTTAGGTGCTTTAATATGCACAACAGTGCTATTAATCATAGCGATAACCGCTATATTTAAAACCTATATGAAATTGAAATATAGGCAAATGAATAACGTGCAATAGTGATGTATCGATATTTCGCTATTGGTGATTGCATCGCCGCTATTGACAAATCGCTAATAGCTATAGCTATTGCAATCCAAATATATCAGTGATTGGCTATTTTCCTTCATTCGATTTTTTTTAATGACAATCACCTCTGGCAGAATATCGCCAATAGCGATTATAGCGCTTATAGCGATTGGCGATTTTCCTTCAGCATGAAATTCTAATACTAATAGCAGCGATGCAATCATCGATAGTGAGATATCGTTCATCATTACTCATCTGTGTGCTTTACTTTCCGAAACAGCGAACGGAACAAAGAGAACTTGTGCAACAACTAGAACGACGACATTGTGAAGTCGGCTAGAAAAGCAGCCACGTGGTTTGGGTAAATTAAAAATTGATTCACTTTACTGTACAAATTTATGCAGCCAAATACAACTTTCAGAATAAATTCATACGGAGTATTTCTGAACACATCGGTGTAGTATAATATAGTAAATAAATCATGTTTTTATGGTGTTACATATACAGATTTATTTCGGGTTGATTCATCTTACATTTAAAAATCAAAGCATTTTCAATTAACAAAATTTATAAAACAAAGATGCATATACATTTATTTCAGCTAGTTTCATCTCATTGAGTGTAATACGAGTCTGAACATATTGTCGTCAGCTAGTTAATAATATATATCATAATATCTCAGAAAATTAGAATTTCACATTACATTAGTTTACAATTAAAGGTACATACTTTTTTCTTTTTATTCCAATTTTGGTTCATATATTCTAATAAAATTTAATTTAGTATAAATTAATGTATAACATTCAATCTACTCTGGTAAAAAGACTTAAACATTCATTTTTTATATACAAGTATACAAATAATTGCAGATTCGCTTATTAAAGATAAATTAAAGCGATCGCCATAGCTGTAAAAAATAGCCATAGCTGTAAAAAAATAGCCATACTTATATTCACTGATAGCTCAAAATCGCTCTTCTGTATGGAATCGCTTGTTGCAATAAAACGATCGCTATAGCTATAAAAAATAGCCGATATTCAAAAATAGCCATATCTATTTTCACTGATAGCTCAAAATCGCCATATCGTCCATCACTAACGTGCAACAGCGCGTCTAATATTTGTTTCTCTCTCTCCTACACAAATTTCCAAAACCAAAGCTGAGAAAGAGCGATAAACAATTCAATTATTAACCCTCAAAATGTAGCAAATGACCTTAAAGGCAGATTCATTAGACCTGCCCAAATTTAATGACAAATCAATAATTTGCAAACTTCAAAATAGTAGTTTCCATGGAAGTAATCAAAATAACATCCTTGAAGGCTGTCAAAGGAAAAGACTAATAAAACAGCCCTAGTAAAATTTCAGTCAGTGGACATATGCAAAAAAAAAAACCCCATAAATTTTACAACCAGCCAATATTAACAACAAAAATGAAGAAAACTCACAAAGAGAACCTATATATATATATGTTAAAGCGCTATATAAATTTGCAATAAGACATGTCGCGCTCCTAAAATGGTAGCGTAGGAAATACAAGAAACCTGGTTGTAGATGATAAAAATTGACTTAAGACAATTACTTATCAGGCTGTACACACGTTGTACAAATGCCGCCAATCCAGGACTTGAAATTTTTAAGAAAAACACAGCTGTCCTGAGGGACAAATTGGTGAAAAATAATTGAATATTTACTCGAGTAGGCAAATTTAAAATAATAAAAGTAGGTAGCCAAATTCTCTAAGATCAAACAATTGCACAAACAAACAAAAAAAAATTGTGAAAGTGACAAATCCCGGTATAAAAATAAAAATAAATTCTTCATAAAAGTCATGACGATTCTGTCTTGGTGGCCGCCGCAGAAACCGCATGACAAATAAGATCAAAGAAATTGCTGGAAAATATGAAATTATCGAAAATATAAAAAGAACACTCAAAGATACGAAATTTTTTTCATCCACTGCACCTTCTTTCCATTAACCAGATAACTACTACAACAAATAAAAATTACCTCGCTCTTCCACCAACTACAACTACTAAATTTCCCGATCAATTAACTATAAAATTTGTATTGATTCTAAGTTTAATGTAACCCTAATAAAATAATATAACAATGAAAAGGTGTTAAAAAATATATATAAGTATGAGGTGTTTCAGCTATAAAATCTCGCTTTTGTAGAAACCATAATTTTAGGAAAAATATTTTTTCTTTAACTCCGATAAAATAGAATAGGAAATAATAATAGGAAATATCTTCTACGCTAAATAAAATTGAATAGTAGTAAGAAATATTCTTACTTCATAGATTAGAAAATATTAATAGGAAACTATTTCGCTAGAATATAGTTTTCATGATAGAATAAAAATGGTAAAAATAGTTTAGAAACTAGTGATAGAAGCAATAAATAAGGAATTAGTAGTACATCTAAGATATCTATTGAAAATAACCTAAAAATAAATATTCCAAATCTACTCAGTAATAATTATACCTAAGCAATTTACTCAATTGTTTAATAATAATTTATATCTAAACAATTGAAAACAATTTTTTTTCTTCTGCTTCATATTTCCATACAAATATTAAAAATAATTCCTAAAAACAAGCAGATTTTAGATGGGTCCACACAAATAATAAAATAAACAAGATAAATAAAATAAGTAGAATTTAAAAACTTCTATATCTAAAAATTAAAAAGGACTTGTACAAAAACAAAAAAAAAAAAATATATGTAAAATGTAAACATTTTTGAAAAAAAGGGGATATGAATTAAAATATAAACAATAAAAACATCAAGGTCAGCAGATCAAAAGCAAAGCAAACACCCTTTTTCACTACAATATCAAGTAACAATAAAATATCGAAATCATTGAAAATATGACAAAGAGTCGTATACAATTGTTCACAAAACAATTATATAAAACTCTTTTTCTAAGGCGGATGGTGTAGCATTATAAGTCATACCCACTGTAATGTAGCATTATGCTTCATACCCACTGTAACACACTTGCAATAATACGCATCATGAACTCGAAATATATTTTAGTAATAATCATATTACAATATTTTCCAACATAAATTATTGAACTAACCCAGACGGTTAACTAACTTCAATGGAATGCCGAATATGAAACCCTTATGCCAATAAATTGCTTAGTACATACAAACCATTATGGGAACCAACTATAAAGTACTCGCATCGATATGCCAACAGGCGTACAAACTTACATACTTACGTGTATGCATAGCCTTAACCAAAGTACTCACATTGATCTGCCGACATTGCTAAATAACATATACAAAACTACATGTATAAAGTCAAGCATACTAAACTACATGTATACAAAGACTGTATACAAACATACATGTACTCGTACCCCATTTTCAATGTACATATTTTTAGTTATTAGTATTAAGATATTTATGAATGTATAGGTTAAGATAATTACTATATAAGACAACGAATTTATTGAATAAACAGAGATTTAATGTTTGCACATCGAAGTCGCAACTTCTCTTAATTTCCAAACTTTTCAGGATGTCCAATATGGTCAACATTTGTCTTTTCCACCTTGTAAATAACGTCGGCGAGGATTTGGTCGGCGATATTGTAGGCTTCGAGAGGCGAAGAAACTGAAGAAACTAGGGAAATAGTCGTTTGTTATATTGCACAGCTCATCAATGGGTAGTCCGGGACCTGTTGCCATTATCGTGCAGTCATCGGCGTAGGATACATAGTAACTAATTCAGTTGGCAAAGGGGGCTTCGATATATAGAAATGAAACAAAAGTGGGGATAGGAAACCACCCTGTGCACAGTTTGTTCTTCTTCTGGGTTTAGAAGTTACGTTCCTGAATTGCACCAATTCCTTTCTTTCAGACAGATAATTTACAGTCAACCTTTTAAGACTAAGACGTGAGTAACTGTATCAAAAGCTTTTGACACTTTAAGCGCTACGAGTACTGTTCTGTAATGGGGTTCTTGATTCAATCCGCAATTTATCTGTGTGTTGATGGCGTTTAGCGCGGCTACTGGCGATAGGAGAGACATCGGACAGTTAGCTGTTTTAACAGGCTTTGGTAGCGGTACCACCCTCGCCATTTTGGCAGGTTGAAGACATGCGCTTTTTAAACCCCTCATTACCAAGGATTTAAGCATCGGCATGGCAATACCGCCTGGAGTTACTGCCTTAGATGGTTTAGCAAATTTGATGGTTTTTTCAATCTCTGTGGCAGTGATTATAATAGGAGACGCGCGCCATGTTTTTGCTTATGTGTGTTGGTCTGCTGTTTGGATTTGTATATAGCACTTTACCGCCAAAGGCGATAGATATGTTTTCATTGGGCTTAGTCGGGTTTGATAGGGACCTTAGGGTGTGACCATAGCTTACCCACACCGGTAGAGAGGTTACAATTCTATAGATGTTCCTCCCATTTCACCCGCTGGTGTTTGCCTACAAGCTACCCGATGCGTTGATTCATGTCTCTTATTTGGGGATCGGCAGGGTCATGCTGTCTTATAGCGTCACGCTCTCTCACTAATAAAACGGGCCGAAGCCGGTTCAATGATCCGCGTTCTGGTCTCCATCTTCACTGTTGTTGTTGTTGTAGCGATTAGGTTACTCCCCGAAGGCTTTGGGGAGTGTTATCGATGTGATGTTCCTTTGTCGGACACAGATCCGACACGCTCCTGCAACACAGCACCATTAAGGTGCTGGCCCGACCATCTCGGGAACGATTTACACGGCCACATTGAACCTTCAGGCTATCCCTCCCTCCCCACCCCCAAGTTCCATGAGGAGCTTGGGGTCGCCAGAGCCTCGTCTGTTAGTGAAACGGGATTCGCCGCTCGAAGGTGAGGTTGACAATTGGGTAGAAGAAGCTATATATTGCGCTACACAACCCCTTCACTGTTCTTTTTCGATGTCGATTAATTCTGTTAATCATATATACATATGTATCTAAATAATTAAGTTAATTAATCTCAACAGTTCTAAAGAGCTTAGAATAAGCATGTTTTTAGAAGGTGCCCTAAATTAAATTTTGTAAATAAATGTGCAATCCAAAGCATTTTTCCGATTTTGAATTGAGACGGTTTTTTTATTTAGATTGCGACATGTACTCGCACATAGCATTTTTTTATTTCAGGTGCCTACAGTTTATTTGAATATGTGCAAGCAATTCCACTCTTTAGCGCCACACAGAGCGAATACATTCTAGGTGGACGAAAGTCTCAAATTCGAAGTTCAAACCAGGGTGTAGTCCTATCCACAATTGTTATTAACAAGTAAAGGTGTCTAAGTTCGGGTGTAACCGAACGTTATATACTCAGCGTGAGCTTCAATTGTATATTTCATTTCAGATAAATTACTTTTCTACATAACAAGTGGCACTGCTCGTTAAAAAAAAATGTCTCCCCATTTCCTCATACAATAAAACTTAATAAGTGAAATATCATTGATTCAAAACTAATTTTATAAACCTTATCTTTTGAGGTCTGTCCAACTCCAGTTTTGGTATTTGAATTTGAATTTAAGTCCATAAATCTACTCACGAGTATAGGGAAAAATATGTAGGTCATAGCCCAGAATATCTAAGTAGGACTAATTACACCCAGAGGGCTTCAGATATCTGAAGGCCACCGTAATAGGACACATTAACGTAGTGGCACTCATCCCATGGGCACGGTTCGGATAAAACTCCAAATCACAGGTTTTATCGACTTATCCTCTCTAAATCCACCATATTCGATAAAAGAAAACATGGTACTCCTTATGCAGAGTGTGACTTTTGGGCTACAGGATAGCTCCTGCTCTATGAGAAACTTGGCCCTAAATGAAAGAGGAAAGGGCACCTATTGGAGCTGGGAGTGGAAGAGAAATCAGGTTATAGGAAGGAGCAAAGGGTCACCGAAAGGGTCACAGGATGCAATCACCTACGAACCGACGTTTTGGGATGACGCCGGTGTGTGCAAGGCGAGATATCCACATCAAAATAGGGACACAATATTGAATGCAAAGTATCGATACGGTACTCATATCAAGCATCGCTCTACAAGTATCGGGTACCAGATAGTATCAAATTAAAAGGACTTGACAAAAGACAAGTGTGCGGGTCAGGAATGCACCCTGAGTAAGATCTCAATATATCTTTAACTATGTAAAATATTACTTGAAATAAGGCCGGATTTACAAAGAACGCTCTGCCAAGAACTTCAACTTTGTCTGAAGAGCTCTTAACGTTTCGCTTCGTTTTACGTTCTACAAATTGTGTGTAGCAAAAGCGCACCTAAACCATACATTAAACTCATCTGTCAAAGTGAAGCACTGCGCTGATAGATGTCTTGATTGAGTGCTTGTGGAATGTAAAGCGCTGTCAAAGTGAATCAATGCGGCAAAAGTTCTATGTAAATCCGGCACAGGAATGGTCAATGGCAATTTTGATTATGTAGTTGTCAACTTTTTCAAAATAAATTAACTGCAAGTTCTTTAGCGCAAATTTTCTTTAGATTCGCAAAATAAATTAGAGGCAAACATACAGAACAGTTTATTTGGCCGATTAACGCTTTCCTTTTCAACTTCTACCGAAAATTCGATCGTAAAAGTCGATGGCAAGAAGCAACACAATAGCAATTAGCTGACCATCACGTTCATAAGGACTTAAAGATTTATTTTCAAAATATGGGTGGTATGCGCTCTAAGGCAGCAGCAGTCCGTACCTTTAGTTCGAGCTTGGATTTTGATGTTTTTGTTTTAATCGAAACCTGGCTTAATCCAGACTTTTATGATTATGAATTTTTTGACTCTAAATTATTCAACGTTTTTCGCAAGGACCGGGATGCTGATAAAACAGGCCATTCTTTGGGAGGCGGTATACTAATTGCTGTGCATCGTAGCTTGAGATCCTTTGAAATCAATCTAAATAATCCTGATACTATCCTGGATCAAATGTGTATATGCATCAACGGTTCGTCAACCTACGGATCGTTATATATTATTGGATCTTATATACCCCCTGGCAGTACGTCTGATATTTATAAAGCACATACTGATAACATTGTAAATATTGTGCATAATAAGTTAGCAGGAAATCACCTATGCGTTCTTGGCGACTTCATTCTTCCAATGTAGCATGGTGTGGAAGCTACTCTAAACTTGATTTGATACCAACTAATATTACTTCGGCGACTGAATCTTATTGTATCAACAATATCTCAAGTCTTGATCTTATTCAAATTAATAGTTTTACTAACAAGCTTAATAGAATTCTTGATCTCGCCTTCGTTAGTACAAATATCTATACAACAATATCCGAATGTTCTTTTCCTATTTCACCTGCTGATCGACATCATGTTCCGTTGTGTCTGAAGGTCGAATTTTAGGAGTTTATTGCATTTAAATTAGACAACAAAATATCCTTTAAGTTTCAGTCCTGCGACTTCCAAAAACTTAATGCCTATTTCCTAAACACTTGTTAGGACGCTCTTTTTTCTGGGCGGGATATTAATGATTGTTACACTATTTTTACGTCACATATCTGGGGTATTTGCTCGAAGAATATTCCAATTATTAAAAAGAGGACTTATAAACTTCTCTGGTATACTCATGGTCTGAAAAGGCTAAAGAATCAGCGAAATAAATGGCACAAAAAATTCCTGAAATCCAGGGATCAAATCCATTTTGGACTTTATACCCAACTATCTAAGAAGTTTAACTGCCTTAACAAATTTCTGTATAATAAATATATACTTGGGGTTGAATCAAACATTAATTCTAATCCCAAAAATTTCTGGTATTTTATCAAATCTAAAAAAAAATGGTGGTGGGGTGCCTGCTGCTGCTTGCCTGGGTGATAAGCTTGCTACCTCCCCCGTAGACATTGTAAACTTATTTGCCAAATTTTTTCAATCCAACTTCATAGTTGATGAGGTTGTTTTACCAAACTATGTTTGTCATTCTGACCATGAATCAGCCTTGAATTTCAATGACCTACGGCTTACCACAATCGACGTTATTAACGGTATTAATAGTCTGAAAAACTCTACTCAGACTGATCGCGATGATCTTAGTACCGCCCTCCTCAGAAATTGTCCTGCTATTGAAGCCCCACTATTGGCATTGTTTAACCAATCTCTAAGTTCTGGCGTCTTTGCAGATGCCTGGAAACTTGCATACATTTCCCCAATTTTCAAAAATGGCAAAAAGAATGATGCTTCTAACTATAGGCCAATATCTAAGCTATCTATCATTTCTAAACTTTTCGAAGGAATTGTTAAAGATAAAATGTATTTTGCCGCAAAAAATTTGTTACTACCAAACCAGCATGGTTATAGGAAGGTCTACCGTCACAAACTTAGCCTTGTTTAGTGAATATTGCATTGATGCGTTCTCTTCAAGCCATCAAGTCGATTGCATTTATACCGACTTCTCTAAAGCTTTTGACAAGGTATCTCACAATATGCTACTACGTAAACTCGCTTCCCTCGGTTTTCACTCTGTATTTCTCAAGTGGTTGTATTCCTACCTAAGTAACATACGCTGCATGGTCTCTATTGAGGGTGTATCTTCCAACTCTTTTACTGCCTCCTCCGGGGTACCCCAAGGGAGCATCTTAGGTCCTCTTCTTTTCATTTTATTCATCAATGATATAGGAAATTGTTTTGTGTCATCGGAGTTCTTACTTTACGCTGATGACCTAAAACTTTTCTCCAGTATTAAAAATAGTGATGACGCTCAGCGTCTGCAAGAAGACTTAAATAGATTAGCAATTTGGTGCCGTAATTCGCGTCTATCTTTCAATCTCAAAAAGTGCTTTCATGTCACATTTTCCAAAATTCGCAATGTTTTACCAACGATATATACGATCTCGGGTACTCCCCTTCACTTCCTTGATGAGATTAAAGATTTAGGAGTCATCTTTGACTCCTCGTTCTCTTTCAATAACCATATTAACTATGTAATTTCAAGCGCGTATGCTTCCTTAGGTTTCGTGAGGCGTAATAGCACCAACTTCTCAGATCCCTATACCTTGAAATTGCTATACTCATCGTTTGTTCGTTCCAAACTGGAATATGCTGCATTTATTTGGAGACCTTATCACAAGTTTGCAATCGACAGGATTGAGCGAGTACAAAAGATATTCCTAAAATTTTGCCTAAGATCCTTATATTTCTCAGACCCAGTCCCATCTTATCATTCCCGCTTGCTGCTAATTAATTTGAAACCATTAGAGCTCAGAAGGTCAACCCTTTCCTTGTCTTTCATTTTCGGAGTTGTTAATGGAGATATTGATTGCTCCTCTTTACTGCACGCGATTCATTTTCTTATTCCAACGAGTTCTCTTCGTTCTCATAACCCCTTTTATATTAAACATATGTCTACTAACTATGCGATAAATGCTCCATTGTCGCGCTCTCTACGTGAACTTAATGAGATCTCGAATTCTATTATGCTTGATTTTTCTTATCCAAAGTCTATTTTTCTTAATTTACTTAACTCTGTTTGGTAGCTAGGCCTAGTTATCCGTGTTAGTCAGTACGAACCATTGTTGTTTTTAATTTTCGAAAAATATAAATAAAATTCAAAATAAAATAAAATTAAAAAGTATCGAGTATAAAATATCTGTATCGAATTAAAAGGTATCGATATGGTAAAGTATCGTATCGAAATTAATAGTGTTGACGTAGTGAAATTGAAAATTATAAAAATTATCTTTGATTTGGATGACGGATCAAATCAGAAATAAATATTTTTATTTGGATGCCATATCAAATAAAAATAAAGAAGTATCTTTTGAAGATTCAAATAAAAAATACATTTTATTTTTCGATTCGTGATTCATTCAAATAAAAATTACGCAACCCTGGGTCCCATTCTGCATTTATATTGCCTCAAATGTTGCCTATCTTGAAAACATAATTTTTTGGTTAAGTCAGCGTTTGATTCAAACTTACATAGCAGGCTACAGTTTTGGTCCAAACATTTTTTTTTTTCTTAAGTACTTAATTATTGTGTGATTTTGCAAATATAATTGTTTAACTAAAATGTGAGAAAAAAATGTGATATAAACCAGTCAAAACAGCATCTTTAGTAATTATATTTAAAAATATTACCTTTTTAGCACAGAATTGTGAGTATTCATAAAAAATACAAAGCAGCTTTTTAAAATGATAATTCCATAGATATTTCCAATTATGAGAGCTGTATAAACCAATTTTATTTTGTCTGAATAAGAGGGTATATTAGACTGGGTCGATTTATTAACCGATATCACGCCATTGATTTTTCGATAGGATTTGAGATCAGGAAATAAAAGTTCTACTACGCATACCCAAAAAAAATAATTTTCGAGCCTGCAAAAAAAATGACGAAAAGGTAAACTTTTCGACCAAAACAGTCCCCAAAACCCAAAAAATATTTTTTTCAAAAAACTGTTATCGCCAACGTATTTACAACAGTTTTTTGAAGAAAAAACAATATTTTTTGGGTTTTGGGGAGTGTTTTGGTCGAAAAATTTACCCTTTCGTCATTTTTTTTTGCAGGCTCGAAAATTATTTTTTTGGGTATGCGTAGTGGAACTTTTATTTGCCTGAGCCCAAATCCTATCGAAAAATCGATGGCGCGATATCGGTTAACTTTCGTCCATACAAATCGACCCCGGTTAATACATATATATACTAAATTTTTTGTTTACTTTGGCCAATAACTGCGTTTAAATAACACTGGCGTTGTTCACTCTGTGACCACTAACTGCAGTAGCTCGCACTCTTGCACTGACAGTAACTGTGCCTTAAATATCATTATTCGCAATAACAGTATAACTACCTCTCCCAAATTACCATGTTTCATCATTTATTCCTCCTTGAAAGATTTGCTGGAACCTAAATTAGCCTGAGTTTAAATAGGTTTCAATAATTTTTTTACTTCATATTTCATTTTCATACGATATTTTGCAAATTAACAACATATTTTATATCGGCAACCGATAATCACCCCTATTCTGCATTTCGATTACGTTCCCGTTCTACGCTCCGCTTTAATCGAAGTTGGGTATTCTGCATTACGACGGAATCGTAACGAGAAGAGGAAGAGCAATGGATTTTTCGAAATCAGCTGTTTGTACGGAATGTGTGAACATTGGAACAAAATAAATTAAAGAATTTTTGTAAAACACACTGAAAAACGTTTATATTTTATTATCCATGCCATTTTGTACAAAAAAACCAATAGAATATATTGCCGCCGTGTTATATTTTTTTGAGTGAAGCGCTTTCATAATTGTAAGTGTGTTTTTGTCGTTCTTTTGGCCAATTCCCTGCCGTGGCCACCAAGTTTTGTTAAAACGGATTCCTGCACGAATATAGTTGACATTTTCTCAATTTTATGGATGCTAATTTCATTGCACTGGCCTGAAATACTTTGTGAGGATTTATTTATTCTTTCCGCAAGGATTGTTTACGTTTTCGCTTCACTTTCCTCCACTCCGGCAGCTTGCTTTGGCATATAACTGGACCCAACGAACAGACAGCGGGTTAAGGGGTTATCCCCCAGCGGGTTAGGGGGTCAGAATATACCCGCGGTATGTATGCCTGTCTTAAGAGGCGACTAAAATACCAGATTCAAGGGGCTGTGTAGCGCAACCCTTCACGTTACCAGCTCAATATATAGCTTCTCCAAACCCAATTGTCAACCTCACCTATCCGCGGCGAATCCTGTATCACTAACAGACGAGGCTCTGGCGACCCCAAGCTTCTCATGGAACTTGGGGGTGGGGAGGGAGGGAATGGCCTGAAGGTTTAATTTGGCAACATAAATCGTTCCCGAGATGGTCGGGCTAGCACCTTAATGGTGCTGTGGTACCGGAGCGTACCGGATCTGTATCCGGCAAAGGACCACCACATCGATAACACTCCCCAAAGCCTTTGGGGAGCAACCTTATCGCTACAACAACAACAACAACAGACACAAATTATAGCTGCCTATTATACTGGAATCAATAGCCGCGGCATTATTTGTGGAGTTGGAAAGCAACGCATACGAAAATGGCCAGACGAGAATGGAAAGGTAAATATTGCGAGATTTGTGTAATCCATTTGAGATGAGTGACGAATTGTAAGAAATTGAACTTAAAAGAGGTAAAGTTTAATGACTTATTTTCTTATTTAGGTTCAAAAAAAATTTCGACTTAATAAGGATGCTTTCAAGTATGTGTTACGTACTTTTGCGGGGCAAATACGTCAAGGACTTCGACATCGACATGTTGTTTTTGATCTGGAAACATTTAAAAAACAATCATCATCAAGCCTTCTACGTTTCTTAACAAGTTTTACTTACATTTTTGTTAAAATTCTGTTATAAATTAATAAAAAAATAAAAAGAAAATATTTTTCCGCCAACTAATTTGCAAATTAGAAAAACGGAACTACGATCGGAATGCAGAATAAACAAAATCGAACGATTGATCAGGATCTACATTTTGGTGAGCAGCCAGCCGCAATTGTTCCGAAAATCCAGAGCCGTAATAAAATCTTCAAATACCTTGCTGGCAGTACTTGGGGAAAAGACAAGGAAACACTCATTACCATATACAAAGCAATTGGCCAGCCGATTGCATGCTAAGCGTCCCCTATATGGTCGCCAAGCCTAAAAACTACCCACTGGAACAAGCTACACTCCTGCCAAAATCGCCACGGGCTGTCTTCTTATGTCCCCAGAACACCATCTACATAATGAGGCAAGAATACTCCCCATCAGGGAGAGAAATGAGATGCTAACCAAACAGTTCCTGTTGAATACCCAGAAACCTGAGCATCCCAACAGATATCTGATTGATGAGCCAACACCGCCCAGGGGCTTAAGAAGTCAGCACCGTTAGCATTATGAGGAAATACGGCACCTGAGAACTCAGCCGTATGAAGCAAAAAAAACACAAGCAGGTCCTTGGTGAACTCCACAAACAGGCTTTGAAGCTTTATGCCAGGAATTGCCCGGTGAATCCAGTACTCAAAGAACAGTACCGAAAACTTGCGGAAGAGTCACTCTAGCTCAACTTCGTTCTGGATACTGTAACAGGTAAAACTCTTACCTATCCATAATCAACCCCGACATTCAAAATGTATGCCCCGCTTGCAATGTGTCCTCACATGACACCAATCATCTCTTCAATTGTAATGTGGAACCAACTCCTCTAACACCCCTTTCATTATGGTCCACCCCTGTTAGAGGATATTGATGACAATTTGTGATCGGTCGCAGCTGTTAGGTGGGGCGAAGCAATGCACATTCGAAGTTGGATCGAAAGAGATTGGAACACAGAATACCAAAATTGCCAAATCGAAAAAATTCCAATCCAAGTCGAAATGCAGAATCGATCTGAATATATCGGAAATGGAGGTTATCTTGACTAGATGTGAGATATCATTTTTTTTTACCTAGAATCTTCATCCGGCCTACAGTGCGCCATAATTATTAATAGCTCATACACAGATGCACATTTTTAACTTTATATATTTTTATTTTATTTTTTAATTCATATGAACAATAGTTAAATGTATAAACTAATTTAATATTTTAATCATACGTCCGAAAACCAGTAGCAGCTCACTAATTGCGACAAAAACAACGACAAGCGCGCTAAAAGAAGACACACGCCCATTATATTGGCAGTGGATGAGCCTACAAAAGCGGATAAACTTACATACCTAAAGCCATTTAATCAATTGACAGACAGGCGTGTGCAAGAAACATGACTAGCCTTCATCATAATTTATTTGGAATTTATGTCAGTAACATTTGTAAAGTGTGGTAAGCATAACTTGAGAATTTTAGATTATTTATTTCGAGCTACATAGAAATGAACGCTTGTAGAAAGGAGTCACGATAATCTATCTATATCTAAATGATATATACATATGTATATATGTATGTATAAGTAAATACCCACACGCAAATTTTTCAACTATTTTTTTGAAAGCCGATTTGCATGAAAAACCCACCGATTTGTAGGGAATAGAGAGAGCTCTTCAGTGCATAGTAATTTGGTATGTAGGGGGCGTGGCATCTGATATATGTATATACCAACGAATAAAATTTCAAATATCTCTTATGCCACAAGTATCATTGCCTTAGTATTACTACTCTAATGTCCGGGTCTTCAGTGCAAGTTTAAACTACAGTTAAACTTGACTAGAGTTTAACCTTTCCACTTTGTTCGATAACATAAAAATTTGCTGCTCATCTTAACTTAAGCGGGCGAACTGAAATTAGGCGAGATACATTTTATCAGACAGTCGAGAAAACGACCCTAAATAGGTTATTCACCGATTTAAAGTGCGTGGGTTGTAAGTTTTCTACAAAGAGTTGAAATAACGGAAACGATTTATCGCTAAAGACTTGCGTCTAGTAAGATACAGTTGGATTGGAGCTAGAAAAAATGAGCATCGTATTGTACAAAAGAGTATAATTTATGGGAAAGAGGTTTGGCCCATCTCACATAAAGAAAAATGTGTACGTCTAATGTCTAGAAATCACTGTACAGGCTTTAGTTTTGTATTGGTCGAATTTTCGACCCCGGGCGATACTAGTAATTGTAAAATAGCCGAAAATTGTGCATTACCGAAGGTCTCCTCAAATCCAGCATTTCCTAAATATACATTTTTTTTAAAACCTAGATTTTCGAGAGTTCAGCAGTTGAGAATAACAATTATTTTAAATATTGCGTCGTGGTATTCAAATGAGCAAAAAACTTACAACAAGGTCATGATAAAGTCGTTCAAATTCTAAAATGTACTTGAACCTACCCGAAAGCAAGAAACGTTTGACCGTACTTGGTAAAAACACACTTCGAACTTATAAAAAATTTTACTAATTAAATTTTTTTAAATGTGCTCTTTTTTTTTTTTTTTTTTAAGGGGTCTTTATGAGTAGTAGGGAATTAAAAATCCCGAAAATCTCAGGCTGGTTTGGTTTGTAGTCCCGGGATTTGTAGTCCCGAGACTTAAAAAAGCACGAGATCCGGGGTCTGCAATCTCTAGTCTATATTGCCAGACGCAAAATCAAATAGTGTTTCTCAGTTTTTGTCTTTTTTGAACATGTTCCGTTATTCAGAAATGTTCAGTTTTTCGTTATTTTTAGCAGCTTTCCGTTATTTTATCGTAAATTCCCATTGATTTTTATGTCGCATAGATTATTTTTAACAGAAATTCTGTCATAAATCGCGCTACCGAATCACCGTTTTTTCCAATGTCGTCATTTTTCATGAGTTATACTGATGACATATCGCTTCTTTTCGAGAAATAATATCGTATTTACGGCCTTATTCCGAACTTTACCGGTAAATTGGTATTTGGAGTTGTATGTAACCGGAAATCGTTACCAGTTCATGTAACTGCGTTTCTAGCCTGCACGGTTATACTGTCAAAAAACAAAGATGCCTAATTCAGAAGAAAATAAAAATGTTAACTTAATTTAATGTTAAAAAGTATTAATATTGTTTAAAACTTCTCGTACATTAACATGGATAAACTCTTTTTTTTTTTTTTCATAGCTCCACGGAAGTCTTGAGCTACGTACAAAATAACACAGTTGGCTGTATGTATGTTGCTTTATAGGGAAGGAATAAATGTTGCCCCTTTGAATATATACATGTAATGTTAGTTAAGATAGTGTTTAATATTAGTGTTTTTCGCTGACAAGCTTCGAGATCCAAAATGTCATAGTTTTTACAGTCATTTTTCCATATGCATTTATCTTTGGAACTTGACAAATACAATTCAATTCGAGAATTAAAAAAAGTTGTGTGATTGGGAAGAAATTTATATCGTTTTTTTTCATGTTTGCGAAATATATGAATGAAAAGAAAGAAAATTTAAATTGTGTTTCAAAAACCATTCATCCCATACTCTATTGTTTTTAAATTTTCAAGGCTGAAGGTAGACCATTGAGATGCTCATCCCTCATCGTATGTCTCAAAAAGTTCTTGATTCTTAAGGTTGAAAGTGAACGTTCTGGAGTTGTTGTAGTAACTGGCAATACTGCCAAAACTCGCAATAACGTATTTAAATTTTTGAGTGCGTTCACATGAAAAAAGCGAAAATTACAGGGTCCTAAAGATTTTGAAGATCGTAAATGCGTTGCCTCCACATTTTGACTTCAGAGACGAAATCACTTTCGGAACAATCGAGTAATTCTTCATAAAAAATGTCCTCGAAATGTCAAAAAAAAAACTGCAGCAGCCGGTGGTATTACATGCTGAATAGCACTACTTAAAACGAACAAGTAAGGAAAGCTAAGTCCGGGTGTAACCGAACATTACATACTCAAGTGAGAGCTTTGGAGGCAAAATAAGGGAAAATCACCATATAGGCAAATAAACCTACGGTAACCCTGGAATGTGTTTGTGTGACATGGGTATCAAATGGAAGGTATTGAAGAGTATTTTAGAAGGGAGTGGGCCTTAGTTCTATAGGTGGACGCCTTTTCGAGATATCCCCATAATGGTGGACCAGGGGTGACTCTAGAATTTGTTTGTACGATATGGGTATCAAACTAAAGGTATTAATGAGTATTTTAAAAGGGAGTGGGCCTAAGTTCTATAGGTGGACGCCTTTTCAAGATATCGCCATAAAGGTGGACCAGGGGTGATTCTATAATGTATTCGTACGATATGGGTATCAAATTAAAGGTATTGATGAGGGCTTTAAAGGGGAGTGGCCCTTAGTTGCATATGTGAAGGCGTTACCGAGATATAGACCAAAATGTGGACCAGGGTGACCCAGAACATCATCTGTCGGGTACCGCTAATTTATTTATACATATATGTAATACCACGAACAGTATTCTTGGCATGATTACAAGGGCTTTCGATATCGCCCTGCAGAAGTTTTTCATTTTCTCCTACTTAATATGGTAGGTGTCACACCCATTTTACAAACTTTTTTCTAAAGTTATATTTTGCGTCAAAAAAACCAATCCAATCACCATGTTTCATCCCTTTTTTCGTATTTGGTATAGAATTATGGCATTTTGTTCATTTTTCTAAATTTTTTGATATCCAAAAAATGGGCGTGGTTATAGTCGGATTTCGCCCATTTTTAATACCAAGATAAAGTGAGTTCAGATGAGTACGTGAACTACGTTTAGTAAAGATATATCGATTTTTGCTCAAGTTATCGAGTTAACGGCCGAGAGGAAGGACAGACGGTCGACTGTGTATAAAAACTGGGCGTGGTTTGAACCGATTTCGCCCATTTTCATAGAAAACAGTTATCGTCATAGAAGCTATGCCCTTACCAAATTTCACAAGAATTGGTAAATTTTTGTTCGACTTAAGGCATTAAAAGTATTCTAGACAAATTAAATGAAAAAGGGCGGAGCCACGCCCATTTTGAAATTTTCTTTAATTTTTGTATTTTGTTGCACCATATCATTACTGGAGTTGAATTTTGGCATAATTTACTTATATACTCTAAAGATATTAAATTTTTTGTTAAAATTTGACTTTTAAAATTTTTCGTCATCCGATTTTGCTCATTTTTATTTAGAACACATATAGTAATAGGAGTAACGTTCCTGCCAACTTTCCTCATGAGATCTTCAATGACTGCCAAATTACAGCTTGCAAAACTTTTAAATTACCTTCATTTAAAAGTGGGCGGTGTTACGCCCATGGTCCAAAATTTTACCAATTTTCTATTCTGCGTCATAAGGGCAACCCACCTACCAGCTTTCATCGCTTTATCCATCTTTGGTTATGAATTATCGCACTTTTTTGGTTTTTCGAAATTTTCGATATCGAAAAAGTGGGCGTGGTTGTAGTCCGATGTCGTTTATTTTAAATAGCGATCTAAGATGAGCGCCCAGGTACTAAATTTCATCAAGATACCTCAAAATTTACTCAAGCTATCGTGTTTACGGACGGACGAACGGACGGACATGGATAAATGAATTTCTTTTTTCGCCCAGATCATTTTGATATATAGAAGTCTATATCTATCTCGATT
Source organism: Eurosta solidaginis (assembly GCF_040869045.1). Taxonomy (NCBI): domain Eukaryota; kingdom Metazoa; phylum Arthropoda; class Insecta; order Diptera; family Tephritidae; genus Eurosta; species Eurosta solidaginis. The sequence continues at coordinate 117,226,567 of NC_090322.1, read as the reverse complement.
AGTTTATGCCGTTACGGGGTACCGTTATGCGAACAAAATTAATATACTCTGTGAGCTCTGCTCAGCTGAGTATAAAAACAGATGCTAATTTTTCGAGGTTGTTTTCAAACTGAATGCTCCAACTTTTTAATTTCTTTTCGTTTGCCACATTCATGTTTCTGGTTATTTATGTATGTTTCATACCGACATATGAATAGCTACTCATAATTATTAATTTCATATGTGGCGCAAGTAGCAAGTGAATAATTGCATTACTTTTAAAATATATTCAAAAAGTTTCGAATATGTTCACTTTAATTAGTGCAATATACTTAAGTAATTTACCAGATTTCTTTCTTCACGCCATGCTTTTGAATAATAAAAAATTCATTTTACACCAAAAATAACTCAATACAATAATATATGTTTAAATTTATGCGATGTCGTGCCGTTCGTTCCAGACGCTACTTATGTAGTACAGACATTGAACTTACCTGCTTTGTCGGCGATTGGTACTTGAAAAGGCTTCTTTTCGCAGCTGGCGTGTAGGTGTTCTCATTACGCTCATCACTAACTGCTTTAACATCTTCAATGGCTGTGCCTAGCAGCTCATTCTTTAATAAGCAGGAATATGCTAAGCTATCACGGGCGGATTCACCACAGTCACGTTGCTTTTTACTCGTTTGAGGGGAATTCTCATTAGATTTATTTATGGATGCAAAATTTGTTTGCCAATTGTTGTTTGCCCTGCGAAGAAAAATGATTTAAATTAAACTAAATTACATTTGGACACTTAATTATTAAAACTTTATTTGTACTTAATGCACACATAGAGTGGCGTGCGGCCATTTAAAGCAGAGCTGGGCACGTATAATATGCAACTCGCTTCATGCCGAACAGTGGGACTGATGAATATTCTAGGTTCACAAAAGTCTTAAGTTCGAGGTTTCAAAACCGGTCTTAATCGTACCCACAATTATTTTAAAGTGCCGTATGAAATTACCCGTCCAATCGCAGATCTTTTCCTACCCTGCAAACATAATTTTTTCTTAAAGTACAGCGTTTGATTCAAACAAGCAGGCTGGGTCTTCTTATAAATTAAAGTATACAGATAGGACCAAAGTTAATGAAACCCGCGAAAAAAAGGTAATTTTACTTATGTACGCGCGTGAGAAATTATACTACTTTGGCATCACTAAAAAGTATCGTAAATACTAATCTAAGAAAAGTGCTACCTATATACCAAATTTCAGACAATTCGAACAGTGAATAGAATTTGATCGAAAAAATCGGTCCACATCCCGCAAAGAAACTTCACAGGAACACTCTCTGAGTTCGCATAATAAATAAGATTTATTAAAATAGATCAGACCCTGGTCGACTTTCCGAAAAGAAAGGAAGTACCCCTATTCCAAATTTGAAGCAAATTGCATTATAAACTATTGTGGCAAATATTAGCATCACTAATGCTGTTAGTAAATAATCACAACACAAAAGTATTAAAGTAAGCCACACTTGTGTACATGAACACATCAATCATCATTTACACACATGCATGGAAGGCGACGAGAAGTACATGCACACACATAACCAGCAGCTCGAAGTGAAGGGATATCTCACACACACACATGTAGTCATCAGCCGAAGTTCTTACTCACACATACACACGCATATAGCTTAATTACCAAGCAGGAGATACAACAGTTCTAGAAGGTGAAACGTTTAGACCTTTGGAGAAATATGCGGACGAGGCAACAGAGAGTATAAAAGCAGCGCAAGCTGAGTAATAACTAATCAGTCTTGATTTAAACACGCTATTGGTTGTGAAGTATAATTGTGAAGTAGAACTCCCAAAGTAATCTAAATAAAGACCAGTTTGCAATACTGAATATTGGAGTGATTTATTCAACAGTTTAGGGATTCGAACGTTAGCAGAAGGTGCATAAATATCAGAAATCCCCAGAATTCGTTACACTATTTTATAAAGAATAGGTCGGCCCCTGGTCTACTTACCGGAATGAAAAGCTTCTCAAATATTATCTTTACCGAAGAGGTACTTTTGTACCGAATTTCAAGCGATAGAAGAAATATATAGACATCATATACATTATTTACAATTGCTGTTTTTATGTGCGGATCCCCTTTTCTCTCTCTCTTATTTGGAATCCAAATCTATAAATAAAGTTTTGGTTGTAAAGATGGAGATTCGGGCTATTAGCGAGCTTTGGGCAATTTTGGTCGTAGTGCTTTTGTTTAGCTATATTTTATTAAAATAATATGTTAAAAATAAACGATTGTGAGCACACATGAATGTACTATGACACTATTGTGACTACTTGCACTACACAACGCTATATGGCGCTGCAAGCTGTACGTTTTAATTGATTGAAAGCTGATTTATGTTGATATTTGACAAGGGACCTTTACAAACATGCATACATCCATACGTACGTTCATAAAACATTCGTACATACAACTTTCGTAATGTTCATGGTGACATCGTAGCCGCATATAAGCAAATAAGAACAGCTGATTTCTGTTGATTTTTGATTTGAAACTTTGAAAAGCGTTTAAGTTAAATATCTGCATACTTACATACGTGGTAAGTTGTTAAATTTGTATTATGTGTGAAACCGATTTATTTATTTGGGACGAAGTATCTATGGTTCCCAAAGATGTAATTACCATTGACAAACTTTTAAAAAACATCATGAACGTTAATTTGCCATTTGGGGGAAAAATATTTGTATTTGGAGGTGATTTTAGACAAGTTCTTCCCGTTGTTAGACATGCGACCAGAACTTCAGTTATTGAAAATTGTATAAAACGCTCACCGTTGTGGGCAAAAGTAAGAATTCGACGATTAATCCAAAATATGTGAGCAAATAATGACCATGAGTTTAAAAACTGGTTGCTCAAACTGGAAAATGGTGACTTAGAAATTCAATCAAATATATCCGAAGATACGATTAAAATACCTCGAATATGCTACTTTGATCATAATAACCTCACTGCTAAAGTCGTTGGAAGAAATGAAATAAATGACAGAAATATATCTAATTTTCATTCAACAGGTATTTCATGTCCAAAAAATTACGATTGCTCCACTTTTAATGAGTTTATTGTATCTAATTTATTGTCTGGCGAGAGTAGAGTGTATCTAAGTTGCGATACAGTTCAGAAAGATGAAACTTATAATGTTCAGTGTTATCCAACTTAATTCCCTAAATCCTTCTGGCTTGCCCTCCCATAAATTTCTTTTGAAGAAAAATGCAATCGTAATGCTTATTCGTAACCTTAATAACAAAACAGGACTTATAAATGGTGCAAGGTTTGTTAAGCCAGCCTTTATGCTGCAAGTACGCCGGCAACAGTCTTTTTTGAAAATGTATCGCAACCGGGTATACACCCGAGTTGCGCAACATTAGTGAAAGGGTATCTACATGTACCCACGGTGTGACTGTGTGTGTGGACGCAAACGAGGCCAGATGTATCTGTGTGCATGCAAATTCGTAAGAGAGTTGTAGGGAAGAAAGTTGTAGATGCCGTTTGGATACGAACTCAGGGTACGATTATTATTTAACTAGAATCCAAAATTCACAGCAGAAATAGTAGTTGAAGTGTGCGGTCGAGAACCTACGTCTCGCCTAAATTTAAACCAAACAACTAAGGACGGGACTGTCTTCGGCTGTGCCAAATAATCGGATGTATAAGACAAGAAATATATAGGGAACAGATGTACATACCTAAACGATTTTTAAGATAAATATAAAATAAACAAGTAAGGAAGGCAAAGTTCGGGTGTAACCGCACATTACATACTCAGCTGAGATCTTTGGAGACAAAATAAGGGAAAATCTCAATTTAGCAAAATGAACCTAGGGTAACCCTGGAATGTGTTTGTATGACATGGGTTTCAAATGGAAGGTATTAAAGAGTATTTTAAAAGGGAGTGGGCCATAGTTCTATAGGTGGACGCCTTTTCGAGATATCGCCATAAAGGTGGACCAGCGGTGACTCTAGAATGTGTTTGTACGATATGGGTATCAAATTAAAGGTGTTAATGAGTATTTTAAAAGGGAGTGGGCCTTAGTTCTATAGGTGGACGCCTTTTCGAGATATCGCCATAAAGGTGGACCAGCGGTGACTCTAGAATGTGTTTGTACGATATGGGTATCAAATGAAAGGCGTTAATGGGTATTTTAAAAGGGAGTGGGCCTTAGTTCAATAGATGGACGCCTTTTCGAGATATCGCCATAAAGGTGGACCAGGGGTGACTCTAGAATGTGTTTGTACGATATGGGTATCAAATTAAAGGTACTAATGAGGGTTTTAAAATGGAGTGGCTCTTATATGAAGGCGTTTTCGAGATATCGATGAAAATGTGGACAAGGTTGAGCCAGAACATCATCTGTCGAGGACCGCTAATTTATTTATATATGTAATACCACGAACAGTATTCCGGCCAAGATTCCAAGGGCTTTTGATTTCGCCCTGCAGAACTTTTTCATTTTCTTCTACTTAATATGGTAGGTGTCACACCCATTTTACAAAGTTTTTTCCAAAGTTATATTTTGCGTCAATAAACCAATCCAATTACCATGTTTCATCTCTTTTTTTCATATTTGGTATAGAATTAGGGAATTTTTTTCATTTTTCGTAATTTTCGATATCGGAAAAGTGGGCGTGGTCATAGTCGGATTTCGGTCATTTTTTATACCAAGATAAAGTGAGTTCCGATAAGTACGTGAACTAAGTTTAGTAAAGATATATCGATTTTTGCTCAAGTTATCGAGTTAACGGCCGAGCGGAAGGACAGAAGGTCGACTGTGTATAAAAACTGGGCGTGGCTTTAACCGATTTCGCCCATTTTCACAGAAAACAGTTATCGTCATAGAATCTATGCCGCTACCAAATTTCACAAGGATTGGTAAATTTTTGTTCGACTTATGGCATTAAAAGTATTCTAGACGAATTAAATGAAAAAGGGCGGAGCCACTGCCATTTTGAAATTTTCTTTTATTTTTGTATTTTGTTGCACCATATCATTACTGGAGTTGATTGCTGACATAATTTACTTATATACTGTAAAGATATTAAATTTTTTGTTAAAATTTAACTTAAAAGATTTTTTTTAAAGTGGGCGTGTTCTTCATTCGATTTTGCTAATTTTTATTTAGCGCATATATAGTAGTAGTAGTAACGTACCTGCCAAATTTCATCATCATATCTTCAACGACTGCCAAATTACAGCCTGCAAAACTTTTAAATTACCTTCTTTTAAAAGTGCGCGGTGCCACGCCCATTGTCCAAAATTTTACTAATTTTCTATTTTTCGTCATAAGGTCAACGCACCTACCAAGTTTCATCGCTTTATCCGTCTTTGGTAATGAATTATCGCACTTTTTCGGAGCATCATCTTTCATTCGCATAACATGGCCTAGCCAGCGCAGCCGCTGCGTTTTAATTCGCTGGACTATGTTGATGTCTGCGTATAGCTCGTACAGCTCATCATTAAATCTTCTTCGGTACTCGCCATCGCTAACGCGTAGAGGTCTATAAATCTTTCGAAGAACTTTTCTCTCGAACACTCCCAAAGCCGCTTCATCTGCTGTTGTCATGGTCCATGATTCTGCCCCATATAGCAGGACGGGTACGATAAGTGACTTGTAGAGTATGATTTTCGTTCGCCGAGAGAGGACTTTACTTTTCAATTGCCTACCTAGTCCAAAGTAGCATTTATTGGTAAGATTGATTCTTCGCTGGATTTCAGTGCTGATGTTGTTGCTAGTGTTGATGCTGGTTCCCAAATAAACGAAGTCTTTTACTATTTCGAAATTATGGCTGCCAACAGTAGCGTGGTTGCCAAGGCGCATATGCGCTGACTCTTTGCCATAGGTGACTAGGGTCTCGATATATAGGCCAATGTGTGGACCAGGGTACCCCAAGAATGTGTTTATAGAATATGGATATCAAATGAAATCTGTTGATGAGTTCTTTAGCAGAGTGTAATTTTCATACATCTGGGTGACTAGGGCCTCAAGATATTGCCCAAAACGTGGATCAGTATAACCTTAGGATGTGTTTTTACATTATGGGTATCAATATTCACATATGATAATAATAATCTCACAAATGGGTTTTTTTTTTTTAATCCAGGCGCAGAAACGAATAAAAAAGTTAGCGCTATGAATTATTATTCATATCGATTAATGATTCGTGTAAATGAAGAATCTCACATTCTGAAGTACTGAAGATTGTTCCACCAATTTGTCGTGGATATGTACGCAAAACTTGAGACCGAGCGCTTAAACTATATCAAACTCAACCAGACTAAGTTACGGTCCGAGGAATACATTCACTTACGGGATGCAGTGAATAACGATGGAAATGTGAATGACATCGGTAGAATGATCATATTACCAGCAACATATACTGGTAGCCCGCGACACATGGATGAATATGCACTGGATGCCATGGCGTATGTTCGCGCTTATGGACGGCCGGATCTGTTTATTACTTTTACATGCAATCCGCAATGGAGTGAAATCAAAGACCATTTGTTTCCTGGCTAATCCCCAATTGAACGACACGACATAACTGCACGTATTTTCAAAACTAAAACTAACATCACTTATGGACTTTATTGTCGAACATAGAGTGTTTGGAGAGGTGCGTTGTTATATGTATCCCGTTGAATGGCAAAAGCGGGGACATTTTGATTTGATTGGTTGATAAAACTACACCGAATCAAATTGATAGTGCGATATCAGCTGAAATACCAGATCAAACGATTGGTCCAGATTTGTTCCAAGTCGTCACAAAAAATATGATACATGGACCTTGCGGTGCATTGAATGTGAACTCTCCGTGCATGATTGATGGAAAATGTTCGAAGCGATACTTACGAGCATTAATTTTGGATACGGTGACAGGTGACGATGGATATCCGGCATATCGTCGTCGATCCACTGATGACAATGGTAAATCAACGATAATTAAGATGGGAAATCAAAATGTTGAAGTTGACAATCGTTGGATTGTTCCATATTGTCCATTGTTGTCCAAAACATTCAGAGCGCATATTAACGTGAATACTGTAATTCCGTTAAATCAATTAAATACATTTGCAAATATGTAAATAAAGGAAGCGGTGCAGTCCAAAATGACAACGACGAGATTAAAAAATATCAAATGGGGCGTTATATAAATAAATACACGAAAGACATCGAAGAGTCGTTCATTTAGAGGTTCACCTTGAAAATGGCAAACGCGTTAAATCCAGGAAAACATTTCAAAGGCGAAAACATGGAAAACCAGTTCAAGGTCATCCTAATGTGTTCTCAACAGATGCATTAGGACATTTCCATTTGCAGTTCATCCAAATAATGCTGAGTGTTTTTACTTACGATTGTTGTTAATTAATGTTCGTAGCCCAACATCATTCCAAGCTTTAAGAACAATTAATGGCGAATTGCGCGCTATATATCGTGAAGCATGTCAACAATTAAATTTGTTGGAGGATGATAAGCATTGGGAAGATACGCTTGCCGTTTCAGCTGTAATAGCCAGTCCACATCAAATACGAACATTATTTTCGATAATAATTGCAATGTGGGGAGCACATCTAATCCATTGGAATTATTGAATAATTTCAAAGTTTATCTGGCAGATGATATTTTAAACCAAATGCGTGGAAGTACTTCAAATTATGAGTTGGAATTCACATTGGAAATTTACAATGAAGCAATCATAATGATTGACGACATTTGTTTGTCGATGTCAAACAAATCGTTAGTAAAATTGGGCATGCCAGAAGCAAATCGCCCAATGCATGATATGTTCAATCGAGAACTGGAGCGTGAATACCATTAGATTGTAACGAAATTGAATGACCAACAGCAACATGTTTATGATACAATCATGAATAATGTTGGCCGTGGAACTAGTGGATTGTTTTTCTTGGATGGTCCTGGGCGAACAGGCAAGCCCTTTTTGATTTCATTGATATTAGCAACAATTCGATCAGATAATAACGTCGCATTGGCACTCGCTTCTTCCGGAATTGCAGCTACATTACTGGAAAGCGGTCGCACAGCACAGTCTGCATTAAAGTTGCCTTTGAATATGTAGGTAAATGAAACACCAACATGTAATATTTCGAAAACATCTGGAATGGCAAAAGTTCTTAAAGTATGTAAGCTCATCGTATGGAACGAATGTACTATGGCACACAAGAAATCATTGGAAGCACTTTATAGAACTTTGAAAGATCTACGAGGAAGCCAAACAGTCTTTGGAGGTGCCATGATTTTATTGCCTGGAGATTTCAGGCAAACATTACCTGTGATCCCAAAATCAACGACTGCAGATGAAATCAATGCATGTTTAAAATCACCGTATTTATGGAGACATGTAAACAAGCTTACACTTACTACAAACGTACGTATTCAAATACAAAACTATTCGTCAGCAGCTGAAGTTTCACAGCAATTACTGAAAATCGGAAATGGTCAAATGTCTCTCGATCCAACAGGAATGATTACATTGCCTAACAATTTCTGCACTTTTTTCACAGTCTAAAGAGGCATTGATACAGAGTGTATTTCCAAACATAGTTCAACATTAAAAAAACTATGATTGGCTCAGCGAATGAGTAATTTGAGCTGGGAAAAATAAGGACGTCAATGATATAAATGCATCTATTCTGGATCAAATACCTGGTGACATAGTTGCATATATGGAAGTCAATGGACACTATTACTGATCAAGATGATGTCGTAAACGATCAGCCACTTTCGTTTTTTTCAAAAGGACGCAAAACTACAACAGCGGACTTAGTTCATAGTGTCAATCACATGCCATGCAAATATATCAATATCTTTTTTCAAAATGTTTCTGGCCTTAGAAGCAAGACCGAAAATGTGCGCCTATTTAGTTCTTTACTGGAGTATGATGTATTTGTCATCATTGAGACTTGGCTGAATAGTAATTTCTTAGATGCTGAATTTTTTGATCCTAAGCTTTATCATGTTTTCCGTAAGGATAGAGATGCAACAAAGACTGGCCTAAATAGAGGAGGTGGTGTGCTGATTGCCGCCCGGGTCGGTCTCCAGGCCTCGCTTATTTCTTTAACTTTTAGTGACACGCTTCTTGATCAACTTTGTGTGCGGATTCATGGCTCTCTGGGTCAACTGTTCATTTGTGCTTCATACATTCCGCCGTCCAGCCCAGAAAGTATTTATAAGGCTCATGTAAATAATATCTTAAATCTTAAGCGAAGTTCAGGAGAAACGCAGCTATGTGTTCTGGGGGATTTTAATTTAAGTAATGTTAGCTGGATCTCTCTTGAAAACAATCTCTATTTAACTCCTACTAATATTAACAGCTCTTATGAATCGTATCTTATTGATAATTGTGGAGGGGTTGGTTTATCTCAAATTAACAGTTTCCATAATTCTTTACATCGCACTCTTGATTTAATTTTTGTAACTAATAATATTAGTTTTGTTATCTCGGAACCTGCGTCTTCAATTTCGCCACCAAACTTGCATCACCTGCCCTTAAAGCTTGAAATTCAGTTCTTTGAGTATTTCTGTATTCCTACATCAAATATGAAAAAATCGTTCAATTTTCGAAGATGTGATTTTAATCGTTTAAATTCTGCTTTACGTGGAGTTGATTGGGATGCTATGCTTGGCGAAAGTGAAGTTGGAAAATCTTTCAATGTATTTAAAAATGAAATTCATAAGATTTGCGAATAAATCGTGCCGATATATAAAAATAAAATTTACAAATCTCCCTGGCACAATAGTGCGCTCAAACATCTAAAAAATTTGAGAAACAAGTTCTTTAAAAAATATAAGTTTACTAATCAGCGTCGATTTTATGATTTGTTTATTGTTTATAAGAAAAAATTTAACAATCTTAATAAGTCTTTATATGCTAAGTACGTCAGAAATTTTGAGGTAAACATCAAGAGCAATCCGAAGAACTTTTGGAATTACATTAACTCCATGAAGAGCGTATCTAGCATACCGAAATCAGTAACCTACAATAATATTACTGCCAACTCTGTTACTGATGCTGCTAATCTCTTTGCTGACTTCTTCTCGGCGAATTTTATCACAGATAATGATTTAACTGTGGAAGATACAGATAACATACACAAGTTAATTAAGTCTCCCTCTGCTAATAATTTTGGGTCACTTACTCTCACTGAGGCAGACATAATTGAGGGGATTATAAAACTTAAAAATTCCTCCAGAACTGATGTTGATAATCTTTCAGTTATTCTATTGAAAAATTGTCCTTCTCTAGTACGACCCTTAATGATTATATTCAATAAATCATTGGAATCGGGTATTTTTATTGATGACTGGAAACAAGCATCCGTCACTCCCATTTTTAAGTCTGGCAACAAAAGTAACTGTTCTAATTACAGGCCTATTTCCAAATTGTCTACAACTTCGAAGCTATTTGAATGTGTTGTCAATGACAAGCTTTACTTTAGCATTAAACACCTGATTTGCGCCAATCAACATGGTTTTGTCCCGGCCAGATCCACATTAACGAACCTCGCTGTCTTTTCTGAGGATTGCTACGCGGCATTTAGGCGGGGTTTTCAGGTTGATACAATATACCTTGACTTCTCCAAAGCATTCGATAAAATTTCTCATAAAATTTTAATTGCGAAATTAGCTTGTTATGGGTTCCACTCTACGTTCCTACAGTGGATTAAATCTTACCTGCACAACAGAAGTAATGTTGTAAATATTGACGGTGTTTATTCGAAACCATTTTGGGCCACCTCTGGAGTGCCCCAGGGCAGTATTCTGGGCCCTTTACTATTTATCTTGTTCATTAATGACATTAGCTCTTGCTTCTCATCTACCAAATTTCTGCTTTATGCTGATGATCTCAAGATCTATTCTGAGATCAGTTGTTATAATGATGTCGTTGTTCTTCAATCTGAGATTAATAAGCTTTATATCTGGTGTGTTAAGAACCGTCTTTTCCTTAATATAAGTAAGTGCCACACTGTGACGTATGGTAAAATGCTGAGGCCACTTCATACCTCCTATCATATTGCAGAAACCTTTCTTCGAACGAATCTTGAAGTTAAAGACTTGGGGGTATACTTCGACTCAAAGTTTAATTTTAACACTCACGTCAGCTTCACAATTTCTAAGGCGCTTTCAATGCTTGCTTTTGTCAGACGCCATTCCGCAAACTTCTCTGACCCCTACACACTCAAAGTTTTATATACGTCCTTTGTGCGGTCCAAACTTGAGTATGCGGCTTTCATTTGGCGGCCCTACCACACAGTTCACATCAGCCGCCTGGAGCGGGTTCAAAAAATCTTTATGCGCTTCGCGCTTATTTCATTACGTTTCTCTGAACCGATCCCGTCTTATGAGTCTCGATGCCAACTAATATCCTTATTATCCCTTAACAATCGCAGAATTCTTTTGGCCTCGTTGTTCATTTTCGATCTTTTCACGGGCAAAATTGACTGCGCGCTGCTTCTTGAAAGACTATGCTTAAATACTCCCTGTAGAAACCTCCGCCACTTTGAAATCTTTTTCATAGGGCTGAGTAGAACTGTTTATAACTCAAAAGCGCCTATTAACAGAGCCCTATCAGAAATTAATTGCTTCTCTAGTGTTTTGGATATTGATTTCTCCGACTCAAAATACGCTTTTCAACTTAAACTAAAAAATTACTTAATCTGTAATAATATAAATTCTTCTTGTTAATGTTCTCCATTGCTTAATATAAGCTGGTCTCTGTAATTTAGTCATAAGTGTCTGTACTAAACATTTGTTACTAGACTAAATAAATAAATAAATAAATAAATAAATAAATTATCCAACTGAATTCTTAAACTCACTCGATTTGCCAGGCCTACCACCTCATAATTTACGATTAAAAATTGGAGCACCGATTATTATGCTGCGCAACATTAATGCACCACGACTTTGCAACGGTACCAGACTCACTGCGAAGAAGCTAATGGGTAATGTTATCGAAGAAACAATTTTGAAAGGGAAGTACAAAGGAGAAGACGTTTGATACCCAGAATTCCACTGATTCCGAAGGATTTACCATTTCATTTCAAACGTTTGCAGTTCCCTATTCGCCTTGCTTTCGCTATGACAATTAATAAGGCGTAAGGACAGTCTCTACAAATGTGCGGTATTAATTTAGAATACACAATTTTTTATCATGGACAATTGCATGTAGCTTGCTCACGAGTAGGCAAACCATCGCCATTATTCATTTACGCGAAAGATGGAAAAACCAAACACGTTTTCTAACAAAAAGTGTTACAATAAAGTTCGAATGAAATTGTATCAAAGAATTTGCTTTGTTTCGTATTAATTTTATTTTCTTTCAGCATATCATTGAATTTATCGCCTAACGAAGCGGGCGAGGCTACGCTAGTATTAAAATATATATCACCGAGTTTTACGTTTATACTTTCTAAATTAAGGGAGAAATGGCCAAAAATCATTCTATCTGAACGATCGGTTGTATGGGATATAACTATATATAAATCCGATCAAAGTAATTTTTTCAGGATATCTTCTATGATATATTAGAATATATATCACCCAGTTTCACGTTTATACTTTCTGAATTGCGGCAGGAATGACCAAAATCGTCTTATCTGAACGATCGGTTGTATGGGAGATATATGGTATAGTGGTCCAATCCTACCGGATCCGACAAATGTCTAATATAATACAAAAATACATCCTTGTGCCAAATTTCATTGAGATATCTCAAAATTTGAGGGACTAGTTTGCGTTCAAACAGACAGACGACCGGACGGACAGACGGGCATGGCTATATCAACACAGTTCGTCGTCCTGATCAATTCGGTATACTTAATGGTGAGTCTATCTTCTATATTTCTCATGTTCATGAAAGGTATAAAGGTATAAAAAGTGGGCGCCATTTTTGAAACAAAAAAAATTAATAAAAGTTTTTTGTTAACCGTTGTGGGCAGTTTATGAACCGCAACGCCCAGGAAACTGGAAGGAAGCCGCTGTGAGTCCTGCTACAAGTAAGTGCATATATATATTGTGACGAATATTAGTGACACTAATCTGATACTAAGTAAATAAAGTAATAATACAGTAAATAAATGCACAACAACGATAAAGCAAGCTGCTACGCTTGTATGTACGTAAACAAATTAATCATTGTCTGTAAACATAAGTGCGGGGCAACAGAGAGAGATACTCACAAGCGCATGCCATCATCAGCCGCTCATACATACACACGCATATGGATACAAATTTCAAATATACGTGTATATAGCTAGTAAACAAGCATCAGGTTCACGAAATTACTAGACCTTAGGAGAAATGGGTGAACGAGGAAACAGGCTGAGGCATCAAAAAACAGTTGGATTTAAGACGCTATATAGCGAGCAATAGCAGTATTATTTTGAAAATCAGTGTGATTTAAGCAAGCTATTAGTTGCGAAATATAAGTGTTATTTCCAAGTAGTCTAAAGCTGGAGTCATTGGTGCCGTATGTCGTATCGCTGTATCCGTATCCCTAACGTAATCAGCTGTTTATCGTTACGACGGTAAACCAAAACCCAATTGGTTGGCTATGATACGGTTACGACCTTAGCGGCACCAATAATCGATTGCATTGATTGTCATAAGATTGGTCGAATCAGCTGTTATAAAGTTACCGATACGGTTACCGATAAAGCACCAATGTCTCCAGCTTAATAAAGGCCATTTTGCATTATTAAATATTGGAGTTATTTATTCAACAGTTTAGTGATTCGAACTTAGCAGAAGTTTGCAAATAAGAGGATTTGCAGTAAATTCGTCATATATACTTGTGATGAAGTGAAATTAGTGAAAAAAGGTGAAGCCCATAAAACTTATTTAAAGCTTAAAGTAAATAAAAATTAAAATAAATAAAAACTAGATCAAATTAAAATTAAATTAAATTAAATTTAATAAAACTTAAAACTAATTTACATGAAAATTAAATTAAATAAAACTTAAATTAGGTAAAAATTAAATTAAATAAAAATTATATTAAATTAAATGAAATAAAATAAAAATTAGATTGAATAAAAATTAAATTAAACCAAAATTAAATTAAATAGAAGCAAAATGAAATGAAAACCAGATTAAATTAAAGAAAATAAAACAAACGCCAAGTAAAATGAAGACAAAATTAAATAAAAATGAGAGGAGAAAACCAAAGATAAAATTAAATAGAATAAATGTCAAATTGGACGAAAAGTAAATTAAATAAACATTAATTTAAAAGAAAATTAAACTAAATAAGAAGTCAATTATAGTGAAAATAAAGCCAATAAAATACAAATCAAGTTAAACAAGAGGAAAAATTTGCTAAAATAAATTGCAGATTTATATGTATACTAGAAGACCCGGCAGACGTTGTTCTGCCCTAACTTTGGCCTATCTGCATACATTTTAATAAGCTTTTTACGTCTGCCAAACCTATGTTGTAACCACCGAGTGAGGTTTACGCAACTTGTGCGAAAGTTTGAACAAAATCGACCGACGCATCTCTTCAAACACCGGCGACCAACTAACACACATTTTAGCCTTTCTTTTTATATATATAGATTTTTATTTTTAACACTTCACTATAATATTAAAACGAAATGTAGATTTTCGTTGCTTTTGAAATTCGGCTTAAAAATTGCACATGGAACAACTAAAGACTCTCCTGAATTAAAAAAAATTCATAGTACCTCTAAATCGCGGGCCCCCTCAGAAACCCCGGGCCCGGGGCTTTTTAGTATTACGTATAAACGAATGAAAAAATTTGCAATAAAATAATATTGCGACTATAAACTGAGATATAACCTATCCTATATTTCAGGATAGATCGAACTACACACGGGGTGCAAAACAAATTCAAAATCTGTTCAGTAGTTTAGGAGTCCATCGGCAACAAACATAGTGACACGTGATTTTTATATATTAAGATACATACTTACATACCGGTATGCAAATCCATTGGCCAATATATACACACTCAACAGAAAAAGTTAGTAATCGTGGCCAAGAAAGCATACCAGTATATATGTGTGTACCTAATTGCGAACACCAGATACATGAATATTTCCCAAAAATTACCAAGGGTATCTTTTTATACTCAGCTGAGCAGAGCTCACAGAGTATATCAATTTTGTTTGCATAACGGTAATTCGTAACGGCATAAACTAATAGAGATAGATATAGACTTCTATATATCAAAGTGATCTGGGCGAAAAAAGAAATTCATTTAGCCATGTCCGTCTGTCCGTCCGTACGTAAACACGATAACTTGAGTAAATTTTGAGGTATATTGATGGAATTTGGTACGTAGGTTCCTGGGCACTCATCTCAGGTCGCTATTTAAAATGAAGGAAATCGGACCATAACCTCGCCACTTTTTCGATATCGAAAATTTCGAAAAAGTGGCATAATTCATTACCAAAGACGGCTAAAACCATGAAACTTGGTAGGTGGGTTGACCTCATGACGCAGAATAGAAAATTAGTAAAATTTTGGACAATGGGCGTGGCACCGCCCATTGAAGGTAATTTCAAAGTTTTGCAAGCTGTAATTTGGCAGTCGTTGAAGATTTCATGATGAAATTTGGCAGGAACATTAGTCCTATTACTATATGTGTGCTAAACAAAAACAAGTAAGGAAGGCTAAGTTCAGATGAAGCCGAACATTACATACTCAGCTGAGAGCTTTGGAGACAAAATAAAGGAAAATCCCCATTTAGCACAATGAACCTAGGGTAACCCTGGAATGTGTTTGTATGACATGGGCTTCAAATGGAAGGTATTAAAGAGTATTTTAAAAGGGAGTGGGCCATAGTTCTATAGGTGGACGCCATTTCGGGATATCGCCATAAAGGTGGACCAGGGGTGACTCTAGAAGGTGTTTGTTCGATATGGGTATCAAATGAAAGGTGTTAATGAGTATTTTAAAAGGGAGTGGGCCTTAGTTCTATTGGTGGACGCCTTTTCGAGATATCGCCATAAAGGTGGACCAGGGGGGCCTCTAGAATGTGTTTGTACGATATCGGTATCAAATGAAAGGTGTTAATGAGTATTTTAAAAGGGAGTGGGCCTTAGTTCTATTGGTGGACGCCTTTTCGAGATATCGCCATAAAGGTGGACTAGGGGTGACTCTAGAATGTGTTTGTACGATATGGGTATCAAATTTAAGCTATTAATGAGGGTTTTAAAAGAGAATGGCCCTTAGTTGTATATGTGAAGGCGTTTTCGAGATATCGCCCAAAATGTGGACCAGGGTGACCCAGAACATCATCTGTTGGGTACCGCTAATTTATTTATATATGTGATACCACGAACAGTATTCCTGCCAAGATTCCAAGGGCTTTTGATTTCGCCCTGCAGAACTTTTTCATTTTCTTCTACTTAATATGGTAGGTTTCACACCCATTTTACAAAGATTTTTCTAAAGTTATATTTTGCGGCAATAAACCAATCCATTTACCATGTTTCATCTCTTTTTCCATATTTGGTATATAATTATGTCATTTTTTTTCATTTTTCGTAATTTTCGATATCGAAAAAGTAGGCGTGGGCACAATCGGATTTCGGCCATTTTTTATACCAAGATAAACTGAGCTCAGGTAAGTACGTGAACTAAGCTTAGTAAAGATATATCGATTTTTGCTCAAGTTATCGTGTTAACGGCAGAGCGGAAGGACCGACGGTCGACTGTGTATAAAAACTGGGCGAGGCTTCAACCGATTTCGCCCATTTTCACAGACACCAGTTGTCGTCATAGAAGATATGCCCTTACCAAATTTCAAAAGGATAGGTAAATTTTTGTTCGACTTATGGCATTAAAAGTATTCTAGACGAATTAAGTGGGCGTTGTCGTTCTCCGACTTTGCTAATTTTTATTAAGCATACATTTAGTAATAGGAGTAACGTGCCTGCCAAATTTCATCATGATATCTTCAACGACTGCCAAATTACAGCTTGCAAAACTTTTAAATTACATTATTTTAAAACTGGGCGGTGCCACGCCCATTTTCTATTCTGCATCATAAGTTCAGCTCACCTACCAAGTTTCATCGCTTTGTCCGTCTTTGGTAATGAATTAGCGCACTTATTGTGTTTTTGGAAATTTTCGATATCGAAAAAGTGGGCGTGGTTGTAGTCCGATGTCGTTTATTTTAAATAGCGATCTAAGATGAGCGCCCAGGTACTAAATTCCATCAAGCTACCTCAAAATTTACTCAAGCTATCGTGTTTACGGACGGACGGACGGACATGGCTAAATGAATTTCTTTTTTCGCCCAGATCATTTTGATATATAGAAGTCTATATCTATCTCGATTATTTTATGCCGTTACGGATTACCGTTATGCAAACAAAGTTAATATGCTCTGGGAGCTATGCTCAGCTGAGTATAATTAGCAAAAAAGGAATACGAACATGCCCACTTAAAAAAAAAAAAATTCAAGTCAAATTTTAACAAAAAATTGAATATCTTTACAGTATATAAGTAAATTATGTCAACATTCAAATCAAGTAATGATATAGTGCAACAAAATACAAAAATAAAAGAAATTTTCAAAATGGGCGTGGCCCCGCCCTTTTTCATTTAATTTGTCTAGAATACTTTTAATGCCATAAGTCGAACAAAAATTTACCAATCCTTGTGAAATTTGGTAGGGGCCTACATTCTATAAAAATAACTGTTATCTGTGAAAATGGGCGAAATCGATTGAAGCCACGCCCAGTTTTTATTCACAGTCGACCGTCTGTCCTTGCGCTCGGCCCTTAATACGATAACTTGAGCAAAAATCGATATATCTTTACTAAACTTAGTTCACGTACTTATCTGAACTCACTTTATCTTGGTATAAAAAATGCCGGAAATCCGAATATGACCACGCCCACTTTTTCGATATCGAAAATTACGAAAAATGAAGAAAATGCCATAATTATGTACCAAATATGAAAAAAGAGATGAAACATTGTAATTCGATTGGTTTATTGACGCAAAATATGACTTTAGAAAAAACTTTGTAAAATGCGTGTGACACCTGCCATATTAAGTAGAATAAAATGAAAAAGTTCTGCAGGGCGAAATCAAAAGCCCTTGGAATCTTGGCAGGAATACTGTTCGTGGTATCACATATATAAATAAATTAGCGATACCCGACAGATGATGTTCTGGGTCACCCTGGTCCACATTTTGGTCGATATCTCGAAAACGCCTTGATATATACAACCAAGGGCCACTCCCTTTTAAAACCCTCATTAGCACCTTTAATTTGTTACCCATATCGTACAAACAAATTATAGAGTCACCCCTGGTTCACCTTTATGGCGATATCCCTTAATGGCGTCCACCTATAGAACTATTGCTCACTCCCTTTTAAAACACTTTTTAATACCTTCCATTTGATACCAATGTCATACAAACACATTCCAGGGCTACCCTAGGTTCATTTTCCCACATGGTGATTTTCCCTTATTTTGTCTCCAAAGCTCTCAGCTGAGTATGTAATGTTCGGTTACACCCGAACTTAGCCTTCCTTACTTGCTTTATTTATGATTTCTTGGTTTGCTTACGTTTTTTCTGGTTCAGCACATGGTCGTCGACGTGCACACATTTTGGTTTCCGAATTTGCTTTTTTGTGTCACTTTCTTCGCGTTTTTATACTCAGTTGAGCATAGCCCACAGAGTATATTAACTTTGATTGGATAACGGTTAGTTGTGCATACATATATAAACGAATCGAGATAGATATAGACTTCCATATATCAAAATCATCAGTATCGAAAAAAAATTTGATTGAGCCATGTCTGTCCGTCCGTCCGCCCGTCTGTCCATTAACACGATAACTTGAGTAAATTTTGAGGTATTTTGATGAAATTTGGTATGTAGGTTCCTGGGCACTCCTCTCAGATCGCAATTAAAAATGAACGATATGGGACTATAACCACGCCCACTTTTTCGATATCGAAAATTTCGAAAAACCGAAAAAGTGCGATAATTCATTACCAAAGACGGATAAAGCGATGAAACTTGGTAGATGAGTTGAACGTATGACGCAGAATTGAAAATTAGTAAAATTTTGTGGCACCGCCCACTACTAAAAGAAGGTAATTTAAAAGTTTTGCAAGCTGTAATATGGCAGTCGTTGAAGATATCATGATGAAATTTGGCAAGAACGTTACTCCTATTACTATATGTATGCTTAATAAAAAATTGCAAAATCAGAGAACGACCACGCCCACTTAAAAAAAAATGTTTTAAAGTCAAATTTTAACAAAAAATGTAATATCTTTACAGTATATAAGTAAATTATGTCAACATTCAACTCCAGTAATGATATGGTGCAACAAAGTACAAAAATAAAAGAAAATTTCAAAATGGGCGTGGCTCCGCCCTTTTTCATTTAATTTGGCTAGGATACTTTTAATGCCATAAGTCGAACAAATATTTACCAGTCCTTGTGAAATTTGGTAGGGGCTTAGATTCTAGGACGGTAACTGTTGTCTGTGAAAAAGGGCGAAATCGGTTGAAGCCACGCCCAGTTTTTATACACATTCTACCGTCTGTCCTTCCGCTCGACCGTTAACACGATAACTTGAGCAAAAATCGATATTTACTAAACTCAGTTCACGCACTTATCTGAAATCACTTTTTATTGGTATAAAATGGTCGAAATCCGACTATGACCACGCCCACTTTTTCGATATCGAAAATTACGAAAAATTAAAAAAATGCCATAATTCTATACCAAATACGAAAAAGGTATGAAACATGGTAATTGGATTGGGTTATTGACGCAAAATATAACTTTAGAAAAAAACGTTGTAAAATGAGTGTGACACCTACCATATTAAGTAGAAGAAAATGAAAAATGTCTGAAGGGCGAAATCAAAAGCCCTTGGATTCTTGGAAGGAATACTGTTCGTGATATTACATATGTAAATAAATTAGCGGTATCCGACAGATGATGTTCTGGGTCACCCTGGTCCACATTTTGATCGGTATCTCGAAAACGCCTTCACATATACAACTAAGGGCAACCCTCTTTTAAAACCCTCAATAATACCTTTAATTTGATACCCATATCGTACAATCACATTCTAGAGTAACCCCTGGTCCACCATTATGGAGATTTCTCGAAAAGGCGTCCACCTATAGAACTAAGGCCTACGCCCTTTTAAAATACTCATTAACGCCTTTCATTTGATACCCATATCGTACAAACAAATTCTAGAGTCACCCCTGGCCCACCTTTATGGCGATATCTCGAAAAGGCGTCCACCTATATAACTAAGGCCCACTCCCTTTTAAAAACTCATTAACACCTTTCATTTGATACCCATATCGTACAAACAAATTCTAGAGTCACCACTGGTCCACCTTTATGGTGATATCTCGAAAAGGCGTCCACCTATAGAATTAAGGTCATTCCCTTTTAAAATACTCATTAACACCTTTCATTTGATACCCATATCGTACAAACAAATTCTAGAGTCACCCCTGGTTCACCTTTATGGCGATATCTCGAAAAGGCGTCCACCTATAGAATTAAGGCCCACGACCTTTTAAAATGCTCATAAACACCTTTCATTTGATACCCGTATCGTACAAACAAATTCTAGAGTCACCCCTGGTCCACCTTTATGCCGATATCTCGAAAAGGCGTCCACCCATAGAACTAAGGCCCCCTACATTTTAAAATACTCATTAAAAACTTTCGTTTGATACCCATATTGTACAAACGCATTCTAGGGTAACCCCTGGTCAACCTTTATCGCGATATCTCGAAAAGGCGTCCACCTATAGAACTAAGGCCCACTCCCTTTTAAAAAACTTATTAAAACCTTTCGTTTGATACCCATATTGTACAAACGCAATCTAGAGTGAACCCTGGTCCACCTTTATGGCGATATCTCGAAAAGGCGTCCACCTATAGAGCCAAGGCCCACTCCCTTTTAAAAAACGTATTAAAACCTTTCGTTTGATACCCATATTGTACAAACGCATTCTAGAGTGAACCCTGGTCCACCTTTATGGCGATATCTCGAAAAGGCGCCCACCTATAGAACTAAGGCCCACGCCCTTTTAAAATGCTCATAAACACCTTTCATTTGATACCCATATCGTACAAACAAATTCTAGAGTCACCCCTGGTTCACCTTTATGGCGATATCTCGAAAAGGCGTCCACCTATAGAGCTAAGACCCACTCCCTTTTAAAATACTCATTAACACCTTTCATTTGATACCCATATCGTACAAACAAATTCTAGAGTCACCCCTGGTTCACCTTTATGGCGATATCTCGAAAAAGCGTCCACCCATAGAACTAAGGCCCACTCCATTTTAAAATACTCATTAACACCTTTCGTTTGATACCCATTATTGTACGAAGGCATCCTAGGGTCACCCCTGGTCCACCTTTATGGCGATATCTCGAAAATGCGTCCACCTATAGAGCTAAGGCCCACTCCCTTTTAAAACACTCATTAACACCTCTCATTTGATACCCATATCGTACAAACAAATTCTAGAGTGAACCCTGGTCCACCTTTATGGCGGTATCTCGAAAAGGCGCCCACCTATAGAACTAAGGCCCACGCCCTTTTAAAATGCTCATAAACACCTTTCATTTGATACCCATATCGTACAAACAAATTCTAGAGTCACCCCTGGTCCACCTTTATGCCGATATCTCGAAAAGGCGTCCACCCATAGAACTAAGGCCCACTACATTTTAAAATACTCATTAAAAACTTTCGTTTGATACCCATATTGTACAAACGCATTCTAGGGTAACCCCTGGTCAACCTTTATGGCGATATCTCGAAAAGGCGTCCACCTATAGAACTAAGGCCCACTCCCTTTTAAAAAACTTATTAAAACCTTTCGTTTGATACCCATATTGTACAAACGCATTCTAGAGTGAACCCTGGTCCACCTTTATGGCGATATCTCGAAAAGGCGTCCACCTATAGAGCCAAGGCCCTTTTAAAATACTCATTAACACCTTTCATTTGATACCCATATCGTACAAACAAATTCTAGAGTCACTCCTGGTCCACCTTTTGGCGATATCTCGAAAAGACGTCCACCCACAGAACTAAGGCCCACTCCATTTTAAAATACTCATTAAAAACTTTCGTTTGATATCCATATTGTACTAACGCATTCTAGAGTCACCCCTGGTCCACCTTTATGGCGATATCTCGAAAAGGCGTCCACCCATAGAACTAAGGCCCACTCCATTTTAAAATACTCATTAACACCTTTGTTTGATACCCATATTGTACAAACGCATTCTAGAGTCACCCCTGGTCGACCTTTATGGCGATATCTCGAAAAGGCGTCCACCTATAGAGCCAAGGGCCACTTCCTTTTAAAATACTAATTAACACCTTTCATTTGATACCCATATCGTACAAACAAATTCTAGAGTGAACCCTAGTCCACCTTTATGGCGATATCTCGAAAAGGCGTCCACCTATAGAATTAAGGCCCACGACCTTTTAAAATGCTCATAAACACCTTTCATTTGATACCCATATCGTACAAACAAATTCTAGAGTCACCCCTGGTCCACCTTTATGCCGATATCTCGAAAAGGCGTCCACCCATAGAACTAAGGCCCCCTACATTTTAAAATACTCATTAAAAACTTTCGTTTGATACCCATATTGTACAAACGCATTCTAGGGTAACCCCTGGTCAACCTTTATCGCGATATCTCGAAAAGGCGTCCACCTATAGAACTAAGGCCCACTCCCTTTTAAAAAACTTATTAAAACCTTTCGTTTGATACCCATATTGTACAAACGCAATCTAGAGTGAACCCTGGTCCACCTTTATGGCGATATCTCGAAAAGGCGTCCACCTATAGAGCCAAGGCCCACTCCCTTTTAAAAAACTTATTAAAACCTTTCGTTTGATACCCATATTGTACAAACGCATTCTAGAGTGAACCCTGGTCCACCTTTATGGCGATATCTCGAAAAGGCGCCCACCTATAGAACCAAGGCCCACGCCCTTTTAAAATGCTCATAAACACCTTTCATTTGATACCCATATCGTACAAACAAATTCTAGAGTCACCCCTGGTTCACCTTTATGGCGATATCTCGAAAAGGCGTCCACCTATAGAGCTAAGACCCACTCCCTTTTAAAATACTCATTAACACCTTTCATTTGATACCCATATCGTACAAACAAATTCTAGAGTCACCCCTGGTTCACCTTTATGGCGATATCTCGAAAAAGCGTCCACCCATAGAACTAAGGCCCACTCCATTTTAAAATACTCATTAACACCTTTAGTTTGATACCCATTATTGTACAAAGGCATCCTAGGGTCACCCCTGGTCCACCTTTATGGCGATATCTCGAAAATGCGTCCACCTATAGAGCTAAGGCCCACTCCCTTTTAAAACACTCATTAACACCTCTCATTTGATACCCATATCGTACAAACAAATTCTAGAGTGAACCCTGGTCCACCTTTGTGGCGGTATCTCGAAAAGGCGCCCACCTATAGAACTAAGGCCCACGCCCTTTTAAAATGCTCATAAACACCTTTCATTTGATACCCATATCGTACAAACAAATTCTAGAGTCACCCCTGGTCCACCTTTATGCCGATATCTCGAAAAGGCGTCCACCCATAGAACTAAGGCCCACTACATTTTAAAATACTCATTAAAAACTTTCGTTTGATACCCATATTGTACAAACGCATTCTAGGGTAACCCCTGGTCAACCTTTATGGCGATATCTCGAAAAGGCGTCCACCTATAGAACTAAGGCCCACTCCCTTTTAAAAAACTTATTAAAACCTTTCGTTTGATACCCATATTGTACAAACGCATTCTAGAGTGAACCCTGGTCCACCTTTATGGCGATATCTCGAAAAGGCGTCCACCTATAGAGCCAAGGCCCACTCCCTTTTAAAATACTCATTAACACCTTTCATTTGATACCCATATCGTACAAACAAATTCTAGAGTCACTCCTGGTCCACCTTTTGGCGATATCTCGAAAAGGCGTCCACCCACAGAACTAAGGCCCACTCCATTTTAAAATACTCATTAAAAACTTTCGTTTGATATCCATATTGTACTAACGCATTCTAGAGTCACCCCTGGTCCACCTTTATGGCGATATCTCGAAAAGGCGTCCACCCATAGAACTAAGGCCCACTCCATTTTAAAATACTCATTAACACCTTTCATTTGATACCCATATCGTACAAACAAATTCTAGAGTCACCCCTGGTTCACCTTTATGGCGATATCTCGAAAAGGCGTCCACCTATAGAGCTAAGGCCCACTCCCTTTTAAAATACTCATTACCTTTCATTTGATACCCATATCGTACAAACAAATTCTAGAGTCACCCCTGATTCACCTTTATGGCGATATCTCGAAAAAGCGTCCCCCCATAGAACTAAGGCACACTCCATTTTAAAATACTCATTAACACCTTTGTTTGATACCCATATTGTACAAACGCATTCTAGTCACCCCTGGTCGACCTTTATGGCGATATCTCGAAAAGGCGTCCACCTATAGAGCCAAGGGCCACTTCCTTTTAAAATACTAATTAACACCTTTCATTTTATACCCATATCGTACAAACAAATTCTAGAGTGAACCCTAGTCCACCTTTATGGCGATATCTCGAAAAGGCGTCCACCTATAGAACTAAGGCCCACGCCCTTTTAAAATGCTCATAAACACCTTTCATTTGATACCCACATCGTACAAACACATTCTAGAGTCACCCCTGGTCCACCTTTATGGCGATATCTCGAAAAGGCGTCCACCTATAGAGCTAAGACCCACTCCCTTTTAAAATACTCATTAACACATTTCATTTGATACCCATATCGTACAAACAAATTCTAGAGTCACCCCTGGTTCACCTTTATGGCGATATCTCGAAAAAGCGTCCACCCATAGAACTAAGGCCCACTCCATTTTAAAATACTCATTAACACCTTTCGTTTGATACCCATTATTGTACAAACGCATTCTAGAGTCACCCCTGGTCCACCTTTATGGCGATATCTCGAAAAGGCGTCCACCTATAGAGCTAAGGCCCACTCCCTTTTAAAATACTCATTACCTTTAATTTGATACCCATATCGTACAAACAAATTCTAGAGTCACCCCTGGTCCACCTTTATGGCGATATCTCGAAAAGGCGTCCACCTATAGAGCTAAGGCCCACTCCCTTTTAAAATACTCATTACCTTTCATTTGATACCCATATCGTACAAACAAATTCTAGAGTCACCCCTGATTCACCTTTATGGCGATATCTCGAAAAAGCGTCCCCCCATAGAACTAAGGCCCACTCCATTTTAAAATACTCATTAACACCTTTCGTTTGATACCCATTATTGTACAAACGCATTCTAGAGTTACCCCTGGTCCACCTTTATGGCGATATCTCGAAAAGGCGTCCATCTATAGAGCTAAGGCCCACTCCCTTTTAAAATACTCATTAACACCTTTCATTTGATACCCATATCGTACAAACAAATTCTAGAGTCACCCCTGGTCCACCTTTATGGCGATATCTCGAAAAGGCGAACAATTTGTGCAAAGCAGATTTAAATCAATTCCGTGCAATTCATTATATATATAAACAATATAAATTATAAAGCAGTGCAGGTGTATGTTGATTTGAGCTGTTGACAGTTGTCTGCTTCGTATATTCTTTGCCTTGTCTACACGTTGTTTTTGTCTTCATAGCTGTTTTACACAAACAATATGCCCTGTTTCTGTGGACACAGAGTTGAACGCGCTCAAAGCAGAGTGCAGTGTGAAAAATGTAAAAAAGTTTATCACCTGCAGTGTGTTGTTGGTACCTTAGCTGCCGATTTGGATCACTTTAAAAATTCGGACGAAATATATATATTTGTGGCGATTGTGCTGTTGGTGACAATGCTATTGCTGTACAAAAACAACAGCAACAACATGTAAATGATAATAATCTAAATTTTAAGTTATCGTCTATTCTTGCCGAAGTGAAAAGTTTGTAAGCACAGCAAGCAAGCGCGGTTGCCGGTATACACTCTCTGCAAGCGGACAAAAACCGGTTATTAGGCGAATTAGAAATTTTACGTTCTAAGCTCAGTAATTTACATAATCTCTATGATGAAGCGGTGTGTGGTGTACTGCGTGGTAGTGCTGGCAAAAAAAAGAAACGAAACAAAGGCAAAGGCACAATCATGGTTAACAATTCTGCCGACGCTAACATTGAAAAGAGTTCTGGCCCCGTTTCTGCTGCTAATGTCCAAAGCAATTTCAATGATGCTGTTAGCTCTGCGCTAACATTTCTATGAACACTGCCTCTTCTCATGCTGTTAATAACCAAAATATTGTAAATGATAGCAACACTGCGCGTAATTTAAATGGTAATGACGCTGTATCGAATGACGATAACATTGTTGACGTTGCTAGAAATTTGGGTGATACTAATTTAGATCCAGCTGGTCCTAGGTTGGTTACTGCCGTGCCGCCCCGACGGGTAATTTTCGTATCAAGATTGCATCCATCTCTGACGGAGTCTGATGTGGTTAATTATATCTTAGCTAAGATTAATAGTACAGGTTCTTTTAACATTAGTGCACATAAATTTGTTTTTAAGTATGTGAGGGATTTTTCTTTTTAAAATATCAGTTCCAGATGTATATTTTGATATGGTTTTTGACAAAACTTTTTGGCCTATACGTACATTTGTACACCACAAAGTCGAAGGTTGAGCCTCGCGCACGTATAGTTTAAAAAACTTAATTACCAGCCCTGCAAATACGATTCAAAAGTAACTATTCACTATCAGAATGTTCGTGGTTTACGTTCTAAATTAAATGCGTTTTACCTTAACAGTTTTACTTTTACAGCGGAAGTGATTGCTTTCAAAGAGACTTGGCTAAAACCTGATAATTTAAATTCAGAATTATTTTCAAATGACTACGTTGTTTTTCGGTGTGATCGTCAGTCGAGAGCAGGCGGTGTCCTGATCGCTGTATTGTCCAGTATTTCTACAGAATTGTTGAGCTTTGATGACGTGCTTAACATTGAATTCATAGCTGTAAAGCTCTTGTTCCCGATTTTTTTCTTATATATTTCTTGTTCCTACATACCGCCTCGGTCAGATATGTACGTTTATGATTGCCATAAAGCAGTTATCCACAGCCTACATTCTCGTTTGCGTGATAACGATCGCCTAGTGGTTCTTGGGGACTTTAACTTACCATACGTTAGTTGGATTGTCAACGATGATTCAAACTTTTTGACTCCTGTCACTCAGCATGATTTTATTTGCTCGCTTATTGAATTGCCGCTAGTTCAGATCAATAATGTGGTGAACTCTAAAAATAAGTTGTAAGATTTAGTTTTCGGTGATAGTTTAATAGGTACTGGTCCCTACCTTATCCCTGCCTGAAGATCCCTTGCACCCCACACTTGAGGTTACACTGGACAATTTACTGCCTACGATTAATTTCATGGAAGTACCATGTCGTTCTCGTTCGAGATGTTTTAATAAGGCTAACTTTGATTTGCTTAATCAACTGTTAGCTTCCCAGGATTGGTCTGACCTTTATGCTTGTACTGATGTTGAGGCTTCCACGTCTATTTTTTATAGTTACCTAAGTGACTTTTAATCGTTGCGTTCCGGTTCATTTTGTTAAGGCTAAAAGTAGTAAACCACCTTGGTTCTCCAGGCAACTTGCTAACCTGAACCATATTAAATCGAGGCTCTATAAGTGTTTTAAAAGATCTGGTTCTTCTGAAGATTTTTCTATATATTTAGTTGCCCGTTCTAATTTCCAACGCCTGAATCAAAACTGCTACAAGTCGTATTTAACAAGATTCAAAATTGAGTTTTTTAACAATCCTAAAAAAATTTTACGGGTTTGTTAATTCAAAACGCAAATCTTCGGGATTTCCATCATCTTTGTCTTTGGGTGGCAAGAATGCTAGCCTTGACCATGATATTGCCGACTTATTCGCAGACTTTTTCAAATCGACCTATTCGTCAACCTGTACCCAAACCGGTAGTTATCCGTTCGAAATAGTTAGTTCTAACTGTATTCTCAATCCAGTCATTGATAGTGCCACTGTACTTCAGAGTTTTTTAGCTCTGAAACCGATTTTTTCTCCAGGGCCCGATGGTATTCCTGGCTGTGTGCTGTGAACTTAACAGAACCGATCGTAAAATTGTTCAATTTATCTTTGCAATCGGCGTCATTTCCATCAATTTGGAAACAGTCATTTATCATACCTCTGCACAAAAAAGGTAGTAGATCTAATATTGAGAATTATAGGGGAATTGCTAAGATTTCATCTATTCCTAAAACCTATGAACAAATAATTACCTGTCAGCTTCAACATTCGTGTACTTCCATATTATCACCCTTTCAGCATGGGTTTGTGAGATGTAGATCAACCACCACAAACCTACTTGAGTTTACCTCTTTAGTTCGGGATGGTTTTTTGGCTAGAAAGCAAACAGATGTGATTTATACGGATTTTAGTAAAGCTTTTGATTCAGTGAATCACGAACTTCTGATTCTGAAGCTTGATTTACTGGGCTTTCCGAAGAATCTGACTTCATGGCTCTCAAGCTATCTTTCTAATAGAACCCAAAAGGTGCTTTATAAAAATATTATTTCAAAATCAATTAATGTTACCTCTGGTGTACCTCAGGGCAGTCATTAAGGCCCATTGCTTTTTACTCTTTTTATTAATGATCTGCCACAGATTTTGAATCATTCATGAGCTCTAATGTATGCCGATGATGTAAAAATTTGCTATACATGCTTGCCTTCGGATTTAACTCGCTTAAATCTACTTCAGGTTGATTTGGACTCATTTCAACGTTGGTGTACAATAAATGCATTAGTTCTAAACTGTTCCAAATGTAAGTTCATGACATTTCATCGCGTGAAGCCTGTCCTGTCGTCTTATGCACTTTATGGCACTCTTATGGAGCGTATATCTTCGATTAATGATTTAGGGGTTCTGTTTGACTCGTGTCACCGTGGTGTGATGGTAGCGTGCTCCGCCTATCACACCGAATGCCCTGGGTTCAACTCCCGGGCAAAGCAACATCAAAATTTTAGAAATAAGATTTTTCAATTAGAAGAAAATTTTTCTAAGCGGGGTCGCCCCTCGGCAGTGTCTGGCAAGCGCTCCGATTGTATTTCTGCCATGAAAAGCTCTCAGTGAAAACTCATCTGCCTTGCAGATGCCGTTCGGAGTCGGCATAAAACATGTAGGTCCCGTCCGGCCAATTTGTAGGGAAAAATCAAGAGGAGCACGACGCAAATTGGAAGAGAAGCTCGGCCTTAGATCTCTTCGGAGGTTATCGCGCCTTACATTTATTTTTATTTTTTTTTTTGACTCGAAACTGAGCTTCAATTCACATATTTCAGCTATTACTAATAAAGCAATGGGTACTCTTGGTTTTGAAAAACGCTGGGCTAAGGAGTTCAAGGATCCGTATCTGACCAAAGTCCTCTACACTTCGCTGGTCCGCCCAATACTTGAGTATTGCTCGTGTGTTTGGTGTCCATTATATATTACTCATATAAAGCGTATTGAGTCTGTGCAGAAAAAATTTTTAATTTTTGCTCTACGGGCCTTTAACTGGGACTCAAATCTTCATCTTCCGTCTTATAGAAGTAGACTTCTTCTCATTGATTTGCAACTCTGGAAAATCGTAGAATATTACTCGGGGTAATGTTCCTGCATAAGGTTATTCTAGGTGAGGTATGACTCCTATGCATTAGTATCGAATGTTCGTTTGTTGCCTTACGCAATGCTATACTTTTCAATCTCAACTGATATCTTAAGGTTTACTTGTTTAATTTGTAATGATAGTTTAATTTTAGTTCTTGTTCAACGTTAAACAAAATTGTAAATTTTTAATTAATTCCATTTTTAATTCTATACTTGTATATATTTTTACGCTATCTTTTTTTATGTTACTTTCCTTTGTATTTTGTTAGTCGACCACTCTTGTTAGTTGACTTTAAATAATTAAATAAATAAATAAATAATCGAGTGAAAAATCCAGTCGGTTTTGTTTGGTGCTTCGAATTTTATTGTCAATTTAACAAATGACAAAAATAAATTATTTTCAATAATTTACAAAAAATAGAAATCACCCATCAAAATTTAATTTTCGCTGCATTTGCTGCAAAAGATAATATGGCTTTTTTTTCTATGGGTAGTTAGTTACTTGCGCATGCAATTTATTTTGATTGTATTTATAGTTAAGAGGGAAACGGATGCTTTCCATTTTAACTATTTTTTGTAAAAACGAAATCTTTATTGGGGCTGCTGACAGATGTTCGCTTAAAGAAGCAAAAGGTCCTGTATAAAAAGGGAAACTTCATTATTTCATTAAATAGAATTGTGATTCGGTTAAATATCTGTGTGAAAAAGGTATAAGACGATTTGAGGATATTACCCTTTCAGTGCAAGAAACATTCAAACAAAAAATAACAAATGATTTTATTTTCACGTCTAACTAATATTGTATTCAAAGAAGTATTGTAAAAATATTTAAATATGTAGCTAGAATCTTTAATATCAATGTGTAAATAGCTATAATATGAGTATATGGGAAAAATAAATTTGTATATTTTCCTAACTCGCAACTATGTTTTATATTTTGTCGGGTCCGGATAGTTTAATATAATATAACTTGTAAATTATACATTTAATAAAAATGACAAACTTGGTCTTGAAAACAACAAATTAATGTAATAAGTTTTTGCGAAATACAATATTTAAAATCAATCTCAGAACAAAAGGAAATAAAACAAGTAAAGGTGTCTAAGTTCGGGTGTAACCGAACATTATGTACTCAGCGTGAACTTTAATTGTACATTTCATTTCAGATAAATAACTTTTCTACATAACACGTGGCACCGCCCGTTTAAAAGAAAAATATCTCCCCATTTCCTCTAACAGTAAAACTTGATAAGTAAAATATCATTGATTCAAAACTATTTTTTGCTAATTTATAGCTTATTATTCTAATCTACGACCCTTTTAAACTTGTTTTATATATAAGTTGCGTGGTCTTTAACCGATTCCGTCGATTTGTACTAGAAATATTTCTGCTATAAGGAAAATGTGTGTACACAATTTCATTACAATATGATAATTTTTGTTCGAGTTATGGCTCCCGAAACATAGAAACATGCTTAGTAATAAAAGGGACGGAGTTACACCCATTTTCAAAAATTTTAATGTTTTCCAATTTAATGTTATAATTCAATTTAGAAAGTAAAATTCTATTGATACAAAGCTCTTTTTCGCAAAGATATAGCTCATTATTTTCGTCTCCGACCTTTTTAAAAATATTTTATATAAAAGTGGGCGTGGTCTTTAACCGATCTCGTCCATTTTTTTCTAAAATATGTGTACCCTTCGTATGTGTACTTCGAGTTATTGCGCCCGAAACATTGAAAATTGCTTAGTCATAAAAGGGGCGGTGCCACGCCCATTTTTTAAATTTTAAGTTTTTCCTATTTATTGTTTTAAATCCACTTGGGAAATGAAATAGCATTGATATAAAGCTCTTTTTTGCAAAGATATGGCTTATTTTATTCGTCCACGACCCTTTTAAAAATCTTTTATATAAAAGTGGGTGTGGTCCTTAACCGATTTCGTTAATTTTTCTTCAAAGAATTCCTTATAGTAAAGGCAACCTCTCTACCGAATTTTGTTACGATAGGTTTAACTATTTTTGATTTATGATTAATAATATTTGTAAAATTGATTTTATCACAAGTGGGCGGTGCCACACCCTTATTAAACTTGTTTTTCAAATTTTTATCAAGAGTCTCAATACCAGTCCACACATCAAATTTCAACATTCTAGGTGTATTATTTACTAAATAATCAGGTTTTTTGTGTTTTCCAAAATGTTATATATGTATATAAAAAGTGGGCTTGGTTATCATCCGATTTGGTTCATTTTCAATACCAATCTATTCTGGGTCCAGATAAGCTCGTGTACCAAATTTGGTGAAGATATCTCAATATTTACTCAAGTTATCGTGTTAACGGACAGACGGATGGACGGACATGGCTTAATCAAATTTTTTTTTCGATACTGATAATTTTGATACATGGAAATCTATATCTATCTCGATTCCTTTATACCTGTACAATAGGGCGGGTTGATTTAAAAATCGCTCATTGCTCTGTGAAAATCGTATTCTAGGGATCAAAATAAAAAACTTTGCCGAAGGAACCATACCTCTAAAACGAATTCTGATGTCCCCCCTTTGGGTCGAACTTTTTGGTAGGGGCAATTTCAATTCTACCTGCTGTGTCTTGTGGTGGTTAAAAAAAACAACACAAGCAATTTTACGATCTGCAATTGTGTCACAGTGATACCTTTATTTTTTAAAACGGTTGAATAAAAAACCCACACAACTATGTTTACGACATGCAAATGCATCACAGTGATGCCTTGGTTTTAAAAGGGGGTTGTAAAAACGCTAATTTCTAATAATTTTGTTTAATTTCTTTTCTATTACTAAGTTAAATTCATTTTTCCATTTACATATGTTCTGACTAAATAAATTTCTAAAGAGAAAAATAAACTCCAAAAAGAAAAAACATAGGCATTTCAAAGTGGGATTTTTCAAAATTTGCCCCTACGACCCAAAGTGGGGACATCAGAATTCGTTTTAGAGGTATGGTTCCTTCGGCAAAGTTTCTTATTTTGACCCCTAGAATATGATTTTCACAGAGCAATGGGCGATTTTTTTCCTCCCACAAATCGACCCGGCCTACTGTACAACCAACCGTTATCCAATCAAAGTTAATATACTCTGTGTGCAAAGCACGCTGAGTATAAAAATAAACAAAGTGAAGTGTTCAAACTTCTTTTTGTTTGAGAAAAAAATAAATTCGTATGTGTGCAATTAAGAAATTTTACATTTTTTTATTACTTATTATTAAGAATTCATAAGCTTAACACCGGCTTATAATAATTGAATATTCAATTACTATGTTTTTCTAAGAGAAACTGGAAAGAAGGAAAGAAACATTTACTGGCATATTGCGATGGATCCATTTCCGAAAACCGCCAACGTAATCATCATCAGGCAATTTCGTAATGTTATCAAATTAATTTTTTTATTACGGAAAAATGTCAGAAACGGTTACCAGGTTGTTTTTACCATGCTCAAATCCATGATAAAAATATTACAAGGTAAAACCGTTGGAGGCAAATGAAGTTAAAAAAATTATAATTCTCACTGTTCTCTAATTGTTTTCTTTTTTTTTTTGATTTTGTTTCCATACAAGAAAAAAATAAACTTGAACAAACATTTTTATTTTTATTTTGTAGTACCAAACATTTTAACATGAAGATTTCAATTTTTTATGCAGAACGCCCGAATGACGCTGCAAAATAAACAGTAATCTCTTTTGTCTCTCCAGATTAATCAAATCACGGGCCTTGTGAGGCATCCTAGCAGAAAACTGCTTGATACATTCGGCCTCCAAGACAGGTAAAAGCGTAATCCGCCACAACAACAGTCTGTACGTATGTCCCGTATGGTGAATGGGCCGAAAACCTGAGATATCTCTGCTGGTGTTGGCTAATAAGATGGCTGCTGGTGTGCGCCATACGCGTTTAAAAGAAATCCCTAAAACCGAAACGTTAGAAATTTATAATAAATTTTCGATTGATTTTTTATAACTATTCATCTGACATTTGGAAAAATAAAATATGTCAAAATTTCTGTTTGTCTGCTTTGGTTTGGCATTCCCACAAAGTTTTGGAGAGAGATTTTAAAATTTTTCACAAAAACCCTTAAATCCACCGAGAAAAGACAATGGTTTTACCCATAGTACAGGTTTACAAGTATGATATGTATGAGAAGGAAACAATTCCTTTCTCTTTCTAACACACTGCAGTTTGACACTTCGACCAGTGTCAAACTAGCGTGGAACCCAGTGGAACCTGCGTGGAACATGCGTTTGACACTGAACGAAGTGTCAAAATTACCGGGGTTGCTGTCGTGGAAAGCGACGCAGGGAAACAAAAAAAGGAGCGGAATATCAGATATGGGTTGCTGTGATGGTAAATTTTTTGAACGAATTTAGTATGAAAATGTAAAGTGCACCTATATGGGTCCTACAGAAAATTATACAAAGCCTTCAATTGGAGTATCTGAGGACGCGTAGTTATTCCAGCATTAAGAATAGAAACACGGGTGCTAAATTTTTCTACCTGTTCAAAAGTTCTCCGCGAAAAACAGTTTAAAACCGTGGTCGACTGCAATAACCCGTCCAAAAATGTGGAAAGAGATATGAAAAGGCGCGTTTTGTCCTGTTATCAATAGTCCAAAGAGAAAAATTATTCGAATTATTGGAAGAGGGGCAAAAACGCGTCTATTAATACCTCCCCCGACGGTTTTGGTCGTGTTTTAGCAATCGTCCCCGGTTAATAAAGTATCACAATTTGTTAATTAAAATTGTCCAAAACATATGGATTTTAAAGAACGATGTAATTAAGTGCTCGTTTGAAAATAAATAAGGATATTTCTTTGTAATATAACAATAAAAATTTTACGCAGTTTTCGTTAGCAGCTACTACACTTTTTTGGACCTACGAAGTACAACAGTGCCAAATAGCATCCACAAAAAAAAAACGAACAAGAAGAAGCATTTTATCAGGGGAGCGTGTCTGTGTAGGTGCGTGCTGCTACATATCCTACTTGTAGACCTTTACAATGGGTTTTACCTTCTCATATTTTGATGATGGCTGGAATCCACGTATATTTGCATAGGAAGTTTATAAATGTGACAAGAACGTTGAAACTGAAATTTTAACTCAAAAAAGTTTTTTCTACGTTACAGTTTTGTGAACTTTTTTAATTTATAAAAAAAAAAATTATATTTAACTTTTGGGGCTAAATGCATAATCAGATCGAAAGTGTATAAGGTAAGTGTCCCTAATTTCGTGGTACTAAGGATTTTTCTGACTTTATACCTCTCTTGCGTTAAAACAAATGAAGGAAAACTAAAAAAGTAAATTTTTCCCATTTAGCTGATCAATTAAGATAAGTTTCCACCTACCTTCAAACAAAACTAACAAATGTTTTAATTTATATAAATCAAAATGTGTGAGTACCTCAAATGTACCTAATTTCTTGGCAAAAATTTTCTGATGTACCTAATTCCGTGGTAAAGCGTCCCTAATTTCGTGGTATTTAGTTAAACTCTAATTTTATGGAAAAAAGGAGTTATAATTGATTTCAAGGGCAAATTCCTAAAGATACAGTAATTCATTTACTGAAATTCATTTTCAGAAATATAAAATTAAAACAATTTTTTTTTGTTGTTATTTTATTTATAAAAAGAAGAGTTTCAAGACCAAAATAAATAAGTAAAAAAAATTAGTTAAATGTACGTACTTTTGAAAAACTTTTTGTTTTTATTTTTTTGTTGTTATTTTCTTTTTGATTTTTTTGTTTGTTTTGTATTTTTTATTAAATCTAAGATTTCTTAGAACTTTATATATTATTGATATGAAATAATTAACATTAAATGAAAAAGGTTTAAAACAAAAATAAACAATAAAAAAAAAATTATTCAATTCATGTAACTTGTTACTTTTCTAAAAATTACTTTTATTTGTTATTACTAAAATTTTTTTTTTATTTTTGTTTTTTATTTTTTTCATTAGTGACACCATTAAGCGCTTCTGTCAATTCTTCTTTTGTGTAACGAACTTTTGTCATTTTTTCTATAAAATTAAGTTATTAACCCAATAATCAGCGAATAGAGATCGAATTAAGTTTGAGGCAGTTTTCTTAAATTTATTTGAAAAAAATACGCGCACAAATAACTCCACTCCAAAAATGCGTGCTTTCCTGCTGAAATGTAAATGCGCAGTATACCACGAAATTAGGGGCATGCACAAAATTTGGTTTACGTAAATTCGTGGTATCGCTTTAAGCGGTAATTTGAGGTTTATATTCAAATTTTTTTCTATTATCAATATGCATTCAAAACAATAGTAAAGACGTTGAAATTTTGATACATTTTTTCAAATTAAACGAAAAATTATTGAATAAACAAAAGTTCTATAATGCCATTATTTCTTTAAAATGTTGTGCTTCGCAGAGCTTTTTGGTTAAAATATTGACGAATATATTAATAAAAGTGTAACACGAAATTACATCAAAATCTTCCCCGGGGTTTATTTAATAATTAAAATACTTAAAAAATATGGTTTCTTATGAAATGTTTAAGAAAATATGAAAAACATAAAGTATTATATTACCCTAATTTCGTGGGTACCGCGAAATTAGATACATCACAAAAAAAGTGTGTCCCTAATTTCGTGGGTTAGAAATATTTAAAAAAAAAGTTAAAAAAATGATTGGAATGAGTTTTGCAGTAATAGAAACGTTTAAGAAATGTTCACTCAAAACCAAAAAATTATCATCATAAAAAAAAATTACCGATACAATTTTTACAGGCTTAACAAAATACACTGGACTCCTTAACACTTTACTTAAGAGGCCTCCTTACAACAGGCTCATTTCCGAGCTTCCAACTTTATATTGCTTAATATTTAATATTAGGTATAATATTAAAAATTTGTAAAATATCAATTATTATACCATAAAAACCAATCTTTATTATGAAATTTTCAGTTTACAGAAACACTCCCCCAATTCTTTGTTTTGAAGAAAAAATCGAAATGCTACGAAATAACGTACTACCACGAAATTAGGGACACTTACCTTACTATTGTAAGTGGTGCGTTCTCTGAGTGAGAAAACGTGGAATAT
This sequence comes from Eurosta solidaginis, assembly GCF_040869045.1. Taxonomy (NCBI): domain Eukaryota; kingdom Metazoa; phylum Arthropoda; class Insecta; order Diptera; family Tephritidae; genus Eurosta; species Eurosta solidaginis. Next base: position 117,189,689 of record NC_090322.1, on the reverse strand, counting down.
ATTCTACGTTTTCTAGACTGAGAGAATTGCCTTATTATTTTTCCTTATTTATTCATTTCAATTACATTTTTCTATAAGTTTCCAACTATAAGAGGTTTATAAAATTTTTTATTTTTTATAAATAATATGATTCGATTTTTAAGAACCGACGGCCGCCGTGGTGTGATGGTAGCGTCCTCCGCCTACCACACCGAAGATCTTGGGTTCACGCACCGGGCAAAGCAACATCAAAATTTTAGAAACAAGTTTTTTCAATTAAAAGAAAATTTTTCTAATCGGGATAGCCCCTCGGCTTCTCAGCGGAAACTCATTTGCCTTACAGATGCCGTTCGGTGTGGGCATAAAACAAGTAGCTACCGTCCCGCCAATTTGTAGGAAAAATTAAAAGGAGCACGACGCAAATTGGAAGAGAAGCTCGGCCTAAAATCTCTTCGGAGGTTATCGCGCGTTACATTTTTTTATTTCAACCTTTAAGTTGTGTATTTCTGTCCATGATAAACATATTCCATACATTCAAAGAACAAAACAATAAAATAACTTCCGCAACAGCTTTATACAAACGCACATTCATTTGTATGCAACATGTTTATGTATTCAATTGACCAAATAATTTATTTCCCTTTTTTAGCTCTCCGTTAATTTCATGCCCACAAATTGTTTGTCATTGGGGACAGGTGTGTGTTTGCACTGTAATACCAAACACAATCCGAATGCATTCAGTTTTCGTTTTTTTTTTATTATTTATGGAAGGTGGAAGTACAATGAATCAAATAAAGTCATGCTGGCGACGCTTGCATTTAAAATTAGCTGACAATTTAATATAAAATATTGAATTTACCGAAATTTGATTTGTGGAAAAAATTAAAAAGTGTATGTGCTTATTAGGGTTACCAGATTTATTTTTCAAGTTTACGGGACAAATCTTTAATTTGCCCCTAGCTGTACTAGCTTTATGCAGACATCAATAAAATGAATAAACAATAGGCGCGATATACCACGAGGAAATTAAGGCTGAGCTTCTCTTTCAATTTGCGTCGTACTTCTTTTAATTTTTACTACAAATTGGCAGGACGGGACCTTCATGTTTTACGCCCACCTTTCTATGTTACTTTTCGAGTGCCTTGAACCTAGGCCCTTCGCTGTGGTAGGCAAGCCCGCTACCACCATACTACAACAGCCGCCAACACAGAACAGTAAATTAAAACACAGTGACTACGCTGGGCAGGCCATGCTATGCGAATGAAAAGTGCTGTTCGGGCCAAGAGGGCATTATTACCAGCAGGATCCAGATGAAGGAGAAGAGCTACCTTCACTTCGATGGAATTCCCTTTATGTTACCACTTGACAGCGATAGTCACGGCATTTCAAAATGACACTTCCATACAAATTTCCAATTATAAGAGCTTTGCAAAACATTTAATTTTTTTTTAAGGGGCATGTATGTAAGTTACAAAAAAAAAAATAAACATTTAATGCATATCGCTATTTTCTGGGGAGTATAGCTGGAATCTTTACAGTCTATATTTTAAAGTAGTATCTACCTCCTCTTCAATTTATAACATGAACTTCCCGATAACACTGAGACCTGGAACTTTGAACGAAGTTTTGTGCTGTATTAGGGTCGTAATATTTAAGAGAAAAGAGTTTTCTATATGGAACATGGATCGAGATATTAAGAGCTATTTAGGAAGTCCATCTACAACATTAAGGAAACATTCTTTCGAGCTTTCAGCAACTTCCCGATGGTCCTGAGACCTGGAACTTTGTAATATTTAGGATAAGAGTTTTCGATACGGGGCAGGGATCGAGATATTTAGAAAATCTATTTACAACATATGGAATCTTGCGTCCGCTACTTGAGTAACTTCCCGTAGAGCTACACTATGAAACTAAGAACGAACATACTTCACGACCCCATGACAATGCAACAAAAAAAATTTCTAGATGGACAGGGATCGAGATATTTAGAGGTATTATAATATCCATTTAGAATTCTGGAATTTGCGATCGATTTTTAAGTAACTAATCTTTGAGTTAGAAACATAAATCCTATGTGTAAGATCACCTTGAGAATGCAACTACAGCAAAAAACAAAAAGAAGATAAAAAAATTTTAAGTACTTCCCTTATATAAATGGACCAAAAGAAACAAAAAATGTCTCTTTAAACAAAGAGATAATCTTGTTTAACTTCGATATTCAAATTTTTACATAACCACTGTAAAAATTTGTATGAGGAGCAAATATATAAAGGTGGAGTGCTATACGGAGCACTTGCCGACGTTAATTCTTGAGATGCCAATTTTATGAACGCTAGCCAAATGTCCCGCTTTTCAATGCGAGTTTAAGGCAACTTTTCAAGCGTTTTGTGTTTTTTTTTTTTTCGATTTCATAAAAATTAAATAAAATAATTTAAAGATGCAATCTGTTTCATAAAAAATTTTTTATAAACAAGCATTTGACCACTCTTCTACAATTACTACTACAACATATCTGTGAAGTTGGCAAATCCATTCTCGCAAAACAAAAACCGTTCTGAGTAGAATTCAAATAGTTCTGGAGTTTCTGAAAAGGAGATAAAAGTTCTCTAAAATTACGGCCAATCTTCATATTTTTCAAAAGTCGCTTGTTTTAAATAATGTTGAAAATTCCAAAAAATTGGTGTTCTTAAAAGTTTGAAAAGCTTGAAAAAGATACAAGAGTTTTGCAAAATGAGATAATTGGCGTAATTTTTCAGAACTCTATTTCTCCTTTTCAAGAACTCCAGAACTATTGAAAAGCTACTCAGGACACCATTTTTTTATTTTTGGGATTTTTTTAAATCAAGTTTTTTACTTTCGGAAAAATGCTATATCATTCGCGTGCTACAGTTAAATGTTTATGAAATCATGAATTGAATTTTCGCTCTGAAAAGAAAGAACCCGTTTCTATTTAATATTTCTCGAAGTGTATGTCTTGTATCATTATGGGTAAAACACTAGTAGAAAGAGTGGTCTATTCGATTTTTTATTATTTTCATCAATAGAGCTTTCATGGTTTTTGCTGTATCGCGAATTGAAGAACAAGAGCATGAGAGCAAAGTGTACAGTTACATTAGTAAAAATAAATATGTATTTATGTTTAAAAGCCGCCAAAATCGCGCAAGATTATTGTAGAAGTGGTAAATAATAATGTATTGTTGTAGTTGAGAATACTTGGTAACATAGGCGAGAAAGAAGATAAGGAGTTAATGCTTTAAATTAATTAGAACGGATAATTAAACCTACATTAAAATGGACGAAAAAATGCTATCTTGTTCCTGTTTCACATTAAACCGATTGATGTGAATGTATACCTTCCAATGTCACAAATTTGGTCTCTGGACGATTCATCGAATCTACAGCAGGATGGTATAGCAAAGTCGATTGAGCTGTTAATTAAAAAGAGGAGAATATACCAAACTTCCCAGAATTGCGCCCAATGAAATAGTCCTCGGTTTATGACATGCACAACATGTCCGGGTGAGCTTAAGTTTCCATATTGATAAAAACTTGAAATATACGATAAGCAATGGTAACTTTTCTCGAAAAAGGAGTACAAAAGTAAATAATAAGTGGGCTCTGTGAAAGTTAGGAGATTAATGTTTTTGCCTTTCTCCTTTAATAATCAACTATTTAAAAATATGCGTGTTTCCGTTAGAAAAAAATTTAAGAAAAAAAGTGCAAGCTCGTCGAATTACAAGCAAAATAACTTTCTTTTCGCAACAGTCCTTAGTTTTGAAGCAGCCAAAACAGCCAGTTGAAACCTATGATAAACAGACGGAGCTAAAACGATATTCGGTTGATGTTGCTTTTATAAAGGTCCAATGCCTCGATTTCTGCCTACCACCTAAAATTTTTAACATTCTGCCCAAAATCATTCAATGTTCTCAAAATGTTATATACACCAAAATGTTTTTCTCGATTTCCTAAAAAAGCTTAAAGCTGAATCGCATTTTTTCAAGCTTAACGGAAAAAAAACTACTTGTACATAGCTTGAAAAGAGCTAAAATGGTAACACTGGTCAGAACCTATTTCACAATATTAAACGAAGTTCAATTTATCCTATTTTTGTAAGCACAAAAGCAGAAGGTTATTGTGAAAAAGTTTTACAACAACAAGAAATGCCTTAGGTCGAGCCAACAGATCGATCATCGCAGGGGTGCGGGTGAGAATTCCACTACCGAGAGAAAATAGCTTTTAAGAGATTTGCAAGGTACAAGCGTCCTGAGAGCGTGTCTTGCTTCACGATCTGTAATCAAAATCCATTTTTTAAACCACAATAGCTCTGGAATGGTGAATACTTTGAATGCCATGAGTACTAGGGACTACTATATGTACTAGACTGGGTCGATTTATTAACCGATATCGCGCCATCGATTTTTCGATTTTTTCAAAAAACGGTTATCGCCAACGTTTTTACAAAAGTTTTTTGAAAAAAAAAAATATTTTTTAGGTTTTGGCGAGTGTTTTGGTCCAAAAATTTACCCTTTCGCCATTTTTTTTCGCAGGCTCGAAAATTATTTTTGTTGGGTATAAATATAAATATGGCGATATCGGTTAACTCTCGTCCATACAAATCGATCCAGGTTAATACGTACTCATTAGATTCATGTTTTATTATATTTTTTTTATAAATAGTTTGACAGACTCATATTTATCATTTGAGAGAAGTTGGCTTTTATCCGTGATCGTATAACACGATACGGGCCCCAATGTTTCCCAAAAAATTTAATAAATTGAAATTTAATTTAAATTTCAATTTTCGGCATTCATGGTAAAAGAAAACAAGGTGATTCCACTTTGGCGTATTTGACATAAACTCTGTTAGTTACTAGAGATACAAGTTATTCTACCTTAACAAAATTATGTTTTGGAAATTTTAAATTTTATATGGGGTATTTCTATTTAAAAGATAAATATTTAAAGTGCTACAAAAAGGAACTGATTTAAATACAACAAAATTGCCGCATAAAAAAGTAAAGGAGAGCTGAAAAACTACCTGCAAACCATTGCTAAGCAGTTTATACCTTCCTGGAACAGCTTGTTAAAATCAAAAAGTTTAAAGAAAGAAATAAATAGAATTGCAAACAAAAATATCGTTTTGGGTCGTTTATATTTTCTTTTTTTTTCATGGACTTTGTGACAGCGCACTGCCCTCAAGTGGTCCAATGAAGCTAGGCTAATCTTGTTAAAGCCGAGTCATTGAAAGGCAGTGGTTTTTCAACCGTCGATATCTAAAACTGCTCAGCTACAGAAAAAATCTCATCAGCTAAGGAAAATAAGTGCTGTAATAGTCAAAATATAAAGAATACAATTAGTTGTAGTTAAGAGAGGAAAGAACAGATTTTTGATTACTAAAAAGTCCTAAATATCAAATGTGGTAGAGTGGGAGTTGTAGTTATGACACAAACAGCAAAAGAACTCATTTAATTCAAAATTTATTCTACAATTTTTAAGGTAAAAGGTTTAAAATATCTCGAAAGCCGCGAAGGAACATTAAAGTTTACTTCGCTCAGTAGGAATCAGCTAGAGACCGAAACATTTAGTAATTTAATCTCATCAATACAATCCCGAGCATTTCCCTACGACTAGCAAGTGTGGGGAGATTAATAAGTTTCAGGTGATTAGTGTAAGGTGGCAGATTATATGTAGAATCCCAATAAAAATCTCTTAAGGGCAAAATAATTGTTTTTGGACTCATTGTAGCCGATCAACATGAACCTGGTAGGTCGAGTTCCAAATTATCGCACCAGATTCTAATATTGGCCAGACTAATGTTGTAAAAAGAGCTTTAGTAACATATGGGTCGCTTTATTCTTTAGACCATCACTTTACAAACGGCAGAACACCTCTGGCCTTATTGACAGTTGCACTAATATGAAGCTTGAAGTTAAATTTGCTGTCCTTATTAACAACAAGGTCTATAAAGTTGTATACCGGTTCAAGATTATAGTTGTGGAGACTGTAGGAACCTGGCTGAAGTGATCTACGAGAAAAGCACATAAATTTACATTTTTTAAGTTTAACTGGCATATAGTTGATGTCGCACCAATTGACCAATGTGTCCAGATCTGATTGTAGCAAAGACCTTTCTACGCTTGACGCATAGGATAAAAAAAGTGTAGATCATCAGAATACATCACGGCCAAAAGGAGCTTTAAAAGTGCGTCGTAATGTTTTGGTCTTACATCAATTCTAAAAGAGATTACATTTCGTGGATAGTTGAAATTAAATGTTTTAATTGTTATGTTCTCTGCTTTAATTTTTGAACCTAGGTAATATTTCAGTTCTTCCACGGTGTTATTAATGTTGAATCTAGAAACAAATAATGATTTTTTCCTGTGGTACTACAACCAGATTTCTAGGCATTTGTCCCGGCCCAGGTGGAATATTTGGAAGCTCGAGATTTTTACTAGAGGGCTTTGTTGTCGCACTATTGGATGTTGATGCCTCCACAGAACGAGGATTAGGTGACGCCAAATCGATAAGATCAGTTATTTGGAGAGGAGGATTATTCGGAATTTGGTTTTAAGTCAAAGTACTAGAGGAATTGTTAGGTACAGAAGAATTGTGGGGAAATTTTGAAAAGGGAGGAGTTATAATTTGAATCTTCAAGTCGTTTACGTTTGGTATTTCTATTTTTCCTATTTGGACCCTGCGGAAGGTCATTCAAACATTTGAAGGACTTGAATAATGATTCGTATTTTTTGAAATTTTCATTCAATATGGAAAGATCTTTGCCAATATCAGAAAAGCCATTTCGGGTAACTTTGAACATTTTGAATAGTTCAATGTTAATTGAACGACATTTTAAACAGTACCAACGCAGGCCTTTATTATCATTCTCTTGGTCCGCAGTCCTGTGGCTGTTAAAACAACACACTTTATATGGCCAAGCCCGTCGTATAGCCAGCATGCCACGTAGGCCTGAGTTTTGCTTTTTATTTGACAATTTTCATACATGCACGACATATTAGTAAGATTAAAATTTAATTTTAATAAAATATAGGTGAAGGTATACACAAATCAAGGGGATAATAATTTGGACGGAAAAGAGCGTATTAGCAAAAAGAAGCAACACTGTACACAACTGCAGTATGACGATAAACAATTCGGAACGAGACCGCTCAAGAGGTTTTGATGTTGAGTTTCTAAATTGCACCGATGCCTGCCGACCTCCCAAGAAGAATTAAACAAGGAGTGCCACAGGATGATGCTTTTGTTTAACTTCTACATATCAAAGCTACCTTCGCCACCAGAAGGAGTTACTATCGTTTCCTACGCCGATGACTGCACAATAATGGCCACAGGCCCAGGCCCACAGATCGATGAGCTTTGCAACAAAATAAACGGCCACCTCCCTGATATCTCCAGTTTTTTCTCCTCGCGAAACCTGACATTATCACCGAATAAATCATCGGCGACCTTATTTACAACATGGACGTCCCATGAACATCCACGTCAATGGCACTACGCTACCGACTGTCTTACACCCCAAAATCTTGGGTGTGACGTTTGATCAGGATCTACATTTTGGTGAGAATGCAGCCGCAATTGTACCGAAAATTCAGAGCCGTAATAAAATCCTCAAATATCTTGCTGTCAGTACTAGGGGAAAATATAAAAAAACGCTCATTACCACTTACAAAGCAATTGCCCAGCCGATTGCATGCTACCCGTCTCCGATATGATCGCCAAACCTAAAGACTACTCACTGGAAGAAGCTACAGGCCTGCCAAAATACTGCCCTCAGAGGCGCCACGGGTTGTCTTCTTATATCCCCAGAACATCATGTACATACATAATAGGGATAGAAATGAAATGCTAACCACAGTTCCTGTTGAATACCCAGAAACCTGGACATCCCAACGATATCTGATTGATGAGCCTACACCGCCCAGGGGCTTAAGAAGTCATCACCATAAGCATTATGAGGAAATACAGCACCTGAGAACTCAGCCATATGAAGCAAAAAAACACAAGCAGGTCCTCAGTGAACTCCACAAACATGCGTCGGTCCTTTATGCCAAGAATTGCCCGGTGAATCCAGTAATCAAAGAACAGTGCCCAAAACTTGCGGAAGAAGAACGCACACTCCCCAGGGAAATGCGAGTCACTCTAGCTAAACTTCGATCTGGATAATGTAACAGGTTAAACTGTCCAGAAGCAACCCCGACATACAAAACATATGTCCTGCTTGTAACGTGTCCCCACATGACATCAACCATCTCTTTAATTGTAATGTGGAACCAACGCCTCTAACACCCCTCACATTATGGTCCACCCCTGTTGAAACGGCAAGTTTCCTTGGACTCCCGTTAGAGCATATTGATGACAATTTGTGATCGGTCGCACCTATTGGATGGAGCGAAGCACTGCTACAACAACAACAGACCGCTCAAGGCGAATTCAGTACCAGGTGTTGTTATCCCAACAGCTGATTGCTTCTTCTTGATTATTTTTCATACAACGCATTGTACAACAATATGTCAGTTAATCGAAATCAATGAAAAATTTCTTTGGATTTGACATTTTTCTGCACAGCGAACTGGTTGAATTCGCTTTGCCCACACCTGGTATAGGTTCGCCATGCAACCGCTGTTGTAAAAGAAAAAGGAAAACAAAATGTGCGCACAACAACAAAAATACAATATTAAAAAAGTAGCCTTACAATAGCAACAAATATAACCCCTCTATACATATGTGTATCATGATTCATGATAAATATTCATAAAGTCGTGGTTTGAATATCCGAGTAAAATATTACGAAAAATTTTCTGGCTGCGGTTTTGTTTTAAATTGCATGTGTCCAATTAAAATTTTGCAAATCTCGAATATTTAGGCAACATTTTGCATTTGACCGGTGTTCCAGAAGACAAATCTGGCAACCCTAACAAACCCACGATATTATAAATCAAATAAAATAAAGCGTATACCAAATATGAAAATGCACTTAATATTACCAAGCAATATAAGCATTAACCAACTCAGCATTTTTTATCAGTATTTGTACTTTTTTTCTAACTTTCCGATATTCACCTTCAGCTTTGCACGTTTTGCATGTTGCAGCTAAAATTTGAGAAACTTTTTTGTCATATAATTATTTTTGGGTTACTTTATATGTGCAGTGAGTATTTCAAACATTTGTCTGTATATACATATGTATGTACGAACAGTAATTATCAAGGTAATGTGCATTTGATATGAACTTAAAACCTTGTTAAATTCAGGGAATAAAATAATGCTTTAAAAGTTAGTGGAAGAATTTAAAAATTTAATGCAGGGCCAGATGCAGTAACATTATACCGGAAATGAAAAAACTGCACGTGCACTTTTTGAAAACGAATAAAAAATGGGATTGATTTTGAGCCATAGAAACGCTTCCCTTGATCTAGACGAGTAAGGTTTGTAAAAAACTAAGATGTTTTTTGTTCTTGGTTATTGGAATAATTTTCTAAAAATGGAGAAAATCGTATGAAAAGAATTTAAAAATTTATTTGTTTAACTGTCACGGCCGTGGATTCATGTCGAGGTCCACAACTTTACAGTCTAGTACTCTTATTCTCTGAGCTAACACGTACATGTAAATATTCAATTTCAATTTATTCGTTTTGTTTTTCACATATGAAGACTAAATTCTTATGATAGAACATCTTCCTTTGATTCCAAGTAAAAAATCAGCTACACATACATAATATCAACTTAAAATGGAAAAGTCAATAGGGGAAGGGGCTGGGGAGGGGACTGCAGGAGGAAGGGAGTTTATAGGTCATAGGTATTTAGAAACTGCAGTTTTAAAACACCCTGCTTGTTTCAAAAGTTTAATTCAGTCGGCAAAGAGTTCCATAGTTTTATGACGCTAACAAAAAACATTCGCTCTGAGTCCAAGTAAGAAAACTTAGGAACGGTAAAATTAAATGTTCAGTTCAGTTCATTTATTAGTAATTTGATCAGTTACAAATTACAAAAATAGTCTAGTACAGAAATATACTTACAGACTACGTAAAGATAAACATATGTAATACAAAGTGCAAAGAAAAATAAAATATAATATAATTATACATGAGCAATTACAGCTTTAAAAATAGGTTTAGATACTGAAAAGTCGATTTCTAAAGAATTTGAGCGAAGATTAAATTCTGTTAATGTTCCAGAAATGGGAGCATTACAAGCATAGAGGGTCCGAATAAACCCCGTATAAAACATGTTGCTATTTCTAAGCGGTATGTTTGGTACATGGAATCGAATACCCTCGAGGAGAGCTGGCTCATCGATTGAACCGTTGATAATGTCGAAAACAAAAGTCATTGACAGCAAGGTTCTTCTGGATTCTAAAGACTGAAAGTTGATGAGTGCACATCTGGCTTCGTAGGAAGGAATCGGGTCGGAAAAATTCAATGAACGCAGTGCAAAACGAACAAAGTTTTTTTGCACACTTTCGAGCAGGCATGCTTAACCAACGAACCGATATCATTTCGTTACGATAATTAACGTTAATAAACGAAACAAAGTAATTTCGTTTCGTTTATTAACGTTAAGAACGTCAAATTAACGAAATGATTTTGTTTCGTTTTCTGCCATATCAAAACGATATCAAATCGTTTATGTTGATTATTAATTTCAAACTATGCTGGCAAAGCTGATTGATGGCGAAGTCATTAAAGGTGAAAGCATTAGCCAAGCTGATTGCAACTTTTCTAATGAATTTTGACAGTACGACCACTTCTCAGAGTATTTTTGACATTACCACCAACGAATTACACAAACAAATTACACGGAGTTTGTGTGTGTATGTCCGCTCGATGTTACCACCTTACGGCTTCACCATGGCTATAGCATTGCCAGCACAATTCAAACATAAAGTATCACGTTTTTGTTAACGTTTTTAACGTTAACGAAGGCTTTTCGTTTCGGTTAAAAACGAGATACAATTTATCTTGATAATTTCTTTATCGATAATATTTCGAAGTGTTTCAACGGAAACGGTGGAATTTTTTTGATAAATGATTAGCTTAACGTTAAGGTGCATCCCTGCTTTCGAGCCTCTTGATATGGCACTCATGATAGGGTTGCCAGATGAAACAGGCATATTCCAACTTGGAGCGAACAATTCAGGTGAACAGTATCTTAAGAGTATAAAGATCCGTAAAATCTGAGCTAAAACGCCGGATAAAAGCAAGAAGAGAATAAGCCTTAGCAATTGTAGAGTTTAAATGTTTCGAGAACGAAAATTTAGAATCGAAAACTACCCCTAAATCTTTCAGTTCTGTAAGAGGCGAGAACCGCAAATGGTATAAGAAGTGAATATGGGACTACGCGATTTTGAAAATGTTACGTGAAAACATTTACTAACGTTTAGCGGTAGATTGTTTGAGTTACACCAGGCAGCGACATTGTCCAAGTCGGATTGTAACTTAACTGAATCTGACAAGTTTGAAATGATAACAACGTAATGTTCGGACACACTGGCCAAGTTTTATGTTTTCATACAGGTTCAATGGTTTGTGTGTACATATTAATTTTATATAAGGGCACGGATTTTGAAACACTAGTTTATATCAATACACAAATTTTAATTGAATAATGAGATATATGGTTGTATTTCATTTTTTTCAAATACAAAATGCGGCACGGTATTACCTACCATTTTCAAATCACGTTTTGAACTACTATATAGATTAAAATGCACTAACTCTGCATACGACATATGTGGAACAATGAGCGATTTGACCAGTTTCAATTTCGTATGTTGAGGCAATAAGTAGGCACAGCAATATAGTTTTTTAAAAATACTGTATATCTTGTTTACAACGACATTTACATGATCTACGCATGATAACCTTGTATTGATTCTGAAACCCAAGTTAGTTACAGTTTCATCAAACTTAATATTTAATCCATCAAGAAATATCACTGACAAGGAGCTATGGTCGAATTTAGGGTGAGAAATACGAATAATTTTTGTTTAAAGCATTTAGTGTTAAATTGTTAGTTTTGAACCAGTCCTAAATACGAGTAAAATCTTTATTAAGCCTTGCTTTCATATATTCAAAAACACCTATCGGCCTTGACAAGTAGATCTGGGTATCATCAGCATAAAGATGAATCGACGAATTTTGGCAGCACTCTATAATATCAAAGATAAAAATGCAAAATAAAATGGGACCCAAAATAAAGCCTTGTAGCTACCTCGATGCAATTTGTTTGAAGCTTGAGTAGTCGTTACCACATTTAACTTATTGCTGCCGCTTCGGCAAGTAACTTTTTATTAATGTAGTGAAAGATTACCAAATTTATAGCGATGACATAATTTATCAATAGTATCAAAAGCTTTTGAGAAATCGAGCAACAATAATAATGCAAGAAAATTATTATCATAAGCGGATCGATTATCCTCAAAAATTTTAAGCCTACATGTAGAGCAACTATGCTGACTTCTGAATCCCGCCTGTAATTCACTCATCAGACTATTTTTGTTCAAGTGGCAAGTAAATTATCGCGCAAAGAATTTTTCGAACACTTTCGACAGAGCCGGTACAATACTTATTGATCTGAAGTGCTGGGTTACGATAGGACAATGTACTTCTGCCACTGTATTATGTTTGCCGTTTTCCAAAGATATGAATATTTTAGATGAAGAAAGTGAAAAATTAATTATATGTATAAGTAAGTGTTGATATGGCAAATGGTAATATAATTTTAAGAATTTAAGGCAGATACCATTAGCACTCGATTTTCATCCGAATACACACTGTATTAAATCCATCTCAGTTGCAGAAAAAAGTTCCAACTCGTCACTAGCATGCTCTGGTATAGCAGCACTAATATGTATGTCAGGTGCACCGACTAGGCAGTTGGATGCTAAAAATTAGTAATTTAAAATTTCTGGGTCCAGACTACAGCACTTTTGTAATCCCCTGTGACATCGGTTATGTCAAAATTTTACTTACAATTTGTTAGACTACCAAGTTTTTGACTGGGCAAAATTCGCTGTGGTTTTTCTAAATGAATTGTTTTACGATTTGATTTGTCCGACATTTAGGCTATAAAATTACAAGTACTTTTTTAATCCATTATTTTTAAGTATGTCCATTACTAAGATTTTGACCGCATCTGTTTGCTTCGAGGGATGCGCTCTTTTTACCTAGCTCATTCGCTTGTTCATTCTCATCTACATATTTCCATATGCCCTGGGACCCAATATAGATGTATGCTTCTCCCTATCCCGATTCTTTCAAGGGATCGCTTACACTTTTAGATGTTGGGCTATGCGAAACTATTGCGTTAATTGCTGCTTGGCTGTCAATATAAAATTCGACGCGGCTGCAGTTTAAGCTATTTTCTTCCACCGTTTCTACTTAGCACTGTATACCGCAGACCCTACTCCTTCCTCTTCTGCCATTTGCGCCCTTCGAAGCGCAGATATGGAGTCAGGTAGTCTGTTCGTCCTGTAATTGATGACGCTATAACTACTTGGGTTGTTTTCAAATTTGTTGTGGTAGGTTATTTTGGCTGTCCACGAAACAAGGACACCATAGCATAGGTTAGGCTTTACAATCGCTGTAAGTACCCAATGAGAGAGGCCTTCTTCACTCTCTCCTCCACGTTGAGCTTCTACCACAACCTGCTGTCTAGAATAATTCCTAGATATTTTGTGCAAGGTTTCTCCTGCAGGGCCATCCCTCCTAGCTTCGGCCTGGTCCAATTCAGGACCCTGTAAAAAATATATAAATAAACACAAAGTGCGATAATCTCCGAAAAGATTTTTGGTCGAGCTTCCCTTCCAATTTGCGTCATGCTCCTTTTAATGTTTCCTATAAATTGGCGGGACGCCGACTCCGAGAAGCTTTTCATGACAGAAATAAACTCGGAGAAAAACTCCTTTCTAATTAAAAAAAAATAGTTTCTAAATTTTTGATGTTGCTTTGCCCGGGAACTTAACCCAGGATCTTCGGTGTGGTAGGCGGAGCACGCTTCCACCACACCACGGTGGCCGCCGAGGGACCGTGTAACTTTTAGTTGGCAGTCAACGACTTTAGATGCCCAGGTATGTATATCGCTCAGCGCCCGATCCATCAATGAGCTAATTGGTGGTAGGCATTTTCCACTTGTGACAACTGCAACATAATCTGCGTACGCAGTAAATTTGACTGGCCCCTCACAGAACCGCCTGAACTGATAGTTGTGACCTGGGTTCAAAGCAGAGTTGATAATTTATTTATTTATTTAATGTTATTTTGTCTGCCGAATATTTCAAACAGTCTCAGTAATTAAAAAGTATATAAAGACTAGTCTTAAAGCTACTTATCTCTAAGTTAAAATTCAAATCCTTACCATAAATATTACATATGCGAACCCATCTTGTGAGTTGCTCATTGAAACCGTATATGGTTGTTGAAGTTCGCAGTTGATTCTAGAGCTCATTACATTATACACAAAAATCGAGCTTGAAAAAAAACGCTCCGCCTAGCTAAACAGTTTCATCATGGCGGAACCATACAGGTGGTGGAAGTTTGTAAGCTAATTGGTATTTTTTTAGCTGATTAGACATTTCTACTTCTACCGCAGTACGTTTTCGGCATTCAACCAGAGAATTACAAATACATAATACATGGACTGATTCTGTTTCTTTGTATGTATGTCACCCTGCCGCCACGGTGTTATTTTCATTTATCTGCACATTCGTATGTACATTTCATTTGCACGTTCACAATAGTGCCCTTTTTTGGTCGACTGATGCTTAAGCGATTTCATCTCAAACCGCATAGTCAACTGAACTAGCTTGATTTGTGTTGTTGCTTTCTATGCAAATCGCTAATCTACCTAGCGTTTTATTTCCACTAGCTTGCAAAAAAAAAGAGGCTAATATAAAAAGATGTCTTCTATCTTCTAAGCTCTGTAGACCTAGCAACTTGCGTCTGCCAATATGATACAAATTGTTCACGAAGATTATTTATAAATAGTAAAAGGCGGAGAGGTCCCAGATGTGTACTAATTTATCTTTGACTAAATGATCGAAGACTCTCTCAAAATGTTTCGCAATGGGTCTACAGTTACATATGTATGCACGTCATTTCACTTACCCCGGTTATAGAATAGCTTTATTGTGCAAAGCTTCCAAGAGTCCAAGAAGTTGCCTTCACTTAAGCACTTATTGAATAAATTAGCGACGGGAGTCGATATAAGTGAGCTAAATATTTTAAACAAGTAATAAAGTCTAAGTTTGGGTGAAACCGAACATAACATACCCAGATGTGCACGTGAAACACTGTTGTTGTTTGCTTTGTGTGGTTAATAGTGTTATAACGAGTGATTTCAACGAGTTCGGACGTGTATCTAATTAGCTCCGTGTGATATTTGTAAATAAATTGAATTTAATGGTTTATGTGCAGTAATAAAAAAAATTCTTTGATTTTACTTGGACACTATAATACGTGCGGTCGAGCAATGAATTGTTCTTTAATTCAAATATACACGAAAGCTCAAAAACAAAAATATCGTATGATAAGTGCAAATAAGTGCAAACAGAGAAACTGGAATACGGTGTGATGGTGTTTGTGGGAACTAAAAACGAAGTGCTGTGGCCTAGATGAATGTGCATCAACTGTGCTAAATCAAAATAAGTTGTTAAGATTTATGTGTGACGACTGCGCTACATATATATATAATACTAGAAGACCCGGCAGACGTTGTCCTGCCCTAAATTTGGCCTATCTGCATACATTTTAATAAGCTTTTTCCGTCTGACACTGCCCCCCCCCCCTCACTTTTTCCTAATCCTTTTATTCACTCCTCCCTCCGTCTTTTTCGCTTCATATTTCTTAATCTTCGTCTCATTCTATCTCTTTCTCAATCTCCTTCTCTCTTTTCTCTTCTCTCAATTTCTTCTCATTCTTCTGCATCCCTTATTGCTTGTCCCATAGGGTGGTATGTATTTTATTACAGTCGCAGTCCCAGTCCTAGTCCTAATCCCAGTCCCAGTCCATCTCTGGATAATATATTACTCTGTACTAAAGCACTCATCAACAGCTTTCATTTGATATCCATATTGTATAAACACTGTCTAGGCATTCACTGGCCCACGTTTTGGCCTATATCTCGAGACCCTAGTCACCCAGGGGTAAGAAAATTACCCTCTACACAACTAAAGACTCTCCTGAGTAAAAAAAAATGTCATAGTACCTCTAAATCGCGGGCCCCCTCAGAAACCGCCCCCCTCTCGGCGGGCCTGGTGGTGTGCTATATTGATATCATTCGCTATAATATTTTTTATTGATAAGCCGGTTGTTTAATTAAACACCAAGCAATTACACGGAAGTATATCCGCACCACCTGAAAATATGAGTGCCACTGCGTATACGTAACATTTTATTATTACGTATAAACAAATAAAAAAACAAGTAAGGAAGGTTAAGTTCGGGTGTAACCGAACATTACATACTCAGTTGAGAGCTATGGTGGCAACATAAGGGAAAATAACCATGTAGGAAAATGAACCGAGGGTAACCCTGGAATGTGTTTGTATGACATGTGTATCAAATGAAAGGCATTAAGAGTATTTTATGAGGGAGTGGGCCACAGTTCTATAGGTGGACGCCATTTAGGGATATAGCCATAAAGGTGGATCAGGGTTGACTCTAGAATGCGTTTGTACGTTATGGGTATCAAATGAAAGGTGTTAATGAGTATTTTAAAAGGGAGTAATCCTTAGTTCCATAGGTGGACGCTGTTTCGAGATATCGCCACAAAGGTGGACCAGGGGTGACCCTAGAATTTGTTTGTACAATATGGGCATCAAACGAAAGGTGTTAATGAGAGTTTTAAAAGGGAGTGGTGGTTGTTGTATAGGTGGTCGTATTTTCGAGATATCGCCATAAAGGTGGACCAGGGGTGACCCTAGAATTTGTTTGTACAATATGGGTATCAAACGAAAGGTGTTAGTGAGTATTTTAAAAGGGAGTGGGCCTTAGTTCTATAGGTGGACGCTGTTTCGAAATATCGCCATAAAGGTGGGCCAGTGGTGACTCTAGAATGTGTTTGTACGATATGGGTATCAAATTAAAGGTATTAATGAGGGTTTTGAAAGGGAGTGGTGGTTGTTGTATAAGTGGACGCCATTTCGAGATATCGCCATAAAGGTGGACCAGGGGTGACCCTAGAATTTGTTTGTACAATATGGGCATCAAACGAAAGGTGTTAATGAGTATTTTAAAAGGGAGTGGGCCTTAGTTCTACAGGTGGACGCCGTTTCGAAATATCGCCATAAAGGTGGACCAGGGGTGACTCTAGAATGTGTTTGTACGATATGGGTATCAAATTAAAGGTATTAATGAGAGTTTTAAAAGGGAGTGGTGGTTGTTGTATAGGTGGTCGTATTTTCGAGATATCGCCATAAAGGTGGACCAGGGGAGACCCTAGAATTTGTTTGTACAATATGGGTATCAAAAGAAAGGTGTTAATGAGTATTTTAAAAGGGAGTAATCCTTAGTTCCATAGGTGGATGCCGTTTCGAGATATCGCCATAAAGGTGGAGCAGGGGTGGCCCCAGAATTTGTTTGTACAATATGAGTATCAAAATAAAGGTGTTAATGAGTATTTTAAAAGGGAGTAATCCTTAGTTCCATAAGTGGACGCCGTTTCGAGATATCGCCATAAAGGTGGGCCAGGGGTGACTCTAGAATTCGTTTGTGCAATATGGGTATCAAACGAAAGGAGTTAATGAGTATTTTAAAAGGGAGTGGGCCTTAGTTCTATAGGTGGACGCCTTTTCGAGGTATCGCAATAAAGGTGGACCAGGGGGACTCTAGACTTTGTTTGTACGATATGGGTATCAAATGAAAGGTCCTAATGAGTATTTTTAAAAGGGAGTGGGCCTTCGTTCTATAGGTGTTCGCCTTTTCGAGATATCGCCATAAAGGTGGACCAGGGGTGACTTTAGATTATGTTTGTACGATATGGGTATCAAATGAAAGGTGTTAATGAGTATTGTAAAAGGGCGTGGGGCTTAGTTCTATAGGTGGACGCCTTTTCGAGATATCACCAGAAAGGTGGACCAGGGGTGACTCTAGAATGAGTTTGTACGATATAGGTATCAAATTAAAGGTATTAATGAGAGTTTTAAAAGGGAGTGGTGTGAAGGCGTTTTCCAGATATCGATCAAAATGTAGACCAGGGTGACCCAGAACATCATCTGTTGGATACCGCTAATTTATTTATATATGTAATACCTGCCAAAATTTTAAGGGTTTTTTTTTCGCCCTGCAGAACTTTTTCATTTTCTTCTACTTAATATGGTAGGTGTCACAACCATTTTAAAAAAATTTTTTCTTAAGTTATATTTCGCGTCAATAAAACAATCCAATTACCTTACCATGTTTCATCCCTTTTTTCGTATTTGGTATAGAATTATGGCATTTTTTTCATTTTTCGTAATTTTCGATATCGAAAAAGGGGGCGTGGTCATAGTCGGATTTCGTTCATTTTTCATACCAAGATAAAGTGAGTTCAAGTAAGCACGTGAACTAAGTTCATTAAAGATATGTCGATTTTTTCTCAAGTTATCGTGTTAACGGCCATGCGGAAGGACAGACGGACGAATGTGTATAAAAACTGGGCGCGGCATCAACCGATTTCGCCCATTTTCACAGAAAACAGTTAGCGTCATAAAATCTATGCCCCTACCAAATTTCAAAAGGATTGGTTAATTTTTGTTCGACTTATGGCGTTAAAAGTATCCTAGACAAATTAAATGAAAAAGGGCGGAGCCACGCCCATTTTGAAATTTTCTTTTATTTTTGTACTTTGTTGCACCATATCATTACTGGAGTTGAATGTTGACATAATTTACTTATATACTGTAAAGATATTACATTTTTTGTAAAAATTTTACTTTAAAAAAATTTTTTTTTTAAAAGTGGGCGTGATCCTTCTCCGATTTTGCTAATTTTTATCAAGCGTACATATAGTAATAGGAGTAACGTTCCTGCCAAATTTCATCATGATATCTTCAACGACTGGCAAATTACAGCTTGCAAAACTTTTAAATTACCTTCTTTTAAAAGTGGGCGGTGACACGCCCATTGTCCAAAATTTTACTAATTTTCTATTCTGCGTCATAAGTTCAACTCATCTACCAAGTTTCGTCGCTTTAGCTGTCTTTTGTAATGAATTATCGCACTTTTTCGGTTTTTCGAATTTTTCGATATCGAAAAAGTGGGCGTGGTTATAGTCCGATATCGTTCATTTTAAATAGCGATCTGAGATGAGTGCTCAGGAACCTACATACCAAATTTCATCAAGATACCTCAAAATTTACTCAAGTTATCGTGTTAACGGACGGACGGACATGGCTCAATCAAATTTTTTTTCGATCCTGATTATTTTGATATATGGAAGTCTATATCTATCTCGATTCCTTTATATATGTACAACCAACCGTTATCCAATCAAACTTAATATACTCTGTGAGCTCTGCTCAACTGAGTATAAAAAATAATATTGCGACTATAAACTGAGATATAACCTATCCTATCTCTCAAGTTAGATCAAACTACACACGGGGTGCAAAACAAATTCAAAATCGGTTCAGTAGTTTAGGAGGCCATCGCGCCCAAAAAGTTTGTGACACGTGTTTTTTATATATTAAGATAGATTCTGCAATGCGAAACATGCAAGCAGTGATAAACAACAATGGTGCCCTATTAGAAGAGTACAAAGGCGAATTTGAATTGGCGCTTAAACATAACGAGTATGAGATAAAAAAATTATTAGAGGCGATTGAAATTAAATTTAGCGAGAGAAAAAAAGAAATGCAAAAGGTTCAAGAAAAATGTGTAGTAAATATAAGTGAAGTAAAGAAAATAAGAGATGTAGCGGAGATATTTAAGAAAGACAGCGAGAAAATTTGCAGTGAAATTAAAAATAGTAGCGAAGAAAATAAGAAAGCACAAAAAGAAATAAAAGAGTTAGTCGGTAAAACGAAGGCCGCTAACAAACAAATGTCATTTGCTGAAGTACTAAAAAAGATAAGAGAGTGATGCCAGATATCAGAAAAGAAGAGCCTTTAATAATAAAGTCAAAATCAAAATCCAAAAGACTATCGCCGCCGGAAACGTTCCAAAAGACTATCGCCGCCGAAAATTTAGAGTTTTTGATGGCCTTGAGGTACAACAGTGCTATAAATGTAGAGGTTCAAACACAAAGCCGCACAATGTAAAAATGAAGAAATCTGTGTGAAATGTTTAGAAAAACATAGTTTAAGGGATTGCAACCGATAATTAATAAATAAATGTATTAACTGCATACGTGCGAAAGAAAGACTAAATATCGATGTGGACATTAATCACGTGACATTTAGTAAAAGTTGTCCACTATATGTGAATAAACTGGAAGCTAAAAGGAGAAAAAATGGTTACTAGCAATCAAAGTCAATAATTTTTTTATGCAAATATATAAGGACTTATAAATAATAAAGCGGAGTTAGAGCATATTATAGAAGAGCATCAATACGATATAATAATTATATCGGAAACTCATGTAACTGAAGACATAGAACTTAGTGAAATAAAACTACAAAATTTAAATAGTTTTCAGTGTGTATCAAGCTCTCGAAGAACAGGTGGCGTGATTATATATACGCGTAAAGAAATTAAAGCGAATATTGTAGACTGTCTAGTCAGTGCTATGTAAATATGGACATTAACAATAAAATGCATCGTTGATAACAACGAGCTGTATATTATGGGGCTTTATAGATCACCAAATAGCTCGAAACGTGAATTTTGCAATACATTTCAAGATAAACTGGAAACAATAACGGAAATAAGTAAAGATTTTATAATAGCAGGCGACTTTAACATGGACTGGTCGAAAGAGAGTTTATACAAGCGAGAATTAGAAAAAATAACAAATGATAACGGTATAATGCAGAAAATGAACGAGAGTACTAGAATAAATAGAAACTCTAAAACCTTGATTGATTATGTTTTAACGAATATATACAATCTGAGAGTAACAGTGCAAAATTCTCTAAACATATCAGATCATGAGCCGATAGTTATAGAAAAACTTACTCGCGAAAGTGTAATAAAACCAAAGCACAAAGTAATTGAACAATTCCACTACAACCAGCGTGAATTTAATAGAATGTTTTTAAACAAAAACCTAAAACACAGTAACGCATATGATGTAAATGAAAACACTGTTATTCTAGAAAAGTGCATACAAGAGTTGGTGGTAGCTAATACGAGAAGTAGAACGATTAGAAATAGCTCAAGTCGCCCCAATGGTTTAACTCAACGTTAAAGAAGCTAAAAATAAATAAAATTAGAGCATACCAAGCTGCAAGAGTAATGGACGATACCAATTCATGGTTCATTTATAAAAGTGCATGTAAAACATACAAACAAGAGATAATAAAGGCAAAAAATAAATACCTTAAGCTAAAAATCAATAGCGCAACAAATCAAAAAGAAATGTGGAGAATACTCAAAAATTTAATACTTAGCAAAGATGCAAATGAAATAGGCTCTATAATTTAACAATATTGATCATCGTCCTGAAACCATCATTTTAAAGAAATACAAATTTGCGAACTAAAGGCTTACAAAGGCTTAAAAACAAAAAAGATTGGAACAAAGTGAGTCCAAAGATCATTTTGGAGAACTGGAATGTGCTTGGGCCTTTCTTAACAAAGTTAATAAATCATTCATTCATTAGCGGAGTATTCCCAAATGAATGGAAGGACTCATAGGTAGTACCGGTTGAAAAAATCGTTAAAACAAAAAAATGCGAAGAGTTTCGCCCAATAAATACCCCTAAGATATTTGAAAAAATAATGGAAAGTGTTGTGAAAAATCAACAACAAACGTACCTAGAAACTAGTGGTGGGATTATTTTCGAATTATATTCGAATAAACGTTATTCGAATAAACGAATAAATTTATTCGGATAAAACTATTCGAATAATATTATTTTAGTAATAGTACTATTCGAATAATAAGGAAAGGAATTCGAATAAACGAATAAAAAGTTCGAATAAATATTATTCGAATTACGAATACCTATTCGAATAATATTATTATAGTAATAGTACTATTCGAATAGTATTATTCGAATAATAAGGAAAGGCATTCGAAATTATTACTCGAATAATTTTTATTTATTTTATTTTTAGATATTCCAAATTGAGTTGCAAAACCGCCACCAAAGAGCGAATGAGACTTTGCAGGAGTTTGCCTCGGATGTTGAAAGGTTGGAACATTTGGCAAATGCGGACGCACCGGTGGAGTACACCGAGAGGGTAAAAATCCAGAGTTTTATAAATGGCATAAGGGACGTAGAAACAAAGCGAGCGACATATGCAAACCCAAAACCCACATTCGCAGAAACGGTATCCTATGCACTGACTCAAGAAACAGCGTCGCTATTGAGTAAACCAGCATACAAAGCTCGTCGAGTGGAAGTGGAAAGACCAGATTGGGTAGACACAATTTTGGAAGCACTGAAGGGATCACAACAGAAAAATGGCCTTTATTAAAATACTTCACAATAACACTCAAACTGTGCAACGAATAGCTTAATAACCAAACTGATAGCTTAAATGAAACTGACTTTCAAAATAATACTGCTATTGCTCACTAGATATCGTCTTAGTCGTAACTGCTTGACAACTCAAATCAAACTGAATTCCAGCGCCTCTACAATTGTCGCCTTTGATACTCTTTGATTTCAACCTTCGCATCTTCTAGGCGCTTCCAGAATCTACTAGTCCAGCAGCTCTCAAACTTCTCAGCTGTAACTACAATTGCACAATTTTATACATCTTCTAGGCGCCTCCAGAATCTACTAGTCCAGTAGCTCTCAAAATTCTCAGCTGTAACTACAATTGCACAATTTTATAGTTTTTCTCATTGCATACTTATAGGAGTATCTCAGATATATGCATGTGTTTGTGCATTGACTCTCCGCTGCTCGTATACGTACATGGTACATATATGTAGACGCAGTTATTGTTTCGTTTATGTAGATACATAATGATTGAATTATTGATGTGCATTCACGTCACTGCTTACCATCGGCTTAGAGACGAAAGCATCGCTCAGTGCTACTAACATTCGTTACAATAGTATATATTTCATACAACCGATTGTTCAGATAAGAAACTTTGCGCAATTTCTTCCCCATTTTAACAGCTAGAAGCTTCAAATTTCACCAAATGTTTTCGTGTATAGCATATATTGTTGTCTGAAAAAATTATAGCGATCGGTTGTATATATAGTATATATCTCATACAACCGGTTGTTCAGATAAGAAACTTTTCGCAATTTCTACCCCATTCTAACAGCTATAAGCTTCAAATTTCACCGATTGCTTACGTATATAGTATATATTGTTGTGTCAAATCATAGAGATCGGTGATATATGTAATATATATATGATGGTATATATAGTATATATATTTTTTTTTGAGGTTTCGGCCCCTTTTTAACAGTTAGAAGCTTCAAATTTCACCAAATGCTTACGTGTATAGCATATATTGGTGTGTAAAAAATCATAGAGATCGGTGATATATATAATATATATATGATGGTATATATTGTATATATATAGTATATATATATATTTTTTTGCGATTTCGGCCCCATTTTAACAGCTAGGAGCTTCAAATTTCACCAAATGCTTACGTGTATAGCATATATTGATGTCTGAAAAAATCATTGAGATCGGTGGTATACATAGTATATATCTCATACAATCGATTGTTCAGATAAGACATTTTTCGCAATTTCTACCCCATTCTAACAGCTATAAGCTTCAAATTTCACCGATTGCTTACGTATATAGTATATATTGTTGTGTCAAAAAATCATAGAGATCGGTGATATATATAATATATATATGATGGTATATATAGCAAAGAGTATATATTTGTTAAGAGGCGTCACTCGATACTTTGTTGTTGCCAAAGCAACCCTGTCATGTCGAATGTGATTCTCAAGGAAGTTTTGCTTAGTTTTTTTTAATTGAATCCTATATAGTTATGCGGTAAAGTGACTTTGCATAATTACGATTTTTGGAAAGAGAATTAATTAATTAATTTAATACAATCAATAAAATAAACACAAATACCCCACGAAAATGTATAGAAGGCGTTTTTATAAATACATCTGACAAAAAAGACCAACGACTACCTTGAGAAAACATCGAGTAATTTGCTATGGCAACAACAAAAGTATCGAGTGACGCCTCTTGACAAATATATACTCTTTGTATATAGTATATATATATATTTTTTTTGCGGTTTCGGCCCCATTTTAACAGCTAGAAGCTTCAAATTTCACCAAATGCTTACGTGTATAGCATATATTGATGTCTGAAAAAATCATTGAGATCGGTGGTATACATAGTATATATCTCATACAATCGATTGTTCAGATAAGACATTTTTCGCAATTTCTACCCCATTCTAACAGCTATAAGCTTCAAATTTCACCGATTGCTTACGTATATAGTATATATTGTTGTGTCAAAAAATCATAGAGATCGGTGATATATATAATATATATATGATGGTATATATAGCAAAGAGTATATATTTGTTAAGAGGCGTCACTCGATACTTTGTTGTTGCCAAAGCAACCCTGTCATGTCGAATGTGATTCTCAAGGAAGTTTTGCTTAGTTTTTTTTAATTGAATCCTATATAGTTATGCGGTAAAGTGACTTTGCATAATTACGATTTTTGGAAAGAGAATTAATTAATTAATTTAATACAATCAATAAAATAAACACAAATACCCCACGAAAATGTATAGAAGGCGTTTTTATAAATACATCTGACAAAAAAGACCAACGACTACCTTGAGAAAACATCGAGTAATTTGCTTTGGCAACAACAAAAGTATCGAGTGACGCCTCTTGACAAATATATACTCTTTGTATATAGTATATATATATTTTTTTTTTGCGGTTTCGGCCCCATTTTAACAGCTAGAAGCTTCAAATTTCACCAAATGCTTACGTGTATAGCATATATTGATGTCTGAAAAAATCATTGAGATCGGTGGTATACATAGTATATATCTCATACAACCGATTGTTCAGATAAGAAACTTTGCGCAATTTATGCCCCGTTTTAACAGCTAGAAGCTCCAAATTTCACCAAATGCTTACGTATATAGCATATATTGTTGTCTGAAAAAATTATAGAGATCGGTGGTATATATATTATATACTTCATATAAACTATCATTTTTGCCCCTTTTTTACGGCTAGAAGCTTCAAAATTTATCAAATTTCATCAAATAGTTACGTTTACGTCGTATATTTTTGAAATACGTGATTCGTAGTCATAGTTTTTACATGCAGACCACAAAAAACGTGAAGCTTTGCATCCTCACACAAAGTACCTACCTATTTTTTATTTTATATTAATCTTAAAAATCGTTTAGATATGTTCAAATTTCACCAAATGCTTACGTGTATAGCATATATTTTTGTCTGAAAAAATCATAGAGACCGGTGGTATATATAGTATATATCTCATACAACCGATTGTTCAGATAAGAAACTTTGCGCAATTTCTTCCCCATTTTAATAGCTAGAGGCTTCAAATTTTACCAACTGCTTACGTGTATAGCATATATTGTTGTCTGAAAAAATCATTGAGATCGGTGGTATATATAGTGTAACGAATTTACATGCAAATCCTCTTATTTGCAACCCTTTGCTAAGTTCGTATCGCTAAACTGTTGAATAAATAACTCCAATATGTAATAATGCAAAATGACCTTTATTCAAGTACTTCACAATAACACTTGTACTTTGCAACGAATAGCTTACTTAATAACCAAACTGATTGACAGTTCAAATGAAACTCTACTATAGCTCGCTAGATAGCGCTTAATCCAAATCTCAAATCAAACTGAATTACTTTTTACTCGCTTGTGCCGCTTTTATAGTTTACGCTACATACATCTAGACTCTTCTATTTCCAGAACTTACCAACTATTTCGAGTGTTTATAGTTCTCATATAGTTTCTACTGGTTTACAATTTTCTACTTTTCAGCGTCTCTCAGATGTATGTGAGTTTGTAGTTTACAGTCTCTCGCACACACATAGGCGTATAAGTAAATGCATCTGTGTGTGACATCTCTTTCGGCTGCCTTATATATGTGTATACGTGATTTGATTATTGACGTAAATACTGCTTGGCATGGCTTTAGCATCGCCTTAGTGATGGTATAGCTTAGTGATGCTAATATCCGTGACACTGCCCTCCACCTAAGTCTGATCGTCCCGATCAGACAAATCTCCCGATCTAACTGCCGCTAGCATCTCCAAATGTACCACTCTTCTAACCCGTGGTTTCCCAGTGGGTTGTATGTGGTAGATGGTATCACTGATCTTCTTCACAACTTTGTACGGGCCTTCCCAACTGCACATAAATTTAGCTGGAACACCTTTCCGCCGGTGAGGGTTGTTTAACAGTACCAAATCTCCCGCCAAGAAACCTTCCGAATTAAAGTTCTTGTCATGCCAATGTTTCATCTTACTACTCATTACCCTGGGCCGTTCCTTCACACTCTGTTGTTTGGTCAATGAACCACTTCGTAGAGCTTGCGCTGGACGAATTTTCTTTGCATAATCGGTATCGTTCCCACATTTTACAACAGTAGTGCGCTCCGGCTTGAAACTACCCTCGCATTCTTTCTCGGAAATTCGTTGCTTCGCTTTCCTGCGTCTTTTAGGTTTTGTCAATGCCAGTGTTTCTCTCGCAGGTACTTTTGATTTTGATTTATTTGGCCCATTCGATCTATCAACCTTTACCTTTGAATTTCGTGGCCTTCGTCGAGTATTCTCCACCAGTACCCGATTACTGCTGAACCCTTTTTCCAAACTAAAGTTAAGTGGCACATCTTGGTTCTCATAACGCATCACCCTTCTCTGCATATCGATCTTGATGTCATGGTCAACCAAGAAATCCACTCCCAATATAACTTCATCAACAATCTCCGCCACAACAAATTTGAGTAGAACCATGACCTTCCCAATCAATACTTCACATATCACTTCTCCCTGAACTTGGTTATACTCGCCAGTGACCGTACGCAACTTTGACCCAGGTAACGGTTTTACTCTCCTGTTGACCAAGTCAGATCGGATCAAGGAATGAGATGCGCCCGTATCTACAGTCAGTACTCGTTCTTTGCCATCCACATTCCCTCTGACGGTAAGACTGCTCGATTTTCTACCAATTTGCGACACAGATATCACAGGGCATTCAATAGCTGGATCTAGCTCTCTACCTCTTACTGGCTCTTGCTCATCTCCTCCAGCTTTGCGTTTATGGCCACCCACATTGTTGGAACTATTAGGACCAAGATCGCAATGGCGTGCAATGTGACCTGGGTTGCCGCACTTGAAACATTTAATAACTCCGGCATTCTTCTGTTGAGATCCATTCAGTGCTTCTAAAATTGTTTCTACCCACTCTGGCCTTTCTACTTCCACACGGCGTGCTTTGAAAACTGGCTTACACAGAAGCGACGCTGTTTCCTGAATCAGAGCATGCGATACCGTTTCAGCAAATGTTAGTTTTGGATTCGCATATGTAGCCCGCTTCGTTTCCACATCTCGTATGCCATTTATAAAGCTCTGAATCTTTACCCTTTCAGTGTATCCCACGGGTGCGTCTGCATTTGCAAGATGAGCCAATATTTCAATATCTGAAGCAAACTCCTGCAATGTCTCATTTGCTTTTTGGTAGCGGTTTTGCAACTCAATTTGGAATATCTGTTTCCTATGCTCGCTTCCGTAACGTCTCTCTAAAGCGCTCATCAATGTTTCGTAGTGGTTCCGCTCATACTCTGGGATGGTCTGTAAGATTTGCGCGGCAGGCCCTTTCAGTGCCACGAACAGAGCTGCAACTTTATCTTCAGCATTCCATTGGTTCACTGCTGCGGTCTTCTCAAACTGTAGCTTAAAGACCTGAAAAGGAACAGAACCGTCAAAGGATGGCGTTTTTACTTTTGGATTACTCGTCGAAACTGCTGGGCGATTTAGTTGCAACTGCTCGATACGTCCTCTCAAAGCATCCACCTCGGCCTCGATTTTTTCTTCAAACTGTAAAATTTTTGTATCTTGCGCCTCCAACTTCGAGGAAATACGTCCTTCTTGCTCTTCCAGTTGAGCAGAGATCTGCGCTGATATTTGTGCCGACATTTCGGATATTCGTGCTTCAATCTTCGATGTTATACGTTTCTCCTGCGATTCCAGTTGAGATGACATATACGTTTTCTGTTCTTCCAGTTGAGTTTCCATCTTGGATGCCATATATGTCTTCTGTTCTTCCAGTTGTGATGCCATATATGTCTTCAGCTCTTCCAGTTGCGATGACATTTGTGACGACATTGATGCTACTGTCGATGTTTGTGCAGATATTGCAGTCAATATCATGTTCAAGTCTATGCTGGTAACCGTCTGCGATGTTTCGTTTTTCTCTTCAATTTTTGTTGTCTCCTCGCCATCAAGATGA
Organism: Eurosta solidaginis; assembly: GCF_040869045.1. NCBI lineage: Eukaryota > Metazoa > Arthropoda > Insecta > Diptera > Tephritidae > Eurosta > Eurosta solidaginis. The sequence continues at coordinate 117,161,134 of NC_090322.1, read as the reverse complement.
AAGACATACTCTTCCACATCAATTCCTTCTGCTTCCATTGCCTCTCTTAGCCGTGCCTTAAGTTCGTGTTTAACGCCGCTTGTATTCAATGCACGGTTCTCCAACTCCTTCTTTAGTTGCTGGATCTTTAATTCACTGAACTTTGCCATGTCCTTGTTGTCCTCTGGAATTTATTCAACAATTCCTCTTCTGACACCAATTGTAACGAATTTACTTGCAAATCCTCTTATTTGCAACCCTCTGCTAAGTTCGTATCGCTAAACTGTTGAATAAATAACTCCAATATGTAATAATGCAAAATGGCCTTTATTCAAGTACTTTACAATAACACTTGTACTTTGCAACGAATAGCTTACTTAATAACCAAACTGATTGACAGCTCAAATGAAACTCTACTATAGCTCGCTAGATAGCGCTTAATCCAAATCTCAAATCAAACTGAATTACTTTTTACTCGCTTGTGCCGCTTTTATAGTTTACGCTGCATACATCTAGGCTCTTCTATTTCCAGAACTTACCAACTATTTCGAGTGTTTATAGTTCTCATATAGTTTCTACTTGTTTACAATTTTCTACTTTTCAGCGTCTCTCAGATGTATGTGAGTTTGTAGTTTACAGTCTCTCGCACACACATAGGCGTATAAGTAAATGCATCTGTGTGTGACATCTCTTTCGGCTGCCTTATATATGTGTATACATGATTTGATTATTGACGTAAATACTGCTTGGCATAGCTTTAGCATCGCCTTAGTGATGGTATAGCTTAGTGATGCTAATATCCGTGACAATAGTATATATCTCATACAACCGATTGTTCAGATAAGACACTTTGCGCAATTTCTGCCCCATTTTAACAGCTAGAAGCTTCAAATTTATATAGCATATATTGTTGTCTGAAAAAATCATAGAGATCGATGGTATATATATTATATACCCCATATAAACTGTCATTTTTGCCCTTTTTTACGGCTAGAAGCTTCAAAATTCATCAAATTTCATCAAATAGTTACGTTTACGTCATATATTGTTGAAATACGTGATTCGTAGTCATAGTTTTTACACGCGGACCACAAAAAACCTTAAACTTTGCATCCTCACACAAAGTACTTACCTGTTTTTTATTTTATATTTATCTTAAAAATCGTTTAGGTATGTAGATCTGTTGACTATATATTTCTTATCTTATACATCCGATTATTCGGAGATTACGAACAGGATAAGATTATTGTTCAGCCCCATTCATGAAAGGTATGAAGTCTTCGGCACAACATGGCGCCGATGTATTTAACAAGTTGCATTCAGTATGTTAGATATACACACCAATATGCTCTGCGGAATGCGAATGACTTTCGACTAGGATTACAGCGGACTACTGCAGCCCAAAACAGATTATATTATATAAGGGCCTTAACATATTGTCACGGATATTAGCATCACTAAGCTATACCATCACTAAGGCCATGCTAAGCGATATTTACGTCAATAATCAAATCATGTATACACATATATAAGGCAGCCAAGATATGTCACACACAGATGCATTTACTTATACGCCTATATGCGCGCGAGAGACTGTAAACTACAAACATTCACATCAATAATTCAATCTTTATGTATCTACATAAACGAATAAATAATTGCGTCTACACATATGTACCATGTACGAATACGAGCAGCGGAGATTCAATGCGCAAACACATGCATATATCTGAGAAGTTTGAGAGCTACTGGACTAGTAGATTCTGGAAGCGCCTAAAAAATGTATAAAATTGTGCAATTTTAGTTATAGCTGAGAAGTTTGAGAGCTCATGGACGATGCTAGTAGATTCTGGAAAAATGCGAACAGATGTAGAGGCGCTGCAATTCAGTTTGAGTTGAGCTATCAATCAGTTTGATTAAGCACGAGATCTGGCGGCCAATAGTAGAGTTTCATTTGAGTTATCAATCAGTTTGGTTATTAAGCCAGCGAGTAGCAAAGTATAAGTGTTATTGTGAAGTACTTTAATAAAGGCCATTTTTCTATTATTCAATATTGGAGTTATTTATTCAACAGTTTAGTGATTCGAACTTAGCAGAGGATTGCAAATAAGAGGATTTGCAGAAAATTCGTTACAATTGGTGTCAGAAGAGGAATTGTTGAATAAATTCCAGAAGACAACAAGGATATGGCAAAGTTCAGTGAATTAAAGATCCAGCAACTGAAGAAGGAGTTGGAGAGCCGTGGATTGAATACAAGCGGCGTTAAACTCGAACTTCAGGCACGGCTACGAGAGGCAATGGAAGCAGAAGGAATTGATGTGGAAGAGTATGTCTTTCACCTTGATGGCGAGGAGACAACAAAAATTGAAGAGAAAAACGAAACTTCGCAGACGGTTACCAGCACAGATTTGAACATGATTTTGGCTGCAATATCTGCTCAAACATCGACATTGGCTTCTCAACTGGAATCGCAAAAGACAGATATAACATCTCAACTGGCATCTCAACTAGAAGAACAGAAAACGTATATGTCATCTCAACTAGAAGAACAGAAAACGTATATGTCATCACAGATGGAATCCCAAGAGACACGAATAACATCGAAGATTGAAGCACAAGAAACGCGAATGTCAGAAATGTCGACACAGATTACATCCAAGATGGAAACGCAATTGGAAGAACAGAAGACATATATGGCATCCCAACTGGAATCGCAGGAGACACGCATAACATCAAAGATGGAAGAACAAGAGGAGCGCTTATCATTGCAGGTGGCACAAATATCTTCACAGTTAGAAGCACAGGAAGCAAGGGTAACATCAAAGCTGGAAGCGCAGGATGCAAAAATCGCTCAATTTCAGGCAGAAGTCGATGATTTGAAGGGTCGTATGGAGCAGTTACAATTAAATCGTCCAGCAGTTTCAGCGAGTAATCCAAAGGTAAAAACACCATCCTTTGACGGTTCTGTTCCTTTCCAGGTCTTTAAGCTACAGTTTGAGAAGACCGCAGCAGTGAACAACTGGAATATAAAGTTGCCGCACTCTTCGTAGCATTGAAAGGACCAGCTGCCGAAATCTTACAGACTATTCCAGATTACGAACGGAACAGTTATGACGCATTGATGGCTGCTGTAGAACGGCGATACGGAAGCGAACACAGGAAACAGATATTTCAAATAGAATTGCAAAACCGCTACCAAAAAGCTAACGAGACTTTGCATGAGTTTCCTTCTGACATTGAAAGATTGGCTCATCTTGCAAATGCGGATGCACCCGTGGAATACACGGAAAGAGTGAAGATTCAGAGCTTTATAAATGGCATACGGGACGTCGAAACGAAGCGAGCCATATACGCGAACCCAAAGCAAACATTTTCTGAAACGGTATCCCATGCATTGACTCAGGAAACGGCGTCATTGTTGAGTAAACCAGCATACAAAGCTCATCGTGTGGAAGTAGAAAGGCCAGAGTGGGTAGATACAATTTTGGAAGCTCTGAAGGGATCACAACAGAAAAATGCCGGAGTTATGAAATGTTTCAAGTGCGGTAACCCAGGTCACATTGCACGTCATTGCAGTAGCAATTCCAATAGTTCCAACAATGTGGGTGGCCGCAAACGCAGAGCTGAAGGAGACGAGCAAATCTCCAAATCCACTCAATCGTTAAACTAAAGCGAGTCAGCAGCAAGGGGCGACAGCTGACTCCCTAAATTGAATGCCCCATAATCTCTATCTCACAAATTGGAAGAAGGTCGAGCAATCTTACTGTCGGAGGACATGTGGATGGAAAGGAACGTTTACTGACTGTAGATACGAGTGCATCTCATTCCATCATTCGAGCGGATTTAGTCAACAAGAAGATAAGACCATTGCATGGAGCAATATTGCGTACAGCCACTGGAGAAGACACCCAGGTAATTGGAGAAGTAGAATGTGAAGTAGCAATTGGGAACGTCACGGTACTACACAATTTTATAGTGGCAGGTATTGTTGATGAAATCATAATTGGAGTGGACTTCTTAATCAACCAAGGCATCAAAATCGATATGCAAAGCAAGACGATGCGTTATAAGAACATGGATGTGCCACTTAATTTCGGCTACGAGAGAGGCTACAGCAGTAAACGAGTGCTGGTGGAAGAGAGTCAGCAAATACCACCAAAATCAGAAGCAGTCATCTGGGCAAAGGTTGATGGAGATTGTGGGACAAACAAATTGTGGGTTGTCGAAGCAGCAAATAAATCAGCACTGAGCATACTTGTAGGAAAAACCCTGGCTATGACAAAACAAGATGGACGCATTCCGGTAAGAGTACTCAATGAGTTCAAGTCACCATTCAATTTGACCAAAGGAGCTATTTTGGGAAGATGCCAAGAGGCCGAAGTAGTTATTAACTGTGAACAGCTCCAGGAACACGTTTCATCTAGTAATACTGATCTTTCAAATGATATCACGGCATGGATGCATGGGCTAGAGGAAGCCTATCAGAGTAAGGCAAAACAACTGCTCATAAAATACGCGAACATATTTGACCAGGATGGTTCCAAACCAGGCCGCACCAATGTTGTGAAACATCAAATTGACACTGACAAAGCTCCACGTAGTGTTCCACTGGCGAAGCGGGAAGTTGTGAGTCAAATCATACAAGAAATGAGTGACAGCGGCGTCATCGAACCATCAGCTAGTCCATGGAGCTCACCGGTAGTACTTGTAAAGAAGAAGGATGGAAAAATGAGGTTTTGCGTGGACTACCGAAAGTTGAATGACGTTACGAAAAAGGATAGCTACCCGTTGCCAAGAATTGACGACACTCTGGACTCGCTATCTGGTACGAAATGGTTTTCCACACTGGACTTGAAAAGCGGCTACTGGCAAGTTGAGGTGAAGGAGGAAGATAAAGAGAAAACAGCCTTCAGTGTCGGTGATGGTCTTTGGCAATTTACAGTGATGCCTTTTGGACTTTGTAATGCACCAGCTACTTTTGAGAGACTCATGGAACAGGTACTGAAAGGACTACATTGGAAAACATGCTTGGTGTACCTGGACGACATCATCGTATTGGGCAAGAGTTTTGATGAACATCTTAAAAACTTGGAGGAAGTTTTCCAGAGAATAGCTGGCGCTGGTCTGAAGTTAAGTCCCAAAAAGTGTACGCTGTTTAAAAAGGAAGTAAATTATTTGGGCCACAAGGTAACGACAGAAGGTGTCTGTAGAGCAAATGAAAAGATATAGGCAGTAAAGGCTTGGCCAAGACCACAGAATCTGCATGAATTGAGAAGTTTCCTTGGGCTGTGCACATATTACCGCCGATTTGTACCAAATTTTGCCAGCTTAGCCCATAGTCTCCAGGAGCTAACAAGGAAAAATAAAGCTTTTGAATGGAAGAAGGAGCAAGAAGTAGCTTTCCAAACATTGAAAGAGCGGTTGTGCACTGCCCCAATGTTGGCATACCCGATTCCAACCCGAGCAACGTTTATTCTAGATACAGATGCGAGCGGATATGCTATAGGAGGCGTTTTATCACAACTGGTCGATGGACAAGAGAAGGTAGTTGCATATTACAGCCGTTCAATTGGAAAACCAGAGAGGAACTATTGCGTTACACGGAGAGAGCTGTTGGCATTGGTAGAGTGCATTAAACATTTTCACAAATACCTCTACGGCCAACGATTCCGTGCCAGGACAGATCACGCAGCGTTGAAATGGCTTCTGCAGTTCCATAATCCGGAAGGACAATTGGCACGGTGGATCGAGCGACTACAAAGCTACGACTTTTCCATTGAGCATCGAAAAGGTAGTACCCATGGAAATGCTGATGCAATGTCACGAAGACCATGTAGTTTGGAATGCAAGCACTGTTCAAAAGCCGAGGCTAAAGAAGACATTATAGATGTCCGGCTAAAGAATATAACATATACAGATGAATGGGACAAGGAACAGCTAAGAAAGTGCCAGCTAGAAGATGCAGATCTGTCACGTGTTTTGCAAGGGCTCGAACGAAATGAAAGACCAAACAGAGAAGAGATGTCAGCAGAGAGTCCCATTGCGAAGTCATATTGGGCACAGTGGAACAGTTTAGAATTGATATCCGGTTGCCTTCATCGAGTATGGGAGAGTGAGGATGGTAAATACAAGAATAAACTGATAGTTGTTCCCAGAAAGAGGATTTCTGACGTGCTCAGCGAGCTGCATAATGGTCCAAGCGGAGGTCATCTTGGAATCACGAAGACGCTCGAGAAGATTAAACAGAGATTCTATTGGGTTGGTTGTCGTCAGTCGGTCACTGAGTGGATTGCGAACTGCGAGGTTTGCAGCAGAGCGAAAGGGCCCAGAACACGAAGTCATGGCCAGATGAAGCAATATAACTCAGGTGCGCCATTTGAAAGGATCGCCATGGATGTCGCAGGTCCATTTCCTACTAGCAACCGCGGAAACAAATACGTACTGGTGGTTATGGATTATTTCAGTAAATGGCCAGAGGTATACCCAACCCCAAACCAAGAAGCAGAAACAGTAGCAGAAGTGGTTAAAAACGAATGGGTTGCAAGGTATGGTGTACCAATGGAGTTACATTCTGACCAAGGCAGGAATTTCGAATCAGCTGTGTTCCAGGAAATGTGTAAGTCATTGGGCATTCGAAAAACACGGACAACTGCATTGCATCCTCAATCCGATGGTATGGTAGAACGATTCAATAGAACATTGGAGGAGCACTTAAGGAAAGTAGTAGACAAGTACCATAAAGAATGGGATACCCGCATACCATTATTCTTGATGGCTTACCGATCAGCAGTGCATGAGACAACGGGCCAAACCCCTGCAAAAGTAATTTTTGGCAATGACCTTAGACTGCCAGCTGATTTGAAGTTTGGGATAGATGCCAATGCGGAGAGAAATGTCAGGAAATCCACTAGTGATTTGGAAGAAGAGCTAAGAGAAATACATGATCTGATAAGGCAACGAACAAAGATTATGAGTGACAAGATGAAAGCCAGATATGATAAAGCAATTAATTCAGAAGGTTTTCAGGAAGGAGATTTGGTGCTGTTATACAACCCACAACGTAAAAAAGGTTTGTCCCCGAAATTGCAGTGTAATTGGGAAGGCCCATACAAAGTTGTAAAACGGATCAACGATGTAGTGTACCGCATACAAACCATCGGTAAACCACGAACCAAAATGAAAGTGGTTCATTTGGAGAGATTAGCAGCGTTTAGATCGAGATATTTGTCTGATCGGGACGATCAGACTTAGGTGGAGGGCAGTGTCACGGATATTAGCATCACTAAGCTATACCATCACTAAGGCCATGCTAAGCGATATTTACGTCAATAATCAAATCATGTATACACATATATAAGGCAGCCAAGAGATGTCACACACAGATGCATTTACTTATACGCCTATGTGCGCGCGAGAGACTGTAAACTACAAACATTCACATCAATAATTCAATCTTTATGTATCTACATAAACGAATAAATAATTGCGTCTACACATATGTACCATGTACGAATACGAGCAGCGGAGAGTCATTGCGCAAACACATGCATATATCTGAGAAGTTTGAGAGCTACTGGACTAGTAGATTCTGGAAGCGCCTAAAAGATGTATAAAATTGTGCAATTTTAGTTATAGCTGAGAAGTTTGAGAGCTCATGGACAATGCTAGTAGATTCTGGAAAAATGCGAACGAGGAAACCAAAGGGTATAAAAGGCAACAGATGTAGAGGCGCTGCAATTATCTGGCGGCCAATAGTAGAGTTTCATTTGAGTTATCAATCAGTTTGGTTATTAAGCCAGCGAGTAGCAAAGTATAAGTGTTATTGTGAAGTACTTTAATAAAGGCCATTTTTCTATTATTCAATATTGGAGTTATTTATTCAACAGTTTAGTGATTCGAACTTAGCAGAGGATTGCAAATAAGAGGATTTGCAGAAAATTCGTTCCAATATTTAACTCGTTACCTGATTATATCAAAGGAGCGAATAATATTCTGAATTTTAAATGACTATGCATAGATGTTATTCGAGGCTAAAATACTTTTCTATTACTTTTTATTACATAATATATAAACTTTTTATTACTTAATAGGCATAGGTATTTGTATAATATGCAAGTGTAGACGTGTTTGTGTCGTGCTGCTGGTTTTGTCACTTTTTCCTGTAATAATAATTTGTACACGCACGTAAAGTAGCCAAAAACTGAGTGCTAATCTGTTGATTGTCTCTCGGGCATTGAAATATTATATTATAGTTAACTTTTTCGCGCGTAAATATTGATTTCCATAAGTTTTTCTAATGTCTACGGTTGATGAAAAAGTGACAAGAAGCACAAAGCTGTCCCCGCCGAAGGGTAATACCCCGCTTCATGGCAAATCTAGAGATGGTGAGAGCCCACAAACGGCGCAATGGCTGAAACAAATAAAACATATGGAGAGTAAACTGGGGAGCTTGGTGGCGAATTTGAGTGTGAACATAAAGAGCAGCGAAGAGCGACTTATGCAGCGATTCAATGACATGCAAAGTATTAAGACCACTGTCAAACTCTTTGATGTGAGCTCGACTGCTGTAGAATCAGCGTGTGAAGAAATTGCCGCGCTTAAGGCAGAAGTGGTTTTGCTGAAAAATGAGTCGGAAAAGCAAGAGAACGCAGCTGCTGCTACTGTCCTTATAATTAACGGCGTACTCAATTGTGCAAATAAGAGTTGCTTGGAGATCTCTGATATTTGCAAAGCAGTGAAACATGAGATGCCAGCGGTAAGAGAAATATTCCGAGTACTTGATACGAAACCAAACCGCGGCAGCAGCTCCCCACACACTTCGACGTCGGCTTCCTTACCCATCATCGTGAAACTTCACTCGTCATATGCCCGCAGTAGACTCTTCATGTCGGTAGCTGGCTACTGCAAAGCCAATAAGAGAGCTCTTACTTTACATGATATTGCTGTTGAAGGTGCAGCGATCATTCACCTGCACGAAAGTTTGTCGAGAGCAAAACGTGAGCTTATGTATTATACAGCCCAGATCAAACGCCAAAAACATCTGGCAGCTGCTTTCTCGATACGCGGGCAAGTGTTTGTACGTAAAAGAGACGGGGAGAAGGCGATTCGTGTAAATGGTAAACAAGAAATTTATGAAATTGTCGGCACATCATAGAATAGGAAGAATGATTTTCTTATGCGGTGATTTATTTGTTTTGTTTAATTTAAGTTTCACTAAGCATTTTTCTCTTACATCTCTTATTTCTTTTTCAATGTCTGGTGTTGCTTTTTTCTATATTCTTATTTGCTCTAATTTTTGCTTACACTTCCTCTTTTTCCTGTTTACTTCTTCAATTCTTCTTAAACTTGTTTTTCCTGTACTATTTACTTGCCCTCTGTTGGCTTATCTTTACTTTACTTGTATCACTAGGCAAATTTGCATATTTGTTTTACTGCTGATTAGAAATGTTTGCATTGATGTTTTCATTGAAGTTGTGTATCATTTAACGTGACTGTTCAACAAATTTTCGGCACTAATGATAAACACAAGGTGATGTTGGATATATTGTGTAAACAATCGAATGGTCTTAACGTAGTTCACTTTAATGCAACGAGCCTGTGCTCTGATAAGATGGACTATGTTAGATATATTTTTAATAATTCGTTGGTTGATATCATTTGTATATCTGAGACCTGGTTCAGTGAACATGTCACTGACCTACATTGCTGCATTAGCAACTATAATGTTGTACGAAATGATCGAAAGCACAAAAAAGGGGGTGGGGTAGCTATATATTGCAGAAAATCGCTCAAAATCAAAACTCTTGCTAAATCTGAAGGTTGTGGTACTGAATATATTATTTCAGAGGTTACAGATGGTATCACCAAAATACTTGTTTCATGCGTATACAACCCGAATAAATGTTTATTGCTAGATGGCTACTTTTCTGATTTGTCTGTTCATGTTATTGAGTATGTGGTGATTTTAATGTAAACTTACTTGTGAAAGATTCGATTAGTATCAAACTGCGTGATCAAATATCAGCAGCTGGGCTAACTATTGTTAATGAGAAAATACCTACAAAAAACGCTAATAACGCTAGGCCAAGCCCTCTAGATTTTTTTATTACCACTGATCTGGCCTTAATTCTTAAATTTGACCAACTATTTTTCATATCGGACCATGATTTACTTTTCTGTACTGTTGATGTAGTGTTAGAACGTCCTGCTGATGGTGTTACTTTCTCGTACCGTGATTTCCGCTCTGTAGATATCAGTGCTTTGTTCTCTGATTGTAACGCCATTTATTGGAATCAATGTTGGAATTACGAGTCGGTAGACTCAAAGCTCGAGTTTCTTAATAATCAATTGACTCCCTTTTTTGATCGTCACGTGCCCCTACGTAATGCTAAAGTTATAAATAAATCTTGCCCTTGGTTTAACAATAGAGTTATTGCTGCAATCCAAAAACGAAATAAGTTGCATGCAAAGTGGAGAAGGCTAAAGACGAATGCATCATGGTGTGAGTATAAAGTTGCCCGCAACACGGTGACAGTTGTTACTAGGCAAGCAAAATACGGTACTGTCAACTAAAATTGAATCCGTCTCTCCCATCTAAGAAGCTGTGGAGCAATCGAAAAAATCTGCACATCCATGGAAAGAATAGCATGCAATGTGAAATTGACCCTGACGTTATAAACGATTATTTCACTGAGAATGTAAGCCCCGTCACTATTAGTGTTGACACAGAGTCGCCCTCACAACTTTTAATCCAAAACCCCTTTGAATTCATCTGCGTCAGCGAAAATGAGGTGTACAAAGCTGTCATGGCGATCAAGTCTAACGCAGTTGGAAATGATGGTATATACCTGAAATTTGTTAAAATTTTACTTCCGTATATAGTAGGTGCTCTCACTCCCATTATTAACCATATCTTCACAAGTGGCTGTTTTCCGGATGCTTGGAAAAAGGCAATTATTTTTCCGACTCCAAAAAAACCTCTTGTGTCCAACACGAGTGACTATAGACCAATTAGTATCCTACCATCATTTTCAAAAGTGTGTGAAAATTTGATGGCTGACCAAATTGCGGTGCATATTCAAAGGAATAATTTGCTTTCTCCATTCCAGTCTGGGTTTAGGCTCGGGCACAGTTGTGCTACTGCTATGCTTAAAATTGTAGATGACATAAGAACGCCTTTTGATAAAGGAGATATAACTATACTTTGCCTCTTAGATTTCTCTAAGGCATTTGACTCAGTCAACCATTCTCTGTTATGCTGGAAGCTAAGGCATTTTTTCGGGTTCTCTGATAGCTCTTCGAAACTGTTGTTAAGTTATCTAACGGGAAGAGTTCAACGTGTTATATGTGATAATGCCTCATCTCAGTTCAGTCCCTCAAGGCTCAACCCTTGGCCCGCTCTTGTTTAGTATGTTTATTAACGACGTATTTTCGGTGTGTAAATATGTTAGTACGCACGCGAATGCTGATGACATTCAGTTATATCTTTCAAATCGTATCGCTCTTGTAGAAGATTTATGTTATAAAGTAAACAACGATCTGTCTGCTATATTATGCTGGGCGCAAAAAAATATTTTGTGTTTAAATGCAAGTAAATCATATGTTGTACCCATATGTAAAACCGAAATAGACCCTGATGATATACCGCCTTTAGTAATAGGTGCATCCACTCTTGAGATCACTCACAAAATAAAGAACCTTGGGTTTATAATAAATAATAAACTTAGCTGTGGTGATCATGTTAACAAATTGGTAAGCAATGTTTACTTTATTCTGCGCAGGTTGAGAATGTCTGCAGCGTTTACGCCACTAGAGACACGTAAAAAACTCGCGATACAATTGATTGTGCTCCATTTTACGTACGCGGAATTAGTATATAGTAAACTTGACTCGCTATCAGCAAATAAGGTAAATGTAGCCTTCAACAATGTTACACGGTATGTTTATGGCATAAGTCGTTATGCTCACATATCACCATGGCACGACAAAATTTTGGGTTGTAGTATTATGCAATATTTGGCCGCCAGGAACTGTATTTTCATGTTTAAGTTGCTGGAATGGAAAACCCCTAAATATCTGTATGACAAGATGCAATTAACCAGATCTCAGAGACTAAACAGCTTAATAATCCCGAAATATAGTACACTAACAGCTAGCCGGCTGTTTTTCATTGGTTGCATTAAAATGTGGAACAGGATTCCAGAAAATTTAAAATCACAACTAAATAGAAGCAACTTCAGAAAGCTAATATAAAAATATTTTAGTGACCTCGATATGGCGCTGGCCTCTTAACTACAAATAAGCTGCTAATATCTTATACTGTTTTCACACAGAAACTTAATGATCTCATTTCACTTTCTAATGAAATCGTAAATTTTTTGCTTTCACACAGAAGTAACTGCTCGATTAGTATGAAGGATGAAATGTCAAGCGAATAAAATGACAATGCTATATGACGTACAATCATGGCGGAACGATACAAGGTGGCAGCATGGTGACATACCTACATACATAAATAAGAATTCCATGTACTTTGTTTTTGTAAATTCGATGGACAAATGTCAAAATCGTACTGCGCCGGAAGTTGATGTATAAAATCAAATAAAAAAAGGTTATAATCAGCTGTTCGACGCGGCCACCTTGTATCATTCCGCCATGCAGACAATAACATTTACTTTGACAAATGACATTTTTAAGCACTGAACACACCAAAAACTAAGAAACTGAACGCTCCCAACAGAGTTGCATTGTGCTTTTGACTTCATTAGGCATTCGATTAGCTAATAATGAAATAATTATAGATTCGAATTTTGTAGGGAAGATTGAGCTCAATAAGCGTCTTAATGTAGAAAACTGCCTTTATTATTCAATAAGCCGTCTGTGTGAAAACAGTATTAATCTCTATTTTCTGTCTTTCTCTATTTTCTAAATTTCACTTACTATCTATATCACTTACTGCCTTAAATTGTTAAGTGCCATTGCATTAGTATTAAGCTTGAATCATATATTTTATTTTATCTTTTAAGTAATGTTTTTTAAATATAAATACTAAATAATAGAATGTATCCCATTGCTGATGTACATATAAAAGACTGGCTAGCCTTATTTGTACAATGATGTTAATTAAATGTTAATTAAATAAATGTTATGTTAAATATATATATATATATATATATATATATATATATATATCATACACGTCTGTGAAATTAAAATGAGTTTGTGGTAAACATATTAATAATAAATATTAATCTAATCTAATCTAATAAGGCTGCGCAATAATACATATTCATATGGTTCTATTCTGAACTCATTTTCGTTTAAAAAAGCAAAAAGGATACAGAGTCTACCCCTAAAGAACTTGAGCGGGTAAAAATGCTGATATGGGAATTTCCCTATAAAAAAATATTTAATCTATTTATGTAAGTGAATTTTGTTTTTATGGCTTAATATTCGTGAAATCTTATTTTTATAGCTTTTTTCGTTAGCGAAATTTCAATGTAATATCTTTAACAGCTTTTGATTTAGAGCTTGTTAAACTTCCAAATTTTCTTCTTCTAAATAAGGCTACGCCCATATTCCAAAATTGGTCGTAATTTATGTTTTGCATCATAAAACCAATCCACCACCCAAAATTTCATTAGCTTAGCGGTATTCGTTTTCGAATTATTCCATTTTTTCCATTTTTCTAATTCTCGATATCGAAAATGTGGGCGTGGTTATCGTTCGATTTCGCTCATTTTCAATATGAATCTATGCTGGGTCCAGATAAGCCCGTCTACCGAATTAAGATATCTCAATATTTGCTTAAGTTATCATGTTAACCAGTGCTGCTCATAATTTTTTATATGGAACTGAAAATCACAATACATGTACAAAATTGTATATGCACTGAAATTTTTTTTTTATTTAAAAATTGTTTATTGTTTGAGGTCCGTAATAGTTGAAGATTTGGTTTAAAGTTACAAAATGTTTGCTTAAAATATTACGTAAATAGTTATATCAGCAACATACAAGAGCCAATAAATTTAATTCTGAAAGTTGCGAAAAATTACATTTACCTATAGCCTCAGTCTTTGTAGGAACATATTTTATATATATCGTCGGAATTTGGTTTTCAATAATCATACTAAAAGTGAATGTGGAAATTTCCGCGAATGTTACAATGGAAATAGAGTTTGATAATAAATTGAATTTAATAAAATGTTTAACAAGTAAATGAAAGGCATGGTTCCTTAATGGTTCCCTCCACTTTCAGTCAAAAAATGTCTTATAACCACGAACAATAATATTCCGAAATAAAATACAAAATCACAGAAACTACCCCGTAAGAGAATCTCTACTTGAAAACTAGTGCACTTCTATTGCATTCTGAACCACTAATACTTCGCCATCTATCTCTTTTACATGCTTTCAACTGGCGAATTTGACATTGCAATGTCCTAGGCGGTGGAAATTCACCCCGCAACTATATACAAATTTCCACTTTAGAATTAGGTCCTTATTGGCACTTTTGAATTGTAGTGTAAAATTCTACAGTTCATATCTAGTTTTTTCTTGGTATTATTTCGTTGGCCCCGAACCGGAGCGAAATTCTACATGTTGCTTCTAGTACAGACGTCGGCAAAATGAAAATGCAGATGTGTTAGTGAGAGCGCGATGACCGCGCACATCATTTTATGCACAATCGATGTTACTGCGCCAAATGCTCAGCGACTACTAAACTGATGATAATAAGAATACGTGTGAATTAAGTGCGAACAGGTGTTTCATTATTTGCCGACGTCTATTCTAGTATGATATTATCGCCTGTTCCGGACTGGTGGAATAGTGTTGAAAAAAAGGCATACTCATAAGTAGACGTAGCTCGTTAAAGCTGGTAGCAGTTTTTTTGCTGGGGGCCTATTTTTAAATATATGTTAAATATGAAATATAAAAATCCAAACTATCGATTTTATTACTGCCTAGTCTAGTTCCGAACCAGAAATTTGTATCACTAGTTGCTGACTTCCCTTGAGGATAATTAACTATTATCATATGACGTTAGAATAGGCGCCTCTTCTTTTGGTACAGTTTTGCTTATATTCTTTGGTCATGCGCCCCATATATTTCAGCTCTGCGGTCAGTTAGGTATTTTAATTTTATTTATGAATCAATTTTGATTTCAAATTTTTTTCAGTGCTATCATATTTTGGAATAATTTTAGTTGTTAAATTGTTAGTGTAAGTTTTTTTAACATACCCAAGTGCCTGACCTTCATACGGGAGTACTTTTTCTTGGCACTTTCATAAGAAATTCGAGCATTAAAGTGCTACAAGTGTATAGGGGTTGAGCAGCCCTGGTGTTAACAGTTCGATACTGATGATTTTGATATATGGAAGGCTATATCTATCTCCATTCCTTAATTATACCTGTACAACTAACCGTTATCCAATCAAAGTTATAATACTCTGTGTACAAGTACAGTTGGGTATAAAAATATTGGGGGGGGGGGGGGGGGGTGAATAAAAATATTGGAGATAATTTCAAAATCAGTGAATGGCCGTGTAGGAAAACACTTGAAATAGGAAAAAAACAAAAAAACGTCGTTAACATTCCACTCGTTCAGAACCATAAAGTTATTTTGCCACCGCTACACCTCAAGTTCGGCTACATGAAGCAGTTTGTCAAACGACTTGACAAAAACAGCGAGGCTTTTTTGCACTTGAAAGCCGTGTTTCCAAAACTAAGTGACGCATAAATCAAGGAAGGTATGAAAATATTTGATGCACAGCAACTAACAAAGTACATACCATTGATATAATGTTTTTATTAATTTTCTTGTTTACAATAAGCGTCGTAACTTAAACATTTATCAACCGATTTTATTTATTTATTTATTAGTCTACAAATTTAACAATTAATCAGACTAAATATAGTGCGGATTACAGATAAATTACAGAAGCATACAAATTGAACAAAATTATATTATAAAATATGTATATACACTATTAAATCAGTTGTCGGGATGGACTGTGATGCCGAGCAACGGGAATTGATTATTAGTGCTGTCGGAATGGACTTGATTTCGAGCAGCTGATGTATATTTGACACATAACAAGTAGGGCTGCGATGTGTGGGAGGTTAGAAAGGACGTGATTCCAAGCCACCCGCCCAAAGTTACTGGAGCTGGTGATAAGACGTGATTTCGAGCAGCTGATGTATATTTGACACACAACAAGTAGGGCTGCGATGTGTGGAAGGTTGTAAAGGAAGTGATTCCAAGCCACCCGCCCAAAGTTACTGGAGCTGGTGATAAGAGTGGGAGGTTGGAGAGGACGTGATTCCAAGCCACCCACCCAAATCATTGCGTATTTAAGGTAGTCAGCAGATATTTTTTTATTACGTAGAGTGAGTCACACGTATCAATGTTTTTGCAGTGCTTATTGAAGTCAGTACCCAGACAACGAAGAGCTTCGTGCATTTCAAAATTCGATCTGCATGTGCTTATATGAAGCGGTTGAAAATGTCTAGATGGTCGAAAGGGAACATTAAATAAAATTTCACCGAGCAGAAAAGGGCTATTTACCATCCCTCTAATAAGTTTTACTACAAATAACACACCTACCATCTATGTATGTAACGTAGGGAGTTGAATAAGTTTTAATAGGCAGGAGTAGGGAGGAAGATTCCTTAAGGGGTCCCATCGTAAGTCCCCTAGCGCAAAAGTCAGGAATTGCTTTTGAACCGACTATAATTTGTCGCAGTGCGTCTGGTAACGAGGGTTCCACATTATAGAAGCGTATTCTAATATTGACCGCACCAAAGATATAAAGAGAGTTTTAGTAATATATGGATCATCGAATTATTTAGATCATCGTTTGACGAACGCCAAAGTCCCTTTGGTTCTGTTCACGCAGCCTTCTATGTGCAATTTAAAGTCGAGTTTAGGGTCTACTATCGTAACCCCAAGGTCTACAAAACTAATGACTTGGATAATTGTGTAATCATCAATCATATACTCGTAGAATTGGTATGATTTCCTTGTAAAGCACATGAACTTGCACTTCGGCAGGCTCAGTGACATTACATTTACACTACAGATTTGATCTATCCACAGGTGAGCGGATAGGCATACAAAGTTTGACATCATCAGCGTACATTAGCGGCTTGCAGCACTTCAAAACAGTTGGAAGGTCGTTAATGAACAGCAGAAACAGCACTGGACCAAGGTGGCTGCCTTGAAGAGCACCAGAAGTAACATTTATAGCTTCTGTTGTTGTTGTTGTTGTAGCGATAAGGTTGCTCCCCGAAGGCTTTGGGGAGTGTTATCGATGTGATGGTCCTTTGCCGGATAAAGATCCGGTACGCTCCGGTACCACAGCACCATTAAGGTGCTAGCCCGACCATCTCGGGAACGATTTATGTGGCCACATTAAACCTTCAGGCCATTCCCCCCTCCTCACCATTTATAGCTTCTGACCTACAGTTATTAAATATAACTGTTTGTTTTCTATCCGTCAAGTATGAAGATATCCAAGATAGAAACAAAGGCGGGAAGCCAAAACGATCGAGTTTGAACAGAAGAAGTGAATGGGAAACTTTATCAAAAGCTTTACTAAAATCAGTATAAATTACATCAATTTCGCTATTAACCTTAAATCCGTTCTGCACATGAGTTGTGAACTCAAGCAAGGTAGTCACGGTAGATTTGCCCGAGCAAAAGCCATGTTGAGACAAGTCCATGATTGAGGATACCCTATGATCTAGTTGCTTTGTGACTATCGATTCAAAGAGTTTGGGTATAGCACTAAGCTTTGTTATTCCTCGGTAATTTGAAACACATGATCTATTCCCATTTTTGTAAAGTGGTATTATAAAAGACCCTTTCCACTTTATGGGAAATATCCCTTGCTTTAGGGATGCGTTAAAAAGACATGTAAGAGGTTTATATAGGAATTCAGCACACGTTTTTAACACAAGAGATGGAATTTTATCAGGCCCGTAGAATGAGAAATTTTTAGGCCTTCCAGAGGTCTTAGTACGTCTTCCGTATGAATATACGGAACAAATGCTGAATTAAGCGAGGACAGTTTGTATGGATAGTTCAATGGCGGGGAGTCATAGGCAGTGGAGTAATTAGACTTGAAGAAGGTGGCAAGCATATTGGCAATTTCATTGTCATCATTAGAACTTAGATCGTTAAACTTCATTACGGTTGGAAACCTCTTGATTTTTCTTTTCGAGTTGACGAACGAATAAAACGACTTTGGATTAGAGGAAATTTTATGCTTAATCTTTTTTAAGTAATCCGCATAACATCTTCTCTGTAGCCTATTGTACCTGTGGCGTAGAATAGAGTACGCGTTTTTCGATTTTTAAGATATTTCAGTTCTTTAGAGCTCCAAGCAGAAGTTGGAGTTACTGAAGAGGTGTTAGATATAGGTACGCATTTGTGAAATATCGCATACAAAGCATTGTTAAAGTGTGTACAACTCCATTCGACATCTCCATCGTAGGCGTGCCAAGAAATTTGGAAACTTCCTCAATAAGCACAGACAGATTAGCCTTCCTGAAAAGAAACCGGCCAGAAGACACATTCCTAATAGTTCTAAGCTCCGGTGCATGGAGATAATCCAAATATAAAGCCAAAGCCGGATGGTATGCATCTTCGGGCAGAACTATTGGATCACATCGACTCACTGAACAATTCGACGAGCGATCTGAAAAAAAGTTTTGATGAACCATGACTTTTCTTTCTCTGGATAAATAGTTCTTTGAAAATGATTGTAAAAAAGTTTTTTTATGACACGTTACATAAAAAAGACTTCAAACTGTGAAAAATGGGGGAAAAATTTGTAAATCTTAAATAACTTTAGGAAAATGTCCCAATTTTTTTGTAGAAAGAATAAATATAAAAAAAAAAAATTGCTTCAAATAAATGTTTTCATACATTTAAAGCAATACGGGCAATCCCCGATTAACTCATACATACATATATATGTGGGAGTGGGTTTCTAAACAACATCTTGACCTTTTCTCAGCAACCTTGTGGCACGCGATACGAAGAAGCAACAAAGAGAAACAACAATGATCAAACGAGAAGCAATAGTTAGTTGACGACGAGAACTCAAACCATAACGACGGCAGAACGACGCGTGTGAAAGTTAACCATCTTGAATATTGGAATTAACTAAATATCATATTACATTCAACCATTTGTGAATTTCATTTGTAACTTAAGTCTTTATTAAACATTAAACGTTCAAAATTAAACATTAAATAATCTATTTAACTTCGTAAAAAGGATAGTTATTATATCACTAACCCCTTTTTACACACAATTTGGGGGCTCAACCAGAATCAATTTTTTTTTTTATTTGGCGTCGCGCAAACACGCGAAATAGTTTCAATTCTACCGTAAAAACTCGAAATAAATAAAAGTGACTATAAAACTGCAAAAAGTGGCGTTTTGTGCAAGAAAAAACATATTAAACGATTAGAAATTGCAAAATAAGAAGTAAAGTCGATTGCATAAAATTTCTAATAAGAAAGAAATTCGTGGAAATGTTGTGTCTGCAAAAATTTGAATTTGTACGCGAAAAGTTGCGTACAAGCTGCAAACAAAGCATTGTAGCTCTGCACAAATTTGTATTGGAGTCCGAAGGAGACAGATCAAATCGCAAACGTTTACGCGAATTTGAAGGGTTTGAATACGACGAACATGACGACCGCTGCAAGCAAAAGTTTGAATACATAGATGAAAATTTGACAGCCACTGATCTAATATCCATTTGCAACGTGTTGGGTTTGAGCTTCAAAGTAGAGAATGTTGGGCTGCACATTTTTCGGAATTTGCAGAACAAAATGTTGTTGTGTGCTGCGGCAGAGGCTGGGGAAAATGACAACGACGATGGCGAAAGCGAAAATGGTGAGAATGGCGACGATGGTAGTGGTGATTTGCGTAGTTTTGACGTAACTACAAATGACGCACATTTTGGATTTCCACCACGAACAAGTAGTCAAGTCAAAATCAACGATCGAATAAATAACGAAAGCGACGAACAACTGGAAGCGAATAGCAGAGGCGCAACAACAACAAACCCATTTGCAGAAGCAGCACAAGTGACACGATTCTCTATCAACTTTCGTGATATTGAAGACTCTGTACGGCAATTTGATGGTAGTGAAAATATTTCTGTTGAGATTTGGCTGCAAGAGTTTGAAGAGACTGCAATTATGTTAGGGTGGGATGAATTACAAAAATTCATATTTGCTAAAAAATCACTGCGAGGTTTAGCAAAGTTGTTATTCAAAGCGAAAGAGGTATTACTTCTCGGCAAAAATTGAAATCAGCATTAGCAGAAGAGTTTAAGACTGTTGTAAATAGCGCACAAATACACAAACAACTATGCGAGAAAAAAATGAAAGCAGAAGCGAGTGTGCAAGAATATTTTTTGAGTATGAAGGAATTAGCAATGCGGGGTAATATCGAAGAAAATGCTTTAATGCAATATGTGACTGAAGGTATTAGCGACTTGAATGTAAACAAAGCAGTATTGTACGGTGCACATAGTTTGAAAGAATTTAAAGAAAAAATCAAAATATACGAAACGATGCGAAAGAGTAATAAGAAGAGTGTCGAATGTAAGGTAGAAGCAAAAAGTGTGGTGAAAACCGAAAAAGATAAATGTGTTTGCTACAATTGCGGGATGAAAGGGCACAAGAGTGTAGATTGCAAGGACAAGGGAAAGGGAACGAAATGTTTTCAATGTAAACAATTCGGACACATATCAAAAATTTGCCCAAAAAATGAAAATAAAAGTGAAACAAGCAATACGCGATGTCTTTACCCAAAAAATAACATGTGTGTGGTCATTGAAAATGTTAAATATATGGCTTTGTTTGATACAGGCAGCAAATTTAATATAATTACTGATAAAGTGCATAAGACATTGAATAAACCAGTACTGCAACAAACAAACGTATGTTTGGTAGGTTTCGGTGAAAGAAATATGAATAATAATATCAGACCAATTGGAAAACTTAGTACTGAAATATATGTTGACGATAATGTGTTCAAAGTGAATTTTTTGGTGGTATCTGATAAATATATGGATATTGATGTGGTGATAGGAGAAGAGTTTTGTTTACTAGCTGATATTCATATTAATCGTGATGGACTTTTGATAAGAAAGCATAATGAGGACAATAAAGAAGTGTTTTCCATGATGAATATCGAGTTCAATGATAATGAGGTGAACATTGATGAAAATGCTAGTGTAAGTGCGAAGCAAAAGGTGCATCTGTTGGTGAGTAATTATAAACCAAATAAAGGCAAATCAACAAATGTGGAGATGAACATTGTTTTGAAAGATGAAACTCCCATAGCTTGTAGGCCGCGCAGACTTCCACTTTCAGAACGCTGCAAAGTAGATGAACAAATTGAACAGTGGTTACAGGATGGTATAATCGAAAACTCAGAATTCAGTAGCCCTGTGATGGTCAAAAAACGCGACGGCAGCCATCGGCTGTGCGTAGATTATAGACAAATTAATAAAGTTATTATTAAAGACCGTTTTCCATTGCAGTTAATAGAAGATCAGTTAGATCGGCTTCAAAATGCGTAAATATTTAGTACCATAGATTTGAAAAACGGGTTTTTTCACGTGTCAGTTTCTGAACCTAGTCGAAAATATACGGCATTTGTGACGAACAATGGACAATATCAATTTCGTAAAGTGCCATTCGGTTTGTCAAACTCTCCGGGTGTGTTCCAAAGGCACGTTAATGCAATATTCCGTGATTTATCTCGACAGGGAATCGCACTACCCTACATCGACGACATCATTATCCCTGCGCAAAGCGAAGGCGAGGCTTTGTGTAATTTAGAGAAAGTACTAAATCAATGTAGAAACTATGGACTAGTAATCAATCTGAAAAAGTGTAATTTTTTGAAAAAGCGTGTCGAGTTTCTTGGTCACGTAATTGAGGGTCAAAAAATTTACCCATCTCCTTCCAAAATTGACGCTTTGTTTAAGTTTCCAATACCAAAAAATATCAAGCAGTTGCAAAGCTTTTTAGGCCTTGCGGGGTATTTTAGAAAATTCGTTCCTGGGTTTTCTGTCATCGCTAAGCCGCTTACAGATATAACTAAACAAGATCAAAAGTTTGTAATAGGTGAGACGCAAATCGCAGCATTCGACAGACTGAAGAAAGTACTCAGTGAAAAACCGGTACTAGGTATATTTAATCAACAGTATGTGACTGAAGTCCATACCGACGCATCCATAGACGGTTATGGCGCTGTGCTATTCCAAAAATTTCCTGACGATAATCAATTGCATCCTATATATTTCATGAGCAAGAAAACATCTGACGCAGAACGTAAATACTCAAGCTATGAACTAGAACTTTTAGCTGTAATAGAGGCATTGAAAAAATTTCGTGTGTATTTACTTGGTTTACATTTTAAACTCGTAACTGACTGTAATGCCTTTACGAAAACGTTGGAGAAAAAAGATTTAAGCACAAGAGTAGCGCGTTGGATACTATTCCTTCAAGAATATGACTGCCAGGTAGAACATCGCAAGGGTATTCTAATGAGGCACGTAGATGCTTTAAGCCGCTACCCGGTTATGAAGATAAGTGATGTAGATTTACTAAGCTCGTTACGACGCGCTCAACAGCAAGATGAAGAATTAAAAGCTATCACTGAAATTATTCAAGAGAAGAAGACGTACAACGACTATTTCCAAAAGGGAGGTATTCTCCACAAATTGATCGACGACACTGAGGTAGTGGTAGTACCGAAGTGTATGCAACGAGACGTGATTAGACGTGCACACGAGAAGGTCCATTTTGCCGTGAGAAAAACTAAAGATCTGATTTGTCGAGAGTTTTTCATTCCAAAGCTGGAAGAAAAAATACGCACGCATATAGCTAACTGTGTTGCTTGCATTGTCTCAAACCGAAAGTTAGGCAAGCAAGAGGGCGAACTTAATCCGCTACACAAGGGTGAAACACCGCTTCATACGTACCATATAGATTTCCTTGGTCCGTTGGAGTCTACCAACAAGTCGTACAAACACATATTTGCCGTTATCGATTCCTTTACAAAATTTTCTTGGCTATATCCTACCAAGTCAACGTCAGCACAAGAAGCAATTAGCCGTTTAAAATTACAGAGTATGACGTTTGGTAACCCAGTTCAGAATATCTCGGGCCGTGGTTCGGCATTTACATCTGACGATTTTCGAAAATACTGCGAAGACGAAAACATCCAGCATTTCAAAATAACCACTGGGCTTCCACGTGTTAATGGCCAAGTGGAGATATTGAATGGCGTTATATCAAGCGTTCTATCAAAGCTAAGCAAAGACGATCCAAGTAAGTGGTATAAGTACACTGACAGGGTACAGCAAATCGTTAACTCCACATATAATCGAAGCATCGACATGACCCCATTCGAGTTGTTGACAGGTGTTAAGATGCGAACAAGCGACAACGTTAATATCAAAAATTTAATAGAAGAAGAAATGCGACAAAAATATGTAGATATGAGAGATGAGGCTAGGAAACATGCAAAAAAGCAGATTTTGAATATGCAAGCTGAAAACCAAAAAACATACAACCTTCGACGCAAAAAAGCCCACAAGTATTCCATTGACGATTTGGTGGCAATAAAACGTACGCAATTTGGTGGAGGACTCAAATTAAAAGCTAAATATATGGGTCCCTACCGTGTTATAAAGGTAAAGCCAAAAGATACCTACGACGTTGTAAAATCTGGTAAAACTGAAGGGCCAAATCAAACATCGACTTGCGCCGAATTTATGAAGCCATGGGTAAATTTCTCTGATGATGACAACGGTGCATTCGAGGGCGAATGCGCAGCAGGATGGCCGAATGTGGGAGTGGGCTTCTAAACAACATCTTGACCTTTTCTCAGCAACCTTGTGGAACGCGATACGAAGAAGCAACAAAGAGAAACAACAATGATCAAACGAGAAGCAATAGTTAGTTGACGACGAGAACTCAAACCATAACGACGGCAGAACGATGCGTGTGAAAGTTAACCATCTTGAATATTGGAATTAACTAAATATATTACATTCAACCATTTGTGAATTTCATTTGTAACTTAATTCTTTATTAAACATTAAACGTTCAAAATTAAACATTAAATAATCTATTTAACTTCGTAAAAAGGATAGTCGTATATCACTAACCCCTTTTTACCCACATATATCAGCTTAAAGCTTGAATCTTCTTCTTTCCAAAACCGTAAATCGATCGAAAATTGGTTAAAACATGACGACATTATGATGTTTAGAGTGCGCGCAGTAGGCGAAAAACGGTTTTTAGACAATAGCTTGAAAATTTGGGGGTGTTAGACAGTTTTGAAACACATTATCATGATTTACTCGTCAAGGCCTACAACGTACACTAGGTCACTTGAAAAGTATTTTGAATTTTTTTTTGTAGCACTGTGTTATTGGAGCTTAATTAGTATTGGGGAATAAATCTCGAGATTATATAAATAAGGTCAGACTCATGTTGTTGTAGGATGATTGTGGATCATCTACAAAGTCTAGAAATTACCAATCAAAGTTGCTAAGGTAATTATCTATACCTGTAACATCTGCTCTATTATAGTTATATGACTTGGTATCGTTAATGACTTCTTATCGAATTGATAAAATTGAAATTCTATGGTTAGTGCTTTGTGATAAATACTATTATTTAATAATGGTGAATAATACCCCGTCCCGCGGCGTGCCCCTGTCCACAGATTTCTTGGACCATTGTGAAGTAATCCTCCTGGAATTTTGCATTTTGAGTAATGTACATTACAACATTTATGAATGGATTTTATTTTGACTGTCCTTAAAGCTATGGAGAAATCGGGTGCTATCTATTTTAACTGCTTTTTGAAAAAAGCGTAGTATTTTTTTTGGTTGCTGACTCATGTTCGTTAATTGCTTCAAGTGGTCCTGTGTGAAAAAGAAAAACTAATTATTTGTATTCAAACACCGGTTCGACGTAAGCCGGTTTGTAGTTGTGGTACTTAATGATGAAAACATTCAAAATTGTTCTACCAACAACAATGCCCTCAAAAGTGGAAAATGTGGCGGTGAGCAACGACCCGGTAAGCCTTGTTAATATCATCGTGTTTCTGCCATGTTTCACACACACATACATACGTACGTATACACTATCTATGCGTTGAATGTAGCACGGAAACGTAGAAAATGGAAATGATGAATGGAAATTGAATTGTACAACGATTTATTGTGCTTACTATTTGAGTGTTTTGAGATCATTGAACTTAGGTTACACCAATTCGAAATATTACTAGTGACTAAAATAGATGAAAATGTGGCTAAAGATTCATACATACATACCCACATATGTATGTATGAATTGGTTGAACAATGCGGATATAATCTAACCACAAACGAAAAATTAAATTTCGCATACATACCTACGTAGATAACCACAAGTTATGCTTGAGAATTTTTTTGCATTTTATCATTACGGCATATTGTCATTAACTACTTACATCATATCCCTGCAAAAATCGCGAGTACTCCATGCATGCATGTATGGAGTAGTCGCCATGGACCAACCGAGTACTCCAAAATTAACCACAATTCATACAAAAAATATGGTCCAATTAACATTGCGATGTCCTAGCACTGGACCATATACTCCAGCTCCGCATTACATCAGAGTAATCCATGGAGTACCCACAGTCCAATAAACATCGTGTAGTGATTACAATCGTTAAAAACGAGCAATGATCGGATTACAATATGTTCGTGTAGAATCATGAGTTTGTCCATTGCTGCATTACAGTGGAGTATAATGGTAAGTACTCCAGTGGACCACATGATCCAACGATTTTTGCAGGGTAAGTTCGGGTGTATTCGAACATTTCATACTCAGCTCAGAGCTTTGGGGAAAAATAAAGTAAAATCACCATGTAGGAAAATGAACCTATGTGTTTGTATGGCATGGGTATCAAATGGAAGGTATTAAAGAGTATTTTAAAAGGGAGTGGGCCATAGTTCTATAGGTGGGCGCCATTTCAGGATATTGCAATAAAGGTGGACCAGGGGTGACTCTAGAATGTGTTTGTACGATATGGGTATGAAATGAAAGGTGTTAATGAAAATTTTAAAAGGGAGTGGGCCTTAGTTCTATAGGTGGACGCCTTTTCGAGATATCGCCATAAGGGTGGACCAGGACAGACTCTAGAATGTGTTTGCGCGATATGGGTATGAAATGAAAGGTGTTAATAAAAATTTTAAAAGGGAGTGGGCCTTAGTTCTATAGGTGGACGCCTTTTCGAGATATCGCCATAAAGGTGGACCAGGGGGACTCTAGAATGCGTTTGTACGATATGGGTATGAAATGAAAGGTGCTAATGAGTATTTTAAAAGGGAGTGGGCCTTAGTTCTATAGGTGGACACTTTTTCGAGATATCGCCATAAAGGTAGGCCAGGGGTGACTCCAGAATGCGTTTGCACGATATGGGTATGAAATGAAAGGTGTTAATAAAAATTTTAAAAGGGAGTGGGCCTTAGTTCTATAGGTGGACGCGTTTTCGAGATATCGTCATAAAGGTGGACCAGAGGTGACTCTAGAATGCGTTTGTACGATATAGGTATCAAATGAAAGGTGTTAATGATTATTTAAAAGGGAGTGGGCCTTAGTTCTATAGGTGGACGCTTTTTCGAGATATCGCCATAAAGATGGACCAGGGGTGACTCTAGAATGTGTTTGTACGATATGAGTATGAAATTATTGGTGTTAATGAGTAGATATTTTAAAAGGGAGTGGGCCTTAGCTCTATACGTGGACGCCTTTTCGAGATATCGTCATAAAGGTGGACCAGAGATGACTCTAGAATGCGTTTGTACGATATAGGTATCAAATGAAGTGTTAATGATTATCTAAAAGGGACTGGGCCTTAGTTCTATAGGTGGACGCCTTTTCGAGATATCGCCATAAAGGTGGACCAGGGGTGACTCTAGATGTGTTTGCACGATATGGGTATGAAATGAAAGGTGCTAATGAGTATTTTAAAAGGGAGTGGGCCTTAGTTCTATAGGTGGACACTTTTTCGAGATATCGCCATAAAGGTGGACCAGGGGTGACTCTAGAATTCGTTTGTACGATATAGGTATCAAATGAAAGGTGCTAATGATTATTTAAAAGGGAGTGGGCCTTAGTTCTATACTTGGACGCCTTTTCGAGATGTCGCCATAAAGGTCGAGCAGGAGTAACTCTAGGATGTCTTTGTACGATATGAGTATGAAATGAAAGGTGTTAATGAGTATTTTAAAAGGGAGTGGGCCTTAGTTCTATACGTGGACGCCTTTTCGAGATATTGACCAAAATGTGGACCAGGGTGACCCAGAACAACATATGTCGGATACCGCTAATTTATTTATATATGTAATACCACGGACAGTATTCCTGCCAAGATTCCAAGGGCTTTTGATTTTGCCCTGCAGAACTTTTTCATTTTCTTCTACTTAGTATGGTAGGTGTCACGCCCATTTTACAAAGTTTTTCTAAAGTTATATTTTGCGTCAATAAACCAATCCAATTACCATGTTTCATCCCTTTTTTCATATTTGGTATATAATTATGGCATTTTTTTTCATTTTTCGTAATTTTCGATATCGAAAAAGTGGGCGTGGTCATAGTCGGATTTCCGACATTTTTTATACCAAGATAAAGTGAGTTCAGATAAGTGCGTGAACTGAGTTTAGTAAAGATATATCGATTTTTGCTCAAGTTATCGTGTTAACGGCCGAGCGGAAGGACAGACGGTCGACTGTGTATAAAAACTGGGCGTGGCTTCAACAGATTCGCCCATTTTCACAGAAAACAGTTATCGTCTAAATTTTACAAGGATTGGTAAATTTTTGTTCGACTTATGGCCTTAAAAGTATTCTAGACAAATTAAATGAAAAAGGGCGGAGCCACGCCCATTTTGAAATTTTCTTTTATTTTTGTATTTTGTTGCACCAGATCATTACTGGAATTGAATATTGACATAATTTACTTATATACGGTAAAGATATTCAATTTTTTGTTAAAATTTGTCTTTAAAAATTTTTTTTAAAGTGGGCGCGTTCGTTATCCGATTTTGCTAATTTTTATTTAGCACACATACAGTAATAGGAGTAACGTTCCTGTCAAATTTCATCATGATATCTTCAACGACTGCCAAATTACAGCTTGCAAAACTTTTAAATTACTTCCAATTAACGTGGGCGGTGCCACGCCCATTGCCCAAAATTTTACTAATTTTCTATTCTGCGTCATAATGTTAACCAACCTACCAAGTTTCATCGCTTTATCCGTCTTTGGTAATGAATTATTGCACTTTTTCGGTTTTTCGAAATTTTCGATATCGAAAAAGTGGGCGTGGTTATAGTCCGATTTCGTTCATTTTAAATACCGATCTGAGATGAGTGCCCAGGAACCTACATACCAAATTTCATCAAGATACCTCAAAATTTACTCAAGTTATCGTGTTATTATTATTATTAATATTATTAATTCAGTCGATGATCAAAAATCTTACAGACTAGATTCAATAACATATTAAAAATAAATATAAACATTAAACATATAAACATTAAACATATACAGGTACAACATTATGTAAAGAGTAAGTCAATGAAAGCCTTGAATGTATCTCTGGACGCAGAAAAATCAATATTTAATCTAGTAGAGAGCTTATTTAATTCTGTTATGGCGCGGAAAATTGGGCTAAAATTAAAGTAATTTGCTCAACAAGAACTCAAATAAAAAGGCAGGATTGCGCGCAGTTTTTTTTGCGGCACATTAAAAGATATTTTCGCAAGAAGAGTCGCACAGTCCAAAGAGCCCACGATTAAGTCGTACACAAACATAACCAAGTGCACCGTTCTCCTCGCTTCAAGTGATAGCAGATTGATCAATTGACAACGAGAAGAATAAGAAGGCAGCGGGTTATCAAAATGTATGGAGTTCAATGCAAAACGGACAAACTTTCTTTGAACTCTTTCTATTCTGGCCGAATGATTGCTGTAGATGGGGTTCCAGATATTGGAAGCATATTCTAGTTTGGAGCGCACTAACGATATATAGGGCTTTCGTAGTATACGGATCTTTAAAGTCCCTTGCATATCTGCGAAGAAAAGCAAGGTTCCTGTAGGCCAATGGGAGCACATAACATATGTGATTGGTGAATGTGAAGTTTGAGTCAAAGGCAACGCCTAGATCAACATGTTTAATTGACGCCAACTGGATGCCTGAAATAGAGTACAACGAAGAATGGGAGTTCATGGATTTTGAGAAAAACATACTAAAACATTTTTTAACATTTAACAAAAGATTATTGGCGCGACACCAATCATCCACATTATTAAGGTCACTTTGCAAAAGGCAGGAATCTGAAGGGGCATTGATTCTACGGAAAATTTTAAGATTATCAGCAAATAGCAGAAAACTGGAGTTTTTGAAGCAGGAACCAATATCATTTACGAAAAGCAAAAAACAGGAGCGGACCAAGAATACTGCCTTGAGGCACTTCAGATGTTGCGACAAATGAGTGGGACTTAGGATTTTCGATTTTAACACACAAGAGTCTATTCGTCAGGTACGATTTCAACCAGCTTAAAAACACAGAGTGCAAGCCAATACACTCGTGTTTTTACAAGAGAATCTGGTGAGATACTTTGTCGAAGGCCTTCGAGAAGTCCGTGTATATATCATCAACTTGAAATCCATCTTTGAATGCGGATATACAGAAATCCGAGAAAGACGCCAAGTTAGTGACAGTAGAGCGTCCGGCAGAAAAACCATGTTGATTTGGTTCAACAATGCGTTTGACTATAAAGGATAGTTTATCTTTTATTATTTTTTCGAAAAGTTTCCAACAAACAGTAAGTTTAGCAATGGGCCTATAGTTTGAAATATCGTTTTTATTCCCGGTTTTGAAAATCGGTGTTATCTATCAATAAAAATGCCAGATGAGAGAGACAAATTAAACATGTAGCAACGAGGTGAACATAAAGATACGCTGCAGTGCTTCAGAACACACGCGCAGACGCCATCACTGTCGCATTTCAGCGAGGGCTTTAGTGTGAACATAGCATTGCCAACAACGGGATTGGAGATAGTGAGCGATCCAAAATCTAATCGTTCAGTGACAGCTGAGAGCAGATTCGGAACAGCAGCATCATCATCAAAATTAGGTTTCAAGAATTCAGCGAATAGTTCAACAGAACCATCCAGAGACTGCGCGCTCTTGCCATTAAAGTGCATGCAAGTGGGAATATTAGAAGAGCCACGTTTGAAGCGAATAAAATTCCAAAAGGCCTTAGGATTTTCTTTTAGATCCGTTTCGAGCCTTCCCATATACTGGTTATACAGAAATTTATCGAGCACGTTAAACTGTTTCACACTAGTTGTATATTGCTATTTGAGGAAAGTATCCGTAGTATTGGCCCTATACAACTTGTTATACTTATTTCGCTTATTTTTTAGATTTTTTAGAGCTTTGTTGTACCAAGGCAGTTTATTTAGTTTTGGCCCAAGAGGAGGCACATTGATATTAAAAATCTCACACAACTTATAAAGGAAGGTATCGCAGCAAGCGCTGACGTCCTCAGAATCAAATAGATTTTCCCAAGTTACATCGAGGAAAGCATTGTTAAACTCCTCAAAATTAGTTCGCCGGAAATTTAAAGAAAGATTGTCCGCGAGAGTAGAAGCAGGAATCGCGTCAAAGTATTGAATAAAGATAGCAAGCGGAACATGATGCTTATCGGACGCGCATTATGGGAGAGTACTCTCAGACAGTTTAAATATTAAATTTTCGTCCACAAACACAAGATCAAGCAACCTAGAAAGAGCGTTAAATAAATGATTAATTTGGATAAGATCACAACTTAAAAAACTATCAATGAGATTAATTTCATGTAAGCGCGTAACATTTGTAGGAGTTAAAATGCCATTATTCTGTAAATTCAGCCATGTGATGTCCGGCATATTATAATCGCCAAGAATACAAAAATTAGCATCAGCTTTAGTTTCCCAAAGATTGACAATGTTTTCGATGTGAGCACTATATAGACTGTCACAACTGTTTGACGGTATGTATGAACAGCAGATGAGCGTATAGCACGAAGAGCCAGAGATTCGGACACACAGCTGGTCGATTAAGGAATCGCGGTGAAGTAATTCAAAGACTGAGGCACATAAGCCTCTTTTTACTGCGATCAAAACACCACCACCTTTTCTCAGCCCCGTTTTGATATAATCTCTGTCTTTGCGATAAGTTACAAAGAGCATAGGATCGAAAAACTCTTCATGGAAGAAATCCTCATTAAGCCAAGTTTCGACGAGAACGTAAACATCGTAGTCCATCCGGGATGAGGACAGGACAACATCTATCGCCTTTGTGCGCATGCCGCCTATATTTTGTGTTAACGGACAGACGGACGGACGGACATGGCTCAATCAAATTTTTTGTCGATACTGATGATTTTGATATATGGAAGTCTATATACATCTCGATTTATACCTGTACAGCCAACCGTTATCCAATCAAAGTTAATATACTCTGTGTGCAAAGCACGCTGAATATAAAAAACGTGTGCGTGTACTAACAGATGTATGCGCGTGAGAAGTTATACTTCTTTGGCATCATTTAAAATTATCGCAAATATTAATCTAGGCAAAGGGCTACCTATGTATATAACATAATTCAGACAAATCGCACCGTGGATAGAATTTGTTCGAATGGATCGGTCCCTGGTCCACCTCTCGGAAAGGAACTTCTCAGAAATTCTCTCCGGATTGCTGTGAAGCTATTCTGAAAAATTTAAATAAAATCGGTGGAGTGGTTTCGGAGTTCATAAGCTGCATGCAAACATATCTACATCCATCTTTATATACAAATATAGTAGATATTAAATCTCCTTAGTGCACAAAAATTGGAATACATGTACATTAGACTGACCCGATTTTGCATCATATCTTTATATTTTTGATGCTGAATGCTAAAAACCTTCGAATAGGTCTCAGAATCCTACTAAAAAATTTAACTTTGAAAATTTTGACGAATCGTGTAACATTTTTAAAGATCACTTTCAAGAGATGTGTGCTTGATTAACCATTAACAACATTAACATGCATATATATGTATTTACGTCAAGCTGACATGAAATGAAAGTATATACATACCTAAAAATACACTTCCGAAGTTAAATAACGCTAGCGAATGCTGGCTTTTTCACAATTCGATCTAATTGAACATAATGTGAGTGGTGAAAATCCCACTCAAAGCAAGTATGCTCGTACAGTTCGCAGCGAACAACCACGCGAACTGCATCTTCGACCTGTTAATTTTGTGTTACATTTTAAAATTTCTCTCATAATTTTTTCATAACGCGCCTGAAGAAGTAAGGTAACAATAGGACAGTATGGGGAGTACCATTTTCACTAAACTATTCTTTTTTACGGATGTTATAAGATGTTTTCTTTATTCACTCTTAAAATAAATCTCCTTTTTATTCCCGACCGTTAATATTTACGAAACAAAATCGTTTCCATTTATTCCATCAGAATTCTAATTGTTTGGAATAATTTTAAAGATTTGCTTGCAGCAACAATTTGAAAATAAGGAGCCTGCACAAGTGCACCTATAACGGATTTTTCTATATATTCTTGAAAATTTGCTGATATATTTGCATAATATTGACAGTTGTTCGCTGTTGAAATTAGCAATGAAACCAGTTCTTTTAACAGTGATTTGTTTGGTTAAGAATATGAAATTTTTACTTGCTTCATATTAGTTTGGCGGCCGCCGTGGTGTAATGGTAGCGCGCTCCGCCTACCACATCGAAGGACATGGGTTCAGGCCCCGGGGAAAGCAGCATCAAAATTTTAGAAACAAGTTTTTCAAAAAAAAAAAAAAATTCTAGCGGTGTCGCCCCTCGGCAGTGTTTGGCAAACACTCCGAGTGTATTTCTGCCATAAAAAGCTTCTCGAAGTCGGCATAAAAACAAGTAGGTCCCGTCCCGCCAATTTGTACGAAAAATAAAAAAGGAGCACGGCGAAAATTGGAAGAAACGCTCGGCCTTAAATCTCTTCGGAGGTTATCGCGCTTTTCATTAATTAATAGTTTTATCCTTGAAGAAAAAATTAACATAATTGTCTACAAAGGACAACTTACGCAAAATATGGAAATAGTAGCGAAGTACATTACAATTAATTTTCCCCTAGGAGATTCTGAAAGAAATATATTAAATAGTAATCCCCGCGTTATCGAAGTAGAGGGCAACGAACGGCCATTGAAACCAATGATAGGAATATCGTAACTATGTCTCTCCTAAAAACATTTAAAATTGCTCCAGAAACTTCCGCGGAATTGAAGGATGGTATAAACATGAAAACGATAATCTCATTTGTTCACCATCACTTGAGGTAAAAAAATTAATTAGGTCTCTGGCTAAATTAAAACCAGCTTCTTGCCACAAAAAACTAAGCTGGTACTGTGAAAAAATAAACTGCTTTCGGAATGACTGGAGACGAGTCATATTCTATGATTAGAGCAAAATAAATATATTCAATTAAGACTTGTAATGCGT
This sequence comes from Eurosta solidaginis, assembly GCF_040869045.1. Taxonomy (NCBI): domain Eukaryota; kingdom Metazoa; phylum Arthropoda; class Insecta; order Diptera; family Tephritidae; genus Eurosta; species Eurosta solidaginis. Next base: position 117,127,514 of record NC_090322.1, on the reverse strand, counting down.
GGCTAGCACCAAAAATATGCACTCGCAACAACGTTCAGATTACTGTGCTCGAATAGCCTCACGATACTTAGTGAAAGGCCTTCTTTAATGCACGCCATTACATACGGAGTTGTGACTCAATCTTCCTGTATTTTTGGGACTTACTATCGTAGCCATTAGGGAACGAATGTCCAAAATTATACTATCCTCAAACTCCGTGGCATTTTCAGCAGCAGTTTTAAATGTGTTCAGAAGAGCTATTTTGATGATATCCGTTTAACCGCCTTCAGTGGCTTTTCGTGTTCATCCGCTCCCAGAACGAGGGGATAAAGCCACCGATTCCGTATATTTCATCCAAACCCTCCAAAGGAATGATTCATTGCAAAGACCATCGCCTACGCTGTTCATATTTCGGATTATTTGCAGTTTGTAGACAGTTATGTTAACTTTTTTCTTAAGGTTTACACTATTATTTTTATTTAATACCGTGTCTTTTACGACTGCCAGGGGCTTTCTAACTTTCTCGTCCTAAAATATAACCCAATGAGCTGAGTTCGCCACAAGAACTAAAAACTTTCGTTGCGTAGCTGTAGGGACTGTAAAAATGATGTGAGAGGGAAGAAATTTTTATCGGTTTTTTTTTTGACCGTAGGTGTATATAAAGTTTTACTCACCTGCATGGTATAAACCGATCAAGTGATGTTGATGTCGATGCCGCTTCGAAAGCATTGAAAAGATTCCTGGCAACTGGACTGCAATGTTTTAGTATACGCTTTTCATAATCTGGGCTGAACATTTTTCAAATCAATTTCTTACGAATATATTTTAGCGTGGCTGCCGTTTACCAAATAATTTACAAAATATATGCTTTTTGGTGGTGTAGTCAAGTTACAATATTGCAAATAGTAAATATGTTTAAGAAATATGTACATATAACAAACAATCACTTCTCAGGAGCTTTCTGGCTGCAATTGCAATTTAATTCTTACTATTTACAAATAAAGATGTCTTTCTATTCATAAGAGCGTTCTGCAAAGAGACAAATAATATAAATAATTTAAATATTTTCAATATTAATATTTTTTTGTGCAGCCTATTTTGTTTGTATGTTTACATATTTTGAAAATACTTAATACAAAAACTGGCCATAAGTCATAAGGTCAAAGTCATATCTGTCAGCTAAGATATAATAATACAATATGTTGCTATTTCTCACGAAGCTTAAATAAATAAATAAATGTAAGGCGTGATAAGCTCCGAAAAGATTTTAGGCCGCGATTCTCTTCCAATTTGCGTCGTGCTCATTTTAATTTATCCTACAAATTGGCGGGACGGGACCTACTTGTTTTATGCCGACTCCGAACGGCATCTGCAAGGCAGACGAGTTTTCACTGAGAGCTTTTCATGGTAGAAACACACTCGGAGTGCTTGCCAAAATCTACCGAGGTTCGACCCCGCTTAGAAAGATTTTCTTCTAATTGAAAAAACTTGTTTCTAAAATTTTGATGTTGCTTTGCCAGGGGCGTAAACCCAGGATCTTCGGTGTGGAAGGCGGAGCACGCTACCACTACACCACTGCGGCCGCTCACAAAGCTTAGAAACAGAAAAAGTTGCTACATACAAAGAACGTGCCGGCACGTTTATTATTTCTGGTACGAGTAGACAACACCTTACGTGCAAGAATTAAAAAAAACAATTTTTAAAAAAAAACCAAATTACTTAAAATGGTTTTTGTCGTAGTTTGTGTACAAAGGAATCTTAGACATAGAGAGCGAGCCACGTATTTGACAAACAGTATGTATGTACTTTGACGATCATTCAAGATTACTCGTGGTAATCATGGCACTTTTATTTGTAGTGGGAACTATAGATGTCATGAAATGAATTTTTAATGGTGTAAGTTGCTTAAATCGAATTGTTGGCCATATATTTAAATGTCAAGCGTTTTCGGTACCATTTAGAAGGACGACAGTTTGCAAATTAAATGGGGTTACAGTTATACAGATCATAAACCATTAACATTTGCTTGAAATTCAAGAACAAAGCGCAGTCCTAGGCATACCAGATATCTCGAAATCATAGCAAAATTTACTAACGATATACAATTGATAAAAGAAGAAGATAATATAGTAGCTGCTGCCTTGTCACGAGCTTTTGAAGGGACGCAATTAAGAACTTCGATCTAAATTTTAAAGCTTTACAAAAACAGCAGAAGCAAGATAGCGAACTTAGTGAACTAATATCTGAACAAACTTTTCATAATCTTAAGTAGATCAAAATTGCTTTATTAGGTATTAATATTTGGTGCGAAATTTCAGGAGAAAATCCTAGACCACATATTTCATATATTCCGTAGATTGATAGTTCAGAAGTATTATTGGCCAAGTATGAACAAGCATTTGGATATTTTTTTTTTTGCTTGCCCTTTCTTAGTAAACTATAAATGAATATATTTCACGTTTTGGAGTTCCATTAGAAATTACTACAGATTTCGGAATTGTCTAAAGTTCTTGAAAGTCATCAAATTAAAGTGGTACCAGACATTGGAACGGAGAGTTACCGTTAATACTCTTAGGTTTGCGATCGACTTTCAAAGAAGATATTTCAGCTACACCGAAATAGTTTTTGGCAAACATTTAAGATTACCTGGGGAACATGTTGTCTCTACTCCTGAGAATACAACTTCAACAGATATTTTGAATGATCTGCGCCTACATTTTAGGAATTTTAAATAAAATCTTGACCATATTAAACTTCTTATGGTGCTTATGTGCCTAAAAATGTACAGGGTCGCAAATATGTTTTCGTACACGTGGTAAACAAACATTCCTTACTACATCCATATGAAGGCCTTATAGAGTTATTGAAAAAGATGTTACACATTTCGAAGTAGAAACAAAGAATGAAGTTAGAAGTTTTCCTATTGATAGTTTGATACCAGCTATGGTGGAGAGTACCTAGTTTCCTATGCCAAAAAACAAAAAAGAATGTTACTTTCAATTTGTTAAGCAATAAATCCGTGAAAGTGAGTTAATAACTTTATTTAAATTTAACTTGAATGTAATAGCACTTTGCATTTTCAAAGTTTTTAATATATCTATATGCACATATGTATGTAGGTATTTCAATTTGTATATATTGTACATACATATCAATTTTGATTTTTCATTTATCAAAAATTTTCATATTTGATTTGAAGATTTTAAATATACAAGCATACATTTAGCCTGAATTATTATTAAATAAAATAGTTTACAAATATATGTAGGTATGTATATGTATACGCTGGTTTTCAATAACCACACTGTCCCATCTAGAATACTCCTTTATCCTAAATATTATAACCTAATTAAGCCCGAAGCTATGCGCAAAGAGTCAGGTCACTGTGTTTTCGGGAAGTTTTTTGAAACTCGAAAGCAAAATGTCCAAGCTCGGACCTAGCGAAAATTTCTTTCATGCGGCATTGTCAGGGGGTTCTGAAGTATATTTATAGTTTCAAGTATCTATGTACATACATAGCTCTACGGTAAGTTCCTCAAATAGCGGTCGCAATATTCCGCATTTGTAAATAGACTTTTTAAACGTTTCGATCCATGTCCCATTTCGAAAACTCTTATCCTAAATATTAACGAGTAGGGAAGTCTAATGTTTTCGTCTAATTGGCATCTCTATGTGTAATCAATCACACTGGACCACGAATTTCAACTTTTTCTCTTTACCAGAAACGCCGTTATGAAATTCGTATGTAAAATCACCCCTGATTTCGAAAATTGAGTTCATTTTTGATTCTATGGTACCGTTTTTGTGATATTTGCAATTTACCGTTATTCGAAAAAAACAAAAAGACGGCTCCCTTTAATTACGTATATCTCACGAACGGCGCGCTTTTGTCCACGCCTTTCCTGCTTGATGGATGATATGCAACTCCTGTCACCTTTTGATTTCTCCCAAGCGGATTGGGACGTCTATCGTCGACTCAACGAGTGTTGCACCATCCTTTGCCAACTCATCCGCCTTTTCGTTACCTTTTATCCCTTTATGACCGGGAACCCAGTAAAGATGTATGGTCCGGCCTAAGCGAAGTTTTTCCAATGCTTCTTACAAATTTCGCAGTCCCGCCCTTTTGTCCACGCCTTTCCTGCTTGATGGATGATATGCACCTCCTGTCACCTTTTGATTTCTCCCAAGCGGATTGGGATGTCTATCGTCGACTCAGCGAGTTTTGCATCATCTTTTGCCAACTCATCCGCCTTTTCGTTACCTTTTATGGTCCGGCCTAAGCGAAGTTTTTCCAATGCTTCTATGCATTCCAGAACACTTCTTGATGAAGTGCTGTGTGGGATTATTGCCTTAATCGCAGCCTATCAATATATATATTGATGCGACTGCAGCTTAAGATCGCTTCCTCCAGAATTTCTGCTGATTTCTTCCCTGCTATAATTTCCGCCTGAAAAACGCTGCAGTGATCTGGCAGCCTGTAGGATCTACTTATTTCCGGATCGTCACAGTAAACAGCAGACCCAACCCCTTCCATTAATTTGGAACCATCCGCAAACACGTGTATAGTATGTTCTGCCATTTCTGCACCCCGGCACCAACCCTCCGGCTCAATTTTGACCCCAATATCTCTTTCGAAGCTCAGGCACGGGACCATATATTCCGTTTGCCCGATATTAGATGGCGCTATATTGCTGGCCATAAGGTCTGCACTCAAGCTGCCCCGAGGCCTTAAGCCTTGTTGCAGTTGCTGGCGCGATGTTTTTGGCCGTTAGGTCTGCAGGCGGGATGTGTATGCTAATCATAGATCTGCATACCCTCTCAAGTTTTTTGGTATACGTACTCTTTTGTTTGGATGTCCACCAAACAAGAACCCCATAGTAAAGTATGGGTTTGACAATTGCCATAAATACGCAATGAGAGTTTGGGTGATAGACCCCACGTGCATCCTAGCAACTTCTTGCAGTACCGCGGAGGCTTTGTTCGCTTTCTCTTCCACATGGAGTTTCCACAACTTACTACCTAGTACAACTCCTAGACACTTTGTACTACCGCCTAAGCAATTGGTTTATAACCAGCGTCCACAGCATTTGTGATAAAACCCGACCCTGCGGCGTTTCTCTGTTTACAGATTTCGTTGCGTCGCACAAACTCAATTGCGATGTGATCATTCTGCCGCTTAACATGGAGCCGACCCAATTTGCGAAAGCTGGATGAACTTCAATTGAGTTGAGAAAGCTCCGGCAATGTCCAGAAAAACACCTAGGGCATATTCCTAATATTCCAGGGCCTTCTCTATATTCATAACCACCCTATGCAATGCAGTATCGCCTGACTTGCCTTTGGTGTAAGCATGTTGTGCTGAGAAGAATAATTCCTCGTTAATTTTTGATTTTATATACACATCTATTAATCTCTTTAAGGTTTTGAGTAGAAAAGGTGTCAACTAATAGGTCCGAAAGACGGTGCAGATGACTGGCTTTTCCCGCTTTCGGTATGAAGACTACTCGAGCCGTCCTCCAAGATCGCGGAAGGTGGTTCAGTTTTATGCAACCCTCAAAGATTATTCTTAGCCATTCTATAATCGTTCCACCGGCCATCTGCAGCATAGCAGGGAATATCCCATCTGGGCCCAGCGATTTGAACATAGCAAATGTTTTTATTGCCAATTCAATTTTGGTATTTGTCACCAATCCTGGTACCTCTCGCTCCGTATTAGGACTGTTGGTTACATAACACTTCCGCATCATCTCCTGATTGGAAGTGTGCCCTGCAACACCCGCGGGTACTCCATGCATACATTCCTCGCTTTCCGCAACTTGTGCCAACTTAAAAATCTCCTTTATCTGCCCTCTAAGAAGACTGGGCTCCTTACTCCACCATGGTGGCTTGCTTTCCCCTTGAATCTTCTCAAGCTTTTGACTAGAATTTAAAAAAAAAACTATTTGTTGCACAAGAACACGATATAGAAGTTAAATCACTAGTAAAAGATTTAAATTGTAGACATAGATTAGAGTTACTAACAGTTTCTTCTTTAAATATCCAAATTTGGTGTGAAACGTCACTTAGTGTAACAAGGCCGTATATACCTCAACCGTTACGGAAAATTATTTTCGATAAATTACATAGTATAGCTCATGTCGGTATTAAAGCAACATGACAATTAATCACAAGCAGGTACTTCTGGCCTGAAAATATTTCTGCGAAAAACGTCGCAGAAACTTTCTTTCTGGACCGCTGACAATTACAACAGTACAATCGCAAATGTTTACACAAATGTCGTTAGGAAGCCATCAACCACAACCACTGTCTATCATCCGCAGGCTAACGGAATAGCCGAACGATTTCATAGGCAACCAAAAGCTTCAATTGATTGAGGAGTTGCCTATAGTATTGTTAGGTTTGCGATCATCTTACAAGGAAGATATTCCGTCCACAGCTGCAGAAATGGCATATAGCGAAAATCTTAGGCTTCCCTCGCAAATGGTATTTCGATCCGAAAATAATTTTGACTCATCTGATGTTCTATATAAATTGAAACAAAATTTTAAACATTATTATTCATCGAACATATCGCATCATAAAAATTCCCTGGTTTGTATTCCAAAAAAATTGTATGATTGCAAGTTTGTCTTGGTTAGAGTTAACAGGAAGATAACTGGTTTACAAGAACCATATGAACTCCTGAGGTAATAGAAAAAACACCAAAGTGGTTCAAGGTTAATTCTTATAAAAAAATTGATAAATATCTCTATTGACAGAATTATGCCCGCGTATTTGGATATGAATAAATGTAGTAAATCCAATAAAACCAAAAAAATTACGTTTAATTTGTTGAATATGGAACAATTTTGGAAAGGGGAGTAGTGTAGTGGTAAACTGCACGGTACTTGTATTGAAATACTTGTTATTATTTAACTTAGTATGTTTTTAAAATTCTGATTTATTCAGATATTTTATTTTTCACTTTAGAATTTTTGATGTGAAAATTTTATAATTTTTCATTCAGTTTTTGATGTCGTTAAAATAATATCATAACTTTTGGAGATTTAATTGTTATAATTGCGTAATTTTTGATATACCTTTACGGGTATTTCATTCTTTTGTGAGAATTGTTGCTTGCTCGCAACTCAAAAGCGTTACATTTTTGCCCTGCATAAAATGACGGTGTGGCAGTGTAAAGGCTTGGTTTCCTCGGAAGCGGCGCCGCTATATAGCGGCCGTTATATAGCGGTACAGTATGTTGTCAAAAATGTTGCAGTGTAAAAGTAATTACGTGGAAACTAAGAAGACGGTGAAGTTCACCGCAACGTAATATAGCGGCAGGGCATAAAATATTACGGCCGTCATGACGGTAGAAACTAGTTCATCACCGTTTTTTGCCACCGCTATTGTCAAAACGGTGAACATTTTGTCAAATAATTGAAATTATTTATAAAAAAAATAAACATTTTTGAATAAAAATGTTTTTCTTGTACGTTTATTTAATGAAAATAATAAAAAACTAAAAAAAAAACAAGCAAAAATGCAAAATAAAATTTTGCGAATCGTCTGCCGTAACTGTTCGTAGTTTCCAACAAAACGGTGCCGCAGAAAACGGTGAGTATGCCGGCCGCTCTTTGGCGGTCGTAACATAGCGGCACCGCTTTTGGAGGCAACCAAGCCTTAACCCTGCTGAACCAGCTGATCGTGACAATTTATTTTCGTAACTACACACATTTTTGCGAAGAAAATTGAAATAGAGGCAATACATGATAACAAACTTTTTTATTATTGTCAGCGCGTATGTGAAATCGGGGTAGCCGTTTATGTTCTTTTCATGCAATATAAAAGTTGACCGTTTTCTGGGGTAGGAGTAACGCTATTAAAGTTTTACCATTTATTTAGGTAAAATTTTCTTCAGAAAAGAAAACGCTATAACGTAACTTTGTATTCCGCAACAGAATATAAAGAAAATTTCACAGAAAACTAATTTCTTTGAAAATTTTTTACGAAAAGTGAATCAATCAAAATTTATTACTTCAGAAAAAAAAATTCGGTTTTCTCGGTTGCCATTACTTGCTACTTGATATCCTGCTTAAGTCAACCGAAAAAAGTTTTTGTTAGCATTGCTCATCCACTTATCGGTCTATCCGTCAACCTATTTTCCCGAGGGGTCATCATAACAAGTTTTTTTGGCAAAAACTGTCATTTAAAGAAATATTTTGTAAAGAAATTTAACAATCTACTTCTTCTGACAGCGAATAATACAAACAAAAAAATAAATTTAAGGCGCTTTAACCTCCGAATATATTTTACGCCAATCTTCTCTTCCAATTTGTGACGTGCTCCTTTTTAATATTTCATACAAATTGGCGGGACGGGACCTACTTTTTTTATGCCGACTCCGAACGGCATCTGCAAGGCAGACGAATTTTCACTGAGAGCTTTCCATGGCAGAAATACTCTCGGAGTGCTTGCCAATTCACTGCCGAGAGGCGACTCCGCTTAGAAAAATTTACTTTTAATTGAAAAACTTGTTTCTAAAATTTTGATGTTGCTTTGCCAGGGGCGTGAACTCAGGATAGTCGGTGTGGTAGGGGGATCCCGCTACCATCACACCACGGCGACCACGACTAATACTCCTGTAAAAAATAATAACAATGACTTAAAAACTGTATTTAGCTTTTTTGAAAACAAAAAGCGCGTGGCAACGCCTACTAAGGCCGCTCGAATCTTTTATCTTCTATAAAATATTCACAAAATCGCTTATATAAAAATTAAAAATACACATATAGGACACAGAATGAAATTCGAGATCTGTAGCCTCTACCGCTTATTCCCATGTTTTTGGCGATGACAAAATATGTATTCTTCATAAAAATACATTTACACAGCAATTTCAGATATAAATTAATGGAGTGAGGACGATCGACTACACTGTCTCCTGAAACATTTTCTTATCCAGCTCAAAGTTTTAACATTAGAAGATCCATAAAGCTACATGGCTGTCACCCGATCGAAAAATGCGGCGAAGAGTAAAGGAAAAATTAAAATTTTAACAAAATTTCGCCGAGAGACAAAAGGTTTCAAGCCCAGGTAAAATTTTTGTCAGATAAAATAGGGCGTTCTGGTAACCAACGTTCAGAGAGTATTTAGATTCTAGAGGGAAATTTTCTATGTCCTCTTAAACGCAGGCAGCAAAGATGATAATGTTCCATCCGCTCTTCACAATAATGCCAACTGGAGCATTCAGCCCAATTCTAAACAAAAATTCCTTGCGAGTTTTTTCACTTCTCCCATTCATCGTATTATAAATAAAAATTCCTTGTGACTTTTCCCTTTCCTCTTATTCTGAACAATGGTCGAAAATGCGGAAACCGGTTATGGGAGAAAAGTAGGTATTATGAATGTGAGTGAGAGGGAGATTTCTCTGCTATTTCTTAGGAGTTTTTTCACTTTTTAAATTAAAGGAAATGCATCAAAATAGTTGAAGTAAATTGGTTCTTTTAAGAAAGAACACTTTTTTATTTTTTTACGAAGAGGAAGCATCGAAAGCCTCATAGTCAGTATGGGACTTTAGCCGCACTAAACCTCTACCGTCTGAGTACCATTTACCCCCCGGTACTACCGTCAAGTATTTCGTCGGGAGGTAGGTTGAGCACTAAGCTCTACGTCTGTCGGGGTCACGTTGCTGTACTTTGATAGTCCCGCGGTATAGTTAACGCTGGGACTGGCACGCCATGCTTACTACCTCAATGTGATTGACACATATCACTTCTACGAATATTTCCAAGCATACCTTAAACACAGTGCATTAGACTGGGTCGATTTTTTAACCGATATCGCGCCATCGATTTTTCGATAGGATTTGGGCCCAGGAAAAAGTTCCACTACGCATACCCAAAAAAGTAATTTTCGAGCCTGCGAAGTTTAACTTTTTTTACTTTTTTTCCACTTTGATTTTTAAGCTTTTTTCATGACCTACTAAAAAAATTTTCATTTGATTGTAAAATTTTCATGTATACCCTGTCCGACCCAAAAATGTCCGGGCAGGGTATACATATGAAAATTTTTTTAGTAGGTCATGAAACCATAAAAATCAAGGTCGAAAAAAGTAAAAAAAATGAAATTTCGCAGGCTCGAAAATTATTTTTTTGGGTATACGTAGTGGAACTTTTTTCCTGAGGCTAAATCCTATCGAAAAATCGATGGCGCGATATCGGTTAACTTTCCTCCATAGAAATTGTCCCATCCTACTGTGCATACAGTGGTTGTAGCATGTTTGTGCGTTCGACTACTTGTATTGTAGGGTTTTTTGTTTTTTTATTTTTTATTTTATTTCTTTTATATCTATATGTATATATAAATATATTTTTTTCCTTTAATTTTAATAGGTTTTTTTTATACTCAGCTGAGCAGAGCTCACAGAGTATATTAATTTTGTTCGCATAACGGTAATCCGTAACGGGATAAACTAATCGAGATAGATATAGATTTCTATATATAAGAATGATCTGGGCGAAAAAAGAAATTAATTTATCCATGTCCGTCCGTCCGTCCGTCCGTTAACGCGATAAAGTAAATTTTGAGGTATCTTGACGAAATTTGGTATGACGCAAAATAGAAAATTAGTAAAGTTTTGGACAACGGGCGTGACACCGCCCACTTTTAAAAGAAGTTTAGCAAGCTGTAACTTAGAGTCGTTGAAAATATCATGATGAAATTTGGCAGGAACTCCTATTACTTATGTGTGCTAAATAAAAATTAGTAAAATCGGATGACGAACACTCCCACTTTTTAAAAAAAAAACAATTTTTAAAAATCAAATTTTAACAAAAAATTTAATATCTTTACAATATATAAGTAAATTATGTCAACATTCAACTGCAGTAATGATATGGTGCAACAAAATACAAAAATAAAAGAAAATTTTAAAATGGGCGTAACTCCGCCCATTTTTATTTAATTTGTCTAGAATTTAATGCCATAAGTCGAACAAAAACTAACCAATCCTTGTGAAGTTTGGTAGGGCCATAGATTCTATGACAATAACTGTTTTCTGTGAAAATGGGCGAAATTCGTTGAAGCCACGCCCAGTTTTTGTACACAGTCGACCGTCTGTCCTTTCGCTCGGCCGTTAACACGATAAACATAGTTCACGTACTTATCTGAACTCACTTTATCTTGTTATAAAAAATGGCCGAAATCAGAATATGACCACGCCCACTTTTCGCATATATAAACAAATTAGCGGTACCCGACAGATGATGTTCTGGGTCACCCTGGTCCACATTTGGGTCGATATCTCGAAAACGCCATCACATATACAATGGTCACTCCTTTTTAAAACCCTCATTAATACCTTTAATTTGATACCCATATCGCACAAACACATAGTCACCCCTGGTCCACCTTTATGGCGATATCTCGAAAAGGCGTTCACCTATAGAACTAAGGCCCACTCCCTTTTAAATAATAATTAACACCTTTCATTTTATACCCATATCGTACAAATTCTAGAGTCACCCCTGGTCACCTTTATGGAGATATCTCGAAAAGGCGTCCACCTATAGAACTAAGGCCCACTCCCTTTTAAAACACATATTAACACATTTAATTTGATTTCCATATCGTACAAACAAATTCTAGGGTCACCCCTGGTCCACCCTTATGGCGATATCTCGAAAAGGCGTCCACCTATAGAACTAAGGCCCACTCCCTTTTAAAATACTCATTAACACCTTTCATTTGATACCCATATCGTACAAACAAATTCTAGAGTCACCCCTGATCCACCTTTATGGCGATATCTCGAAAAGGCGTCCACCTATAGAACTAAGGTCCACTCCCCTTTAAAATACTCATTAACACCTTTCATTTGATACCCATATCGTACAAACAAATTCTAGAGTCACCCCTGGCCACCTTTATGGTGATATCTCGAAAAGGCGTCCACCTATAGAACTAAGGCCCACTCCCTTTTAAAATACTCATTAACACCTTTCATTTGATACCCATATCATACAAATTCTAGAGTCACCCCTGGTCCACCTTTATGGCGATATCTCGAAAAGGCGTCCACCTATAGAACTAAGGCCCACTCCCTTTTAAAACACACATTAACACCTTTAATTTGATTTCCATATCGTACAAACAAATTCTAGAGTCACCCCTGGTCCACCCTTATGGCGATATCTCGAAAAGGCGTCCACCTATAGAACTAAGGCCCACTCCCTTTTAAAATAGTCATTAACACCTTTCATTTGATACTAATATCGTCCAAACAAATTCTAGAGTCACCCCTGATCCACCTTTATGGCGATATCTCGAAAAGGCGTCCACCTATAGAACTAAGGCCCACTCCCCTTTAAAATACTCATTAACACCTTTCATTTGATACCCATATCGTACAAAGAAATTCTAGAGTCACCCCTGACCACCTTTATGGTGATATCTCGAAAAGGCGTCCACCTATAGAACTAAGGCCCACTCCCTTTTAAAATACTCATTAACACCTTTCATTTGATACCCATATCGTACAAATTCTAGAGTCACCCCTGGTCCACCTTTATGGCGATATCTCGAAAAGGCGTCCACCTATAGAACTATGGCCCACTCCCTTTTAAAACACACATTAACACCTTTAATTTGATTTCCATATCGTACAAACAAATTCTAGAGTCACCCCTGGTCCACCTTTATGGCGATATCTCGAAAAGGCGTCCACCTATAGAACTAAGGCCCACTCCCTTTTAAAACACACATTAACACCTTTAATTTGATTTCCATATCGTACAAACAAATTCTAGTGTCACCCCTGGTCCACTTTTATGGCGATATCTCGAAAAGGCGTCCACCTATAGAACTAAGGCCTACTCCCTTTTAAAACACTCATTAACATCTTTCATTTCATACCCATATCGTACAAACAAATTCTAGTCACCCCTGGTCCACCCTTACGGCGATATCTCGAAGAGGCGTCCACCTATAGAACTAAGGCCCACTCCCTTTTAAAATATTCATTAACACCTTTAATTTGATTTCCATATCGTACAAACAAATTCTAGTCACCCCTGGTCCACTTTTATGGCGATATCTCGAAAAGGCGTCCACCTATAGAACTAAGGCCTACTCCCTTTTAAAACACTCATTAACACCTTTCATTTCATACCCATATCGTACAAACAAATTCTAGAGTCACCCCTGATCCACCTTTATGGCGATATCTCGAAAAGGTGTCCACCTATAGAACTAAGACCCACTCCCTTTTAAAACACACATTAACACCTTTAATTTGATCGTACAAACAAATTCTAGAGTCACCCCTGGTCCACCTTTATGGCGATATCTCGAAAATGCGTCCACCTATAGAACTATGGCCCACTCCCTTTTAAAACACACATTAACACCTTTAATTTGATTTCCATATCGTACAAACAAATTCTAGAGCCACCCCTGGTCCACCTTTATGGCGATATCTCGAAAAGGCGTCCACCTATAGAACTAAGGCCTACTCCCTTTTAAAACACTCATTAACACCTTTCATTTCATACCCATATCGTACAAACAAATTCTAGAGTCACCCCTGGTCCACCCTTATGGCGATATCTCGAAAAGACGTCCACCTATAGAACTAAGACCCACTCCCTTTTAAATAATCAATAACACCTTTCATTTGATACCCATATCGTACAAACGTATTCTAGAGTCACCCCTGGTACACCTTTATGACGATATCTCGAAAAGGCGTCCACCGATAGAACTAAGGCCCAATCCCTTTTAAAATACTCATTAACACCTTTCATTTCATACCCATATCGTGCAAACAAGTTCCAGTCACCCCTGGTCCACCTTTATGGCGATATCTCGAAAAGGCGTTCACCTATATGACTAAGGCCCACTCCCTTTTAAAATACTCATTAACACCATTCATTTCATACCCATATCGTACAAACACATTCTAGATTCACCCCTGGCCCACCTTTATGGCGATATCCCTAAATGGCGTCCACCTATAGAACTAAGGCCCACGCCCTGTTAAAATACTCATTAACACCTTTCATTTGATACCCATATCGTACAAACACATTCTAGATTCACCCCTGGTCCACCTTTATGGCGATATCCCGAAATGGCCCACACGCTTTTAAAATACTCTTTAATACCTTCCATTTGATACGCATGTCATACATACACATTGCAGGGTTACCCTAGGTTCATTTTCCTACATGGTGATTTTCCCTTATTTTGTCTCCAAAGCTCTCAGCTGAGTATGTAATTTTCGGTTACAACCGAACTTAGCCTTCCTTACTTGTTTTTTTGTCCTCTCACAATACGTATCGACGGCTTTTCTCGTACTTCCACCGGTTGGAGAGGCCTTGTCTCCAAACCCTGATTACATGTGAGACGTTTCCACTCCTACTCCTTGTTTCTATAGTTGGAGGCCTTGTCTCCAATCCGTAGGTTTGTCGTTACGTGTATGTTGACTGCTTCTGGTCAAACGGTTGAAGGGGCCTTGTCTCCAATCCTTGCTTTATTCCTTCACCTGTGGCAGTATTCGAATGGTTGAAGAGGCATTGTCTCCAATCCGTTGCCTGGTTTGCTATTACATTACCTATATATATTCCGGTCTTTTCTTATTTTATCATTCTGACGCCGCTAATTGTACGGAGGCCTTGCATCGATTTTTCAATGTTCGCTGCTGCGCCGGAGCCATTCCAGACTTCGTAGACACTTCATTATTTCCGCTAAAACAACGCAAGCCGCGGACCATTTTACCTTGCTTTGTAGCATGCATCCAACAATTGTTTCAGGAGTGTAATCCTCTCTAAAAATTCTGCGTAGTTTGCATCTCGAGCTATAACACCCAGCAAACTCGAAAAATACATTGTAAACATCTTCTGCTGTATCGCCACCACAGTAATCGCATATGTTTTTAGGCTTGTGATTGAATCGGTGCAAATATTCCTTAAATCATCCATGACCACTCAAAAACTGTGTGAGGTAGAAATCTACCTCGCCGTGCTTTCTAGATATCCATACGTTAATATCTGGGATACATCGGTGTGTCCAGCGTCCCAGTTCTGCACTCTTAGCTCTCGTGTTCCATCACGTGAGTTTTGATCCTGATAAATCGTCGCTGCTTCTTTTGCTAATATGTCTATAGGACACATTCCTGCGATGATTAGTGCTGCGTCGTCAGAGACAGTTTTAAAGGCGCTACAAACGCGTAACGCACACAGGCGGTAGGTTGACTTTACCTCGCGGAAGTATGATTTATACTCCGTGGCCTGGTTCCCAACAGGAGCCACGTAAAGTATTTGGCTTTTTACAACGCCAGCAAGAAGTTGACGCCGTCTTTGCTTTGGTCCTGTTGCATTTATCATTATCCTAGATAATGCTGCTACGGTTTTTGCTACCTTTTCATTGGCATACTCTAAGTGGGTTTTGAATGACAACCTCGTGTCTATCACGACCCCCAAGTATTTTATTGCAGGCAGCGTGTCGATGTCATGGCGGCCGATTCTTATTCTTATAGTGACCTGCTCCAGCTTCTTCCTACTTGATATGAGTACAGCCTCTGTTTTTTGTTCCGCCAGCTGCAGTTAATTTTCCGTAAGCCACGATTGAACAATCGCTATGCTTGCATTAGATTTGGCGGATATTTCGCCTAGGTGCTTGGCCGTGACTACCAATGCTATTATTATGATGCCTATTACATCTTTTGAATTTTAGCTTATCGTAAAGATAGCTAGGAGTTTTGAATTCGATAAGCTTATACAGGAATATACAGTTTCTATCTGCAAGATAATCTAAGGTACTGCATCCCAGAAGTTTATTCTTTCACAAGATGTGGTCATATTGCTTTAAGCCGTAGACGTAGCGGGTAACGAGACAGAGTCCAGCTTACTACATACAAGATCGGAATATGTAATATGAGGTAGGATTAATTGCACAGCTAACTTTTTTCTTGTATATAATGATGCACACGTTGCTTACAACTTTGCTTATATACAGCTCAGCGAAGAATTCATAATAAAACCTAATTTTTTTATCTTGTCAGTAAACATGAGACAGTTATTACCCACAAAAAGATGGGGAATATCTCATGAACAGTACCATTACTGATATGTAACACATACGACTGTGCTCCGCCTACCACACTGAAAGTCCTAGGTTCAAGTCCTGGACAAAGCAACATCAAAAATTTAGAAAGAAGATTTCTCAGTTAAACACTCCGAGTGTATTTCTGCCATGGAAATTTTCTCAGTGAAAATTCATCTGTGTTGAAATGTCGTTCGGAGTCGGCGGAAAACATGTAGGACCGGTCCCTCCAATTCGAAGGAACAATTAAAATTAGCACGACGCAAATTAAATGGGAAGCTCGGCCTTAATTCTTTCAGAGTATGTGCTAAATAAATACGTAGATAATATAACAACTTCTCTAACTACATACATATAATTCAATATTGTGGAGGATTTCTTGACGCTTGCCCAAAAAAAAAAAATGTTTCATGTTACTATATTTGATTAAGCGTTAATATATTCCCTATTAGCCCACTTATTGGACTAATATTTTGTGTTGTTGAAGACCGCTTTCGATAGGCATCTACTTACTATTAATTATCCTAGGCAGAACTTTATTTTTCGCTCTTTGTATATGTATATATGTATGTACATAACTACTCGTGTCACTTTTTAACTATTTGAAAAGTTATATACAGACTGGTCTTCCGAACTAAAATCACAATTGTTATTCAAATGATGATTTATTTGTTTTTATGATGAATGTTGGCGTATAGCACTTATCTACTGAACTTACTTTTATAGGCAAACATTTATTATTGTTTCTTACTTTTTTTCATACCTATTCAGCAAAATTGCTTGAAAAATTAATCGAATACAATTCACCGTTACTATCTGTAACATACTAAGTTAGTCCTAAACCAAACAAACAAAATAACGTGGATCGAAGCAGACAATTATTCCAAACAATGGCCAATCACTGATAAGGTGACGACGTCATACATATGTACATATGTAAGGCATTTACAAATACGGTCATACCCGTACATACCAAGTAGAAAATGTGACCACCCAACAAGCATTTCAGAAAATGTTTTTGAAAATAACTTTAAAAAAGTTTGCTATAACAAAGCATAACTCGTTAGCTTAATGTGAAAATGTGCTAAGTCACTTTTTTCAAAAATTGTATTTTAATGCAGTTTTAAAACTGAATTCAAAATACATCGATCGCAAAAAAAAATATTTAAATTTTTAATTTTTACGTGCTGTGGGCAATGATGTGTAAATGTGCTAAGTCTTCAGTTGTTAAAAAAAATGTGCTAAGTCAACCTGTCAATAATATCAATCTGAATTACTAGTCATTTCTTTGTGCGCGCATTTTATTTATTTATTTAATTCATTTAGTCTAAAAGTACATGCTTTGTTGTTGTTGTTGTATTAACGATAAAGACACTCCCCGAAGGCTTTGGGGAGTGTTACCGATGTTGATGGCCCTTTGCCGGATATAGATCCGGTACGTTCCGGTAACAAAGCACTATTAAGGTACTACTAGCTCAACCATCTCGGGAACCATTTATATGACCACATTAAACCTTCTAGGCCATCCCGCCCTCCCCACCCCCTAGTTCCCTGAGGAACTTGAGTTCGCCAGAGCCTCGGCTGTCAATGAAACATGATTCGCCACGGTAAGGTGAGTTGACAATTGGGTTGGAGAAGCTATATATTGTGCTGGCAACCCCTTGAAATTGGATTTACTCAATTGAGACATGCCTTTGGTGTATGATAAATGCTTTTCGCTGACTATAATCTACTTCAATTCTTACACGTCGATAGCTTCATGCTTTGTTACAGACTAGTTAAAAATAGAGAACAATTCAAGCTTAAACTTATATAAGCTGTTATTAAAATTAAGAACACTACTGAATCGATTTTCTAGATGTATAGTCTTAGTTATAGGTTCATTCATAACATAATTCGTTTTATTAGTTATTTAGATAAATAATCTATTATGCCGAAGATCACGCATTGGAATATATGGAATGAAGAAATTAGATAAATCAGAGCAATTCGTGCTAACGTTTATTACAATATAGGCAAGCATGAGTGAGATTCAAGTTGTTCTGTCATGCAAAGCCTGAAGACCAAGCAATTTGCACCTGCTGGTATATGATGGGAGGCCGTCTGGCCAGTGGAGCATACGTAAAGCAATTTTTGTATAAAATTTTTGAACTCTCTCAATTTTATAGGAGTTATATTCATAGAAAGGATTCCATATTATTGAGCAATATTCAAGACGACTTCTGACCAAGGATATATAAAGTGCCTTCAACGTCAGAGGCTCCTTAAAGTTACTGGTGTTACGTCTACTGAACCCAACCATTGCAACAAATTTTGAAACAACGAAGTCAATGTGACTAGAAAAAGAGAGTTTGGAGTTAAAAATTACACTCAAGTCTTTACTCTCTTGACAACGATTAAAGCGACAATTACCCACCGACGTGTGCCGTACGTACGGACGTTTGTCGTACGAAACACGTTTGACCGAACCCTCAAGCCCGTACGAATCAATGTGTGCGTTTGTGTACATGTACATAACATATTTGTGAGTGTATTGTTTACAGATAAGCACTGTTGCCATTGCCCATTTTGCATGCATGCTTATGGAAACATCAACTTTTTCCAATTTAGTTTTTGATGTTGTAAAAGGCTGGAATTAATATTAAATAAATATAAATAGGTATCATATTTATAATCTGCACTTTTACATAATTATTTCGAATTATTTTCACAATTTTTCAAACTTTAATTAGGTATTTTTGCATAAAACTGCAAACGGTCAAAACTTAGCGCACAAAAGTTTACTAGGCAACTCTGTCTAGTGAGAGAGCGACCAGCTGACACGTTCTTGCGGAAAAAATCAAAATTGTTTTGATTTCTACGTTCCGGGCTACGTACGTACGGGCGTTGCACGTCGGTGAGTTTTTGTTCACATTGCACACTCATAAGATAGGTCGTGTCAGCTGACACGTTTTTGGTACGTACGTTCGTGAGTAACTGCCGCATAAGAGATTTAGTATTTAGTTTGTAGATAAAGTATGTGGCAGTTGTCTTTTTGGAATAAGACACAACACAGCATATATTTGAATTTAAATATAAATTATTGTGTGCGCACCATCCAGCAAAAGAGTCCAGATCAGAACCGTTAGAAATAGTTTAACAAATAAATAGTCGTTTTTGTGAAATATATATTTTTAGTGTTTTATTTCAATCATTAAAGGTGAGAAGTGATGGGAAAACATATTGAGTATAAAGTGCTAAGTCAGGAGAAAAAATTTGTTATGAGTGCGGAAATTGTGCTAAGTCATAAAATAGCTGCTGGGTTGGCATACATGATTTTTATTTATCTTTTTCAAAGCTTCTGCACTCAAAAGCATTGCAATTAAGGTATCCTCATTCACAGTTTTGAAAAAAGAAGGTTATTTTAAAAGTTATTCAATTTTTTTCGTCTCCTGTAAAATTTGTAAAAGTTGACTTAGCACATTTTCACATTAAGCTAACGAACTGCTTCAATTTATTTTAATAATCTTTTTATAAACACTGAATGCGAGTATTCGCTGATGATTTACCTTTATACATAAAACGCAAAGCGAAATAGAGTGTGGGAGTCCTGTTGTTGTTGTTGTAGCAGTTCTTCGCCCCATCCAATAGGTGCGACCGATCACAAATTGTCATCAATATCCTCTAACGGGAGTCCAAGGAAACTTGCTGTTTCAACAGGGGTGGACCATAATGAAAGGGGTGTTAGAGGCGTTGGTTCCACATTACAATTAAAGAGATGGTTGGTGTCATGTGGAGACACATTGCAAGCGGGGCATACATTTTGTGTCGGAGTTGATTCTGGATATGTAAGAGTTTAACCTGTTACAGTATCCAGAACGAAGTTGAGCCAGAGTGACTCGCGTTTCCCTGGGGAGTATGCGTTCCTCTTCCGCAAGTTTTGGGTACTGTTTTTTGAATACTGGATTCACCGGGCAATTCCTGGCATAAAGGTCCGACGCCTGTTTGTGGAGTTCACCAAGGACCTGCTTGTGTTTTTTTGCTTCATACGGCTGAGTTCTCAGGTGGCGTATTTCCTCAAAATGCTTACGGAGATGACTCCTTAAGTCCCTAGGCGGTGTTGGCTCATCAATCAGATCTCTGTTGGGATGCCCAGGTTTCTGGGTATTCAACAGGAACTGTTTGAATAGCATCTCATTTTTCTCCCTGATGGGGAGTATTCTAGCCTCATTTGTAGATGGTGTTCTGGGGACATAAGAAGACAGCCCGTGGCGGTTCTGAGCGCAGTATTTTGGCAGGCCTGTAGCTTATTCCAGTGGGTAATTTTTAGGCTTGGCGACCAAATAGGGGACGCGTAGCATGCAATCGGCTGGCCAATTTCTTTGTAAGTGGTAATGAGCGTTTCTTTGTATTTTCCCCAAGTACTGCCAGCAAGGGATTTGAGGATTTTATTACGGCTCTGGATTTTCGGTACAATTGCGGCTGCATGCTCACCAAAATGTAGATCCTCATCAAACCTCACACTCAAGATATTGGGGTGTAGGACAGTCGGTAGCGAAGTGTCATCGACGTGGATGTTCAAAATGGTCGACATTTGGGAAGTCCATGTTGTAAATAAGGTCGCGGAGGATTTAGTCGGTGATAATGCCAGGTTTCGCGAGGAGAAAAAATGGAGAGATCAAGGAGGTAGCCGCTTATTCTGTTGCAAAGCTCATCGATCTTTGGGCCTGGGTCTGTGGCCATTATTGTGCAGTTATCGGCGTAGGAAACGATAGTAACTCCTTCTGGCGGCGAAGGTAGCTTAGATATGTAGAAATTAAACAAAAGTGGGGATAGGACACCACCCTGTGGCACCCCTGTTTAATTCTTCTTGGTTTTGATGTTTTATTTCTAAATTGCACCGGTGCCTGCCGACCACCCAGATAATTTGCGGTCCACCTTTTAAGACATGGAGGAATGGTAGACCCTTCCAGGTCTTGCAGTAACGTGCCATGGTTGACCGTATCAAAAGCTTTTGATAGGTCTAGCGCTACGAGTACTGTTCTATGGTGGGGATTTTGATTTAAACCGCAATTTATCTGGGTGTTGATGGCATTTAGCGCGGTGGTGTTGCTATGGAGTTTTCTGAAGCCATGCTGATGGCAGCCTAGCTGCAAATTTGCTTTGAAGTGGGGGAGCAAAATGGCTTCAAGCGTTTTGGCTACTGGCGATAGGAGAGATATCGGCCGATATGACTCTTCTATGTTAGCTGGTTTCCCAGGCTTTAGTAGCGGGACCACCTTGGCCATTTTCCATTTTGCGGGTATGACAAAGTTGGAGAGACAGGTTGAAGACATGTGCTAAATATTGGAAACCCTCCCTGCAAAAATCGTTGGATCACGTGGTCCACTGGAGTACTTACCATTATACTCCACTGTAATGCAGCAATGGACCAACTCATGTCTCTACACGAACATATTGTAAGCCGATAATTGCTCGTTTTTAACGATTGTAATCACTACACGATGTTTATTGGACTGTGGGTACTCCATGGATTACTCTGATGTTATGCGGAGCTGGAGTATATGGTCCAGTCCTAGGACATCTCAATGTTAATTGGACCATATTTTTTGTATGAATTGTGGTTAATTTTGGAGCACTCGGTTGGTCCATAGGGAGTACTCCATACATGCATGCATGGAGTACTTGCGATTTTTGCAGGGCTTTTTCCCTAGGCTTTTAAGCATCGGCATGGCTATGCCATCTGGGCCCACTGCTTTGGATGGTTTAACATGACCGATGGCATCCTCAACCTCTTTGGCGGTGATGGTAATTGGTGATGCGCTGAATTTATGTTTATGTGCGTGTCTGTTGGCCCTCCGTCTATCTTTGTCGACCGTAGAATGCATTATATATTGTCGGCAGAAAGCGCTGGCGCATTTTTTCGCATCCGACAGCACTTTATCGCCAAAGGCGATGGAAACTTTGTCATTGTGCCTAGACGGATTCGATAGGGACTTTACGGTGGACCAAAGTTTACCTACACCGGCAGAGAGGTTACAACCGCTTAGGTGCTCCTCCCATTTCACCCGCTTGTGTTCATCCACAAGCAATCTGATGCGTTGGTTTATATCCCTTATTTGGGGGTCGCCGGGATCGAGCTGCCTTATAAGGTCACGTTCTCTCGCTAAACTTGCGGCCTCCGCCGGGAAGTGGGGCCGAATTTCGGGAATTCTACCGGCGGGAATGAAACGAGCCGAGGCGGATTCAATGACCTTGCGGAAAGCACGCTCCCCTTGGCGGGCATCAGTTGGGATAGGGAGGGCAGCAAAGCGGTTGTCTGTAAAGGATTTGTATTCGTCCCACTTTCCTTTTTTAAAATTAATGAAAGTGCGTTTTTCTGCGACGATGAAGTCGGCGGAACGCTCGAGGGAAATACATAAGTATAGGCAGGTTGTCGGATGCCAATGTTACCATCGGCTGCCAGTTGACGCAGTTTACGAGTTCTGCGCTCACGATTGAAATATCCGGCGAACTGTGACAGCTTCCTACCATACGTGTGGGGGCGACTCCGTTTATTGTGCAGAACGTCGTTTCTTCTATTTGATCCGCCAACATCTCATCCCTACCGCAAGTTTGAGTGTCATAGATCGTGATGGGCATTGAAATCGCCTAAGATAATGCGATTGTTGCCAGTGAGTACGGCGCTGATATTAGGTCGGTATCACTGGGGCAACAGGTGGCAGGAGGGATGTAGATGTTGATGATTTCTAGGTTTGCATCGCCCGACCGGACAGATAATCCTTGACGTTCTAAGACACTGTCCCTGCGGCCGATGTCGGGATCAAATATATGCTATTGCACAGAGTGGTGTATGATAAACGCGAGGCCGCCTCCATTTCCGCTCTCGCGATCTTTTCTGTGGACATTATACTAAGAACAGGTCTGCAATGCAGATCTTGCTGTGAGTTTAGTCTCTTGAATCGCAGCAATGCGGATGTTGTGCCGCTTCATGAAATCGACCATCTCCGCGATCTTCCCAGTTAATCCATTACAGTTTAACTGCAGAATTCTGAAGTGCCCAGGGGGAGACGTCGTCACTCTGGGAGTAAGTGACGGGTGACTACGCCTGGGTTGTGGAAGGCCAGGACGCGACTGCTGTTGTGGCCCTGGGACTGGACGTCCTTGGGTAAGCATTGGGGTACCCGGTGTATTTGGGTATGTGGCCTGGCAACATGGCGCAATGGAACCCGTTGGGGGTTGCCATCGCGGAGACCAATCTAGGAAAGTGGCACCGTCCATGGCAGGAGCTGCATTGGGCGGATGTCGCTGTATTTTGTATGTCGGGGTTGATTTTGGATAGGTAAGAGTTTAACCTGTTACAGTACCCATATCGAAGTAGAGCTCGAGTGAGGCGAGTTTCCCTAGGGAGAGTGTGTTCCTCTTCTGCTAGTTCTGGGTATTTTTCTTTAAGTACTGGATTCGCCGGGCAATTCCTGGCATAGAGGTACGACGCCTGTTTGTGGATATCACTGAGGACCTGCTTGTGCTTTTTTGCTTCAACCGGCTGTGTTCTCAGGTGCCGTATTTCCTCATAATGCTTACGGAGACGACCCCTTAAGCCCCTGGGAGCTGTAGCCTAACCAATCAGATGTCTGCTGGGATGCCCAGGTTTTCTGGCTGGCCTGTATTTACTTCCAGTTTTAGGCTTGACGACCATATCGGGGACGCGTAGCATGCAATCGGCTGGCCAAATGCTTTGTAAGTGGTAATGAGCGTTTCTTTGTCTTTACCTCAAGTGCTGCCGGCAAGAGATTTGAGGATTTTATTACGGCTGTGGATTATCAGTACAATTTCGGTTGCATGATCTCCAAAACGTAGATCCTGATCGAACGTCCCACCCAAGATTTTAGGGTGTAAGACAGTCGGTAGCGTAGTGCCATCGACATGGATGTTCAATATGGTCGACATTTGGCGCGTCCATGTTGTAAATAAGGTCGCCGATGATTTGGTCGGTGACAGTGTCAGGTTTCGCGAGGCGTAGAAACTGGAGAGATCAGGGAGACAGCTGTTTATTTTGTTACAAAGCTCATCGAACTGTGGGCCTGGGCCTGTGGCCATTATTGTGCATTCATCGGCATAAGAAACGATAGTAACTCCTTTTGGTGGCAAAGGTAGTTTTGATATGTAGAAGTTAAACAAAAGTGGGGATAGGACACCACCCAGTTGCACCCCTTGTTTAATTCTTCTTGGTTTGGATATTACGTTCCACCGATGCTTACCGAGCAGAAAGATAATTTACGGTCCACCTTTTGAGATTTAGGGGAAGGGGAGACCCTTCCAGATCTTGCAGTAACGTGCCGTGGTTGACAGTATGAAAAGCTTTTGACAGGTCTAACGAAACGAGTACTGTCCTATGGTGGGGGTTTTGATTTAATCCGCAATTTATCTGAGTGCTAATGGCATTTAGTGCGATGGTGGTGCTGTGGAGTTTTCTGAAGCCATGCTGATGACAGGCTAGTTGCAAATTTGCTTTGAAATAGGGGAGTAGAATGGCTTCAAGCGTCTTGACTACTGGCGAAAGGAGAGATATCGCGCGATATGAATATCCTATGTTAGCTGGTTTCCCAGGCTTTAGTAGCGGGACCACCTTGGCCATTTTCCATTTTTTGGGGATGACGAAGGTAAAAGGGACAAGTTGAAGACATGTGCTAGATAATTAAATCCCTATTTGCCTAGATTTTTAAGCATCGACATGGCTATGCCGTTTGGGTCCACTGCTGTAGATAGTTTAGCATGAACGATGGCATCCTCAACCTCTTTGGCGGTGATGGTAATTGGGGACGCACTATATTTATGTTTATGTGCGCGTCTGTTGGCCCGCCGACTAACTTTGTCAACCGTAGAATGCATTACGTTTTGTCGGCAAAAAGCGCTCGCGCATTTTGTCCCATCCGACAGCAATTTATCGCCAAAGGCGATGGAGATTTTCTCATTGTGCTCAGAATGATTCGATAGGGACTTTACGGTGGACCAAAGCTTACAAACACCGGCAGAGAGGTTACAATTCTTTAAATGCTCCTCCCATTTAGCTTGTGTTCATCCACAGCAATCTGATGCGTTGGTTTATATCCCTTATTTTGGGGTCGCCGGGGTTGTTGTTGATGTTGTAGCGTTAAGGACACTCCCCGAAGGCTTTGGGGAGTGTTATCGATGTTGATGGTCCTTTGCCGGATACAGATCCGGTACGTTCCGGTAACAAGGACCATGAAGGTACTAGCCCGACCATCTCGGGAACGATTTGGTATGACCACATGGAACCTTCTAGGCCAGACCGCCCTCCCACCCCCTAGATCCATCATGAGTTCGGAGTCGCCAGAGCCTCGGCTGTTAATGAAACAGGATTCGCCACGGGTTGGCGAGGTTAACAATTGGGTTGGAAAAGCTATATATTGCGCTGGCAACCCCTTGCGCTACACAACCCCTTGAATCAATGTGGTATTTTAGACGCCTCTTACGACAGGCATACCTACCGCGGGTATATTCTAAGCCCCCTGACCTGCTGGGGGTCGGGTCGGGATGGCCTGAAGGTTTAGTGTGGCCGCGTGGATCGTTCCCGGGATGGTCGGGCTGGCACCTTAATGGTGCTGTGGTGCCGGAGCGTACCGGATCTGTATCCGGCAGAGGACCATCACATCGATAACACTCCCCAGGGCCTTCGGGGAGCAACCTTATCGCTACAACAACAAGTACCCGCTGCTGCTTGTTGTTGTTGTTGTAGCAGTGCTTCGCACCATCCAATAGGTGCCACCAGCTCATACGGTCGCTCACACTCATAACTACAATATCCGTAGTAGAATCGGTAGCAATGCCGAGCATGGGACGACCAGTCCCTGGGCCACAACAGCAATTGCGTCCTAGCCTCTCACAACCGAGGCGTAGTCACCCGTCACTTACTCCTAGAGTGACGACGGCTCCCCAGTTGCACTTCAGAATTCTGCAGTCAAACTGTAATGGATTAACTGGTAAGATCACGGAGATAGTCGATTTCATGACACAACATCCGCATTGCTGCGACTCAAGAGACTAAACTCACAGCAAGATCTGCTCTGCAGACCTATTTTGGGTAAAATGTCTACAGAAAAGATCGCGAGAGCGGGAATGGGGGCGGCCTCGCGTTTATCATACACCACTCAGTGCAATATCATATATTTGATCCCGACATCGGCCGCAGGGACAATGTCCGGGAACGTCATGGCTTATCTGTCCAGTCAGGCGATGTAAACCTAGAAATCATCAATATCTACATCCCTCCTGCCACCTGCTGCCCTAGTGGATACCGCCCTAGTATTAGTGCGTTACTCACTGGCGACAATCGCATTATCTTAGGCGATTTCAATGCCCATCACGACCTATGGCATTCAAACTTGCAGGCGGACAGCAGAGGCGGATCAAATAGAAGAAACGAACTTCTGCACAATAAACGGAGACGCCCCCACTCGTATGGTAGGAAGCTGTCACAGTTCGCCAGATATATCAATCGTGAGCGCAGGACTCGTAAACTTCGTCAACTGGCAGCCGATGGTTACATTGGCATCCGACCACCTGACAATACTCATCTCGCTCGAACGTACCGCCGACTTCATCGTCTCTGACAAATGCACTTTCATAAACTTTAAAAAAGGAAAGTGGGAAGAATATAAATCCTTTACAGACGGCCGCTTTGCTGCCCTCCATATCCCGACTGATGCTCCCCAAGGGGAACGTGCTTTCCGCAAGGTCATTGAATCCGCCGCAGCTCGCTTTATTCCCGACGGAAGAATTCCCGAAATTCGGCCTCATTTTCCGGCGGAGGCCGCAAATTTAGCGAGAGAACGTGACCTTATAAGACAGCTCGATCCCGGCGACCCCCAAATAAGGGATATAAACCAACGCATCAGATTGCTTGTGGATGAACACAAGCGGGCGAAATGGAGGAGCATCTAAGTAGTTGTAACCTCTCTACCGGTGTGGGTAGGCTTTTGTCCACCGTAAAGTCCCTATCGAATCCGTACAAGCACAATTTTCAAAATTTCCATCGCCTTTGGCGATAAAGTGCTGTCGGATGCGCAAAAATGCGCGAGCGCTTTTTGCCGACAATATATAATGCATTCAACGGTCGAGAAAGTTAGACGGAGGGCCAACAGACGCGCACATAAACATAAATTCAGCGCGTCCCCAATTACCATACCGCCAAAGAGGTTGAGGATGCCATCGGTCAAGCTAAACCATCTAAAGCAGTGGGTTCAGACGGCATAGCCATGCCGATGCTTAAAAGCCTAGGAAAAGAGGGTTTCACATATTTAGCCCATGTCTTCAACCTGTCCCTTTCCACCTATGTCATTCCCGAAAAATGGAAAATGGCCAATGTGGTCCCGCTACTAAAGCCTGGGAAAACAGCTAACATAGGAGATTCATAACGCCCGATATCTCTCCTATCGCCAGTAGCCAAGACGCTTGAAGCCATTTTGCTCCCCTATTTCAAAGCAAATTCGCAGCTAGCCTGTCATCAGCATGGCTTCAGAAAACTCCATAGCACCACCACCGCGCTAAATTCCATTGGCACCCGGATAAATTGCGGTTTAAATCAAAACCCCACCATAGAACAGTACTCGTTGCGCTGGACCTACCAAAAGCTTTTGATACGGCCAACCATGGCACTGCAAGACCTGGAAGGGTCTACCCTTTCCCCAAGTCTTAAAAGGTGGACCGCAAATTATCTGGGTGGCCTGCAGGCATCGGTGCAATTTAGAAACGCAACATCAAAACCAAGAAAAATAAAACAAGGGGTGCCACAGGGTGGTGTCCTATCCCCACTTTTGTTTAACTTCTACATATCAAAGCTACCTTCGCCACCAAAAAGAGTTACTATCGTTTCCTACACCGGTGACTGCATAACAATGGCCGCAGGCCCAGGCCCACAGATCGATGAGCTTTGCAACAAAATAAACGGCTACCTCCCTGATCTCTCCAGGTTTTTCACCTCGCGAAACCTGACAATATCACCGACTAAATCATCTGCGACCCTATTTTTTTGTCTTTATTGACAACAAAATTTGATTTGCTTTACAACAATTTTCTAAAAAAAAAACAATGTTTTTGTGCGAGAAGATAGCTTATCTCTTATGTAAAACTATATGCCATCAATATTAATGAGGATACATAGATAGTGCAGCAGTAAGAAAAATAAAATAAAATAAATTAAAGGAAAAGAAATTAGTTTAGCTGTGAAATAACGTATTATAAGTAATGTTTGATTTAAATTTGTATGATTTAAATAAATACATAACTTATTACAAGTAATATATGATTTAATTACCATTTCCGTATATCAGTAAAAGTAAGAGGAAAATTAACAATTACATTTTACAGCTGAATATTAAAATTATAGTTTGCAAGAAGTAGGCGTTTGACTTCAGTTTTAAAGCTTTGCAGATTTCTTGCATTTTTAACTTCATCTGGAAGTTTGTTGAATAATTTTACACCATAGTGTTTTATTGATTTTGCACATCTTTCTATTCGAAAAAGACGTGGTTTGATATTTGTTCGAGTTCTAAGGGCATATTCTGGGGTTTGTTCTTCTTGTATGTTCAAATTATGTTTAATTAAATTATTTTTTATTTTGTAGAACGCTATTAGCGTCTTAGAGATGCAATATTTGCGAATATCTAGCCTATTACAATATAACAGCTCACTTGATGTTCTCCGCGGTAAATTTAAAATGTTTTTAATTAACTACTTCATTTTGTGTTCTTTGTAATTCATTTATAAGTTGCTCTGAGCAAACATTCCATATTGGATTCAAATAGTTAATATATGACATGAACAAAGAGTTGTATAGAAGCCATAGTTGTCTTTTTGGAATTAATTTCCGATTTCTATATATCGAGAAATTCAGTGGTAATAATTTCATTTTTAGCTTGTTTATGTGTTCTCGCCAATTTAGATTTGCATCAAACCAAATGCCAAGGTATTTTAGACTCTCGACCCTCGTAATAAAACTACCATCTAGATGAATTCCCTTCAGATCGTTCATACCGGGAATATTTTTATAGTTGTTAAATATTATAAAATTTGTTTTCGAGATATTCATTTTCAGCAAATTACGTTCAAACCATTTCGAAAGTTTCTTTATATCCGTTTGGATATTGACTAATAGTTCGTCTAGAGTATCAGTAGCATACAAGAATGTCCCGTCATCGGCATAAAATTGCGGTTTTCCATTTAACTCGAGTTTACAACATAGACGTTCCAACTTATTAATATTATTTATTTATTACGGCCAGAAGCCTAATTCGTAAATTTGAATAAATTAAAGTGTTTTATCTTATAGCTAATGTTTTACAATATTCATATAATTTTGTTTTAAATACTGTTATTTGGTTACAACTTTTTATATCCATAGGCATTGTAACTTTTCAGACCCTTGTAGAAAATGTTCTGTTGATCAATTTCAGTTCTAAAAACGGCAATTTTAAATTATTTTTGTTCCTCGTATTTATGTTGTGAGTTTGCTCAACTAATGCTATATTTTTATTTAAATACTCAAGTACATTTCCATGTTTGAAATTAAATATGAATTTCATGGAGTGGAAAAAAATCTTTTGTTTCACACTTAACCAGTCTTCTACATGTCAGCCGTTCGTGTATCTCTAGGTTTCTGAAGAATAAATCTCATGTATCTATTTTGAAGCTTTTGGAGCTTGTCTACTTCTTTATCTGATATTATGAAGAGAATGGACGGGCAGTACACGAAGTGCGGTTCTATAATTGATATATATAAAATTAGTTTGTACTTTTTTTGAATGAATTTAGTTGTTCTCTGCATGACTCCTATTTTATTAGCAACTTTTTCAATTGTATAATTCTGAACATCCACGTCAATGGCACTACGCTACCGACCGTCTTACACCCCAAAATCTTGGGCGTGACCGTTTGATTGGGATCTACATTTTGGTGAGCATGCAGCCGCAATTGTACCGAAAATCCAGAGCCGTAATAAACTCCTCAAACCAGAAACCTGGGCATCCCAACAGATATCTGATTGATGAGCCAACACCGCCCAGGGGCTTACGGAGTCATCTCCGTAAGTACTATGAGGAAATACGGCACCTGAGAACACAGCCGTACGAAGCTAAAAAGCACAAGCAGGTCCACAAACAGGCGTCCGACCTCTATGCCAGGAATTGCCCGGTGAGTTCTGTACTCAAAGAACAATACCCTAAAAGTGCAGAAGAGGAACGCACACTCCCTAAGGAAACGCGAGTCACTCTAGCTCAACTTCGATACAGGTTAAACTCTTACATATATATCCAGAATCAACCTCGACATACAAAACATATGTCCTGCTTGTAACGTGTCCCACATGACACCAACCATCTCTTCAACTGTACTATGGAACCAACGCCTCTAACACCCCTTACATTATGGTCCGCCCTTGTTGAAACAGAAAGTTTCCTCGGACTCCCGTTAGAGGATATTGATGACAATTTGTGATCGGTTACACTTATTGGATGGGGCGAAGCACTGCTATAACAACAACAACAACACGGAGTGGGCCAGCAGTGATACCAACCAAAGGGGTGAGTGTTTGCTAGAATATATAGCCAGCAATGATTTAATTATAAACAACGTCGAGAGTAAACCGACGTTTGTTACGAGAGCTAGGGCAGAAGTCCTTGATATAACACTCGGCAACCTAACTGAGAATATGATCTCGAAATGGAGGGTCTCAGAAGAACCCTCCCTTTTGGACCACAGGATCATAAGGTTTGAGCTGGGTGCTGTATCGGGGCAAGCCCACCCTAAAAGAAATCCCAATAAAACAGACTGGGCAGCTACAAAAGTATTATAGAGGCTAACGTAGATAGCCTCAAGAATAAGGGCAGAAGCACCAATTGTACCGAGTTAGAGAGCAGAGTGGATAGGGCAAATCAGATAATGATAGATGCCTACAACTCCAGTTGCCGAGTATCCTTTGTTAAGGGTGGTCGCATGACCTGACGTTGCTAAGGAGGAAAGTCAGGAAACTCTTTAACGTGGCAAAGAGAACCGGCAGCTGGGAGGAATACACCCAAAATCTAACAAAGTACAATAAAGAGATAAGGAAAGCAAAGAGGGAAAGTTTTAGGAGTTTCTGTGAAGGAATTTCCAGCACACCTGCAGCGTCAAGGCTCCACAAGGCCCTATCCAAAGAGTAGAGAGAGATTAACCTAGCAATTAAGCTTCTAGATGGTACCTATACCGGAAGGGTGGAGTGGCTAGCAAAGGCCTTGCTGCAAGCGCATTTTCCTGATGCCTCTTCGCAAGTACCGGAACTTGCATTCCCCAGAGTGAGACAAATTCCATCAGACTGGCAATTAGCCAACTCCCTCTTCCGTGAAGCCAGAGTCAGATGGGCAGTGAAATCCTTTGAGAAATACAAATCTCCGGGGGTGGATGGCATCTACCAGGCGCTAATGCAGAAAGGGACACATATTATCCCACATCTCGCCAGGATCATGAGA
Source organism: Eurosta solidaginis (assembly GCF_040869045.1). Taxonomy (NCBI): domain Eukaryota; kingdom Metazoa; phylum Arthropoda; class Insecta; order Diptera; family Tephritidae; genus Eurosta; species Eurosta solidaginis. The sequence continues at coordinate 117,095,949 of NC_090322.1, read as the reverse complement.
GATAGCCTGGCACTGGGATACATACCCATGATGTGGAAAAGAGCAAATGTGGTTTTCATACCAAAAGTAGGTAAAAAGGCCTACTCACAAGCAAAGTT